>NC_090442.1:292485613-293110613 GCF_031143425.1 Pleurodeles waltl
TGCCGCCAGACTCATTCTGGACCACCCACGCCGGGAACACATCTCCCAACACCTTCAAACTGCTCACCCCCACGTAGAAGGCCATACACAACGCAGGACCAGCCTACATGAACCACTGCGTCTCCTTCCACACCCCTGGCCGATCCCTCCGCTCCACCTAGATGGCCCTGGCACCATCCCTCGCATATACAAAACCACCGCTGGAGGACGATCCTTCACGTACATTGCAGCAAAGAGCTGGAACAACCTTCCCCTCCACCTCAGACAAAGCCCGTTGCTCACCATCTTCAGGAAGAACCTCAAGAGGTGGCTCTTCGGATGAGGCCCCTCCCCCCCAGCCGCTTGAGACCCTCACTGGTGAGTAGCCGCGCTTTACAAAAACTGATTGACTGATTGATGGTGACCCAGCACCTGGTCCACTCAGATCAGTACCTGATAGGGAAAATGTATCCTGTCACAAATACTGCAAATGTCACAAAGATGCATGCCATGGCAATGGTATCTTTTGACTGGGGGCAGTAGTTGGACAGAAAGAAGTGGCTTTGTCCCCATCCATCCCTGAAGACTGTTTGCTTGGAAATGATCTGGAGAATTCTCCCTGAGCTGAAGTAGAACTGAGGACCCATGGAGTCATTCTTGGGATCCCACCTCGGTATTGTGACAAAGTACAGCACACAGGACACAAAGGTAGCTAGTCTGGGTGTGGGCGTGAACAGTCCACAAACCAGTTATTTACACCCTTGTGGCCGTAACTGTTGCCATGATGTGTTGTGCACAGAGGCAGCATGGTGCTCTACACCTGGCACCAATATGGACCACTGACTTGTGCTACATGATTATAACCGCCCCTGTCTATTTACAGTTTCCCACTTTCTGAAGAACACATCCAAGTCAGGATATCCTTTATTTTCATGCTCAATTTAGAAACGTACTGTCCCAATAAAAATCTTGACAGAGACTGGCTTCTGTAGACACATCTTTATTGTGCACCAACAGCATTACAGCAAAGTGAATGATAAAAGTGAAGGATGTGGTCAGCCACGATGTCATGGCATTTTGCATCTGGTTTTCCAGAGTTCCTCAGCACTATCTGCTGGCAGCATGGGTGTCTACTTGCCACGCCCCTTGGTGCTACAAGATGCACTCAACAGATGTGTGACACTTCTACATGCCAGAGAAAATGTACCATATGACATAAGTACACTCCCATTTACTTGAGTACAACCTCTAGTATATTATAGTGATGAGTCTTACTGGGGCAAGGGTAAGAAACCTGGGTATTAGATGTAAAGGCAGAAGTGATTGGGAAAGCTGAACTTAGAGGGTCAAGGAAAGGTCACTGTTAGAAGTGCCTTCAATTGAGCAATTCTTGATATTCTTGTCCTCACTCATGGAGGGTATGGCGCAGGGCCCATCCACTTCAGCAGTGTGAAAAACAGTGAATTCTGAGTCAGTGGTTGTCCCTGTCTCCATGGTGTGCCCAGAGACCCCTAAACTTTAGTCACAATCTAAGGGACAGGAGGTGTCAGCCTTTTCTTTACACCATCACTAGATGTCCTTGACTAATGCATGATGACATGGCTTACATCTTCTTATCTGAATACTCTTTCACCTTTTGGTTCCTGTGTTTATCCTGATACTTTACCTCCTCCCTTGATGATGACACAGGTGCCGTTTCTTGAGGAATGCAAATCCTATACTCTTCCTTAAGTATAGTTCCATAGGTAATTGGCTGATGATAGTATAGTGCGTATCACAATAGTCTCTCACTGACTGACAGACCATCGGAGAACATGGCATTCGTAAGGGTGTTACACATGAACTGCTTCAAACCCCACTTTGAGAGGTCTGATTTGACCATGTTCTTGGTCACAGATGATGGGGTGGAAGAGGAAAGTGAACCTCGACCCGACTTCCTGTCTGCCAAAGTGCAGAGTGGGTCAGTAGAGGGTGTGAACCTCTCCCTTACTCTGACCCTAGAACAGCAGAGGGACTGTCGCCAGTTACTGGGTCAGGCTACCTCCCTGTTCTCACTCACCCCTGGGGTCACCCATTGGTGCACCCACGATATTGACACTGGGGATAGTCTACCTGTCAAACACAATTCTTACATGGTGATTGACAGAGTGAGAGACAGCATCAAGGAGGAGGTCTTTAACATGCATGATTTAGGGGTGATTGAGCACTCCAACAACCCTTGGTCCAGCCCTGTGGTTTTGGTCCCCAAGGCTGTTCCACCTGGTGTCACACCTGAACCTAGGTTCTGTGTTGACTACAGGGGGGTCAATGCTGTCATCCAGACTGGCGCAACCCCATCCCCCGAGCTGATGAGTTAATTGAACGGTTGGAATCTGCTCAGATCCTCAGCACGTCTGATCTGACGTCTGGGTACTGGCAGATTGCCTTAATTGAGGGGGTCATAGAGAGGTCAGCGTTCTCAACACCAGAGGGGCACTACCAGTCTTGTGTCATGCCCTTTGGGTTGAAGAGTGCCCCTGTCACCTTCCAGAGACTGGTCAATCAGGTCCTGGCGGGAGAACTTCAGTGCTACCTACCTAGACGACATTGCTGACTTCCGCTCCACCTGGGAGTACCACTTCTGCCACTTCCAGGAAGTGTTGAAGGCCCAGCAAAATGCAGGCCCCACTATTAAGGCCAGTAATTGCCAAATAGGGCAGGGGTCAGTGGTATACTTGGGGCACCAGGTAGGGAGCGGCCAGGTGGTTCTCCTACAGGCAAAGATTGACACCATTCTAGCTTGAGGTGGTCCATCTCCCTACAGGAAATGGACTTTACGGTGGAACACAGCCCTAGAACAGACCACACCAGTGCTGATGGTCTTTCCAGATTTTTCCGGTTTAATGAAGAGAACTCCCAAGTGGTTGGGTAGTTCTCCGCACTGTCAGCTGGAGGGGACACGTGTTAGACCTGTCAGCTCTTGGTGTGGTTTCCTTGTTACTCTTTGCTTCTGACCTCCTGTTTTTGGATCCTGTACTGCAGTTCGTTTTATCTGGTTTTGATACTCTGGACACTTTACCACTGCTAACCAGTGCTAAAATGCAAGTGCTCTCTGTCTAAATTGTATTGGTGACTGTTTATCCATGATTGGCATATTCGATTTACTAGTAAGTCCCTAGTAAAGTGCACTAGAGGTACCCAGGGCCTGTAAATCAAATGCTACTAGTGGGCCTACAGCACTGATTGTGCCACCCACATAAGTAGCCCTGTAAGCATGTCTCAGACCTGCCACTGCAGTGTCTGTGTGCAGTTTTAAACTGCCTGTGCGACCTGGCAAGTACACCCACTTGCCAGGCCCCAAACCTTCCCATTTGCTACATATAAATGACCCCTAAGGTAGGCCCTAGGTAGCCCCATGGGCAGGGTGCAGTATATTTAAAAAATAGGACATGTACTGACGTGTTTTACCTGTCTTTATAGTGAATACTACCAAATTCAGTTTTAACTATTGCAAGGCCTAGCTCTCTCATAGGTTAACATGGGGACTGCCTTTAAATGTGTTATAAGTGCAGTTTCCCATTGGGAGAAGATAGAGTTTTGGATCTTTGAACTCACAATTTAAAAATACATCTTTTGGTAAAGTAGATTTTTATTGTCTGTTTGAAAATGCCAATTGTAGATGTCTTCAACATCCCCGCACAGACCTGAGGCTGCACACCTGGAATCGACGCACGGCCTCCCTTGTGAGAAAAGAATCGACACACGGCCTCCGGTGCAAGTAAAGAATCAAAGCACGACCTCACTTGCAAGTAAGTAATATACGCATCGCTTGCTTTTACAATGCACCCTTGTCCCTGCGGCTTTATTTTAGATGCATACCAGGTACTTTGTGCAAAAACAAGGCATCCATTGATTTCATTGGATTAAGACTCTTTTTATTTAAAACAATTCATATCTTTGCTTGTGTCAGTTGGATTTTTGTTGTTTTGGTCTTGTTTAATATAGATAAATATTGGCTACTGTTCTAAACTGGTGTGGAGTTATTTTGTGGTATTTTCACTGTGTTACTGTGTATGTTTTGCACAAATACTTTACACATTGCCTCTGAGATAAGCCTGACTGCTTGTGCCGAGCTACCAAGGGGGTGATCAGGGGTTATCTGAGTTGTGCATCTCTCCTACCCTGACTAGAGTGAGTGTCCCTGCTTGGACAGAGTGCAAACTGCCTGCCAACCAGAGACCTCATTTCTAACAGTAGAACTATGCATAGCTTTCTTCAGTAAAGCCACTGAAATGCTCAATGGTAACTTTGTCCTGTGACCACAGAAACATTAGCTTTTGATCATCAAAGCTAATGTATTGCACGGTCTTTGAATTCCTTAATATTAAATGCATACCCTTGAACAATTTTTAATCACTAGCTTTGCATAAGTGAAAATATTTTGTTGAGTGTTAGAATCACATCATCCACTAATGTGCAGAAATGGCCCATCATCTCTGGAAACCTGGACTAATCATTGGTAACACGCATTAGACATTATCACTTGGTAACTGTTCCACAGAGGGCTACCTCTTCTCAGATTCAGGTAATACAACTGTAAGTGTTTAGGTGACAGTTCTTGAATAAGCTTAGACACACAACAAAAGCCAAGCATCTCTTTTACTGTTTCATCCAGGCAGCGGATCATACCTTTGGGCTCTAAATACACTTGTTTTCCATGATGCCGCTATGACCCACATGGGCTTATTGTAGGAAATCGGGTTTTTGATTGAGTTGGGTGTAGCCTCTTCTCAAGCAGCAACCCCAATCCCTGTTAGGGTGAATCACAAAAGTATCTAAATTAACCTGTTGTTTACCTGTTGTGCATAGTTATGGCTTTAGAAGAGCTTCGCAGACGGATGTCCTAGAGCTAGAGTTGGTCGGGTATTGCAGACGTTCACTGCTGGAGCTCCACGCTGGCAGTCACAGTGGGCTGTTGCTTCTGTACTGTGAAGTGCAGATCTTGCATTGCTGTTCCTCGCTGGTGGTAAATGCAGTGTGAAGAGCTGGGTGCACAGGAGCTTCGTGTTACGGGTCATCGATGACAGCAGAGTCTGGCACGAATGGGCCCATTCATGGTTACAAAAAGCCCAAAACTTCAGGACTTCTTCCTTTCCTTGAGAAGAGTGCATTCTGATACCAGTCAAGGGTCCAAGACCTGGGAAGGCAACTCTTGAGGATCCGGGACTCATTCTTACGTTGGCCAGTAGGGCTCAGGAAAGCCCAACTGCAAGTCCACTTGCACCAGGTCAGCTGGGGAGTTACTGAGAGGCCTCTGGAGCTTCATGTATCCCTGTATCGCAGAAAAAGAGATCAGTCAACTGATCCTTGGAGTCACCCACGTAGCCTGGGATAAAGGAAGCAGGGCTTCCTTCACAGACTGCAGAGCAGTTCTCAAGTAGCAGGGCAATCCTCTGGAGAACAAGGCAGGCATCAGCAGAAGGTCAGTCCCCTGCTAGTAGCCAGGCAGTATTCTGAGAAACAAGGCAGGCCTCAAGCAGCAGGGCAGTCCTCTGGTGGGCAAGGCAGTGCTTCCTCTTCAGTCCATGGGTCCAGGAGTGTACCAAAGAGTTGGCCAGAGAGTACCACCTGGTGCCAGCCTATGAAGTGGATGAAACTTCTAGGAAAACCCCACATCTGGTTCTGGGAAGTTCCTTCCTTCCCCCGTCCAGGACCCAGCTAGTCTAGGGTGATAAAATACTTTTGTCAAGTTCCTTTGTGAGTGTGCTAAAGGCAGCCAATTGTAATATAAGTTTGGCAGGGAACAGCTTTGCCCCTCCGATTGTGGCAGGATGGCCCATACTGCCATTGCCTACGCCCCCCACCCCTTTGTCTCACTGTCTTGGAGGAATGCACAAAGGCCAACTCCCAACTTTTCACAGTAATGTGACTCAGGACGCAGGCTGTAGGCACCAAATGTGTAGGACATGAAAATGGCAACTTTCTAAAAGTTACTACTTTTAAATGTAATAAGCTAACCCAATGTTATCCTATGGGAGAGTAGACCTCACAATAGTGAAAAACGAATTTGGTAGTTTTTCACTACCAGGACATGTAAAACTTAAAAACACATGTCCTACCTTTTAAATACAATGCACCCTGCCGTAATAACTGTTTAAGGCCTACCCAAAGGGAGACATGTGTATTAAAAATAGAGGTTTAGGCCTGGCAAAAGGGTTATTTTGCCAGGTCGAATTGGCTATCTAAAACTGCACACAGGCTGCAATGGCAGGCCTGAGACTTATTTTAAAGGGCTACCTTGTGGGCGGCACAACAGATGCTGCAGGCCCACTAGTACCATTTAATTTATAGGCCCATTGTAGTTTATTAGGGACTTATAACTAAATTAAATGTTCCAGTTGGGTGTAAGCCAATTTTACCACATTTAAAGAAGAGAGCACAAGAATGTTAACACTAGTTAGCAGTGGTAATGTACAAAGTGTCCTAATGCCAACAAAACAAATTTCAGAAAACAGGAGAGGAGAGTGAGAAAAGTTTAGGGTGACCCTGCAGAGAGGGCCAAGTCCAACACATATCCAGAGTCTCTTTCTTTAGTGACTTGGGAAAGATCAACCTGCTACTTCTCAAAATCAGTCCTAGTTTGTAACAAGCTATCTCACCTTGTACACTCCTGAACACTTTCAATTCCTTGACATTGCTGTGCTGGTGAGTTTTTTTGTAAGCCTCCTCAGACAGATGTATTATGGAACAATGCATGCCTTTACTACACTTGCCTTTACCACACAGTCTTAACAATGCATGTACCATACCCACGCATTGTAGTGTCTTGTTTAATTCAGAATGGAAACTTTCTGACTCCCTGGGGACTCCGTATCAGTGTGACGTAATCACTAGGATAGAATATAATGAAAGATAGGTGATACGTAGCTCAAAGAGGAAAGTGCTTGTCTGGAGAGTTTAATGTAGTCCAAACAAACTGCATGTGCCTGCCATGTGTATCTTCGTCAAAGTGCAGAGTCGATGATTGGTTTATGTGAAGTCACAATGCAACACCAGCCGGTGTGAAGCGTGTGAATGAAAAGAGAGCTTCACGGAAAAGTCTACACAAGAAACTACGACCAAGGTTCTACAAAAGGTACCATGCTGCCACAAAAAATAAAGTTAGACAGTAAACAGTGCCTTAAATGCTGAAGGGGCATTCAACCAGGTTTTCAAAGCACAGTTAAAAACAATTATCAGATACCACATAGCGCTGCAAGGTAGAGGTCAACTAGGTGTGAGACAATACAAACTCAAGTATAAAAAGAAAAAGAATAAAATAGATGACTTAACAAGCCCGTTGAAGAGAGTCATTCAATCACGACCGACGCTGGCCCAAAGAACAGTGCACAGAGTTGTACTAAAGTCGCAGTCCATATTTACAGTGGCCAGAAACTCAGCAGAAGGCCATTCAGCAGATGAAGCCCATCAAGGACGACCCCCAGGCTGGCCCATCGCAGGGACAAAGCCAGAGCCAGAGCCAGAGCCAGGGAATGAATAGAAATTATTCCCAGGTAGAGAAGCTGGGGAAAGATCCGATCCAGACGTCAGTAAGTTTCACACTGATCTACAGTGCTGCTCCTTTCCTCAAACCATCACCATTTGACACTGCCAAAAAGCTAAATATTGGCGATAGATGGACTGCATGGAGACATCTGTAGATTTCATAAATAAACTTGAAGAGAGTGATAAGAGGAAGATTATCAAATATCTCAAAAATCTTGCTGGTGATGGTGTGAAAGAAGTCATAAAGAAAATGCCAAGAACTGACGAAGAAGTCACATACCGTTAGATTATGGATTTTTTCAACCTTAAATTTAATCCAGTACCAAATGTTAACTATGAACGATATGTTTTCAGTCAAAAACATTAAAGAGTTGGCTAAACAATCAATGAATTCGTAGAAAGACTCGACCCGCTCAACAAACATTGTAAGTTCAATGAATTTAATAATGATGAAGCTATTAGGCTTAGAGTGATCAAAGGATGCCAGTCCGATTAATTCAGAAGAAGATTGCTGAGAGAAACTCTTAAACTCATTACGAGTTTGGCAGTCTTTAGGCAAGACTGCCGAAGTGGTGGCTGCCAAATGACCGCCATGTTGGTGATAATCCGACCATCTTATTAAGAGTCAAACAGCGAAGTCTGCCTAAATCCAGCCAAATTTCCGAAACTGCCAGGACACTGGAAGGCGGGAAGGAGGCCCTAACCAGCACTGTCTGACCACCAAAAAACCTGATCATATTACGATCCACAAATCACAATAGCTGTTCTTCCATGGTGGGAAACTAATGGCGGTGCGAACTGTGGCGGTCACATCAGTACTACACCACACCACATTGGATAGTTTGAAAACCTCACACCTGACACTCATCCACACACCTACACACTGCACTATAAAACACACACCACTATCCTTTTCAGCAAAAATGCCAAACCCAGCCAGCTAGAAGTCACAAAAAATATTTTACAAAGCGTACGATAGGCACCCCTACACGTTTCACCTAGCACACATTCCATATCTGCACAACACACAAATGAGTACTGCGCACAATAGACACCAACCATCACCCACTCGCATCACAACACCCACACATCATCACCAATTTACTTTCCTTTCCATTTCTTCTTCCTCACCGTCTCATCCACCATTACCATGTCCCCACAAAAACATTGACCTTTCACTGTTGATGAGTTGAGGGTCATGGTGTACAAAATCATCGGAGTAGAGCCACACACCTATTTGGAGCACAAGTCCAGCAAACATCAATCGCCAGGAAAATAGAGTTGCAGCAAAGTATAGTTGACAAGGTAAATTCTGTAGGCAGCCATCCACGCACAAAGGAGGACATGAGGCAGCGGAGGAATGACCTCAAGGGAAGGTACGTTCCATGGCCGCCAGGCACCGCCTGGCAGTCCTCAAAACTGGTGGTGGGCCCCCAACGCCTCCCCCAACTTTCACATCATGGGAAGAGAAGGTCTTGGACATCCTTGTACTGTCTATGGCAATGAAATCAATGATATGGCTTACCACCAGTACTATTAGAAGCAATGCACAGATACAACCGTGTTCCCTACTAAACTGGCCCTTGAAATTACCATCCAAACAATGCCATGTACTCACCTGGTGGGGAAAACTATATAGGAATCTGGATGTACTTGCAGTACACCCATACAGAGGCCCAGGTTGAATGGTATCTCCCCTACTGTTGGGCAGCTCTGTTGCCATATTACATTTTGCAGCCGTGACTCAATGATGCTATTCATCTCACTAATAGATACATTTACATTGTCATGTCTTTACTCAGACAAGATCTGTGTCAATAAAGAGTCATCTAACAACCAAGCTACTCCAAGATCTTGGAATATGGTGTATACAACTGGAAACCTCCATATCCCACATAGCTCTAACCAAGACTTTAAAGCAGGTGACCTTGTTATATCAGGGGATCAAGTAAAGGCTTTGTGTGCATGTCACATAGCACGTCTAGTGGTCAAACTTTGAAATCACTTGTTGCATTACTTTCAACAACTGTGTGTACCACTTCTCCTACCTGTAACCTTGCCATTGTCACCATGGAGAGAACTCCAGAGACTACCACTACACCTCTGGTTGAAGGCCCCAATGAGGAAAACACCCCTAGATCTGTGGACATTGAGGATGAAGCTGGCCCATCTGGGACACCTGGACAGTAAACAACTGTGAGCCTCACCCTGCCCACATCGACTCCTCCCAGCCCTGTTGCAGCAACATCACAGGCAACCATTCACTCCCAAACGTGTGTCCCAAGGGCTGTCTTCCATCTTCTGCCCCCCCAGTACAGGTACCTGAGTCTCCTGTTGTGAACCCAGACAACGATGGACCTTCCACCAGTGGGAGTGGGCAAACTGTGCCAGGGGCATAGACACGTGGGGCCAGGGTGCATGGGAGGGATGGTTTGGGCCAGATGATGGAGGCTAATAGGGACACAACTGACCAGGACACCATCTCCCAAGTCTTGGGAGCTTACCAACAATCCCAAGGTGTGATGGGCCAGGTGCTTTCCATGATGGGGGAGATCAGACAGCTGCAGAGGGATAAACACCAGGAAGTCATACAGCAGTGGCAGGCACAAAATGCCCACTTGGCTACCATTGCAGATGTGCTGAGAGACATGAATACCACCCTGAGTAGGTTTTGTACCCAACATCAGGCCTCTTCCACTAGCATTGAAACATCGGGGCCATCTACATCTGTGGCAGCTAGTGGAATAGAGGCCCTGCCAGGGGAAGGGTATGTCTCAGACACCCCAGCCCCTGTAGCTGAAGAACCCCCCGGCAAACGTGGATGTCCCTCCAAACATCCAGGAGGAGCAGGTACCAAGACCAAAACCACTGCCAGGAAGTGAACCTCTACTGATTGGTTTCCCTTTTGTGGCACAGATACACCTTGTTGACTGTTCTGAGAACTATCACCATTTTCCTATGGTACAAGGACACTGGACTTGTGTCCCCAAATGTTATAGCAGCTACCCTGATGATTTCATCCACCAGGACTGAACCCTTCAATGTTAACCTTGTGAAATGTTTTGTTTCAATTCACTCAATTTGCTGTGCATTCCCCAATAAATAGAACTTAAACACATATTATGTGATAGATTAATTTATGAACCATATAAAACTTTTATGCATTACAGCCCTTGCACAAAAACATTTCTCTCAAATTTAAAACCTTTGTTATGTTCCACACACGTACTATATTACCAGGCTAGATTTTGCATTGCCTATTAATGATGGACATAACTCATATCACTTGTAATTCACTTTCCCACATATAGGTTTGGAGAATGCCAGGGATCACACAGTGAAATACTGCTGCTAACTTCAGAGTTTCAGCAAAAGGTGTCATGCACTACCAAACAACAGACTTCTGAAGTTAGGGACATGTCAGTCTTATACTATCCCAGGAGGCAAACATAATTGTTCAATGTATCATCAGCTAAAGCTTTATCACATACCCATATCATTGCTCCCCAATTACCATACCCCATGAAACAGATAGAGGTCAGTACAAATGTCCACAGTCATGGAACCTTCCACTCACCATGGTCAGGTATCTGTAGGCTTGCTACTCACTTATGTCAGTCTTCAGACACATACACACTGGTCCGCAATGTGGAAACACACTGACAGCTACATACAAGTTTGTTTTGCCAATACAAACCATTATGATGTTAGAGGGTATGGATAGCACATGATGACATGTTTCAGAAACAAATGAACACACACATGGCACCATTGGCCTCACATCCAATGCCAAACAGGTATTTAGTGTAGAATAGGACACTACAATTCCACTGTCATGACAGTCTAGGCATAGAACTCACATAAACAAATCTCAAGCCTGACAGTACTTGGTTCAAACCATGACCATCTCAATTGTCAGTCTGCAAATCCCATCTGCCTGTGACACTGTCTGATATTGCCAAATGAGGATGAGTATGTTCACCTAATCTGCAATTTGTAAATGACAAACATAAGGTATAGGCCACATTGCTACATAAAGATTACACATCCAATTCATACATACAAATGTGACTCTGATTGTGCATTGTGAAAAACTTAAACCATGTTGATCAAATGGCTGGACACTACACCATGTAACAATATGCATGCATATCTGAGTAATGGGCGTTGGAGCTACTTATGACTTCTCTGATGGTCATACTAAGACCCTCATCAAGCATTCCAAACCTCACTAATTCCCCACTTAATAACTTCAATTACATCACATCACATACCTAAAGTCAGGTGAAGTACTGATTGATTAGATCAGCCCTCACTTCTCTAGCTTCATCCTCATCATACTCATCCTCACTTGGCAAATCTGCATTCTCATCTGCTGGAACTGCTGGCTCCACCTCATCTGGAGTAAATGGGATTTGACGTTTCAGGGCGAGGTTGTGGAGCATGCAGCAGGCAACAATAATTTGACATACTTCAGTGGGTGAGTAAAGGAGTTGGGTGGGTGAGTAGAGGAATCTTGCCTTCAGGAGCCGAAAAGTCCACTCCACGACATGCCTTGTCGTTCCGTGGGCCTCATTGAAGTGGACTTCCCTTGGCGTTGTTAGGTACCTCACTGGTGTCAATAACCATGGACGGTTTGGGTAGCCAGAGTCCCCTGTTTTGACAGGCCAAACATAAATCTTTGACATCAACATATCTGATAGAAGACATAAGTTACAGACACACATGACATATGTGACTTACCAAGCAGCCAGGCCCTCTCTGGGTATTGTTGTGTCATCAGCAGTGGGATATTGCTGGTTCGCATGATGAAGGAATCATGGACTGACCCAGGGTACATTGCACAAACTTGTCTAAATTTATAGGTCAACCAAACAGACCACTTGGACATTAATGAAGTGGAAGTTTTTTCCTGTTTCTATACACCTGTTCATTGTCATTTGGGGGTACCAAGGATACATTGGTGCCATCTATGGCTCCAAAAACATGTGGAATGTGTCCCAAAGCATAGAAATCGGCCTTAACATAGGCCAAATCTTCACGTTATGGAAATCGGATGTAGCTGTCCAAGTGTTTCAACAATGCAGGCAGTACAGCCTTCAAGACCAGACTGAACATAGGCTGAGACATCCCTGCAGTCAGGGCCACGGTATTTTGGAAGGAGCCTTTGGCCAGGAAGTGCAGCAGTGACATTACTTGTACAATGGGAGGTGTGCTATAGGGATTACGAATGGCAGGCATCAGATCTGGCTCCAACTGAAGACAGAGATCCATGATTGTATGCCTATCCAGGAGGTAGATCTGAATCACATGTCGTTCCTCCATGGTCTGCAGGTCTGCTAGTGGACAGTACACTGGAGATTGTCTTGCTCATATCATGCCAGGGTAACTATATGGGAGAAAACCAATATGCAGTTGTATCATTCAATCTGTACAGCATAAGTATGATCACACTTACAGCACATATGATGCTAAATATTGAAACATGAAACTGTACCTACGTTGTACACAGCACATACCGAGGCAAATAGTGGCTTACAACTGCATTCACATCCCCTAATCCCTATCATATTTATAAAATGGAGACTCATGTCACTGACAGTCTACGTGACATTAACTTTCTTAAAATGTTGCACAAAATTGGTACACCTAAACCAATTACAGATTGTCATTACTCTGCTGACCATATCTTTACATGTACATAACTCAGGATACACCAATTTTACATCCTGTACATAATATATGCACATTTCGACATGTTTTCTTAAAGCCTGAAGTGAACACGATGTCATAGATGTGTTTCACAGCTTGTGACGCAATTTGAAAAAATTATCATTCAGATATGAGCCTTAAAATGGCATCTGCCTCAGCTATTTTACTGTTTTTTAGGAAGTGACCTAACACCACCGGCGGATGTCGTCATGGCGGTAGGCAGATACAACCGCAGTGGACATTGCCACTGGAACAGCCTGCTGCCTTTGGCGGTCTTGAGCCAATGGCGATGCCCGCCAGCGGTGACGACCTTGTATGTGGCGGATGTGACCACAATCTCATACTTTATCTCTCACTTGACACCTGTTACTGCTGCCAGCAAGACCTCCACAACCTGAGTTGCTGTGTACTGCCTCTGGGAGCAATCATGCCATGTCCTGCAGGTGATAGGGCCCTGCCTTCTAGGCAGAAGAGCTGGACAAGCTTGTGGAGGAGATCCTACCCCTATATGAACAGCTCTATGGTGCACCAGAGTAGCAGGTAAGTGCAATCAATGCCAATGTTTGAAATGTTGAGTTTGTGATGATGTTCATGAAATGTGGTTGAATGAAGCATAGAGGTAACATGTGTGGGTAGATGGACAAGTGCATAGATACATTTTGAGCCCTGTGACATAGTAGAGAGTGTGTGATGTATGTACCCTGACCCAACCACATACTGTATCACATGATAATTGAAGGTGGTGGGAAAAATATTTGGATAGATATACCATGTTTAGAGATATGCTTGTGGTCTGGTTATATGTTTCAAGCTGACACTTGGTGCTGAATATGCATGTTGTATGCCTGTCTCTACATCACACATGGACCGACTGCAGATGGTCATTCCTCATTGAAGGGGATATTGTAGACAGTTTATGTACGGCTACTTGCACTAACTGGAATTTTCACCCTGATTATTTTAGTATAGTGCATGTGGACATGACATTCTCTTCTTGTCTGTGTCATCCATGCAGGCCAACGGCCTTCAGAGGAAGGGGATTTGGTGTGCCATCGCCAAGAAAGTGCGGATCCTGGGGGTCCACAGCCGGTGGAGGACCCACTGTAGGATGAGGTGGGAGGAACTGAGACGCTGGGCCTGGAAGACCACAGAGGCCCAGCTGGTGATGTCCTCCCAAGGAAGAATGGGTGCCCGTCGGATCTTGACACCCTCTAATGGCCAGTATATTGGCAGTGGCCTACCCTGGAGCTGGATGGGCATTTGAGGGCAGCACAGCAGCCACAAGGGGGTAAGAACAGACTTAACCCATTTATGTCCATGTTAGTGTATGATTTGAAAGATTCTAAGCTCTGACAATGTGGTAAGTGCAAAGGGTCAAAGATCTCCAAGGAACACATAGATGTACAGTCCCCAACATTGGTACACAGGTATGCACATTCTATTGTGTATAGGGGTATATTACTCACCTATGTTGTCCCCTCTGTACAGAATCATATGATGATGCACACGTCACTGTGTCATATGTGTACCATAATACATCTTTTCATACCCTGCTGGTTGTTCCTTCTCACCTACAGATCAATACTCCCAATATCATGATGGTAAGTTGTCCAGGTCTCTGCTCTCTGTCCATTCCAATGTTCCTTGATCCGTGTCTATGTGCAATATGGAGTTTGACAATTTACAGTCATTCCTACTTTTCACAAGGTTTCTGATGAGTGACAGCAACATGTGAGGCTGTGACGTCCATCTGACATTTCACATGCCATACTTGCAAAACGTATACAGACCTGTTAAAAGGTGTACTCCCTTGGTAAGTGAGGGTTGTATACAGCCCTATGTAATGTGTCATTGGTGTGGACATCCTACATGTAGGTAACCACAGAGGTATTGCTAGACTCCTTTTGGATCACATACATTGATGTCAGAGCTATGAATATTAGTGCCATGTTCATGTTCTGTATGTAGGAAATGGCTACGCAACTATTTCCTTAGCCATTGTGTTACGGGCATGATAAATAGGCCAATACATCTTGTTGTCAGGAATAAGGCTGTGCGGGGTCCAGGTCACGCCCGAAACTCCGCTGCGCGGATTTGCGGCACTGCTTTCGCACCACTTGTCATCCCCTCGTGTTCCAAAAGTGGCCATCAGCGTCATCTGCCCTGTGGTAAAGCTCATGTAGCTGCAGGATCAGGACATTGGTGGACAAGATGCACTTATCAGTGCTATTCTATGAAGGGACTACAATTCCCATGTTTTTAGAGGCAGCAGCCATCTTGGGGTGTGGCAGGCCTATAAAGCCCAGCCACACCAAGCACGTTGTTCACTATTTTGAAAAGTTCGATGCAGTCAGACCTCTTGGGGGTTGCTCTGAAGAAGAGCAGATTTCCTGCATGGCAGATTGACGGCAATTTGGAGTATCCTTGTTTCCATGGTGAATTCAGATATGAGTAGATCGTACTCGTAGCGGTAAGGTCTTGATGAGCCCAATCTTGAAGGGAGTTGTTACTTCCAAAAGGTAAAGTGCCCCTTAGCACAACGAGCAAAGCGTTTTCAGTTTTCAGAGTAAAGCAGTCTTGGCGTGACGATCAAAGTGCTTCGGAGCACAGAAGTAAAGCGTCCCTTAGCACAACAAGCAAAGAGCTTCTGTCCACATGAGGAAAGCGCCCTTGGCATAGCAATCAAAGTGCTTCAGTCCATATGAGTAAAGCGCCCTTGGCACGGCAATCAAAGCGCTTCAGTCCGCATGAGTAAAGCGTCCTTTGCACAGCAATCAAAGCGCTTCAGTTCACATGAGGAAAGCTCCCTAGGCACAGCAATCAAAGCACTTCAGTCCGCATGAGTAAAGCGCCCTTGGCACAGCAGTCAAAGCCCTTCAGTTCACATGAGTAAAGCTCCCTTGGTACGGCAATCAAAGTGCTTCAGTCCACATGAGTAAAGCGCCCTTGGCACGGCAATCAAAGCGCTTCAGTCCACATGCGTAAAACGCCCTTGGCACAACAATCAAAGTGATTCAGGCCACATGAGTAAATCGCTTCTTAGCATAATGTGCGCAGCGCTTCAGATAAAACAAGTGAAAGTGCTTTCTGGCATAAGGAACATAGCGCTTCATGTATAATAATCAAACCACTTCACGAACAATAAACAAGGCACTTTTTGCCCAACGAATAAAGCGCTTCAAGTTCGATGAGGAAAACATTCAGGCCTATAGTTGTAAATATGAAAGCATTTTTGGAGATAAGCAAATTATAGTTTCATTGTTTTTTGGAAAGCATAATATGTGAAAAGCATATTTAAGTATTTGAGAATTTCTATGCTGTGATCAAACCTTTATGTTATGAATGCATAGTTGTTACAGGATTGATACTCAGAGTATGACCAAAGTCCAAAGCTCTTGCCATCTCGTGGTTCTGAGGTTGTAGTGTATTCTTGTTCCATGATTCAAAGAAGGGGCTTCGCCGTCACTTCAATAGGGGTCTGATATCATGGAGACGCCTTTAGTCAATAGTCTATTGATGAGTTATACTGCTATGAATGAGTATATGCATATTTGTTCTGACCTTTTCTTTTCAGATCTCTCTCCCTGCAGTTCCCTACCCTAATTCACTTCCCCTCGCCTGGCTTCATCAGAACTGTGTGCTATAATAGCTTTCTAAGTTGGTGACGCCGGAGGGGGGCCTTTTGTTCAGCAACGTGCAGATCCCGAGGAAAGGACACTGTGACAGAACAGTGAGCCCACGAGCTTATACTTTCCTCTTGGTCTGTACATGAACTGCGCAAAAAGGCCACCTTAGATACCCTTTTGCAAGTAGTCACTCAGATGCAAAGGTGTTTGACAGACTCAAAAAATGTTACAGCTGATTTAGTTACTAAAGTAACTCAGTTACAGAGTAAGGTGGATGGTTTTGAATCTGAGTCTCATCCATGCTTTCCGCACCTACTAACATAGCTGTGAATGTGCCAACACAGATTCCTCTAGCTGCACCAGAGAGGTTTTCAGGGGACCCCAATAAGGTTCCAGTTTTTCTCACACAGTTGGAACTACATTTTATGTGTCGTCCCAGTGCCTTTCCGGACGCACAATCTAGAATTGCATTCCTTATATCATATCTGAATGGTGATGCAGCTACTTGGACAGTGCCATTAGTCCGATTAAACAGTCCCCTTTTATATAATTGGCGTCGTTTTGTAGAAGAATTTGTAAAGGTATTTGACAGACGCACAATAACTATGTCTGCAGACAAAGAGTTACTAGAATTACGCCAAGGAAACAAAGATTCCAGAACTTTCTGCCTCAGAAATGTGAGGAACATGTGTTTTTTTAGCCAAATTTTGAGGTTTGCAAAGGATTCTGGGTAACAGAAGCTGGTCCGAGCCACACAAGTCACCCCATCGTGGATTCCCCTAGGTCTCTAGTTTTCAGAAATGCACAGGTTTGGTAGGTTTCCCTAGGTGGCGTCTGAGCTACAGGCCAAAATCTACAGGTAGGCACTTTGCAAAAAACACCTCTGTTTTCCTTCAAAAATGTGGCTGTGTCCATGTTGCGCTTTGGGGCGTTTTTGTGTCGCAGGCGCTAGGCCTACCCACACAAGTGAGGTATCATTTTTATCGGGATACATGGGGGAACGCTGGGTGGAAGGAAATTTGTGGCTCCTCTCAGATTCCAGAACTTTCTGCCACAGAAATGTGAGGAACATGTGTTTTTTTAGCCAAATTTTGAGGTTTGCAAAGGATTCTGGGTAACAGAAGCTGGTCCGAGCCACACAAGTCACCCCATCTTGGATTCCCCTAGGTCTCTAGTTTTCAGAAATGCACAGGTTTGGTAGGTTTCCCTAGGTGGCGGTTGAGCTTCAGGCCAAAATCTACAGGTAGGCACTTTGCAAAAAACACCTCTGTTTTCCTTCAAAAATTTGGCTGTGTCCACGTTGCGCTTTGGGGCGTTTCCTATCGCGGACGCTAGGCCTACCCACACAAGTGAGGTATCATTTTTATCAGGAGACGTGGGGGAACGCTGGGTGTAAGGAAATTCGTGGCTCCTCTCAGATTCCAGAACTTTCTGCCTCAGAAATGTGAGGAACATGTGTTTTTTTAGCCAAATTTTGAGGTTTGCAAAGGATTCTGGGTAACAGAACCTGGTCCGAGCCACACAAGTCACCCCATCTTGGATTCCCCTAGGTCTCTAGTTTTCAGAAATGCACAGGTTTCATAGGTTTCCCTAGGTGGCGGCTGAGCTACAGGCCAAAATCTACAGGTAGGCACTTTGCAAAAAACACCTCTGTTTTCCTTCAAAAATTTGGCTGAGTCCACGTTGCGCTTTGGGGCGTTTCCTGTCGCGGGCGCTAGGCCTACCCACACAAGTGAGGTAACATTTTTATCGGGAGACATGGGGGGACGCTGGGTGGAAGGAAATTTGTGGCTCCTCTCAGATTCCAGAACTTTCTGCCACAGAAATGTGAGGAACATGTGTTTTTTTAGCCAAATTTTGAGATTTGCAAAGGATTCTGGGTAACAGAAGCTGGTCCGAGCCACACAAGTCACCCCATCGTGGATTCCCCTAGGTCTCTAGTTTTCAGAAATGCACAGGTTTGGTAGGTTTCCCTAGGTGGCGTCTGAGCTACAGGCCAAAATCTACAGGTAGGCACTTTGCAAAAAACACCTCTGTTTTCCTTCAAAAATGTGGCTGTGTCCATGTTGCGCTTTGGGGCGTTTTTGTGTCGCGGGCGCTAGGCCTACCCACACAAGTGAGGTATCATTTTTATCGGGATACATGGGGGAACGCTGGGTGGAAGGAAATTTGTGGCTCCTCTCAGATTCCAGAACTTTATGCCACAGAAATGTGAGGAACATGTGTTTTTTTAGCCAAATGTTGAGGTTTGCAAAGGATTCTGGGTAACAGAACCTGGTCCGAGCCACACAAGTCACCCCATCTTGGATTCCCCTAGGTCTCTAGTTTTCAGAAATGCACAGGTTTGGTAGGTTTCCCTAGGTGGCGGCTGAGCTACAGGCCAAAATCTGCAGGTAGGCACTTTAAAAAAAACACCTCTGTTTTCCTTCAAAAATGTGGCTGTGTCCACGTTGCGCTTTGGGGCGTTTCCTGTCACGGGCGCTAGGCCTACCCACACAAGTGAGGTATCATTTTTATCGGGAGACATGGGGGAACGCTGGGTGGAAGGAAATTTGTGGCTCCTCTCAGATTCCAGAACTTTCTGCCACAGAAATGTGAGGAACATGTGTTTTTTTAGCCAAATGTTGAGGTTTGCAAAGGATTCTGGGTAACAGAAGCTGGTCCGAGCCACACAAGTCACCCCATCTTGGATTCCCCTAGGTCTCTAGTTTTCAGAAATGCATAGGTTTGGTAGGTTTCCCTAGGTGGCGGCTGAGCTTCAGGCCAAAATCTACAGGTAGGCACTTTGCAAAAAACTCCTCTGTTTTCTTTAAAAAATTTGGCTGTGTCCACGTTGCGCTTTGGGGCGTTTCCTATCGCGGGCGCTAGGCCTACCCACACAAGTGAGGTATCATTTTTATCAGGAGACGTGGGGGAACGCTGGGTGTAAGGAAATTCGTGGCTCCTCTCAGATTCCAGAACTTTCTGCCTCAGAAATGTGAGGAACATGTGTTTTTTTAGCCAAATTTTGAGGTTTGCAAAGGATTGCATTCCTTATATCATATCTGAATGGTGATGCAGCTACTTGGACAGTGCCATTAGTCCGATTAAACAGTCCCCTTTTATATAATTGGCGTCGTTTTGTAGAAGAATTTGTAAAGGTATTTGACAGACGCACAATAACTATGTCTGCAGACAAAGAGTTACTAGAATTACGCCAAGGAAACAAAGACTTGATAACGTATTTGTCACACTTCAACCGGTTAGTAGTGGAAACCTCTTGGCCAGAGGAAAAAAGGTCATCAGTATTTTATCAAGAGCTAAAAGACGAACTGAAAAATGTATTGGCCCAAGTTGAACCACAACCGGAAACTTGTGCTGACTTAATTAATCTAACCCTGCGGATAGATCATAGACTCTCTGAAAGAAAAGGAAAAAATGGGAAAAACCCAACTGGCGAATGGAAAGGTCCAGACACCTTCAATTGTCCTCAGATCCTATGATAGAACCGATGGATATCGGAACTGTTCACCCATCATTAACGAAAGAGGAGAAAGACATGAGACAGAGAAATGGTCAGTGTCTGTATTGTGGAAAAAAGGGTCATTTCGTAAAAGAATGTCAAAAGAAACCCAAAAGTAAAATTGATCCAACATTTGTGACGAAGAAAAAGATAGCGGTTGCTGTGGAAAATTCACAGGAAAACTAAAGTGCCCAAGAAAAAACCAAGGGGACCTCTAGGGCAAATTAACAATCCCTTCAGTGTGTTCTTGCACAAATCGTTATGTCAAACATTCTCGAATTTTTGTACAAATGACTGTGTAGGGAAAAAAACATAGGCCCTCATTACAACTTTGGCGGGCGGCAACCGCCGCCCACCAAGTTGTAACCGCTGTGCGGCCGCCAATGCAGCTGCACTCTCACAGTGGCCATTATGTCATCCCCGCCGGCCCAGCGCGGATGTCCGCCACAACATGGGAGCCGGCTCCAAATGGAGCCATCGGTGTTGCGGCCGTGCGACGGGTGGAGTTGCACCTGTCGCGCTTTTCACTGTCTGCTCTGCAGACAGTGAAAAGCTGTGTGGGGCTGTGCCAGGGCACCCCTGCACTGCCCATGCCAAAGGCAAGGCAGGGCCTGGCCAGGGGTCCCGCGACTCCCCTTCCTGCCAGCCTTTCCATGGCGGTTCCTACCACCATGAAAAGGCTGGCGGGAAGGGGACTCGTAATCCCCTGGGCAACGCTGCAAACAGCGGTGCCATGGCGGATTAAAACCGCCAGGACCAACGTGGTGGAAAACTGCCGGTCCTAGCGGTGCGACCGCAGCGCTTCCGCCGCGGTCGTAATCCCCGAGTTTGACCGCCAGGGTTGTGATGAGGCCCATAATGTACAAGTTCTAATTAATTCAGGGGCAACAGGAAATTTTGTGGACCAACAAACTGCACTTTGCTTGCATATACCCAGTGTCAAGAAAAAGGTTCCAGAAGTTGCTTATGCAGTTGATGGTAGTGAATTGGCAGGAGGCCCCGTTACTAAACAAACCTCACAAATACAAATGATTTGCAAAGATGATGAGAATCAGAACCACTGTGAGATAATTTGCTTCGATATAATCCAAGCACCCCAATATGGTTTTATCCTAGGAATGCCGTGGTTAATGTTACACAATCCATGCATAGACTGACGCAACCAGGTTTTGTGTTTTTCTTCTTCCTCTTTTGAAAAAAGATGTTTTCAACGAAGACGAGACAAAAAATGAAATCTTCATGACTCTATTGCTACTGCAGTTGAGAAGGAAATTGTTCTGCCATCACGGTATTCAGAATATAATGACGTTTTCTGTGAAAAGAAACCGAGCTCCTTACCACCTCACAGGCCGCACGATTGTCAGATTGACCTTGTACCCTGCGCCAATATACCAAATTGTAGAATCTATGCATTATCAGAGAAAGAAAATCAAGTCTTACGAGAATACCTTGATCAATGTTTAGCCAACAAACTAATTCGGCCATCACGATCTCCAGCGGCTTCTCCGCTGTTTTTCGTACCCAAAGCAAATGGCGATTTGAGGCCTTGTATTGACTTTAGAGCGGTAAATAAGATCACTGTTAAAAATAAATATCCACTACCACTCATACCAGTCTTGTTAGACCACGTAAAATCCGCTGTTATTTACACCAAACTTGACTTACGAGGTGCTTATCACTTAGTTCGAATTTGAGAGGGAGATGATTGGAAAACGGCTTTTAAGACTTGTTATGGCCTCTTTGAGTATCTAGTGATGCCGTTTGCTCTATGTAATACCCCAACAGCCTTTCAATATTTCCTAAACGATGTTCTGAGGGAATATCTTCGGCAAGCAGCGGGATGACGTCTAGTTCTGGTTCCATTGCGGCTTCTGGCGAGTGTGGTTTCCTGAAGGTGAGTATCTCCTTTTATACAGTTCATTTCCACCTGAGATTCCATGGTGGTCCAACCGTGGCGGAAATCTTGGCGGTGTGCAGCCTCGTAATAGGTCCGATGGAAACATGGTCTCCGCCGGCCTGCTGGTGGCTCCAGTCATTTGTGGCAGTCTGACCGCACTGGCGGTGCTTTGGCTGTATTCCTTTGGGATCAATGCCAAGGTCATAAATTTGTGGTCTTCTCCACAAGCCTGTTGGCGGTCTGACTGCCACAGCCAACATGGCGCTCACTGGACCACCAAACTTGTAATGAGGCCCTTAGTCTGGAGCAAGTGTTGATGGCTGCCAATGCTGAGGAACATACTGAGAGACAAGCTGCCGACACAGAAGCCTGAGGTGCCCAGAGCGAGTGAGATGAGTGTGAAAAGTAATTTGAAACAAAGACATATCTTTTTGGATAGGGGCATGATGCCTGACCCTGCAAAAGTACAAGCTTTAACGCATGCTGAACCCCCAAAAGATGCTTCCATGCTATGTTCTTTTCTTGGAATGGCCAGCTACTGTTCACAATACAATAAGGACTTTGCCACTCTCAGTGCTCCATTACAAGAGCTATCAAAGAAAAATGTTTCTTTTAAATGGTCATGAAAATGTGAAAAGAGTTTCAAGAGAATGAAACACACCATGAAAATGCTACAGAAGTGGCGTACTTCAATCCAAAGCTTCATACAGAGATTGTGGTTAACGCCAGCACGGTTGGGTTAGGTGCTATACTTGCACAGCATAATGGATGCCCAAATACAAGACAACATATTGTGGCCTATGCTAATAGACGTTTGTCTCAAACAGAAAATGCTTACTCACAACCAGAGAAGAAAAGTTTGTCTGTAGTATTGGCTTGTGAATATTTCTATGTATTCCTGTATGGAAAGCCTTTTAGGCTGGTAATTGATCATCAAGCTCTGCTGACCGTCTTTGGCAATCCGAAAGCCAAGATGCTTCCTCAAATTGAACAATGGGGACTACGATTACAAAAGAACAATATACAATTGTGCACTGCGCAGGAAAGGATCAAAATCCTGCTGACTACTTTTCGAGAGCGCCTATTCAAGGTCATTGCACTCCATCCGAAACAGCTCATGCTAACATCAATTTCATTGCCAAGTCAAGTACACCATCTGCTGTGTCATTAGCCCAAATTGTCACTGCTATGACTCATGATAGTGACCTGCTAGAGTTAAAAACATTATTATACATCAGTCATGGAATAAACATGCTCACTTCTAAGTAATGACAGAGAGTATCAAAAGTACAAAAATGTCAAAGATGAATTGTCCATAACTCAGGAAGGAGCTATACTGCGAGGTTCCTGATTCTAGAGAGTCTACGACAAAAGGCGATTGAAGTGACTAACGAAGGACATCATGGTACTGTTGCTACAAAGAGAGCTCTCTGAGACCGAGTTTGGTTTCCACATCCAGATAAAAGATTTGAAAAGTGACTTAAAGCCTGTCACATATGCAATTGCCTGTCAACCAACGTCACTCAACATACTCTAAGAATGTCAGAGCTCCCTAAAAATGCCTGGGAGAGAAAAGCCATTGATTTCTTTGGTCCACTTGACAATGGTCATAATTTAATGGCTATTGTAAATGAATATTGGGGTTTTCCTTTGGTCAAAGATCTATCTTCCACGACACATGAGCAAGTAACTGAAGTACTTGATGGCATCTTTGCAACATGGGGCTTACCAGCCATTGTGAAGTCTGACAATAATCCACCCTTCAACAGTAAGGAATCTAAAGAATTTCTGGATCATCTGAACACAAAGCATAAGCAGATTAAACCCTTATGGCCACAGGCCAATGAACGTGTTGAACGTTTTATGAGTCTTCTAAAGAAAGCAGTGCAGCATTCAACTCTTGAGAAACTCAGTGTAAAATCAGTACTGAATTAAACCTTTACAAGCCTATCGTTTGAGACCCCACTTGACCACAGGTGGAAGTCTTGCAACTTTGATGTTTGGGAGAGCAATGGCAACCAAGCTACCTCAATAGACCACTGAAAGAGATAGAAGTGACAACATGATTCTTACAAGCGAACTGGGTCATAAATAGCAGATGAAACTCTATGCAGACAATAGCCACATTCAAAAGACTTCTCACCCAAACAAGATTTGGTGATCGCTCAACAGATGCGCAAGAGAAAATCTGATTCTCCTTAAAATGCTGAAACTTATCTACAAAAGGACACATGGTGACTGACCAACGACCTGGGAAGTACATTACCAGAAGCTCTTCTCACTCCAGGCCTGTATTTTATCGGTCTTCAACTTGATATGGGGAAAGAAAGACTGTTTCTGAAAACTCAATAAATGTTGCTGAATCCTCTCTGACATTGAAGATGGCTGTTTACAGCTTCCAGTAACCAGATCAGGTAAACAGATCAAAGCATCAAGAAGATTAATTAAAAGCTATAATTGTACATGTTTCTATGTATATATATATTTGTGCATGTCTCATGATATTCTGAAGAATTAAAATTTTTCATTCAACAGAGGGGGAGATGTAGTATCTTGCATGATTTAGAACAAAACCTTTCTGACTCCCTGCGGACTCCGTATCAGTGTGACAATCGCTAGGATAGAATGTAATGAAAGCTTGATATACAATGTTGGAGTTCACAGGTACACACAGAGGAATAAAGACATGTGGCCTAGTCATTCAGCAGGTACTAGGCTGGGGAAGACGCTACCCACGTCTTTACTATGCATGTCTTTACCATGTTCATTCACAGGATTCCATTAAAGTAACCATTACCACGCATACCTTTACTATGTGCGCATTTACCACACAAACCTTTTTCACACCTTATTTAAATGTAAGAAATTACAATTAAATATAGAAAAAAATTATATATTTAGCCAAATACATTTAAATATACAAAAATATATTTTTACAAACATAAAAAGTACTGTTGCACAGTGTATGTGTGTGCAACAGAAAACAACACAACGCAAAACAAAAAAACACATCACCATAGTATGCAAATGTTTTGACCAAAAACAAAACACACCAAAATGAAATTAATATGTTTTTCATTTCTACATGATGTGTAACTCTGTCCCTAACCAAGATGGAGGACAAAGTCTGAGGAAGGTCAAATACATGTTAAAAAAACAGCATTTATTTTACAGACGGCGGGAATATTGTAATAGGGCATGGCAGTGGTGTCCTCACTGCGAGTTTGGCGGCCCCTGCAAGTTTCGCGATCTTAATGAGGCCTTAACTTTTTCCAGCAAAAAATTGATGATATAGTAATCCAAACAGATCACTGAAACTAATAAATACTTTGGGCCTTATTAAGAGCCTGGCGGTCCAAGGGCCGACAGACTTGCGTTGGCAGTCGGACTGCCTCACTCCAGATGGTTGTATCGCCACATTACGACCATGTCAGTCAGACTGTCAGGGGTCTGCTGTCACTGCCGGGAACGTGTTTCCGATGGGCTGATGGCGGTCGGACTCGTGGTTGGCCACAGCGGCGCTGAACTCACGACTCCTGTTTCCCCCAGCCTTTCCATGGGGGGACTCCGCCAATGAAAGCCTGGCAGAAACACAGAGCTGGAGGGTGCGGGGGGCCCTGCACTGGCCATGCCTGTGGCAGTGCTGGGGCTCCCCTGCCCAGTGCCCTCACAATGCGCACTGTATGCTTTGCTGTCTGCTGTGCTGTAGTGCTACGGTATTGGCCTCAGCTCCCTTAAGTGAGCCAATACCTTTGCACTGTTCCCGCCAGGCTGACCAACCGAAACGTTGTAGTACAATGTTTCTCTCAGTCAGCCCGGTGGGAACATCATAATACAGTGGGGATGAGGCAGCCAAGTTGACAGCCGCCTCATCCCCATGAGTTTGGTGGTCAGCTCATCCGACTTCCAAACTCGTAATGAGCCCCTTTGTTTTGAAACTAGTAGGTGCAGCAAAAGTTCCAGACAACCATTGAAAAACATTTAACAAAACAGTTTACTTAAATGTTTTTTATTTAAAAAAATGGAAAATCGACAAACTGCATATGTGCTTTTACGCCAATTAAACCAACCTCTGAAATACAATGTTACCTTTATTTTAAGGAAAAGTAAACTGGACCCAGGAGTCATTGGAGGTGTGTTGAGTATTCCTCATTCCATTGCAAAGGCAGAGCAGTTACCCTTGGTAATATGGTTGAAAGAACCACTGAACATAATCACTCTGCAATGAAGACCGAGGTTAGAGAAAATGTACAACATATTAAAACTCTAGCTGCCACTTCCAATGAACCCTGCAGCTCAGTTTTGATGGAGGAAGCCCAGAACATCCCATGAATGTAGCAAGTAGTATGCTCACAATCTTTAATTTGAGAAGAATGATAAAAAGGAAAAAAACAGATTAGAAATTCTATGAGAGGAATCCTGAAATCTACTCAGACAGTAACATTCATCAAGAGCTTACTAAAATCTACAACCATTAATCTTTCCTGCTATACGATCTAAACTATCTCAAACAAATACTAATTTTCAGGACTGTCCATAATACAGTTACATCTGAGAATAGTGAAATTTGGATGATGAATGAAACTTATAAATCAACACCCCTTTCTGTCACCCAAATTTATACCATTAAAGCAAATATAAATAACACCACCATCCTTTAAATTTATAGCGTAATGCCTGACAGACATTCCTCAGCCTTTACTGAATTTTTAACAGTTATTAAACATTTTTTTTTACAAAAGTCCTAGGAAAATAATAATTGACTTCGAATTACAAACGGTAAATACTTACAGTAAAATGTTTTTTCACATTTCACAGGCATATTGGAGAATTTTTTTAAAAAAACATCCTTACTTGAGGAATACATTACAAGCAATAAACTACAATATGAGCTTAATAAACTAATAGCATTGTGTTCTGTACCTCTTGAATGTGTGGACAAATTCTACACCTCAATTATAAAATCAGATTTTTATTTACACAAAATAAGGTCAAATTTGCACCACTTTAAAATTACTTTGAAGATACATGGATTGGCCATCTACGTACGTTGGGTCACAGAAGGGAAACCCCGTTTTCCAATTAGGTGGGGGAACTGTTAATCAGCTTGTTTAGAAGGAGTTAAAAAAAAAAACCAACTCTATAGAAGGATGGCATAATTATTTTAAAAGCAGTATTGGTACAACACCCTAACCTATACCATGCTTGGAAATCGTGAAGAAAGAATAAAGTTTCCAAGAAATGAGACTGGCACAATCATTGCCAGGTACTCTTAATCCCTGAGTTTCTAAAATATCATAGAGGCTATTGGCCAAAATTCAGCAATTTTCTTTGGTGGGTCATTCAGAGTACCTAAACAATCTTACGTACATCCTACACTATCAAAATTTTAAAAACCTATGGTGATTACTCTCATGTTTTTACCCTCGAAATTTATTAAATTAGTATTTTTCAAAAAACATTTCTTATTAACTTATGAAGTATAAACCCTACCTGCAGAAGTCTTCTTTTTTCAACTTATAGTGATGTTCCTTAACTCACTAACCTAAAATTACAAGTAGTACATTGAAAAAAGAGAACAATCCAAACTGAAAACCAAACAGTATTCTTTTTTTAGAGGAAAAAAATGTTAAAAAACCAAAACAAAATCCATTCCCTATTTCCCCTTCTTCGCCATCCACAAAGGACACCAACATTCGAAAAAAAGAGCTGATATTAGTTGCAAAAATGTTTTAAAAATTTTAGAAAACAAAATACAAATATGATCCTTTTCTTCTTTTCATTTTTAGTTCTTAGTTCCTGGAGTCGAGAAAACTTTATAAAACACGATGCAAAACATGTAAAAAAAATATATATTTTTATAAAACAGGTTTTGAAAAAGAAAAATTCAACTTTTATAATCTTTTTCAAACCTACATTATAAAAATATAACTACTGCCCTGATGTGTGCATACAAAAACAACTTGTGTTGGGATGTAAAACTGGTTATAAACACATAATACAACCTTTTTTCAATCAAACTATTAAATACTTCCCTCTATCTCTCCTTACAATAAAGCTACTAGCATAGATGTTTAAAAAAATTAATCACATTCTTCTCACATGAGTGCGGCTCTTCCGTCGATCCGATCTTGACCTGGACATTTCACTGACTGTAAAAACAGGTGCAAAATAGCAGACATCCACCTCAAAGCAGAGAAATAAAAAATAAAATAATTCTTCCATTGGAATAAATGTAAAAGTCGGAAAAATGTTTTTAAGAAAGTTTTAAGAATGTTTTTTTTTTTTTTAAAGTCTGCTGATATTGAAAAAATTTAATATTAATACTGTATTCAATAAATTGTAATTGATTTTTTAAAATTAAATAACATTTAAAAAAATATAAATTGTTATTTATTGTGGTTTAAAACACTGTTAAGTTAATGTTATAATTTTTTTAACTTTGATAATTGTTTTACTTTCATAAATGTCTAATATTGTTTAAAAACTGCTTTAATCATTTACATTACTTTTTATAATAAACTTGTAATTTTTTAAAAATAAATGTTGGGACATTTTTAGTATTAATGTAGTTTTAATATTAATACACTTTGCCACCTGTTTCCCCTATATCCCTTGCATCCTGCTTCTAAAACTTTATTTTGATATTTTTAAAATAAGTCACAATAATTATTTTGACAATATTTAAATTATTATTAAAAGGATTACACACATATATATAAATAATGGGTAGGGTAGTGATAATTTTGATAATCTGGGCTCACAAAATAGCAGCTGGTGTATTTGACTTCACAATGAAATGAATGTAGGCTTAAGCCATGTTAGATGGAGTACCATGGCCTTGTATAGGCACCATCAAAAAGTAGTCAGCAGGATTCTGATCCTTTCTTGGATGATATACAATCGTAAAATCATGTTCTTGCAATCTGAGTCTCCATCGTTCAATGTGAGGAGTTATCTTGGCTTTTAGATTGCCAAAGATGGTCAGTAGAGCTTAATGATCAGTTTCAAGCATGACAGGTTTTCTATACAGGAACACATGGAAATGTTCACAATCCCATACCACTGCCAAGCTTTTATTCTCAGGGTGTAAGCATCTTCTGTTTGGGACAAACTTCTACTAGCATAGGACACAATATACTGTCGAGCATCTGGGCATCCACTGTGCTGTGCAAGGGTAACGCCTAACCCGACCAGGCATCAACAACAACCTCTGTATAAAACTTTGCATTAGAGTATGCCATTTCAGTAGCATTTTCAATGGTGTGTTTGATCCTCTCGAAACTTCTCCCACATTTTTGTGAGCATTGAAAGGAAACATTTTTCTTCATTAACTCTGGTAATGGAGTACTAACAGTGGCAAAATATTGTATGTATCTTGAAAAGTAACTGGCCATGCCAAGAAAGGAATGTACCATTGAAACATCTCGAGGGGGATCAGTATTTGACAGAGCTTGTACTTTTGCAGGATCAGACCCCCATCAGAAGAGATATGACCAAATAATTTTAGTTTTGCCTTGTTGAACTCAAACTTGTTGGCATTCAAAGTCAATCCTGCATCACTGAGTGAACAACATACTTGTGTGAAAGTTCTATTGTGCTCCTGTGTAGCTCCAAAAAATAATATGTCATTGCTATAAATGAAAGCATTTACAACAGGCTGTATAATACGGCGAATGATGTCGTAGGAAAATTCTGCACCCAATGACACACCACAACTAAGGGCCTGATTAAGACTTTGGTGGTCTGTGGACCGCCATGGTGGCAGCAGCGATCCGACCACCGTCTGGTTGGCATTCTGACCACTGTATTACGATGCATGTGGTTCCATAAACAAAAGACCATTGCGGTCCCGTTGGCACCGCCAGGTATCGGAGACCTCCGTGGCGGTGGGATAGGCCAATGAGGCTCTCGGAGGATGGACCGACGTGACTGTGGCGATCCAAGCACCATGTCTCAGCTGGCACAAACTGAGGCATATAAGACAGGAACTCACCGAAGGCAGCTTCACAAATCCTGTGCTGCCATGGAACTGATCCTACATGTCCTACTTCTGCTGCTGCTGATAGATGGAGCCCAAAATAAACGCCACAGTGGATTTGACCGACAATAAGACCACATACCTACCCGTGTCCCCAAACTCAACAACAAATTGACATGCCACCATCAACCTGGAATGGTGACTTTGCTCCATGGACCAAATATAATTGTGTGTGACCCAGGCTGGAGTTGTACACAACGTATGACCCAACAACAGCCCCATGACGCCCCCTCTAGGCAGGTCACTGACACTGCGCCGCTACACTTCACAAAACCAGACATATCTGTACAACCCAGTTTCTGGGACAGTGAAGTGTACATTTCATTGTGTCACAGAACAGCAACACCACATCAATATCACACCTAGTAATTGAACTTACACCCTCACATTGCTCACATGCTTTGGCCTGTCGTGATATTGAAGAAACATATGAACGGATGTATCATTTAACCCAAACACCCCTTCCATGCAACATCCCTATAATGAACCCACACATATCACTCAGGGACAACCAATAGTATAACCAAGTGTCATGCCTGTGTGGCAGATGTGTAAGTGAAAGTCAAGAAAGCTAATACAACAGCAACAGCATGGGTCACACACGTAGATGAAGTAGATGGAAGGTACACACATGAAAATGGACACATGATAAGTCAAATATATAGGAAGGTAGCACAATATGAACACCCTCCATGTGTGGACAAACACAACTGTATCTCGCACACATCATAAGGATGTACAATGTACATCAGGGTGACAAATGTAACCCAACAGATGTTGACATTGGCCAAGGCAAGATGAAATATTTACCATATCAAACAACAAACAATGCAATGACACCCCAATTGGATTACCACCCTCATACCTATCCATTGAACATCTCCGCTTGTCCTGTCTAACACCGGCTCTGCTCCCAAAGTCAGATCTTGCTAACCACAGCAAATGGATGATTAACCAGGGTGAATCAAACACAACTGTAGGCATACATCACAAATTACTCAGGAACAGCAAAAGATTAAACAGGAATAGGCGGACAAATGTGTACCCAAAAAAACAGCTTGGGGTTATTCAAGAACTCCAAGTATGAGTAAAAGCCAATGGCCAGTCCACAAATAATAGTTCATGCACACTTCTGTGCACCACAACTTATTTCTCTGATAACTGCCATAGGAACCACCAGCAGAATGCCATCCGGTGGGCATGCCAGGCATCTCAATGATCACCCTTGTGTGGATTGGGGTCAGATTTAGGATGGGTGGGTTTGGTTTTGTGAGGGGTGAGCTTGACTTTGGGAGGAGTGGGCTTCTTCTTGGGGGTGGGAGGGGTATGGCTGATTTCAGGGGAGGCAGGGGACAGGTGTGACAGGGGAGAGGTTTGATGTGGAAGGGATGGGTTTTGGATGTGGATGGGGTCATTTTCATTTTGGGAGCGAGGTTTCACAGGGGTAAGTGCAAGGTCAAACAGGAAACTTTCTTTTGGAAAATGGGTAGGGTCTGCAGAAGGGATGAGGGTTTGGGAGGTTGAGGAAGTGCTTGTGTCGGCTGTGGGTGTTGGTGCTGGTGTATGTGCATCTCAGGTATGTTTGTGTATGTTTGGGTTTGGGTGGTGTCTGTTGCATGTGTAAGTGTGGGCATTTGTGTCTCTTGGGGGCTGTTATGCGGAGGTGATGGCTAAGGTGGGAGTGGTGGCTGTGTCTGCGGGTGTTGGGGTGGTGTCTGGGGGTATGGTGTGTGTGGTGTATGGGTCTGTGGGGGTGTGGGTGATGTCTGGGGTAACGTATGTGTGATGTGTGGGTTTGTGGGTGTGGGGTGGTATCTGGGTGTATGATGTGTGTGGTGGCTGTCTCTGTGGGTGTTGGGGTGGTGTCTGGGGGTATGGTGTGTGTGGCATGTGGGTGTTGGGGTGGTGTCTGGGGTATGGTGTGTGGGTCTCTGGGGGATGTTGTCCGGGGGGAATGGTGTGTGTGGTGTTGTGTGTGACCGACTGTTGAGTCCTGAAAAACTTCCGCCCCATCTCTCTTCTACCTTTCCCAGCCAAGGTAATAGAAAAGACCGTCAACAAACAGCTGACCACCTTCCTGGAAGACAACAACCTGCTCGACCCTTCACAAACCGGATTCCGAACCAACCACAGCACGGAAACCGCCCTCATCTCAGTCACAGACGACATCAGAACCCTGATGGACAACGGTGAAACAGTCGCCCTCATTCTCCTCGACCTCTCGGCTGCCTTTGACACCGTCTGTCACCGCACCCTAATCACCCGCCTACGCTCCGCCGGGATCCAAGGCCAGGCCCTGGACTGGATCGCCTCCTTCCTCGCTAACCGCTCCCAAAGAGTTTACCTCCCTCCGTTTCGCTCAGAACCCACCAAGATCATCTGCGGCGTACCTCAAGGCTCATCGCTCAGCCCAACACTCTTCAATGTCTACATGAGCCCCCTCGCCAACATCGTACGCAAGCACGACATCATCATCACCTCCTACGCCGACGACACCCAACTTGTACTCTCCCTCACCAAGGACCCCGCCAGCGCCAAGACCAACCTACAAGAGGGTATGAAGGACGTCGCAGATTGGATGAGGCTCAGCCGCCTAAAGCTGAACTCTGAAAAAACGGAAGTCCTCATCCTCGGCAACACCCCGTCCGCCTGGGACGACTCCTGGTGGCCCACGGCCCTCGGCACCGCACCGACCCCCGCAGACCACGCCCGCAACCTCGGCTTCATCTTGGACCCTCTTCTCACCATGACCAAGCAAGTCAACGCCGTGTCCTCCGCCTGCTTCCTCACTCTCCGCATGCTCCGCAAGATCTTCCGCTGGATCCCCGCCGACACCAGAAAAACCGTGACCCACGCCCTTGTCACGAGTCGCCTGGACTACGGCAATACCCTCTACGCCGGGACCACCGCCAAACTCCAAAACCGCCTGCAACGCATCCAAAACGCCTCGGCCCGCCTCATCCTCGACGTACCCCGCAACAGCCACATCTCCGCACACCTGAGACACCTGCATTGGCTCCCAGTCAGCAAAAGGATCACCTTCCGTCTTCTCACCCACGCACACAAAGCCCTCCACAACAAGGGACCGGAATACCTCAACAGACGCCTCAGCTTCTACGTCCCCATCCGCCCCCTCCGCTCCGCTGGCCTCGCACTTGCTGCCGTCCCTCGCACCCGCCGCTCCACGGCGGGTGGGAGATCTTTCTCCTTCCTGGCGGCCAAGACCTGGAACTCCCTCCCCACCAGCCTCAGGACCACCCAGGACCACTCCGCTTTCCGGAGACTCCTAAAGACTTGGCTGTTCGAGCAGCGATAACCCCCCCTTTCCCCCCTAGCGCCTTGAGACCCGCACGGGTGAGTAGCGCGCTTTATAAATGTTGATGATTTGATTTGATTTGAGTGCTTGCGTACTGGTGTGTCTTGTGGTACTTGTGTGTGCTGCTTCTGTGTTGAGGTGGATGCGTGGAAACTCGATGGGGAAGAGGTTGGTGGTGGTGGTAGGATTATGGGGAGTTGGAAGGCTGCTATGAGTGAGGAGGTAAGAGCCTGAAGAGATCTCTGTAGTCCAGACATGGCACTATGAATGCCTTCCAGGTACGCAACCACCTGCTGTAGCTGGATGCATTCAGAGTGGCAGCCTGACCCACAGAGACACTCTTCAGGAGGTCAACAGCCTCTTCATTCATGGCAGCAGGAGTAACAGGGGCAGGGGGGTGAGGTGCCTGGCGTGAAGGAGATGCTCACCCTCCTGGGTGAGCGGGCATGGCAAATTGGGTGGGGAGCAACAGAGAGGGTGGAGGTGGAACTGGGGGTGGCGGACAAGGATGGAACAACTACAGGTCCTGATGGGTCCGCCACCAGTGGGGAGTGGCCACTGGAGAAAACATCTGAACATGATGATGTTGATCCTGTGTCCTCCATGGCACTCTCCTCACCATCTGGGCCACTGGGTCCCTCCGTGTCTGATGTCTTGTGACTTGAGGTACTGTGGCCAACTGCTTCCCTTCTGGTTTCTCCTCCACTTGCCTGTGCTGATGCTGAAATTACAAAGATAAATAGGGTCACTACATGTGCCTGATCACACTTGAACAACAGCTTTGATTTACAAACATTACCATAATATACAGTAGCCACCAGCTGCAAGCTTCCACAAACTGGCTCCATGCAGCAAGTAGGAGATCCTATCACCTTGAATGGTTTGGCTTATGCAGCATCCCTCAGTAACCTGTTGTCACAAAAGAGTATGGCAATGCCAAGTTCAGCCTCACAGATCCCACACAAGGGCATGCATCCAGATAATCTTCATATACCCAAAACCACATCATGATGAAATGATGGCCACAAAAATCCAGCCATGTCGTAGCAAGGAGTACAGTAGCCAGAAGAAGCCAACATGGAAACACCCATGTCACACTAAAAAAAAAACAATGCCCAAAGTAATGTTCACAATATGTCCACTGTCTAAACAGACTCATTGAATTTGTACTAATTCTGCTCAGATAGATAACACATCTTGCACAGCAAAGTACACTGGAGACAATCTGGGCAAAATGTCTGGGAGATTTGTCTACAAATATCCACACCACAATGAACCAGCTAGCCCCAGATAACTCATTTGCTTTGATTGGTACTGCTGTGAATACCCTACTCAGATTGCATAAGCAAAAGACAATAGTCCATTCAATGTTGTAGAGGTTCAGAGAATCTCCAGTGCCTGTAAAAGGCCCTTAACATGTTGCTCAATGGGAGGGCACATCACTGTCATGCAAACACAGATGTCCTTGGATGAACCACATATGATTCCCACATTCCTGCAAGTCACTCTCACTTCCTGGTGTATGTCAACAGTTAGGTAATTAACCTTCACCATTAAACGTGTGCTAAGCACTTCAACAAATGATTCTACATCAATGACATGGAAGTGCACATTGTGAGTAAATACTGTAGGCCTTCCTGTCATGTCCTTCATTGCTTCTGCAAGTGTACATGCCAAATTACATGGAGTGACGGGTGAGGGTATGTGTGAGCCACCAATCAATGGTGACACACTCATGTCTTTGACACCACATGAACTGTTGCCCCATCACAAATGTCCAATTCCAAACACATGTTGGTATGCACATATATGTGAGGGAATCAGACATCACCCCATGAAGACAGATAGACCATGCATGAAACAGCAGTGAAAATGATATGCAAAAGTGAAAGGTACACATTCTAACATGTAGGCACAAGGAATGAAGCCAACAGTGATATTAACAAAATCATGTCACTGAATGTTAGAAATGGGGTCTTTGGTTGGCAGTCAGGTTATCCCCTGTCCAAGCAAGGACCCGCACTCTAGTCAGGGTAAAGGATAATCACCCTCACTTAACCCCCGCTCACCCCCTTGGTAGCTTGGCACGAGCAGGCAGGCTTAACTTCAGAAGCAATGTGTAAAGTATTTGTACCAACACAAACAGTAACTCAGTGAAAACACTACAAAATGAAGCAACACAGGTTTGGAAAAATAGGTAATATTTATCCAAACAAAACAAGACCAAAATGACAAACATCCAACATGCACAAGTCAAGTTATGAATGTTTAAAGAATAAGGTGGTCATTACAACCCTGGCGGTCGGTGTTAAAGCAGCGGTAAGACCGCCAACAGGCCGGCGGTAAAAAATTTGCACTTACGACCGTGGCGGAAACCGCCAACAAAGACAGCCACTTTAACACTCGGACCGTACAAACAAAGAGCGCGGCGGTCACCGCCAACAGACAGGCGGAGGACAAAGTACCGCCCACAGTATGACAACCTACCAATCCGCCACCTTTTCCGGGGCGGATTCACCGCCGATAAAAGCACGGCGGAAACAGGATTCCGAAGGGAAAACGCTCACCTCGACACAACCCACGAGGAACTAGGACACCATGGACCCGGAACTCCAAATTCTCCCTGTAATAGTCTTCCTGCTCCTCTACCATGAGCATGAACGCCGCCGGCGAAGACCACGGTGAGTACTGCACCTACGACACAGGGGATGGAAAAAACAGGGACACACACACGCAACACGCAACACCCCCACCCTCACCCACGACAACACACACACTAATCCATATTGATACATCACAGTTACACCCCCCAACCCCCTGGAACTATGCAAAGACAATAGAAAATGAGTGTAACCATTGCAATATATTAAAATCAAGTAGGCAAAAATATATATATACACCATTAACAAAATATACACCAAGCATAGTAGTCCAGGTAGTGCTCCAATTAAGTCTTTGGAACACTGGGCCCACCGGTATGGGCGAGGCCCACACAAGATCCCCGACCATGACGGAGAGAACACTGCAGGGGCATCAGAGAGCAAGAAAACAGGCACCTCATGGGGAGGGATAGGGGGGGCACCTCAGCCGGTTGAGTGCACGATGCCAAATCCATGAGAGGGCCACATGCCCACTGTTAAATCCTGGGGAGTGCAAAGCCACAGTCTCTCAAGTCTCTACAGTGGGTGGGTTGCCCACTGCCATATCCTGGGGAGTGCAAAGCCACAGTCTCTCAAGTCTCTACAGTGGGTGGGTTGCCCACTGTTCCATCCTGGGGAGTGCAAAGCCACAGTCTCTCAAGTCTCTACAGTGGGTGGGTTGCCCACTGTTCCATCCTGGGAGTACAAAGCCACAGTGTCTCAAGTCTCTACAGTGGGTGGGTTGCCCACTACATTATCCTGGGGAGTGCAAAGCCACAGTCTCTCAAGTCTCTACAGTGGGTGGGTTGCCCACTGTTCCATCCTGGGGAGCGCAAAGCCACAGTGTCTCAAGTCTCTACAGTGGGTGAGTTGCACACTGTTCCATCCTGGGGAATGCTAAGCCAGTCTCTCAAGTCTCTACAGTGGGTGGGTTGCCCACTGCGTTATCCTGGGGAGTTCAAAGCCACAGTCTCTCAAGTCTCTACAGTGGGTGGGTTGCCCACTGTTCCATCCTGGGGAGTGCAAAGCCACAGTCTCTCAAGTCTCTACAGTGGTTGGGTTGCCCACTGTTCCATCCTGGGGAGTGCAAAGCCACAGTCTCTCAAGTGGATAACAGTCTCCACTGGTTCTGGAGGGGGCATTGTGCACAGAGTGCTTCATCCTGCTAAGGACAGAGGTAGTGGATGATCTCTCCACTGGTTCTGGAGGGGGCCTGGTGCCCAGAGTGCTTCATCCTGCTAAGGACAGAGGTAGTGGATGATCTCTCCACTGGTTCTGGAGGGGGCCTGGTGCCCAGAGTGCTTCATCCTGCTAAGGACAGAGGTAGTGGATGATCTCTCCACTGGTTCTGGAGGGGGCCTGGTGCCCAGAGTGCTTCATCCTGCTAAGGACAGAGGTAGTGGATGGATCTCTCCACTGGTTCTGGAGGGGGCTTTGTGCCCAGAGTGCTTCATCCTGCTAAGGACAGAGGTAGTGGATGGATCTCTCCACTGGTTCTGGAGGGGGCATGGTGCCCAGAGTGCTTCAATCTGCCCGTGACGGACTCAGTAGCGTCAGTGCCCTTGGCACTCATGGGCCAGCGTTGCTTGAGACGGCGGACCCCTGTTCAGCGTTGCTTGAGACGGCGGTGCCCTGTTCAGCGTTGCTTGAGACTGCGGTGCCCTGTTCAGCGGTGCTTGAGACGGCGGTGCCCTGTTCAGCGGTGCTTGAGACGGCGGTGCCCTGTTCAGCTGTGCTTAAGACGGCGGTGCCCTGTTCAGCGGTGCTTGAGACGGCGGTGCCCTGTTCACCGGTGCTTGAGAGGGCGGTGCCCTGTTCAGCGGTGCTTGAGACAGCGGTGCCCTGTTCAGCGGTGCTTGAGACAGCGGTGCCCTGTTCAGCGGTGCTTAAGATGGTGGTGCCCTATTCAGTGGTGCTTGGAGCAGCGGGCTCCTTTGCAGTGACTCAGCTGCTGGTGGTCCTTCATGGCCCAGCGGGGCTTGTGCTGGCGGTCCTCTCTAGCCCAGCGAGGCTTGTGCTGGTGGTCCTCTCTGTCCCAGCGGGGCATGTGCTGGCGGTCCTTCATGGCCCAGCGGGGCTTGTGCTGGCGGTCCTCTCTGTCCCAGCGGGGATGACGGCTGTGGACTCCTGGGCAGCAGGGCTGGTGGAGGTGGCCTCCTGGGCAGCTGGGCTGGTGCTGGCGGTGGCCTCCTGGGCAGCTGGGCTGGTGGCGGTGGCCTCCTGGGCAGCTGGGCTGGTGCTGGCGGTGGCCTCCTGGGCAGCTGGGCTGGTGCTGGTGGTGGCCTCCTGGGCAGCTGGGCTGGTGCTGGCGGTGGCCTCCTGGGCAGCGGGGATGATGGCGGTCTTCTCCGCCGTGCTGCTCTTCCCAGACTTGCTGAGTTTCTTGTGCCCCTTCCCCACCTTGGAAGGTGTTGCAGCTGACTCCACACTCCCACCTGTACCCCTGGGAGCGGCTTTGGTGGCTGGAGTCGTCCCCCTCTCCCGCCGGGCACTGGCTAACTTCTGATGCTTCACAGGTGGGGGACTGTCTGTGCTGTGGCTCCATGCAACACTGGCTGCCCTGGTGGCCGGTGCACTCCAGATTCTTGTGACTACAGGCACCACTGGTCCCGGAGCTGTTGTGGCTGAGGTGCTAGTTCGGGACCTAGGAGACGGACGGGGTGGAGGAGGTGTGGGAAAGAGGTCAAGGTTGGACAGGAAAAGTTTTTGGGAGACACTGGGACGGGTAGCTGGAGGGGGTTTGAGAGTGGAGGAAGAGGTTGTGGTTGTAGGAGGTGTTCGTTTGCTGACTTTGGGTGATGGTGGATGGCTGTTGGGTGGGTGTGTGCCTGCGTTTGTGTATCTTGGGAGGGGGCGTCACAGACACACTGGGAGAGGACACAGGGGATGTGTGAATGGTAGTGGGGGTGGTGACTGCACGTGAGCGGGGTGTGGTGGTGGGTGTGCTGGTGATGGTAGTAGTGGCTGTAGAGGTAGTGCATGCAGGTGTGAGTGTAGACGAGACTGGGAGGGAGGAGGGAGACGAGGAGGAGGGGGACACAGTGGAGGCAGTAGATGTTGGTGTGTCTGCATGTGTGTGATGCTTGCGTGAGTGCCTGTGGGATGTGTGGTGCTTATGTTTGCCTGAGCTTCATTTGTGTGTTGACGTGTGTGCATGCTGGTCTAGAGGTGTGCTTGGGATAGGCTGGGGTACAGGGGATTGTGTCTGGGTGGAAGAAGTTGGAGGGGGGAGGCTAGAGACAGGGACAATGGCTGCCATCAGTGCTGAGGCCAGAGTCTGAAAAGCTCGCAGAAGGGCCGCCTGACCAGAATGAATGCCCTCCAGGAATGCATTTGTTTGTTGCAACTGTCTTTCTACACCCTCGATGGCATTCAAAATGGTAGACTGCCCAACATTGAGGGACCTGAGGAGGTCAATGGCCTCCTCACTGAGGGCAGCAGGGGTGACTGGGGCAGGGGCTGAGGTGCCTGGGGCGAAGGTGATGCCCACCCTCCCGGGTGAGCGGGCACGGGGAAAAGGCTGAGGGGCTGCTGGGAGGGCGGTGCTGGAAGGGGGGGTGGCGGCTGTACCTGTAGATGGGGGGGCACAGATGTTGCCACCACCACAAGGGAGCTCCCATCAGAGGACGAGTCCGTGTCACTGGTCTCAGCTCCTGTCCCCGCCGTGGAGCTCTCCTCGCCCTCCGTCCCACTGGTGGAGTCCGATTCCGTAGTGTGGGCCTCCATGGCCATGTGGGATGCAGCCCCCTCGTGCTCCGGTGCCACTGCTCCTCCGCCTGATGATGCTAATGCACACAAGAACAGGGAGACCACAAAAAAGGGGGGTAAACAGAAGAAAGACATGTTGAGTGCATGCATTACCGCTACCGTTGGCAGACACGACAGACACAGAAGCCCCCTACACTACGCCGCGCTCTTGGGCTCCAATGTTCAATTCCTGGGAAATGGCCTACTAGGCTATGAATGACATCTGCACACATGGATGACACAGGGGCATGACTAGGTGTAGTTGACACTCTACAGAGGTGCGGTGGGGTGCCACATGGCCTGCCTTACATTGGGACCTTGCCTACGGAACTTGCCCTGGCCTAGCGAAACCCACAGCCCACCTCCCCCACCCAGACCCCTACACTGCACGCACAATCAGCAGAATGAGAGTGTAGTCACCCCCTTGTGGCTGCTGAGATGCCCTCAAGCGCCCATCCAACTCCGAGTACGCCACCGCCAGGATCCTGAACATCAGGGGGGTCTTGGTGCGACGGGCACCCCTCCCACGTTGGGAGGCCATCCCCATCTGAGCCTCCGCCGTCTTCTTGCTCCAGCGGCGAATGTCCTCCCATCTTTTCCGGCAGTGGGTGCTCCGTCTGTGGTAGACCCCCAGGGTCCGGACATCCTTGGCGATGGCACGCCAAATATATTTTTTCTGGTGGGCATTGACCTACATGATTTGTACAGGGGGAAGAGAAACTTATTACCAACTGCACCGTCAAAGTGATTGGCCCCCATCCCTACCCTTGCCATGTGGCACATGCACTCACCGTTGTTTCATGCACGCCGCACTCTCCCCCCTTCCTTCTTACATCCACCCCTCTCCACACAGGCATAGCCCATACAGCATGCTCCCAGTGTACTTACCTGTTTGTCTGGAGGACCGTAGAGTAGCGTGTACTGGGGGAGGACCCCATCCACGAGTTTCTCCAACTCCTCCGATGTGAAGGCAGGGACCCTTTCCCCAGACACTCAAGCCATTGTCTCTTCCAGACCGAGGTCACAGCAGCACTTGCAGTGTAGGTCCTCTCCTGTCGAAGATCAGGTATCAAGTGATTGAAGTGATAGAAAATGGCGGTCACGTCCGTGGCGGTGCGTAACGTCACCGCCGGCGGACATCGTCATTGGCTCCTGGGACCCATAGGGTCCAATGTTAACCAATGCAGCATTGCGCCGCGGTCTTCGACTGCCTACCGCGACGGTGTACAACGCGCGCGCAGTTACCTCTCATCCCATTGTCCCACTTTACAGGTCAGGCAGCCGCCATTTCAGGGACCCACATGGCTTCATTTTCAACTGCGTCACACATACCTAGGCCTAGACTCAACACACATACAGGCCACTTTTTAGATTATGATTGGTGTTCTGTGTAAGCTGTGGGTACGTACCTCTGAGTTGTTTGACTCTACTCGCTGTTGTCCTTCATAGGCACCGTCCGCTGGGACATGTGAGGAGGTGGCGGCATCCTCCGGTGTACCGACCGTTGGTGAACCTGTCGACAATGGAGGAAAGACATGTGATCATCACATACAGGCTTGACCATGCCACAATCCAGGAACTGTGTACCCAGTTGGAGCCAGACCTGATGTCAGCTATCCGCCATCCCACAGGAATCACCCCTCAAGTGCAGGTCTTGTCAGTGCTCCATTTCCTTGCAAGTGGGTCATTTCAAACAACAGTGGCCATAGCATCAGGGATGTCCCTGCCTATGTTTTCCAACGTGTTGTCCAGAGTGTTGTCTGCCCTGCTGAAACACATGCGGAGCTACATCGTTTTCCCTCAGGTGGAGGATTTGCCTACAGTGAAAGGTGATTTCTATGCCCTGGGACATATTCCCAACATCATAGGTGCCATTGATGGGACACATGTGGCTTTGGTACCCCCCCACAGGAGTGAACAGGTGTACAGAAACCGGAAGAGTTATCATTCAATGAATGTACAGATGGTATGTTTGGCCGACCAGTACATCTCCCATGTGAATGCCAAGTTCCCTGGCTCAGTGCATGACGCCTACATCCTGCGGAATAGCAGCATCCCTTATGTGATGGGTCAACTCCAGAGGCACCGTGTGTGGCTATTAGGTGAGCACCTGGAAGCTAGTCAGTGGGAATGGTTGTCTGGGTCTCGGGATATCCCTCAAGGTTAGTGTGTGTCTAACAGTTGTCCCTCGCCATTTGCAGGTGACTCTGGTTACCCCAACCTGTCATGGCTACTGACCCCAGTGAGAAATCCCAGGACAAGGGCAGAGGAACACTACAATGAGGCCAATTGGAGAACTAGGAGGGTGATCGAGCGGACCTTCGGCCTCCTGAAGGCCAGGATCAGGTGCCTCCATATGACAGGTGGATCCCTAGTATACTCACCAAAGAAGGTGTGCCAGATCTTAGTGGCCTGCTGTATGCTTCACAACTTGGCTTTGCGATGACAGGTGCCCTTTCTGCAGGAGGATGGTCCAGATGGTGGTGTTGTTGCAGCTGTGGAGCCTGTGGACAGTGAAGATGAGGAAGCAGAGGAAGAAGACATGGACAACAGGGACTCAGTGATCCAGCAATATTTCCAGTGAAACACAGGTAAGAATACAAACCTGCCTACTACATGTACTTAAACACTACTACCGCTCTACTGTCTGTCGTTTTCACCCAGTGTATGGTCACTGAGTTGTCACTTTCCCTTACGATTTCACAGATGTGGGTCCCACAGTGTGACATCTGCTTTGATTCCTCATGGACTAGAGATGTGTGACATAGGTATGTTGACATTACAAATGAAAGAGCTTTTTGCCACAGTAATTGCTAATACAGTATTCCGAAATCACAGACTGACTCCAGATTGTTTTGTGCTTTAAGGGTGTTTATTTTAGTGCTCAAAATTGGAGGGGGTAGCAAAATGGTGAGGGGTGATGGCGGAGGAATGCCCATGGCAGAGTCCAATCTATTATTCTCACAGGTGCATTGCCCAAGTGGGCATAGGAAGTGGAGCTGGGGCAGTATAGGATGGACAGGGTGACAAAGTGGGACAGTAGGATGACAATCAGGGTGGTCTCATTTCTTGGCGGGGGTCTTGGCATCATTCTCTGTCTTTGTCCTGGATCTCAGGGACCGTTTGTGAGGTGGTTCTCCCTCTGCAGGGGGGGGGGTGCTGGTGTGGTGGTCCTGTGGCGGTGCCTCCTGTCCACTAGCGCCAGCGGAGGTGGTGGGCAGTTCATCGCCAAGGCTAGTATCAGGGGCCCCTTGTAGTGCCACAGTGTCCCTCCTGGTGTTGAGTACTTCCTTCAGCACCTCTACGATGGTGCCCAGGGTGGAATTGATGTTTCTGAGTTCCTCCCTGAAGCCCAAATACTGTTCCTCCTGCAGGCGCTGGGTCTCCTGAAACTTGGCCAGTACCGTTGCCATCGTCTCCTAGGAGTGGTGGTAGGCTCCCATGATGGAGGAGAGGGCCTCGTGGCGAGTGGGTTCCCTGGGCCTGTCCACCCCCGTCGCATAGCAGCCCTCCCAGTTCCCCTGTGTTCCTGGGCCTCCGTCCCCTGGACTGTGTGCCCACTACCACTGTCCCCAGGTCCCTGTTGTTGTTGGGGTGGTGGGTTAGCCTGGGTTCCCTGTAGACAGGGACAGAGGTATGGGCCCGCTGGGTGGGAACTGTGCTAGTGTTTCCTGAGGGAGGAGGCTTTGTGGTGGTATGGGACTGTGCCTGGGTAACCGACTGTCCGGAGATCCCTGACGGGCCAGGTTGGTCATCGTGATCCAGGCGTCCAGAGCTGCTGTCATCACTGTGGGCCTCTTCTGATGGGGTACTGGATGTTGCTGGCACCTCCTCTCCGGTGACGTTGGCTGGGGGACCTGTGGGGATGTAAATGCAGTGTTATTGTTTCTGCGTGTGACATCTTGTGCATAGATGTGTTGCCCTCTATTGTTGTTTATGCCCTGCCAGCTTTGCTTTGTGTGAGTTGCTATTTGGTGGGCTAGCTGTTTCCCTCTAGTGTGCATGCTTTAGTATTAGGTGTCCATGCAGGTCTGTGATGGGTATACATGCATTGGTGTTGCATGCAGGGCTTGGTATTGGGATGGGTGAGTTGTGATGGTGGGGTGTGTGGGAGGTGGTGGAGTGATGGGAGTTAGGGTAAGGGTGGGGGTTTGTGAAGGCATGCATGTGGGGGGGGGTGTGATAGTAATAGAGATTTGACTTACCAGAGTCCAGTCCTCCTCCTAGTCCTGCCAGGCCCTCAGGATGCATGATTGCCAAGACTTGCTCCTCCCATGATGTTAGTTGTGGGGGAGGAGGTGGGGGGTCCACCGTCAGTCCTCTGTACAGTTATTTGGTGTCTTGCTGCCACGGAACGCACCTTCCCACGTAGGTCATTCCACCTCTTCCTGATGTCATCCCTTGTTCTGGGGTGCTGTCCCACGGCGTTGACCCTGCCCACGATTCTCCGCCATAGCTCCATCTTCCGAGCAATGGATGTCTGCTGCACCTGTGATCCGAATAGCTGTGGCTCTACCCGGATGTTTTCCTCCACCATGACCCTTAGCTCCTCCTCTGAGAACCTGGAGTGTTGTTGTGATGCCATGGGTGTAATGTGAGTGGTGTGGGTGAGGGTGTATAGGGTGCTGCTAATCAGAACCTCAGTGCTCATGCTCTCTTTGCCTTTAAATTTGTCACTATAGGCTAGTGACTACATTTATCAATTTCAATTGGCATACTGGACCCCCCTTATAAGTCACTAGTATATGTATCTAGGGACCCAGGGCATTGTGGTTCCAGGATATCCATATGGGCTGCAGCATTTCTTTTACTACCCATAGGGAGTTCAGAGAAACCTTTACACAGGACTGCCATTGCAGCCTGAGTGAAATAACGCACACGTTATTTCACAGCCATTTTCACTGCACTTAAGTAACTTATAAGTCACCTATATTTCTAACCTTCACTTGCTGAAGGTTAGGTGCAAAGTTACTAAGTGTGAGGGCACCATTGAACTAGCAAAGGTGCCCCCACATAGTTCACGGCCATTTTCCTGGACTTTGTGAGTGCGGGGACACCATTGCACTTGTGCACTACATATAGGTCAATACCTATATGTAGCTTCACAATGGTAACTCCGAATATGGTCATGTAACATGTATAAGATCATGGAATTGTCACCTCATTCCAAATCTGGTATAGCTCCAATATGGACCCCCAGTACTGCCAAACCAGCTCTCTGGGGTTTTCTCTGCAGCTACAGTTGCTGCCACCCCACAGACAGTGTTCTGCCCTCCTGGGGTTTGGGCAGCCCAGTCCCAGAAAGGCAGAACAAAGCATTTCCCCTGAGAGCAGGGTGTTACACCCTCTCTCTTTGGAAATAGGTGTTAAAGGCTGGGGAGCGGTAGCCTCTCCCAGTCTCTACAAATGCTTTGAAAGGCACAGATGGTGCCCTCCTTGCATAAGCCAGTCTACACCGGTTTAGGGAACCCCCAGTCCCTGCTCTGGCGCGAAACTGGACAAAGGAAAGGGGAATGACCACTCCCCTGTCCATCACCACCCTAGGGGTGGTGCCCAGAGCTCCTCCAGTGTGTCTCTGACCTCTGCCATCTTGTACTCAGAGGTGTGGGGACACTCTGGAGGCCTCTGAGTGGCCAGTGCCAGCAGGTGATGTCAGAAACCCCTCCTTATAGGTGAATACCTGACTAGGTGGCCAATCCTCCTCTGAGGACTCTTTAGGGTCTCTCCAGGGGGCTTTTCCTCAGATTATGACTTGCAAGAATTCATCAGGGTTCCTCTGCACTTCTCTCTTCAACTTCTGCCAAGGATCGACCACTGACTGCTCCAGGATGCCTGCAAAACTGCAACAAAGTAGGCTGAAGACTACCAGCGACATTGCAGCGCCTAATCCTGCCGGCTTTCTCGACTGTTTCCTGTTGGTGAATGCTCTGGGGGCTGCCTGCCTTCACCGTGCACTGGAAGGCATGAAGAAATCTCCTGTGGGTCGACGGAATCTTCCCCTGCTCCACCATGCGCCAAACTTCATTCTTCACCGGTACTCTGGGCCCCCTCTCATCCTGACGAGCGTGGCCCCTGGAACACAGGTGGTAGACCCCAGTGACCCAGACTGTCCAGTGGTCCAACTGTCCAAATTTGGAGGGGGTAAGTCCTTGCCTCCCCTCCCCAGACAGTAATCCTGTGCACCATATGATCTGCAGTTACAAGGGCTTCTGTGCACATTTCCAAGAAATCCTGCATGCACAGCTGAGCCCAATTCCCCAGCACTCGGTCCTGCGATGCTCAGCTCCCTGAGTTGATCTCCGGTGCCGTGGGACCTCTCTTTGCAGTGTTGAGAAGACTGCCATGTTCAGTCTTCTTGAACCCATGTTCAAGGACTTCTGTGGGTACTTCCTTCCAGTCCATGGGCTCTCTATGTTGCTGAGGGCCCCCTCTGACTCCTATCCCAAGTGGCAACATCCTGGTCCTTCCCGGGCCCGGGCAGCACCCTTTTTCTCCAACTGTGACTCTTGCAGGTAGGAAAGCTTGTTTGCATTATTTTGCCAAGGAAACAACTCTGCATCCTCCAGCACGCCGTGGGACATCTTCTGCACGAAGAAGAACTTCCTACCTCCTCTCGTTGTTGCAAAACCTGCATCTTCTTCCAACCGGAGGCAGCCATTTTGCACCTTCATCTGGGGTGTAGTGGGCTCCTGCCCCCCCTGGACACTTTAGCAACTCTTGGACTTGGTACCCTTCCTTTGCAGGTCTTCAGGTCCAGGAATCCGTCTTCAGTGCTTTGCAGTCTGTTGTGGTCCTTTCAAAATCCTTTATCACGACTTTAGTGTGTTTTTGGGGAAATAGTAGTACTTTACTCCTACTTTCCAGGGTCTTGGGGTGGGGTCTCCTTTACACACTTAGGTGGTCATTACAACCCTGGCGGACGGTGTTAATGCTGCGGAAATACCGCAAACAGGCCGGCGGACAAAAAAAGGGAATTATGACCCTGGCGGAAACCACCAACAAAGACAGCCACTTTAACACACCGCCCGCCACAGCGGTACAGACAAGCAGCGCAGCGGTTACCTCCAACAGACAGGCGGGAGACAATGTACCACCACACTATTACAACCCGCCAATCCGCCACCTTTTCCGGGGCGGATTCACCGTGGATAAAAACACAGCGGAAACAGCTTTTGCTATGGGAAAACGCTCACCTGAACACATCCCACGAGGAAGGAGGCCACCATGGAGCCGGAATTACAAATACTCCCTGCCCTTGTTTTTCTGCTCCTCTACGACCAACAGCTACGTAGGCGCCGAAGATACCGGTGAGTACTGCACCTACGACACGGAGGAGGCAAAAGTTAGGGGGACACCCACCAAACACCCCCACCCTCGCATATTACAACATACACACCAATGCATTCACAAAAAATCACAGTAACAACCCACAATCCCCCCGGAAGAATGAATAGACAATGCGAAATTCAGTCAAACATTATAATGTGCCAATATACATGTCATACAAAAATATACAGATATATATTTCAAAATCACTCATAATTATATATACAATACGAGAAGTAGTGCAGATATGTACACAACAATGTCTGTGCACCAACAGTCCAAAAATGCATGGGCGAGGCCCACAAACGATACCTGACCACTATCGGAGAGAACACTGCCGGGGCATCAGATCGAAATACTACAGGCACCTCAGGGGGAAGGGAAGGGGGGGCACCTCAGCCAGATGAATGCGAAGCCAGATCCACGACGGGGCTCCATGCCCATTGATGTATCCTGGGGAGTGCAAAGCCACAGTCTCACAAGTCTCTACAGTGGGTGGGATGCCCACTGTGCCATCCTGGGGAGTGCAAAGCCACAGTCTCACAAGTCTCTACAGTGGGTGGGTTGCCCACTGTGCCATCCTGGGGAGTGCAAAGCCACAGTCTCACAAGTCTCTACAGTGGGTGGGTTGCCCACTGTGCCATCCTGGGGAGTGCAAAGCCACAGTCTCTCAAGTAGATGCAGTTCTCTACTGGTACTGGGTGGAACTGGTGCCCAGACTGGATGAGTCTCCCCGTGAAAGTTCATGTCCTGTCACTGTCCCAGCTGCACATGGGATAAGGATGCCTGATGTGGCGGCCTTTTCATTCCTACACGGTGCTTGCCCTGTTCCTCAGTCTTCACCATGGTGGTCTTTGCCCTGTTCAGCAGTGCTTTGCCATGGCGGTCTTTGCCCTGTTCAGCAGTGCCTTGCCTTGGCGGTTCAGGACTGTTCAGCGGTCTTCACCATGGCGGTCTTTGCCCTGTTCAGCGGTGCGTTGCCATGGCGGTTCAGGACTGTTCAGCGGTGCCTTGCCATGGCGGTTCAGGACTGTTCAGCGGTCTTCACCGTGGCGGTCTTTGCCCTGTTCAGCGGTGCTTTGCAATGGCGGTCTTTGCCCTGTTCAGCGGTGCCTTGCCATGGCGGTTCTGGACTGTTCAGCGGTCTTCTCCATGGCGGTCTTTGCCCTGTTCAGCGGTGCTTTGCCATGGCGGTCTTTGCCCTGTTCAGCTGTGCCTTGCCATGGCGGTTCAGGACTGTTCAGTGGTCTTCACCATGGCGGTCTTTGCCCTGTTCAGCTGTGCTTTGCCATGGCGGTTCAGGACTGTTCAGCGGTCTTCACCATGGCGGTCTTTGCCCTGTTCAGCGGTGCTTTGCCATGGCGGTTCTGATACGGACATTGGTGTGTGGCATGACGATCTCTACGCTGGGCATTGGTGTGTGGCATGACGTTCTCTACACTGGGCATTGGTGTGTGGCATGACGTTCCATCATTGCCCAGCGGGGCTGTGGCAGCCGGGGCCCTCCTGGGCTGTGACTCTGGCGGTGGTCTCTGGACCAGTGACGATACTTGTGCCCTCCTGGGCTGTGACTCTGGCGGTGGTCTCCTGACCAGTGACGATACTTGTACCCTCCTGGGCTGTGACTCTGGCGGTAGTCTCTGGACCAGTGACGATACTTGTGCCCTCCTGGGCTGTGACTCTGGTGTTGGTCTCCTGACCAGTGACGATACTTGGGCTCTCCTGGGCTGTGACTCTGGCGGTGGTCTCCTGACCAGTGACGATACTTGTGCCCTCCTGGGCTGTGACTCTGGCGGTGGTCTCCTGATCAGTGACGATACTTGTGCCCTCCTGGGCTGTGACTCTGGCGGTGGTCTCTGGACCAGTGACGATACTTGTGCCCTCCTGGGCTGTGACTCTGGCGGTGGTCTCCTGACCAGTGACGATACTTGTGCCCTCCTGGGCTGTGACTCTGGCGGTAGTCTCCTGACCAGTGACGATACTTGTGCCCTCCTGGGCTGTGACTCTGGCAGTGGTCTCTGGACCAGTGACGATACTTGGGCCCTCCTGGGCTGTGACTCCGGTGGTGGTCTCCTGACCAGTGATAACGGTGCTGGCGGTTGTGTCTGGACCGCCGGAAATGATGGCGCACGTCTCCGCCGTGACACTCACAAGAGGCTGGGCAGACTTCCTCTGGACCTTCCCCACCTTTGTTGGAGTCACAGCTGACTCACCAATCCCCTTCGAACCCATGTCAGTTGTTGTCCCACCAGGAGTCTTAACACGGTCCCGTCGTCCACTCCCCAATTTTAGAGCCTTTACAGGGGGTGGGCTGCCAGTGCCTTGGCTCCGGGTCCTACTGCCTGCCCTAGTGGCCAGTGCACTCCACAAGCCTTGAACACGCACCACTAGTATTGGAGGCTATTTGGCTGAGGCGCTACGACGGGACTGATGAATTGGAGGGGGGGGTGGGGGCAAAAAGGTCAATTTTACACAGGTACAGTTTCTGACGAACACTGGGATGGGTAGCTGGACGGGGTCTGGGAGTGGAGGAAGAGGAGGTGGTTGTCGGAGGTGTCCCTTTAGCTGTTTTGGGTGCAGGTATTGGAGGCTGTCGTGAGGTGGATGGATGTTGGGTGAGTGATTGCCGGCGTTTGTGTACTTTGGGAGGGGGCGTCACAGACACACTGGGAGAGGACACAGGGGACGTGTAAATGGCAGTGGAGGTGGTGAGTGCAGGTGAGCGGCATGGGGTGCTGGGTCTCCTTGTGCGACTCATGGTGCCTGTAGATGTGGTGCATGCAGGTGTGTGTGTAGGCGAAACTGGGAGGGAGGAGGGAGAAGAGGAGGAGGGGGACACAGTGGAGACAGTGGATGTTGCTGTGTCTGTATGGGTGTGATGCTTGTGTGAGTGCCTGTGGGATGTGTGGTGCCTATGTTAGCTTGAGCTACTTTTGTGTGTTGACTTGTGTGCATGCTAGTCTGTAGGTGTGCTTGGGATGGGCTGGGGTACAGGGGATTGGGTCTGGGTGGAGGAAGTTGGAGGGGGGAGGCTAGACACAGGGACAATGGCTGCCATCAGTGCTGAGGCCAGAGATTGCAGGGTTCGCTGAGGAACAGCCTGACCAGAATGAATGCCCTCCAGGAATGCATTACCGTATTGCAACTCTCGTTCTACACCCTGGATGGCATTCAAAATGGTAGACTGCCCAACAGTGAGTGACCTGAGGAGGTCAATGGCCTCCTCACTGAAGGCAGCAGGGGTGACTGGGGCAGGGCCTGAGGTGCCTGGGGCAAAGGTGATGCCCACCCTCCTGGGTGAGCGGGCACGGGGCGAACGCTGAGGGGCTGCTGGGAGGGCGGTGCTGGTAGGGGAGGTGGCAGTTGTACCTGTTGAAGTGGGGGGCACAGATGGTGCCACCACCACAGGGGAGCTCCCATCGGAGGACGAGTTCGTGTCGCTGGTTGGTGATCCGGTGGCCGACGTGAAGCTCCCCTCGCCCTCCGTCCCACTGGTGCATTCAGAGTCCGTGGTGTGGCCCTCCATGGCCATGTGGGATGCAGCTCCCTCGTGCTCCGGTGCCACTGTGCCTCCGCCTGATGATGCTGATGCACAAAAGAACAGGGAGACCACAAAAGGGGGGGGGGGAGACAGAAGATAGACAGGTTGAGTGCATGGCATACCGCTGCCGTTGGCGGACAAGACAGACACAGCAGCCCCCTGCACTACAACGAGTTCGTGTCGCTGGTTGGTGATCCGGTGGCCGACGTGAAGCTCCCCTCGCCATCCGTCCCACTGGTGCATTCAGAGTCCGTGGTGTGGCCCTCCATGGCCATGTGGGATGCAGCTCCCTCGTGCTCTGGTGCCACTGTACCTCCGCCTGTTGATGCTGATGTACAAAAGGACAGGGAGAGTAGGAAAAGGGGGGGAGACAGAAGAAAGAGAGTTTTAGTGCATGGCATTCCGCTACCGTTGGCGGACAAGACAGACGCAGCAGCCCCCTGCATAACGCCGTGCTCTTGCACTCTGCACATGCAATTTCTGGGTTATGGCCTGCATGGCAATGGTGGACATCTGCGCACATGGATGCCACAGGGGCAACTATACCTCGACTTGGCACTCTGCTGAGGTGGGGTTGAGTGCCACATGGCCTACATTACGGAGGGGCCTTGCCTACCTAACTCGCCCTGGCCTAGGGACACCCACAGCCCACCTCCCCCACCCAGACACCTCCACTGCACGCAAAGTCCACAGAATGAGGTTGTACTCACCCCCTTGTGTCTGCTGTGATGTCCTCAAGCGCCCATCCAACTCCGGGTAGGCCACCGCCAGGATCCGGAACATCAGGGGGGTCATGGTGCGACGGGCACCCCTCCCACGTTGGGAGGCCATCCCCAGCTGAGCCTCCGCCGTCTTCTTGCTGCAGCGGCGAATGTCCTCCCATCTCTTACGGCAGTGGGTGCCCCGTCTCTGGTGGGACCTCCTTGGCGATGGCACACCAAATGTCCCTCTTCTTGTAGGCGCTGACCTACATGACATGCACAAGGGAAGAGGAACAGTCATTACCAACTGCACCGTCAATGTGAGTGGCCCCCTCCCTACTCTGGCCATGTGGCCCATTCATTCCCATGCATTAATGTTCTATGAACTCTGCCCCCTTCCCTCTTCCACCCAGCCCTCTCCACCCAGGCCTAGCCCATACAACGTGCTCCCTGTGTACTAACCTGTTGGTCTGGAGGACCGTAGAGTAGCGTGTACTGGGGGAGGACCCCATCCACAAGTTTCTCCAACTCCTGTGCAGTGAAGGCAGGGGCCCTTTCCCCAGACGCAGCAGCCATCGTCGCTTCCAGACCGAGGTCACAGCAGCACTAGCAGTGTAGGTCCTCTCCTGTCAAAGGTCAGGTATCTAGTGATTGAACAGATAGAAGATGGCAGTGACGTCCACGGCAGTGACGTCCGCGGCGGTGCGCATCATCACCGCCGGCACACCTGTTCATTGGCTCCTGGGACCCATAGGGTCCAATGTTAACCAATGCAGCATTGCGCCGCGGTCTACGACCGCCTACCGCGACGGTGTGCAACGCCAGCGCAGTTACCCCACAATCCCATTGTCCCAGTTTAGAGGTCAGGCAGCAGCCATTTCAGGGGCCCACATGGCTTCATTTACGACTGCGTCACACATAGCTAGGCCTACACTCAACACACATACAGGAAGGGTTTTGTGTCTGGTGTAGTCTTGTGTGTAACTGTGGGTACATACCTGGAGGAATAGTGACTGGTTCTTCGCTGTTGTCCTTCGTTGGCACCGTCAGCTGGGACATATGAGAAGATGGCAGAATCCTCTGGTGTACCGACCGCTGGTGGACCTGTTGACAATGGAAGAAAGACATGTCATCGTCACCTACCGGTTTGACCGAGCCACTATCCAGGAACTATGTACCCATTTGGAGCCAGACCTGATGTCACCAATCCGCCATCCGACTGGAATCCCCCCTGACGTGCAGGTGCTGTCAGTGCTCCATTTCCTTGCAAGTGGGTCATTTCAGACTACTGTGGCCATGGCATCAGGGATGTCCCAGCCTATGTTTTCCAACGTCTTGTCCAGAGTGTTGTCTGCCCTGCTGAAACACGTAAGGAGATACATCATTTTCCCTCAGGTGGAAGATTTGCCTACAGTGAAAGGTGACTTTTATGCCCTTGGACAAATCCCCAACGTCATAGGTGCCATTGAGGGGACCCATGTAGCTCTGGTCCCCCCCCCCCCCACAGGAGTGAACAGGTGTACAGGAACAGGAAGAGTTATCATTCCATGAATGTCCAGATGGTCTGTTTGGCAGACCAGTACATCTCGCAGGTAAATGCTATGTTCCCTGGCTCTGTGCATGACGCCTACATCCTGCGGAATAGCAGCATCCCTGATATGATGGGTCAACTCCAGAGGCATCGTGTATGGCTATTGGGGGACTCTGGTTACCCCAACCTTTCCTGGCTATTGACCCCAGTGAGGAATCCCAGGACCAGGGCAGAGGAACGCTACAATGAGGCCCATGGGCGGACTAGGAGGGTGATCGAACGCACCTTCGGCCTCCTGAAGGCCAGGTTCAGGTGCCTCCATATGGCAGGTGGATCCCTATTCTACTCACCGAAGAAGGTGTGCGACATCATTATCGCCTGCTCCATGCTCCATAATTGGCTTTGCGACGCCAGGTGCCTTTTCTGCAGGAGGATGATCCAGATGACGGTGTTGTAGCAGCTGTGGAGCCTGTGGACAGTGATGAGGATGAAGCTGAGGAAAAAGAAAACAACAACAGGGAGTCAGTCATACAGCAATATTTCCAGTGACACACAGGTGAGAACATTTTCTGGTTTAACATTACATTAACTTTCACACGTCTACCTCTATCCTGTTCCTCCATTTCAATCACTATTTGTTAACTGAGTTGTACCCTTCCATTTCAGTTTCACAGGTGTGGTGACCTACGTGTCAACTGTTTGCATCCTTCATGGGCTTGTGATGTGTGACATAGGTATGTTAGCCTTACAATGGTACAGCCATTATGACACTGTCATTGATAATACAAAGTACCAAATCATAGACTGACTCCAGATTGTTTTGTGTTTCAAGGGTGTTTATTTAAGTGCTCAAAAAATGAAGGGGGGTTGTAAAATGGTGATGGGGGATGGTGGAGGAATGTCCATGGCAGAGTCCAGTCTATTAGTCTCACAGGTGCACTGCCCATCTGGGCATAGGAAGTGGAGCTGTGGCAGTTCGAATATGGACAGGGTAACAAAGTGGGACAGTGGGAGGACAATCAGGGTGGTCTTATTTCCTGGCGGGGGTCTTGCCATCTTGCTCTGTCCTGTTCCTGGATCTCAGGGACCGCTTGCGTGGTGGTTGTCCGTCTGCAGGGGATGGGGTGCTGGTGTGGTGGTCCTGTGGCGGGGCGTCCTGTCCACTAGCGCCGGCGGAGGTGGTGGGCAGTTCATTGTCGTGGCTATTGTCAGGGGCCCCTTGGAGTGCCACAGTGTCCCTCAAGGTCTGCTATATGTCCTTCAGCACCCCTACGATGGTGCCCAGGGCGGAGCCGATGGTCCTGAGCTCCTCCCTGAACCCCAAATACTGCTCCTCCTGCAGGCGCAGGGTCTCCTGCAACTTGTCCAGGACCATCGCCATCGTCTCCTGGGAGTGGTGTTATGCTCCCATGATGGAGGAGAGGGCCTCGGGGAGAGTTGGTTCCCTTGGCCTGCCCTCCCTCTGTCGCACAGCAGCCCTCCCAGTTCCCCTATGTTCCTGTGCCTCCGTCCCCTGGACCGTGTGCCCACTACCACTGCCCCCAGGTCCCTGTTGTTGTTGGGGTGGTGGGTTACCCTGGGTGCCCTGTAGTGGTGGACACACCGCTGATTGACCTGTCCTGGGTAGGGAGGTTTGGGCCCGCTGGGTGGGTGCTGTGCTGGTGTTACCAGAGGGTGGAAGGTCGGTATTGGGCTGTGCCTGTGCAAGGGGAACCGACTGTCCTGAGGCCCACGATGGTCCGGGCTGGTCATCAAGATCCAGTAGGGCAGAGCTGCTCTCGTCACTGTGGGCCTCTTCTGTGGGTGGAGTGGTGTTGTCTGGACCCTCTGGTGTGGTAAAGGTCCTTCGGGTTCCTGCAGGGGCATAAGAGCATGATTATTGCATGTGTGTGTGTTTAATGGTGTGCAATGGGTGGGTGTGCGTGAACCCCAGTGCAACCATTCCTGTGTGGGGGCTTGTGTGATGATGGTTGGGGGGGTGTTCTGGGTATGTGCAGTGAGCATGCTTTAGTGAGGGGTGGCCATGCTTAGTTGTGTCATGCAGGGCTTGGTGTTGGGATGGGTGGTTTGTGTTATGGGTACATTAGTGAGGAGTTGGAGTGATAGGGGAGGGTGTGAGGGTGGGGGTGTGTGATAGCATGCAGGTAGGGTGGGGGATATGATAGTTAAGAATTGACTTACCAGTGTCCCATCCTCCGACTCCTCCGAGGCCCTCAGGATGCAAGATGGTCAAGACTTGCTCCTCCCATGTTGTTAGTTGTGGGGGAGGAGGTGGGGGTCCGCCGCCAGTCCGCTGCACCGCAATGTTGTGCCTGGAGACCGTGGAACGCACCTTCCCCCGTAGGTCGTTCCACCTCTTCCTGATGTCCTCCCTATTTCTTGGGTGCTGTCCCACGGCGTTCACCCTGTCGACTATTCTGCACCATAACTCCATCTTCCTGGCTATTGATGTGTGCTGTACCTGTGAGCCAAATAGCTGTGGCTCTACCCGGACGATTTCCTCCACCATGACCCTGAGCTCCTCCTCGGAGAAGCGGGGGTGTCTTTGGCGTGACATGGGGTGGTGTGGGTGAGGTGTGGGGTGGTGTATGTGGTGATGAGTGTGGTGAGTGTAGTGTTTTGTGCATGGATGTTGTGTGGGTGATGGTGTTGTGTGCCTCGGTGTGATGGGGTTGTCAATTGCTGTGCTGTCTCTCTGGCCTTCTTTCAGAATTTCTGGTCGTAGGGGTTTATGGGTGATGTGGGTCTGTATTTTATATTGTGTTGGGTGTGTGGGAGTGGTGTTTGTATGTGTATCAGGTGTGTGTATTTGTAATTGTCCAATGTGGCGGTGTTTTGTAGATGTGTGTGTATTTTGAGCGCGGCGGTGTGTACCGCCAATGGAATACCGTGGTTGAAAGACCGCCGCGTGGATTCGTGGGTCGTAATAGCATGGGCGTGTTTCTGTTGGCGTGGAGGTGGAGGATTTGTTTCCGCATGTTTATCACTGACCTTTGGTGTGGCGGTGTTGTGAATTTCGGCGGATTCCGAGATGTGTGTCATAATAGCTGTGGCGCTCTACCGCGGCGGTGTATTGTCGGTCTTCTGCATGGCGGTAAGCGCCTTTTACCGCCAGCGTTGTAATGACCCCCTTAGTTTTCTCACACTCCCAGTGACCCTCTACACACTACACTGTCCATTCGTGGTTCGTATTCCACTTTCTTAGTATGTGGTTTGTGTTGCCCCTAGGCCTATTGCATCCTTTTGTGTTTTACGGTGTTTGCACTACTTTCTGACTTACCTTACCTTATTTGGTTAGTTGTGTATATTTTGTGTATGTTACTTACCTCCTAAGGGAGTATATCTTCTGAGATATTTTTGGCACTTTGTCACTAAAGTAAAGTACCTTTATTTTTAGTAACCATGAGCATTGTCTTTCTCATTATATTGGGGGTCATTTTGACCTCAGTGGTCTTTTTGAAAGACCGCCGAGGGACCGTCGTGCGGAAGACCACCAGTGGTCGCGGTTTTCCGCTCGGCCTATTATGACCGTTGGCAGCTCTCCGTCCTTTTACGGATGGAGAGCCACCAACAGCCATACTGGCGGGAGGCGGGGAAGTGGAGGTTGCTCCACCTCCACCGCCACGCCAACAGAACACCGCCCAGCGAATCACATCCTGTGGCGGTGTTCTGTTGGCGGTGTGGTGTCGGCGGAGCTGCCCCCATGGCTCCCGTCCCCTCCCGGAGGATCGTCGGACCAGGTAAGTCGATCGTCCGTGAGGGAAGGGGGGTGGGGGGTGTTTGGTGTTGTGTGGGTGCATGGGGGTGTGCGTGTGTGTATGTGAAGGGGGAGTGAGTGCGTGTATGCTTGCGGGGGTGTTGTGTGTATGGGAATGAGTGCGTGTATGTCTGTGGGTATGTCTGTATGGATGTGTGCGTGTATGTTTGAATGTGGGTGTGCATGTCTGCCTGTGTGTGTGTATGTAGGCATGTATGTTGGCATGTGTGCGTGTGACTGTGTAGGTGGTGGCTGCGTGCATGTCGTGTGGGTATGGGTGATGTGATGTTGGGGTTCGGAGTGGGGAGGGGTGCCCTGCCACTTTTGGGGGGTGGCAAGGGTGGTGGGGGGGTAGGGGAGGGAGTCGGGTTGGGGGTGAGGGGTGGGGGAGACCCCTGTCAGTGCCAGGGACGGAATTCCCTGGCACTGATAGTGCTTACCGCCATGGATTTCATGGCGGTTCAAACCGCTGGAAATCCACGGCGGTAAGCCGGGTCAAAATACCACCGCCGGTATAGTGACGGCCGCCGGGCTGGAGACCCAGGTCTCCTGCCCGGCGGTCATCTCCGCCCTGGCGGGCGGAACGAAGAACCGGCGGATGACCATGGCGGTAACCGCCATGGTCATAATTCTATGCAGTAAGACCGCCAGCCTGTTGGCGGTCTTACCGCCGGTTCTCCGCCTTCCGCCAGGGTCGTAATGACCCCCATAGTGCCTACATGATATAAGTAGTATCGCAGGAGCTTTGCATGTTCCCTAGTTCAGCCTTGGCTGCTCTGCTATAGCTACCTCTGTCAGCCTAAGCTGCTAGAACACTACTACACTCTACTAATAAGGGATAACTGGACCTTGCACAAAGTGTAAATACCATTGGTACCCACTACAGGCCAGGCCAGCCTCCTACACTATCTCTTTTGTGGCACTTGTTTGTAGTCATAAATGGTTGTGGGTACTGTAGGTGTGTGTTTTATAGTAGTGTGGGTGTGTGAATGGCTGTCAGGTGTGTGTAGTTTGAATTGTCCAATGTGGTGTTGTTTTGTATGTGTGTGTGTGTAGTTTGAGCTCAGTGGTATGTACCGCCAATGGTTTACCGCCATTGAATGTCCGCTGTGGTGATTTGTGGGTCATAATGTTGTGGGCATAGTCCTGTTGCCGTAACGGTGTGGGTTTGGATACCGCCAGTTTATCACCGACCTTTGGGCTGGCAAACTTGTGTGTAGTTGTATAGTGACGGATTGCAATATGTGTGTCATAATTAGGGTAGCGGTGATCCGCCGCAGCGGCGATATGTTGGCGGCAGTCAGCATGGCGGTAAGCGGTACTTACCGCCAATGTCATAATGAGGGCCTAAGTGTAAATATAAACACAAGTCAATGTAAACAAACATTCTATGAAAACCATGCATCACACCTCTCATGCGTTGGGAGTTGCTTTCTCTTTCCATATTTGTTGACCACTGGCCCACTTCCCTCCTCACCTCGTCAAGGGCCCGGTGCCGCCCCTCTGCCACATGTAACTCCGTGAAGGCAGGGGGCCGAACGCGGTTCCATCTTTTTATTGAATCCGGCAATCAGGTGGTCGCGCATTACCTGCATACAACTAGACTGGTCTCCCTCTTAAAAATCCATCGAACAGGATCTGCCATGTTGGAGGAATGATCTTTCTTCCATTTCCGTATCTCGGAAGTCACGTGTTAGGTAGAATGTTCTGCCTGCATACTAAACAACTCGGTAAGTCTCCGCCATGTTGAGTGTGGTAAAATCTAGACCATATTTATTCCATAGCCTATGTGGGTGAGTACAGGTCACTTGTACCCCCCATGGTCGATACATTAAATCAGGCATCACAAAACAATGTTCCCAGCCCCCCTGGCTACATATATGGTCTCACTTCCTGAAAGTCAGGTCATACTGTGCTAAGTAATTTTTGCCTCATCTATTAAATCACTATATTGGTATCCTGACCGATATGGTCAATACCAATAAAATTATAATAGCCGCATGAGACCTCATTATATGGAAGTAATCAATGGGGCTTCAAATGTAATTTAAATGTGCCCTCGAGACCTAGAGTCACAAAATGAGAGGCCTTCTGATAGTAAATGATCTCTTATCTTCTATACCCTATACCCCAAGCCATTCCCTATCACTCGGTTGATGTTCTGTCCCTACTTATATCTCATATGAAGGGGGAGCGAGGGGGGATTAATAGTATTACAGTATTCCTCTAATTTCTTCAGATTCACATGTTAATCCTATCACGTCACCCCAAACTAAGAATCAGCGTGGGACCAGTGAGGTCACCTGGGATACTGTATCTGAATGTGACTACCCCCATCTCTTGTTACAAACTATTAACAATTCAGCTGGCGCCAGGGTATCTCATCGTTTAATCCCTGTTCATGGCTTCGGACACAGTAAATCCATTGTTGTTCACGTCTGAACAAAAACGTTTTAATGTCCATTACGTGTGGGGGGATAGTAGGCTTATCCAGTACTGTCCAAGTGAAATCTCCTGCTTCATGCCCCATTTCAATGAATTATGATACCATTTTAGAGTTACTGTTCTCTTAGATCTGATATTACTCCGATGTTCCATGATGCGAATCTTTACCTTTCATGTAGTCATTCCAATATATAGAAGGTTGAAAGGGCATTTGAACAAGTAGATCACATTTTCAGAGTTACAATTAGTATGTTTTGTCTGCATCCAAGGAGATGTCAGACCTATATCCACCATTTTGGTGTTTTTTGTTAGGGGGGAGACACTGCATGAGTCACAGGCCGTGGGGCCGCTTATTGGTGGCAAATTCCATATATTCCTTTATTTTCCCCAAACAAAGGGATCTAGTGTGTATCAGGAGGTTCCAGAAGGTAGCACTCTTCTTGAAAGAGAACACAAGTTTTTCAAACTAGAGGCCGCCTGAATTAATAATTTTCCAGTTCTTAATAATCTGTTTCAATTCATTGGAAGCTGTGTTAAAAGTTGTGACACAGATAGATAGATCTATTACTGGTTTATTCCTCTCCTCCAAGAGTGCTTCCCTATCACAATTCCTAGCTCTCTTCTTTGCCCGCTGTACAATGGGCAACGGGTAATCACGGTCCACCAGTTTTTGTTCAAGAACCTTGGCTTCCTCTTTAAAGTCAGTCACATTCGAACAATTCCTCCGAATTCAGAGGAACTGGCCATATGGTAAATTCTCTCTTAGGGACCTAGGATTGAAACTTTTGAATCCTGAATCCAAATACTTTTTGGCCCTTGACAAGCTGAGCAGGGAAGGGGGCCAGTGGTCAACAATATGGAAAGAGAAAGCAACTCTCAATGCATGAGAGGTGTGACGCATGGTTTTTCATAGAATGTTTGTTTACATCGACTTGTGTTTATATTTACACTTAGTGTGTGACTACAACGAGGTGCTCCTGCTGTACTCCTGTTTTGGAAATTTATAATGAAAACTCTGTACGTGGAATCGCATTCACATATCGAGAAACCTGACGCCTGCGACACTGGTTTGGGTGATGGTGGGTGTTTTTAAGAGGTTGCACTATTGTACGGGTATATTGAACCCGTACGTATTACTGGTCATTAACTAAGTATGTGACAAGTAGGGCATGGAACATTAGCGGATATATGGTCCTGATGAAGGCCGAACGACCCTTATGGGCAATGGTAGCGGCTGAAACATGTTGATCTTGTACAGTATTTCTGGAGTGAAAGAGTGATTGTTTCCCCATATCACCACAATTTCCTTTAACCTTTTTAATCCTATCTGGGGAAACCTGGATTAAAGACTGAATATGGATTTCACTCGAGATAGTATTAACCATTGAGTGAGGTGCTCTTTATGATTGTGGTCCTCGTTTGTCAGTCGTGTGTTTCTGTTTCCCTTCCCTATTGCTCCATTCCTTACATTGGCTAGTGTGGGAATGCGTCAGCATATCCCTATGAGAAGCATGCCACTATTAGTGGGTGAGGGCAGTTTTTTCTAAAATATTATGCTGTACTCTTTACAGGGTGGCCACATAACAGCTTAAAAGGACTAAATTGTTTTTGAGTCACCTCCCTGTAGGCGAACATAAGGCATGGCAAGAGGAAGTCTCACGCCTCAAGGGCTCTGACAGGCCCATGATCATGCCTTTCCAGGTGCAGTTGAATCTCTCAACCAGACCATTGCTTTGGGGGTGGTAAGGAGGGGTGAACTTTTACGTTACCCCACACTCCTGCCACATGAGACTTCACATAAGTAGATATGAAGTTGGTACCCCTATCAGATACCAATTCCTTGGGGAACCCCATGCAGATAAAAAACCCCATCAATGCACAACCAACCACAGGGAAACTGATTGACATCAGAGGAATGGCTTCTGGGTACCGGGTGGCATCGTCAACCAGGATGAACCTGTTGCCCATGGCTGTCTTATGATTTAGAGGCCCTACAATGTCAATACTGATCCTTTCAAAGGGGGTACTAACTACAGGAAAAGGTTGGAGGGGAGCCTTACATACTCTTGTCACTTGCCTGACAAGTTTGGCAAGACTGACAATGAGCATCTGAGTGCCTGCACATTAGAGGCCAGTAAAAGTGGGTGACAAGCCTTTCAAAGGTCTTGTCCTGCCCCAAATGTCCAGCAAAAGGCACATCATGAGCCAGACCCAGTAGGAAGGCTCTGAAGCACTGGGGTACCACCAGCACACAGGCTGACCCAGGCTCAGCAACGTTAGGCTCACTATACAGGAGGCTGTCCTCCCACTAAATCAGGTGAGATCCTGGCTCCTTGCCAGCCGCCTGATCTGCAGCCTGCTGCTGTAAACCCACTAGAGTAGTACATGTCTTCTGTGCCTCACAGAATGCTTACCTGGCGGGTCCCCCTTCCTGCTGCTACTGTGACAGCTCAGAGACCTCACCCTGTTCAGCCACCTGTTCCCATGTAGGCTCCAGGCTGTCACCCTCAGGCACCGCCTCCTCCCAGACTGTGGGAACTTCTGGGGATGGTTTCCTGTGCTCCCTGTCCTTCCTCTTTCTGTCGCCCCCCTGGGCCACTGTTTCAGGCACCAAGGGCTCTTGACCACCCTGACGGGCTGCCATTGACCTGGTGGATACTCATACCCACCCAGGCAGACTCAACATCTCAAAGTGTGACCTGTGTTCTACCTCCTTCCAAGGGGAATCCTCCAGGTCATTGCCAAGCAAACAATCCACAGGCATAGTTGGACTCACAGCTACCTCCAAGGAACATGAGACCCCCCCTCCCATTCAAAGGGAACCTGCGCCACTCTGCACAGGCGCTCTGAGTTGTCCTCTGCAACTACTTGGTGAGCTACCCAGGGATCTACCTGCTCTTCAGACACCAGGTGACTCCTCACTGTAGTCACACTGGCTCCTGAGGCTCTCAGAGCCTCCATCCTCTGTCCATTTATGGTCACCCACTGCCTGTACTTTTTAGTGTTCTCAGGCACTAGGGTTCTATGGCCCACCTCAGAGGCCCTAGTGAGACAAGGGTAATCTCAGCTCGCTCCCACCCACCTGGAACCAACTCCTCCCCAAGCGCTACACTAGCCAAACCCTGGGACTGCACACCAGTGGGTGCTGGTGTACTCTTGGGGCATTTGGGGTCCCCCCTCACATGACCCAGCTGGTCACATGCATAACACTTACTTGGGGGACCCCCTTCCACAGGTCTTGCTTTGGAGAACCATGGCTTCTTTTCACTGGGGGGCTGGGAATCCTTACCCTGGGAAATAGGTTGGGGCCCTTTAGAGAACTCCCCCTGTTTACCCTTCCCCCCTTTCTTCTGAGAGGGACCCTGCCATCTCTTGGTGTAGTCTCCTCCATACCTCTTCTGGACCCTGGTGCTCTCCCACCAGTCCACTTCCTGCGCAAGCTTCCTGAGGCCAGTCAGCTTGCTGTCAATTAGGTGCTGGCACAGCCCTGGAAAACATAAACTGTACAAGCAATCAAATTGTAAAGCCCCTCATACGTTGTCACCTTACTGCCCTTCACCCAACTATCCTGTGAGCTGCAAAAAGAATCAACACATTCCAACCAAGTTTGGGATTCCTTCTGCTTATAGGACCTAAACTTATCCTTATACTGATCAGGGGTGAGAGCATACCTTGTGATCATGGCGTCCTACATGATAGGGTAGGTGAGCCCCTGGGGATCCCCTAAGGATGTCAGAGTATCCCTCCCCTCTACCTCAAAGTGCTTCCACAGACCTGCTCCCCAATGACCTTAAGGGACCAGATTCATATGGAGAGCAGACTCATACCCCTTAAACCACAACAGTATGTCATCCTCCCTCATGTAATCCTTCACACGGTCCTTAGGATTGTGCACCCTCCTATCAGGCTGCACTGTGCTATTGCTGCCGCCATCTCTGCTAGAGTAGCTCCTCTGATCCAGCTCCCTTAAACTGAGCTTATGAGCCAGCAGCATCTTTTTCTCCTCTATGGCCAACCTTGTCTCCTCCATCTCCATTTTAAGTTTGTCTAACTCCAACTGATGAACCCTCTCTGCCTGTCTGTCCTGTACCTCTTCAGGAGTCAGACCCTTAGATGAGACACTGCTACCTGCCCTGGAGACCCTCTCCCTGGACATAACAGGCCCACACACTATACCATTGTGTATGGATTGCTCTTCCTCCTCCTCATTCTCCTCTGTGTGCCCTTCAGCTTCCATGGCTGTCACCAAGGCCCTCAGTGCCTTTTGCATCTCCTCCTTCCTGATGGAGCCCTTAATGGGACAGGCAAGAGTTTTGCAGAACTGCTTCAACTGACCCACTGTATAGCTCTCCAGTTTCCCTAAATCAAAAACAGCTCCAACTGATACATCTCCAGAGTGGGACATGATGAAAAGTCAACAAAATTGAAAAGTTCCAAAGGCAGAAAACAAGTTCCCAATGAAGTTAAAAGAGTCAATCAAAGATCACCAAAAATATGGAAGTAGGAAAAAAAACAATCCAAAAGAGAAAAAGAGAAAACAAACTGTATGTGGTCACGTAGTGGTCTGCACTGAAACAGTAGTGCACACTTAATCACTGTATGTCAAGTACAAATACAAGTCCAATCCCACTGCTTCCACCAATGTTAGAAATGGGGTCTTTGGTTGGCAGCCAGATTACCCTCTGTCGAAGCAAGGACCCTCACTCTTTTGGGGGGTAAAGGAGAATCGCCCTCAGCTAACCCCCTCTCACACTCGTGTTAGCTTGGCATGAGCAGGCAGGTTTAACTTTAGAAGCAAAGTGTAAAGTATTTGTTCCAACACACACAGTAACTCAGTGAAAAGACTACAAAAAGACACAACACAGGTTTAGAAAAATGGGTAATATTTATCCGAACCAAACAAGACCAAAATGACAAAAAATCTAACATACACAGGTCAAGTTATGAATTTTCAAAGAATAAGAGTCTTAAATCATTTGAAAAACAGTGAGAACTTTGTTAGCGTACAAAAGTACCTGGGTAGCGTCAAAATGACACTGCACGGGCGAGTGTGCATTGGAAAAGGCCGGCGATGTCTCGATTTCCCACTCGCAAGCGAGACCGTGCATCGTTCCTCCTCCGGTCGGGTTGGCGTCTGTCGTTTCTCCTCTCCTGCAAGATAGCGATGCATCGATCCGGACAGGCACCTCGGGTCTGGGCAGGCTTTGCATTTTTTTTTCCACGCCCAGCGATGTTGCGGTGAAAATCCAGTCGCACAGTATAGACAAAATAGCACTGCGAGGGGTTTGCGTCACTATCAGCCTCCGTTACGGGGGTGTTGCGTGTCGATCTTCCAGCCGTGATGCAGGTGGAGAGTTGATTTTAGCCACGAAGCCGGTGGCGCATCGTTTATCAGCCGCGTCACGGTAGGTCCTTCGAACATTTCCCACCACAGTGGTCTGTGCATGGATTTTCAGTCTTGGTCTGCCAGCTTTACATTTCCAGGGCCCAGGAACTGGATAGGGCACCAACTTGCCGGGCAGGAGTCTCAGCAGAGAGTCCTGGTGCTGGTAGGGGAAGTCTTTGATGGCCCTGAGACTTCAACAACAGGAGGCAAACTCAGTTCAAGCCTGTGAAGATTCTTCACAAGCAGGAATGCACAACAGAGTCAATTATTTGTCCCCTTTCACAGGCATATTATACCCCTGTCTGCCTTTGAAGTAGGCCTACTTCAAAGGAAAGTCTCTCTTGTTTGTGAGATCCTGCCTTGCCCAGGCCAGGCCCCAGACACACACCAGGGGGTTGGAGACTGAATTGTGTGAGGGCAGGCACAACCCTTTCCGGTGTGCGTGACCACTCCTCCCCTCCCTCCTAGCACAGATGGCTCATCAGCATATGCAGGCTACACCCCATCTCCCTTTGTGTCACTGTCTAGAGAGAGGTGCAAACAGCCCAACTGTCAAACTGACCCAGACAGGGAATCCACAAACAGGCAGAGTCACAGAAGGGTTTAAGCAAGAAGATGCCTACTTTCTAAAAGTGGCATTTTCAAACACAAAGGGGGTCATTTTGACCTCAGCAGTCTTTTGACAAGACCGCTGAGGGACCTCCGTGCTGAAGACCGCCAGTTGTGGCGGTTTTCCGCTCGGCGTATTATGACTGCTGGCAGCCCTCCGTCCTTTTCCGGACGGAGAACCGCCAGCAGCCATACTGGCGGGCGGTGGGGAAGTGGAGGTTGCTCCATCGCCACGTCAACAGAACACCGCCCACTGAATCACGTTCTGTGATTCGGCGTGGCGGTGTTCTGTTGACGGTGTGGTGGTGGCGGAGCAGCCCCCATGGATCCCGTCCCTTCCCGGAAGATCAACGGACAAGGTAAGTTGATTGTCCGTTAGGGTAGGGGGACGGGGGTGTTGTGTGATGTGTGGGTGCATGGGGGTGTGAGTATGTAGAGGGGGTGTGTGAGTGCGTGTATGAATGCAGGGGTGTAGTGTGAATGGAAATGTGTATGTGTCTGTCTGTATGTATGTCTGTATGGATGTGTGCGTGTATGTCTGAATGAGGGTGTGCGTGTATGACTGTGTGTGTGTCTGTTGGCATGTTTGTTCGTGTGTGTGCAGGAATGTGTGTTGGTGGTGCCTGCATGCGTGTCGGGTGTGTGTCTGTGTTGTGATGTCGGGGTAGGGGTGGGGAGGGGGGTCCTGCCACCTTTGGGGGGTGGCAGGGGGTGGGGTGTGTCGGGGATGGACTTGGGGGAGGGGGTGGGGGGTGGCGGAGGCCCCTATCAGTGCCAGGGAAGGAATTCCCTGGCACTGATAGTGCTTACCGCCATGGATTTCATGGTGGTTCCAAACCCCATGAAATCCATGGCAGTAAGCCGGGTCATGATACCGCCGGCAGTCTTGTGACGGCCGCCGGGCTGGAGACCCAAGTCTCCAGCCCAGCGGTCGTCTCTGCCATGGCGGTCTGATCGGAGAAGTGGCGGATGACCATGGCGGTAACCACCATGTTCATAATTCAATTTTTTTTACCCCCAGCCTGTTGGCGGTAGAACCGCCACTTCTCTGTCAACCGCCAGGGTCGTAATGACCCCCAAAATCTCAAAACCAGCTTCACTAAAAGATTTATTTTCAAATTGTGAGTTCAGAGACCCCAAACTCCACATGTCTATCAGCTGCCAAAGGGAATCTACGCTTTAATCATATTTAAAGGCAGCCCCCATGTTAACCTATGAGAGAGATAGGCCTTGCAACAGTGAAAAACTAATTTGGTGTATTTCACTGTCAGGACATGTAAAACACATAAGTACATGTTCCACCTTAAACATACACTGCACCCTGCCCATGGGGCTACCAAGGGCCTACCTTAGGGGGTGCCTTACATGTAAGAAAAGGGAAGGTTTAGGCCTGGCAAGTGGGTACACTTGCCAAGTCGAATTGGTAGTTTAAAGCTGCACACACAGACACTGCAGTGGCAGGTCTGAGCCATGTTTACAGGGCTACTAATGTGGGTGGCACAACCAGTGCTGAAGGTGCCATAGTAGCATTTGATTTAGAGGACCTGGGCACCTCTAGTGCACTGTACTAGGGACTTACCAGTAAATCAAATATGCCAATCACAGGAGTCCAATTACACATACATTTTACATAGGAGCACTTGCACTTTAGCACTGGATGGCAGTGGTAAAGTGCCCAGAGTAACAAAAGCAGCAAAAACAGAGTCCAGCACACATCAACAACCTGGGAAACAGAGAGAAAAAGTTAGGGAGAACCACACCAAGGATGCCAAGCTAAACACTGGACATTCACTCTTCAAAAGGGAATGTATTGCTCTGTGACTGCACCCAAAGGGCAATGTATGCTCTGTTACATGTATGATGGCCACCTTCACATGAGAGACAGTAGTGAGGCACCAGCACTCATGACACACTGAAGACAAATGGCCTGTGGGGGATAGGTGCCAATATACTCACTTGAGCAGACACATGGCTGAGTACAGTGATCTATTACCTCATGCTGTTTGTTGTTGGGGCTGACACACTGAAGACAAGTAGTTTGCTGGGTACAAATGACACCCCCATCAACAAACAACATGACCTGATTAATCACTGTACTCAGCCATGTGTTGGCCTTGGAGAGTATATTGGTAGTGGACTGTACTCTGTTGTGTCCTAGGTCACTTGGCCATGAGGCAAGGCACATCAGCATGCACTAACTTCCATACCTACACAAACAATAACTCATCTTGTGTGTTACACATAGTCCATCTCCAATCTTCAGGGGGAGATGGCAGACTCTAACACATCAACTTGTCAAAATGCCAGGCAGGAATTTGCCCAGGACTCACCCCCTTGTAGCTGCTGTGCTGCTCTCAAATGCCCATGAAGCTCTGGATAGGCCACCGCCAGAATGCTGCGCCCACGTTAGGAGGTCATACCCAGCTGGACCTAAACAATCTTCTGGGCCCAGTGTCTCAGGTCCTCCCACTTCTTGCAACAGTGGGCACTCTGCAGGCTATGGGCCTCCAGGGTCCACAGCTTCTGGGTGATGGCTCTCCAAATCCCTTTCTTCTGATGTGCGTTGACCTGGTTACAATTCCATTTTTTGGCCAACTGGTTGTGTCACACACATTTCAGAAACACCAAGCACAAAAGGTTGCAATTGTCAACACACCACAAGTGTAAACCACACATGCTGATCAGTACAGGGAAATAAATACACACTTTTGGAGTCATCTGCAGACTAACCCACTACCCCACTCATGGTCTACACTGACTAAGCAAGCCCATTGACATCAGGTAGCCCAAGCTCAAGAAACATGTACTGTGATGTGAGCCACAGTGAAACACAACACACAATTGTGACCTTCTCAAGGGTAAACTCCTTGGGCCTGAATGGACAGACACATTTACATCCAGCCACATTGACTCAATGTATACAGTCCCTATAGGCAACTACCATACTACAGACTGTAACCTAAGATGTAAGTGACAATAAAAAGGACTGCCATAGGTGGCACAGGAAGTCTCTTCCCTGAGCATGTGTGGACATGTAGCCTACCCAATGTAATCTCACACTACTTCAGAGTAGGTTTGTTTGGTATGTACTTGTAGCACTGAACACACCTTTTACCATATGTGGCAATCCTACAGAGATGGCATCCAACATACTTAGGTATGTTTGGTCTGATTGGTTGCATGTAACCAAGCTAATGAGTCGCATGTCCTGCCCTCCCCTGAATTAATCAACTGTCTGCACTGTAGGTTTGTCACAAATATGTCTTATGTAAAGGTGACAGCAGAGCTGAGGGAGTAAGGGACCTGTCATAGGTGAATGACAGACATTGCCAATGAGGGTGAATGAAAATATGTCCTAGGTGTGGAGGTTACCTCAATACCCATTCCTACTGTAGTCAATGTACAAAGGTCTTCAGGCCAAGCATTGCCACTGAAGACTCATTTTGGCCACATCGAAGGATCTGTAGGTCTACAGGGAGTGGGTCTGGTGTTACAGTTACATAGCCACAGTAACTCTACCGCAGCCTGGTCTATGTCCCATACTGGGAGAAACATCTGACAGGCCTTGGTCTCTGCAGGCTGAGCATACAGAACTTACATGACACTCACATTTCAATCACTTCCATGCATGACAGTACATCCTGTGCCCATCCTCTATGTGGGTTCTGGGTTGTGTGGCACTCTGAATGGCACAGTGAGTTTTACATGGCTCACATACAACAGTTTGGCAAGTTGCCAATCGAATCTGGGACAATTGAAGACAGGAAATCTTCCACTTTAGCAGGTAGTAAAGTAAGAAACTCATTGCCAAGAAGATCCAAGGAGCATTCGTTTCCATAGACTGAGCATCAGCCGAGGCAGCAGCATTCCGTGGTGTGCCCAATAATGAGTTCAGAGCTGCATCCTCCATGAAGGGCAACTCATAAGCAGCTTCCTGTAGCAAACCCACCCTCAACGCACATGTCCGGTAATGAACCCTCAGCGAGAGCATCAACAGATCAGCGTCCAATGAAAGCAAGCGCTGCGTAGAAAGACAGACTTTCAGTGCATGCTTGAACGAGCACCAGAGGCACCGAAACACGGGTTGCACACAATGCAAAACTGGTCTGAGTGACAGAGACCAGTCCAATTGTTCCAGGAGTGTTGCTCTAAAGTACTGCATCATGCATTCACGACACAGCTGCGCTGGTGGGAGCACTTTTATTTCTCCTAGTTGTGGCGGGACAGCCATTGCACAGAAAAAGTAGCAATAGCAAAATGACACCTATTAGCCAAAGTTATCGGGAATCCCCTGAAAATACTGGAGAATATTGAGTGGATGGCTGATGGTATTAAACCGAATAAGGAGGAGAAGGTGTGAAGGAAACCAAAACCAACAGCCTTAAAGAAATGTGCGATTCCAGTACTACTGGACGCATTAAATATTTGGCCAATGAGCTCACCAAAGTGTCTCGGAAAGTTAGTATTTAATAGGGACTGTATCTCTGCTGATGACCTTGCCACCTGAAATGTGTAGGTCTCACGTGCAGATGTGAGCGTCACATGTTTTTGGAACAATAAAGCCTTGAGTTTGCTCACCTTGTCAAAATTCACATTCGAAGTAGCAATGTGGGGCCAAATCTCAGCTACTTCTCTTTGTCTTGTGGGAGGAAAAAGTAAGTTCCCGCAGCATGTAACAATCGTCGAGACCGAAACAACATAAACTATTCTGGCTTGCATCCCACAACAGGCTTTACTAATGAGGAGAACATAGCTGCCATTTGAAAGAACCTGGAACGCAGGTCTAATTAAGGGGACTGGAACTCCCTTTAGATAACAAGCCAAGTTCGCTGCCGAAGCGTTACACACCCCATGCAAGGATAACTGTTTACAAACCATCGAATGTCTGACAGAAGTCTCGCATTCACTACCGCTAAGAAAGACCTCTTTCATGCCACTGAGACATTTGCACGAGAAGGGCAGCTCCCACACCTCATGGATGTAACTATCTCCCAGCCTTTCATATCTGCCTACTGGAATGTGTTTAAAACAGGAGTGTTGAAATAGGCAGATTAATTACCCTGTGTGTTAACCACTCAGCAGATGGTATTTCAGCCACAGTAGAAGGCAACTTTTCTAACTTTTTGATATTTAACATGTAATAAGTCGCTTTTTCTAAGCCATTAGTTGTTGTTGTTGCGTTCAATTAAATGTAGAAAATATATCCCTTGTGCTAACGTGTTGCCAGGGAACATGACCTGCCTTCAGTGTTTGAAGTGTCCAACCCAACTGCATGATGGACCTTAGATGACTATGTCCATGGTGTAGAGAAGACATATCACTTTGTATTATGTCTATTGCAGAAGAAACAATGTAGTTTAAGGTGTATATCTGGTCAACAGGGTATTCATCTCATTATCCACAACAGCTAATGCCTTCTGTAAGTTTTCCTGGTCTATTTGCCTTAACCAGGCAGCAGCTTCTTGTTGGGAAAGCTTCCAAATTTACTGTGTATAAGAAACACTTTCTGCGTTGTTTTCTGGGGCCTAACAGGAAGTCCTGTAAATCAGTGTTATTAGACAGGAGACTGAGGTGTTCTCTAACAGCATCTAGTGAGGAACTCTTCAACCATTGCTGGCATAGTTTCCCTACACTGTATGCTGTTGCTATACCCGCATGTTCGGATGACACAGAGCGAGGGTCCGGCCTACTAGTTCTAAAACCCCCGTGGAGTTTATAAAACGTTTATAACACCCATTGGTATCTATTGGCCAGAATAACCACCCGCCTGGATGTGACAGTGAAGCATTAAACGTGCCATTCTGGACCCATTCATCGAGCTGATCTTCTGTTACATTTATATACTTTTGCCATTAGTAAAATTTTGTAGGGGGGGCAGGAATACTGGGTGAATTCAAAACCTTTATCTTTGCTAAGCCTAAACAACTAGTTTGTTGTACAGTTTCATTTAAGAATATCATTTAAACAGGTATCAGGCATGCTATAGTCAACCGGGAAACAAAGGAATCTGTATAAATGGATTTTGGATCTGTCAAAAATATATGTACATTTTCCATAGATGGCAATTTAAAATAATATGACGCAGCATTTTTAACATTGTGCCCAGAAAAATATGCTAACTTTTCCAAATATGTTTTAGAACTCCCCTGTGGTGGATTTGGACAATGTTCCCATTGTGTGTAATTAAAAATAGTCTTTGGGGAGAATGAAATGGTGCCCATAATAGTTATAACAAAACATATCACCATAATTCTCATTAGATTGATAAACATCTTCACTTTCAAATACAGTATAATACTGCAATTCAGTCGTCATAGTGTCAACTGTTTTCATATCCTAGTCATCAGAAACAATTCCGGGTATTAGTACATCGTTCATTGAAAGTTTAAACACATATGGTATTTGTATGACCTCCGTAGGGCTGTTTATATCAAATGTGACTTTATCCCAAGCAATCCCATTAGGAATTGGTATTGCGGAAATGTTCATGAAAGACAAGGCTCTGCGGACCTTGTGAGAAGAAAAATTGGGTTTTAGGACCTCATCCAACAGTTCAACTGTTGATCTTTCAGGAAGAAAATGAACATATATTAATAAAAAGATTGTATAACAAAGCCAATCCAAAGGAGGAAAGCTAATACAGTCAAGAAAAGCCACAGATAGTTCTATGGGAAAATAAAGTAATTTGTTTTAAGCCAGAGTATCAGCTTATGTGTTTTTGATAGTTCAGATGTAGAAGAGGCAAATGAGTCCGAAAAGGTGTTGCTAATGTCGGCGGAGTATCCAGAAGCAGCTCGTGCAAAAGCCGGAGCCGGATTTGTAGCAGGAGAACTGGTGGGGGTCTCCTGCGGTGGTTCATAGTAAATGACGCCATCCGTCTGTGTTGAAGTTGTGTCAAATCGATCAGTACTTTCAGTATTGTTTTTTGTAACAGATGTTAGTGGAACTAATGCAAGATCATTTTATACCCTCCCAAGCTCGGAGAAGTGTCAACATCGCTGCTTAAAACTTGGAGAGGGACTTCTTGACCAGTAGTGAAAGGGATTCGGGAACTACTGGCTGTTTCTCTTGGTCTGCTGTGCAGGATCGGCCACATGGTGTAACTTGACATTGTCAATAGATACAAAGCGGTTTTCTTTAGCACCAGCCAACGGTGATAGAATGACAGTTCTGGTACCGTGTATTTCCAAGACTGGGACTGGTGCACGATAAGAAGGACCAAACTCCTTTTTCACAGCAACCTTTTCACATACTAGATCCCCAACCTTAGGAATCCAGGCGGTGGGTGTTATTGGTATATCCTTAATTCCTGTGGAGGCAGCATTGGCAGAAGTGTTGTTGTCACAGAACTGTGGTGGTTCCTGTAAGACAGTGACACGTTCATTTATGTCAAAGGGTGTTTCTGCCGCCTCCACGCCAGGACCATCAAGATCTGGAACATACAACCGAGTTCCCAACAGGCACTCGTATAAAGTATGACCCCCCCAGGGACCTTCTAGGCAGATTGTTAAGTGCCCTCTGGACTCCATACAGGTGGGTAAGCCAACCACGACCCGTACCTAATACTCTGGCTATTAAGGACTGCTTTAAATCACAGTTGTGTCGCTCCACGACACTATTTCCCTCAGAATGAAATGGGGACGAGTAATAGAATTGGAGCCCTAACGAAGCCATGGCATCCCTGAATGCCCTTGAGGCGAAAGCAGGGCCCTGGTCCGAATGAAAAGCTGCAACTGCATAAGTACCGATAAAGACTCGCAAATCTTTAATAACAGTCCAAGCGTCAGTCGAGCATTGTTGCATACCCATAGAAATCTGGAGCAAGAGTCTACAGCGACTAAAATGTATTTGTATGCACTATCAGGTGCTAGGGGACCACAATGGTCCAAGAACACACATTATAATGGTTTGTTGGAAATTAGGAGAGGTGTCTGCGGTAGGCGTTTGACAGTGGAACCCTTAATTTGTTGGCAGATGTCCCAACAAAGGACATACTGCTTGACCTGTTTGTATAGACCTGGCCACCAATAAAGTGCTTGCAACAATGATATTGTAGCTGCCGCACCAGCATGGGCAGATGCTACCCCCTCATGCGCTGCTTTAATCAACTCCGATCTTATGTCTTTGTTGGGAATTACTCTAACCCCCACGCCTGGTATCTTTACTTCGGCGTCTAGGCAGCCTCCCATTCGGTAGGAATATTTAGCAGGAAATGCTTTTGGATAGGGCATGCCTTCAGCCGTGGCTTTCACTGCAGCCCTTATGTCATCGTCTGGTTTAGTTCCTGAATGGGTTACTTCAGAAACAAAAGCCATAGCTACTGCTGATTTTGCAGCTTCATCAACCAGTGTATTTCCAGCAACATGTATTCCAACACACTGGAGTCCAAGTGTGTGTACAACCTGGGCATTTGGTAGCGTTTCCTTCAGATCCACTACTTTCCCCCACAGAAGTCTGTGTTTGATGGTGTTGACTTTAGAATCTCTGAACTCATTCTGGCACCAGTAATGCAGGTATTCATTGAAGGACTGGACACAGTAGTACGAATCACAAATGATGAGCGTTAGCTGTGCAGGATCCGTGTGTTCCAGTGCCATCACCAGAGCCTTTAGCTCTGCTAATTGTGCTGTGCAATCCCCTAGGATTTGCGTGTATATATGTTGGGGACATTATTTATTATCCTCCATATAGCCACTTACGACTGTGCAAGCAGCAGAGTATTGATGTTTTGTGACAATTGCAGGTTGTGCTGAGCCATCGGTATACAAAAATTCTTGAGTTTGTAATTTTAGGTAAAAATGTAATCAGTGGCTGTCAAAGACGTTGTTTATTGAATCCAACGCGGATGTTATGCTCTGGCTTTGGTAACAGCCTCAAGGGCTGGGATTTGAAAGACAACAATAATGCGTTTGCCTTGGACTAGAGGTCTTTCTTTAATGACGGCCATCTGAACAGCAGTGAGAATTTTCTAAGTGGGAGCAAAGCGTTGTTCTGCTGCTGAATACAAATGTGATTTGTATGCAATCAGGACTGTCTCACCCTCATTGAAAGTTACATAGGTTAAACCAATGGAACCAGCAATTACTCTGATGACCACATGTTTTTTGTTGTCCCTTGTATGTAATATTGTGCTGCAAGCATGTCTGTTTGCAAAACTCTAAGAATGCGTGTGTGTTCCACTGTCCAAAAAAATTCACTTGAAAAGTCAGGATGTATTAAGTCATATAAAAGTTTTATGCGTGACGCATAATCAGGAATGTAAGTTCTGCCAAAATTTTGGAAACTCAATAGGGACTGCAATTTTTTAATTCTATTTAGAGGTTGTAACTGTGCCCATTTTTCCAAGAATTGTGGCGCTAGGCTCTTTCCTTCACTTGACAGCTCATATCCCAGAAACAGGATGCTTAGTAAAGCTATTTTTGAGTTTTTTAAATTGAATTTGTAGCCAAACTCAGAAAATCCCACAACAATGCGGGCTACAATGCGGGCTATCCATCTTAAATGTTGCAGTAATTCATCATCCCTGAGATATATATCATCTACATAGGACAATGCTTCAAGGTTAATGTCACGCAATATTGAGGTCACACGAGCCGTGAACAGTCCTGGACTGTTCTTATACCCCTGTGGTAAACAACAGAATTTTTTCTGGGAGTCTAGTGTGCTGAAACTTGTTAAGTCTCTACTCTGACGCGCCATTGGAAATGTCTGGTGTTGTTTTGTCTTTTTTACGCACTATGTTGTTCATGAGTGCTGTGCGATGTGTGTTTTGTATAGCGTATGTACGTGTATGACTGTTTAAATGTCTGTAGTCTAAGACTAATATGTACGAATGGTCTGGTTTAGCTACTGGGGGTAATGTATTATTCATGGGTGAGACACAGGGTTCGATTATGCCCTGGTACTCCAGTTGTGTGAGGAGTTTCCTCAAGGTGCTTTTGCATCATGTTTTATTGGATATTGGGGTTGTGGTTGATTTTTAATAGGGATTACATGATAGGGGGAATCTTTCTCCCAGCCTGCGTGGTTGCGATATAACGCGGGTGCCTGCTCCAATGCCCAATCGATGGCGTAGGATTCTGCGAGCTCCTCGGGAATGAGAAGCGAGAAAGAAGGTTTGATAACATCTTCCCCATATGGGCAGGTACGGACAAATTCAGGTGGCCAATCCCTTTCGACCAGTAAAATATCATGGATGTTTACGACACAGTCCCAAAAGATTGTGTCGATTGTGCGCTCAATGTCTTCTTCTATCTGTAGCGTTAATTTGTACACCCTATCAGGCGTGGAGACATGCATGTCCGCAGTATCTACTTGTAGGAAGCCATCAGTTGCTTTCACCTCCAGATGGTCCAGAAGATTCCGGTGAACTATTGTGACCTCTGCCATGCTGTCTAATAGCGCCAATGCCCACTTCCTGTTCTTCAATAGAGCCCATTCTTGAGTGGCATGTCGAACTGTAACTGATGCCACCTTTTTCTTTTTGAATTGGAGTTTTTGTTGGAAAAGTTTCACTTCTTTTTTAACAGAACTTCTGTTAAGCATTGTGATTCCTTCTCGGTTTCACATGCTCAGTTCTTTGCTCTGACCACCCATCTCTCTCACTACGTTTTTCCGGTGAGTCCTGAAAGGAACAGGATTGTTGTGTATCAGTATATTGATATCTGTCAGTCATTTTTATATTATCTCTTTTTCTGAGATTGTATCTATTCTGTGGGGTTTCCGTATGCAGAGATTCTCTCCTTTCTTTTTTAGGTGTTTGTTGTTTTTTATCCCAGCATTTCTTAGTACCCTCAGGAGCTTACTTGGTAGAATCTTTATTAGATTTACCTTGGAATTGTGGTTTTGTTGGTCTGGCCCCCAGACTATCTCGACCAATGCTAGAGTAGGTTTCCACTATAATCTTTGGCAGCTCACGATTTTGATCCTGTGGAGGAACATTCCGGAGCCGCATGTGCACCGCTAGCGCGACTGCTTCCCCTTTGAGGTTACTTAACATAATTGAAGATACTGTGGCAAAGTTGCCCATTAATTGCATCCCCAAGTCCAGGGCCAGGGCAGCCCTGTATTCATCTTGAATTTGTTTCAACACTTCCAGTAAATTGGCAAGTGTCAGTGTAGCATGTGCGGTAGTATAGAGTGTGGCAAATACTGTGCCCCAAGTAATACAGTTATCTATAGAGGGAACCATCCCAAATGGCAAGCACATAGTTAGTATTCTGTGTTTATCCTGAGGTCCCACATGGGGAAATACTGCTTCCAGTGCGTTTTATTTTTTGCACTAACCAAAACAGAATTTTTACTCGTTTGGCGGGTACCTTACCAATAATCAAATGTACAGTCGCAGGGTTAATGCCTGGCGTTACTGCATGTGGTTGCGCTGGTGCAGCACATGCTGAGTTTGTTTTTAATGTTTGCATTACAAACTGTACTAATTGTCTGTATATTACCGTCAGATCAGCATATAAGCGACGGACTTCAGCTAGAGGGGGATTCCAGCCAGAGTACCACGACTGTATGCTGATTGCTGAACGCTTCGCTACAGCTGCTTATGCAGACTTCAGGCCTTTGTTCAGGTATGGGGAATTATGTCTTCCCAGGGGAACCTGAAGGGCAGAATTAGAGCTTAACATGCTGTGCCCTATTACAGCCTAGGTAGAAATAAGTCTATTGACTCTAGTGACAATATGGTAGCGTTATTTCTATGCTTTACTCTCCTTGTCACAATTTTAATCTTGTCATGCTGTATCGTCTTGTTATTGCAGCACATGCTTTGCTATCTAAGACGCAGTCGCTTCATTAAAATCTTTTTGAAACATATACTGCCTCTGTTTATCATTGTGTATGTGAGACTAATGTAACTGAGAGCTATTGTTGATGCAAGTTAAAATAATAAACAAAGCTGAATAAAATATATCTAGGTGCACAGCTGCAGGCCTGGTTTTGCTAAAATAACGTGCATGGAGCTATAACTAAAATGGCTACACAACAAGATGTGGGCTGAGCGATCTGTGGGTCTAAACACATTGCTAAAGAGATCCTCTCATGACTCAAACTGTATACATACCCAGCTCATGCTGTGATGCACATACATTTGTTTTACATTTACAAAGATCATATCCAAAGATATGTCACTATAATGCTGTAAAGCCTCCTTGCCTAGATATATAAATGCAACAGAAGGAGGATCTAGGGCTTAGCACACATCACACAACACAATGGTGATGTGAAACACATACTTGTTTCCGCTACTAGCACCATGTACATCATATGTGTGGAACACAAAATGTGACAACAGACACCTCAAAAAGTCTCACTGGCACTCAGAGGCACAGAAGGAAAGGATGACATTGAATAGAGTCAAATATGCCTATGAGGTTTTTATCTGCTCCGCTGGTGAGCCTCAGAGCTGAACACACAGGAGAAGGACCTTTTCAACAAGCCTCTCCAGCTCCTCAGGAGAGTAGGCATGGGCCCTTTCACCTGCTTGGCCTGGCATGATTGCTCCCAGAGGCAGCACAGAGCAGCTGAAGTGGTGGAGGTGTTGATGGCAGCAGTATCAGATGGCAAGTGAGTGATTTAGTAAAATGCAGCATACCTGTATGCCACGTATACCGTCAGCGCTACCTATGTCCACAGCCATTGGGCCAGCGACTATCACAGTTACCAACGTTAGCCTATGGCTGTGTCCGATGCTGCTTGAAACCACCCACCACGCATTTAACTTCTGCCGCCAGCTGTGGGCGGTTCCTAATGTCTAGTGAACTAGGTAAGGCATCTGTCATTTGGGTGCCCTCTCCAACTGGGTCCTGACCCTCAGTGTCAGAGTGTTGGGTTGCATGTCAGGATCCAGGACTGGGGGCACAAGATGAGTGAAACAGGTACACAAGTTGGGGGGGCACATTGTGGCCTGTGATGTTGAAGCAACAAGGCTGGGAGATGTTGTTGTGGGCACAGTGAGACTCACTGTTGACATCTGACCAGGTTGCCCAGATGTGCCAGCACCATCCTCTATGTCCTCAAGTCCAGGAGTGTCGTCATCATCCGGGGGTGGTGTGTGAGTCTGGTCGGTGGAAGAGGTCTGCCCAGGGGCTATGCTAGCTCGACCTGTTGAGAAAGAGAGTACATTGTAATTGGTTGAAGTGTGACATCTACCTCCAAAGGTTTTGTACTACAGTAAGTAGAGCCATTGGACATTCTTAAGTGGTAGGTTAGTCTATTGTGCCATGTTACCATGGTATTGGAGCATTTGACATTACTTGTGTGAAGCTTACCTAAACTATTAGACTCAAGCAGCTCATTATATGTCCTCATCAGTTGCACTTTGGATGAGGGAATGAAAATTACGTCTTGCCAACAGTGTAGCCAACACTGTGGAGAGGCTACATGTACATCTGAGCATTAGGAGGCCTAGCTGGGTGTGATACAGGTGAATACACAACTTTGTTGTATCTGTAGTCATCATGTGTGCAGTGCTGTGTCAATGTGTTTGCTGCTCACTACTAATCTGTTGATGCAGCTTAAGGCCTTAGGAATACTTGGTAAGGCATCATGCCTTTTTTTTTTTAAAGAAACTTTATTGTGTTTTCAACAGATCAATCACATACCATTCCATCGAGACATTGAGTCATACATAGTAATTAATGAAAACATAAATACCCACATGACAATGTGAGGCAAACACTTGCTGAGACCATCAATAGTGAATTCTAGTTCACATTGTATTTGAGTAATAAACCCCAGTCACTCATTTCATCATTCATACTTCAACTCTCATAACCCTAACTACCAAATCCCCACCCTCCAACCCTCTTGTGGTGTGTGTCCCTGTCTGACTCATGTATAACCACTAATATCCTATTTTATGTGAGAGAAACTATTTGTAGTGTTTCTTTCAGCCATAGCATCTCAGAGGGGATCCAATCTATGGAATGCCAATAGGCCACATAGTCTATTTCAGGGATTACCTGTTGGAAATGTGCGCAGCCAGCAGCCTCCATAGTTCCCAGCCTTATCCTGGCATCTCAGAGTCGTATCGTACTCTCACAGGATGCCCAAATAATGAGATCCTTCTGCCATGTTGCTATTTTTGGTCCACAAGGATTTTTCCAGTTCCTGGCAACCTCGCTTTTTGCTAGAACGAGCGCCAGGTCCAGAAATGTGCTAGTTGTCAACGTCAGGGCAGTGCGCGCTCTACGGGTGACTAGAATGCAAAAACCTAACAATTTCAAGCTAACATAATTCATGCATTGTGCTGATATGATGTTGTTTAACCTTTTGCATTACAGAGTTCAATCCTGAAGACTTATGTTCAGCATGCATATAAATACTGTTCACATGCAATGTACTGCTGCAGGCTTTCAGGCTGTGTTAGGGTGTGGTCCCCTTCCAGGGCCTTCTAGAAGCTTTCCCTGCAGCATGCCTGGGTGTGGGTGGTGGGCTGGGCTAAGACTCTATAAAAGGGAGCCAGCCCAGCTCCACTGCTCACTATTCAGAGGTCCCGGTGCAGAGCAGCAGCAACTTCCTGAGCTCCTGTTCCGGAGGCCTACTTTGATCTTCCAGGCCTTTGCCCTTCATTTACATTGGTGATCCTTGATCAGGGTGGTTAGACGGAGGTCGGGCTGGGCCCCCGATCCCGTTTTCAAAGGCATCCGAGCTCTTGGGCCTAATTTTCATGTTGAGAGATTTTACCTTGTGCGTGTGAATATGCTCTGGGTTTTTTCTGGCATTTACATGTTAATATTCGAATCGGCAAGACGGGCGATTCGTTCCTCGTGCTTTAACCCTTGATATTCATTGTGCGCTACCATTCCTTGGCAGTTACATGGTGGCATTCGAATCGGCAAGACGCGCTATTCAATTCTTGTGTATAATTCATGTTATTCCTTGTACGCTACCATTTCTTGTTATTCATATGGTAGTCTTCGAATCGGCAAGTCGCGTGATTCCTTTTCTTGTGTTTAATTCATGATATTCAATGGGCGTCACCATTCCTTGGCATTCACATGGTGGGCTTCGAATCAGCAAGACGCGCGATTCATTTCTTGTGTCTAATTCATGATATTCATTGTGTGTTACCATTTCATGACATTTATTGGCTGACATTCGAATCGGCAGAACGTGCGATTAATATCTTGTGTTGAACTCATGCTATTCAGCGAGCGTTACCATTTCATGGCATTTACTTGGGGGTGCTCGAATCGGCAATACGCGTGATTCATTTCTTGTGTTTTAAATCACGGTGTTCATTATGTGCTACCACTTCATGGCATTTCCTTGGTGACCTCCAAGTCGGCAAGACGCGCAATTTATTTCTCGAGTCTAACTAATGATATTCATGGTGCAGAATGATTCAATGGAATTTACAACCTTTGTGAAAATCTGCAATGTGCGCAATTCATGTTCCTGCAATTTTGAGAAAACCAAAAAATGCTATAGTTCTAGATGTGATGTTGTATGTACATAATAAGTTCCTCAAGCACGATTCATATGATGGATTAGAAATCATTCCGATTATTTCCGGATCCTCATGCAAAAGATAATACTTGAATTTGAAAGTTGCATTTAATCCTTTCTTGATTCTCTCACAGGTATATAGTCATCTTGAAGCCTAGTTATTTAAGTCTATGCTTAGGTTGTCAATGTTTTCAGAATGACAATGCTTAGAGTCGTAGCCTAGTACTGATTAATATGATATAATCTTGATATTGTGTGTTTTAACCTTTTTGCTTCCTACAGGTCTCCTTCCCAGCTGTTCCCTTCCTAATCCCCTTTTCCCCACTTGGACTCTCTTAGACTCTGTGACAATTCTAATCAGAGTTTTGGAGCTGTCTTTTGGTGGAAGTGTTGGGAACGTGCACAGACCCCAAGGATCTGGTGACTCTGACACTAGTGACCTTAGTTTTGGCTGTATGGGGAAACTTGTGTAACAGGCAAGAAATAGGGGTGCAGGGAATCGCTCTTTCAGTTTTCTCTGCCATTTTGCTAGTGATGGGTTCCCCAAAGTCTGTCAGATGAGGACACCCCAAGACCATGTGGAAATATTCCACTCCCACCTCAGCACATCGTAGGCATTTCTGTGGTGGCAAAGTATTTATTGATTCTAGTAGGTGTGAGGTATGCCCTATGGAGGACACAGAAATGAATAAGTCTAAACTTGGCATTTCTTGTCCCCTTAGTCATGTATTCCAGTATATGCTCCTAGTCGTCATCTGGGAGGTTGGTACCTAAATCCTCCTCCCCATGGGTTTTCACTCTTAGTAGGGGCTGGTCAATGTCATGCCTGTGAGAAAAGGCATTTTTTACATGGGTAGCCCCCCACTTTTTGCCTGGTAAATTATGTAGCGTCAAAGTTGTTAATGCCCAGGGCCCCTGCTAACCAGGTTCCCTGGCCCAGATCTCTTTCGCCAAAACTGTTGTGATGCATTTGCACAGTTGGAGACACATTTAGCTGCCACTATATGTCCCTAGTAAATGATACTTATGTACCCAGGGCATAGGGTACTAAGGGTAGGCTCTTGAGGGCAGCAGCAGATTGTGCCACCCTCTAGGGCCATGCATTCAGATGCACCCAGCACGGCCATTGCAGGCTGAGTGCACTGATGCAATCCCAAAAGTCAAACTTGACATGGCACCCTTCATGTGTGCCTTGTCCGCTACCCACTGCATATAGTATAGGTACGATACCCCTCTGGCAGGCCTTCCAGCCCTAATACAGGGTGCACTACACTGTTTGTGGGGCATAGCTGCATGAGCAATATGCCCCCACTGTGTCCTTGCCAAACCTGGGACATAGTGAGCTAACAGAGCAGCCATTTTAAGTGCATGTGCTGGACACTGGTCAATAGGAGTTTCACAGCTACATGATGGCCACTCGGAACCCTAGGTTGTTTCGTATCAAACAACTCAGAATGATAAATCCAAGCTGGCACCAGCATTAAATTTATTGCAAAATGTACCCAGGGAGCCCCTGCAAAAGCTAGCTACCCTGGCATGGTTGCTGACCAGTCACAACCAGCCTGCCACCACCAGAGATGATCTGAATCCCTGGGGTGAGAGATCCTACTCTCTGTGATTCAGAACAAAGCCCTTACTAGGTGAAGTTGCTAACACCCTCCCCCTCAGGAATGTGCACTGTCCTGCTAGCGAGCTTCAAAGGGCTTACCACCATTGAAACCCGACGCCCAGGCCTGCTGTTAGCAGCAGATGGCCGCCCTCGTTGCAATCCCCCACTTTTGGCCAGAGCAACGGCAGTAAACCAGACAAAGGACAGGAGGCGAGGTTAGTCATGACCCCAAAGGTGATGCATGCGAGGTGACCTCTCCATTTTGTTTTCCTCCATCTTGCATGCAAGGAAAACAGCCAACCATGTGTAGGGAAGTGCCCTCTGCCCCTCAGGAAGTGGTCAGTTAGTGGGTGTAGCCATTGGTCACTACTAGGTTACCCCCTAAAATTCCCACTAAATACAGTATTTAGTGGGCATCCTTAGACCAAATATTAGATTCCATGGGCAAAAGAAGACCAGCAACAAAGAATACCCAAGGCTCAAGAACTGAGGCCCTGTTGCACCAAGAAAAGGCAGCAAACCCTGCCTGCTGCACCCATGACACGACAATCGCTGCTGAAGGTTTACTTGGACGTCAGAAAGACTCTACAAATCCCCAGAGGACCTCCACTCTTCAGAAATTGCCAAAGATCTCCCTCCCGAGTGAAGGCATCACTCTACAGCTCTAAGGATCCAAAACCCATTGAAGGCGACTTCACTGACCGACAGCTGACCTAGGATCGAAGTGTGTGAAGTAGAGTGAACAACCTGACTGTAAAGCCCAGTAGGTTCTGTTTCTGTAACACCAACCACCAGCCCAGTGTTCACTTGCCCAAATACACCTGTTTCTAATCACTTACCTGGGAGTATACTTTTTGTCTAGTGTTGGGAAGTAGAGGGAATGACCTGACTGCAGTGCCCAATAGGTCCTGTTTCTGTAACTCCAACCACTGGCCCAGTGTTCACATGGCCAAATACATCTGTTTGTTAACTCTCAACTGAAGGTTACTCACCTAGGATCCGGATGCCACAGCCATACCAAACTTCACCTGTTGGACCGTGAGGACAAAATCTACCAGTGCGCCAAGTTTGGTGGCACTGGAGGCTCCATGCAATAGCCTCATGTACTGGTCACCTCACGTTGAACACCCAGAAAGATAGTCCATTCCATTCCAGACTGAAAAAGGACAAGGAGGAAGCCCCAGTTGAGGGACTTCAGGAACCACCTGGACCTCCCATCAGAGTGCCTCTGCTGGCCTGTAAGCAACCCTCATAGTAACCTACCTCCTCCTTCCAAGGGCACCTTTACGCTCAGCTCCTGGCTCACCGATTCGCTCTGCACCCGGCTGCTCTGTACCGAAGATCCAGCTGTGCCCTAAGGGTCCCACACCCCTTGCAACCTCGACACCCCCAGGGAATCCACGTGACTTACCTTTAAGTCCACCTGTGCAGTGCTTTTCCAAATGGTCCCCCACAGTGGCCTAGTACCAGCTTCATCGACATTCTGCAGCTGCTCCCACCAGAACTGGGAGTCGCCCACAATTCTTCTAGCTAGTCCAGGGTGCCCAACAACGACCTCAACCTACCTGCAAAATGAAGTACATGTGATGGGCCTAGGTAGCTTTGATTTTGACAAACTCTCCAACCTCGGCCTCAAACAGCTCGTCACTACACCCACCCACTCCACAGGACACACACTCAACTCCATTTTCTCCACCAGCAAACACGTGTCCTTCAGCCAAACCACCGAACTCCACTGGACCGACCACCGCTGCATCCACTTCTCCTCCGAGAAACCAACAACACACCATCACCCGCAACGGATTCCCCACCGCAGATGGAACAAGGTCACCGAAGACCAACTGATCACTACCCTCTCCCAGAACCCACCCATCGGCACCACCGAAACTGACACAGCAGCCTGTAACCTCAGTCAATAGATCGACAACTGTGCCAACACTCTCGCCCCGATCAAAAATCTTTCCAACAGACGCACCGACAGAAAGGCCTTCTGGTTCACCGTCGACCTCCAAGAATCTATTGCAACATGCCGAATACTCGAAAAGAAGTGGCGCCAAGATAAGACACAGGACAGCCACACAGCCTTCAAGAACGTCATCTGCAGACACCACCAACTCATCCAAACCACCAAAAGAACCACCTTCAAAGAACCCATCGACAACAACGCACACAGCCACAAGGAGCTCTTCAATATCGTGAAGGAGCTCTCTGACCCTGGCTCCAAAGCCAACGACATCCCGCCATCAGAAGACCTCTGCGACTCCCTAGCCACCTTCTTCCACCGCAAGATCACAGACATCCATGACAGCTTCAGTATTTAGACCCTCTCTGTCAACCACCGACACCACAGACTCACCACCCACCAGCCTCCTGCTCTCCTAGACCCACCACAACAACACCATCGAAATCATGAACACCATCCACTCTGGCTCACCATCCAACCCATGCCTTCACCACATCTTCAACAAAGCAAGCTCCGTCATAGCACCCCAACTCCGTAATATCATCAACAGTTCCTTTGATTCCGTCACCTTCCCGGAGAGCTGGAAACATGCCGAGATCAACGCCCTCCTCAAAAAACCTAAGGCGGACCCGAAGGACCTCAAGAACTTCCGGACCATCTCTCTGCTCTCCCACCCGGCAAAAGTCATAGAGAAAATTGTCAACAAACAACTGACCCGTTTCCTCGAGGGGAACAACACTCTGGACCCATCCTAATCCAGATTCCGCAGCAACCACAGCACCGAAACTGCCCTCATTGCCGCCCGACGACATCAGAACCATACAGGACAATAGCGAAACCGAGGCCCTCATTCTCCTGGACCTCTCAGCCGCGTTCGACACCTTCTACCACCACACCCTACGAACATGCCTCAGAAAACACAGGAATCCCCAACAGAGCCCTGGACTGGATTACCTCCTTTCTCACCGGCAGAACTCAGAGACTCTGCCTCCCTCCATTCCGCTTTGAAGCCACCAAAATCATCTGCGGCATACCCCAGGGTTCATCCCTCAGCCCAACCCTCTTCAACGTCTACATGGCTCTGCTTGCTTACATCTCACAACCATAACATCATCTCATACGCCGATGACACCCAGCTGATCCTCTCCCTCACCAAGGACACCACCAAGGTCAACCTCCACAAAGGAATGAACACCATATCTGAATGGATAAAGAACAGCTGCCTGAAACTGAATTCCGACACAACTGAGGTCCTCATCTTCAGCTCCACCCCCTCCGCATGGGATGACTCCTGGTGGCCTGTGACACTGGGAACCGCACCGACACCCACCAACCATGCACGCAACCTAGGATTCATCCTGGACTCTTCACTATGACCCAGCAAGTCAACGCCATCTCCTCCTCCTGCTTCAACACTCTCAGCATGCTCCAGAAGATCTACAAATGGATCCCCACTGAAACCAGAATAACAGTCACCCAAGTCTCCGTAAGCAGCAAACTGGACTTTAGCAATGCCCTCTACATAGGAACCACGGCCAAACTCCAGAAAAGACTGCAACGCATCCAGAACGCCTCCGCACGTCTCATCCTGGACATCCCCCATGACTGCCACATCACAGCCCACCTGAAAGACCTGCATTGGCTCCCCTTCAACAAGAGAATCACCTTCAAACTCCTCACCCACGCTCACAAGGCACTGCACAACACCAGATCAGAATACCTCAACAGATGGCTCTCCTTCTAGACCCCGACCCGAAAGCTTCACTCCGCCGACCTTGCCCTCGCCACCGTCCCACACATCTGCAGAACAACCACCAGCGGCAGTACATTCTTGCACCTTGCCACCAAGATGTGGAACACTCTTCCCATCCACCTGCTTCAGACCAAGGACATCTTTACCTTCAGGAGACATCTCAAGACATGGTTGTTCAGGCAGTAGCAGCCCCCCTCAGCACCTTGAGACCCTCAGGGGTGAGTAGTGCACTTTACAAATCTCCTGATTGATTGATTGATGTTAGGTCCAACAATACACATTGACAGTCTTACATCTCAGATACTCTGGGTATTGAATGTTGGTGAAGTCAATGAATGACATGGTAGCAAAAGCTGAACTGTGAGCATGCAGGACATTGCAGTTTTGTGAAATTTTTTGTGTTGTAACTTACCAAACTCTGCTTCCCCAGGTATTCATGTTAAGCCCTTAGGATGCACGATGGCAAATACCTTTCCACCACCAGGAATAGAGTTTTAATGAGGCACTTGGAAGCCAGTCCGGCAATCTTGTTGACCTCCATCTATTGCCTGGAAACCATGGAAAGTGCCTTGCATCTCAGGTCATTCCACCTCTCCCTAATGTCATCCTTTGTGCACAGGGTGGTGCCTACAGCATTTACTCTATTGACAATCCTTTGCCACAATTCAATTTTCCTACTGAGAGGAGTGTGCTGGATGTGGACTTCAAACAATTGTGGCTCTACTCTTATGATTTCATCCACCATGACTCTCAACTCATTCTCTGAGAAACAGGGTTTTTTGGAACGTAACATGGTGGGGAATTAATGTGGGTGAAAGGGAATTACAAAAAAAAGTGATGTCGGAAGTAAATGGAGAAAAGTGTGTGAAAAGGTTTAAGGGATAATGAAAAAAGGGGTGCCTCATCTCTCTGAGCAAAATCAAATCTTGGTTGCAGCGGAGATGCAAAGGATCATGGTGTGTTTTACAGTGTGATTTGCAGGTGTGTTCATTGGGCTAATGATTGTCAACTGTGTTGTTTTTTAATTCATCCAATGGGCACTTGTCTGTTGCTTGGCTGAACGCATATCGAGGTGGTCAACCAATGTTAGACAACTGCCATTGGCTAACCATCGCAAGGGGACTGCCAGGTTGACTCTGTGCTTATAATCCGCTCAAAGTTTGGCCACTGGGCTGAAGGTGCGAAGTACAGACAGCCAAGATGGCAGACCCCTGCTCTGCTGGTGGTCAGCACTTTGGGTTGGCGGGTGGCGGTTCTACCTGTATACATCATAATATGGTGGTCTGGGGAATGGAGCTGCAGGGGTCTTTTTGGGACCGCCGGCTTGGCGGTCAGTTCTCCAAACTTGTAAGTGGGCTCTAAGTCTTTTGTACTGAAATAAACCAACATGTGTAGAAAAGCTAGTAATCTACCTGCAACTTTCTTTGAGTTCCAACTGATGATAACCTCTATTTAAATCAAGGAGAGAAAATACTTTTGCATCATTCAATTCCATTATCATGTCAGTAATGTGTGGGCCAGGATGTCGTTCTCCTTCAATTGTCTTGTTTGCCTGACATACATCAATGCAGATGCGTACAGCTCCTTTACTGTCCCTTTTGGGCACTGCTACTATGGGAGGAATCCATGGTGTTGGACTAGTGGAACACTCATTAATGTAATCCTTAAGTAGTGACAGACTTCCTCATTAATATGCAACTTTCATAGACTTAAGCTTTCCTAAACCGTGAAACAATGAAGGGAAATGACTTACTATTTCATAATGAGCATTCATGTTGTAATTGAAAGAGATCAGTCCCATATCAGCAGCCATACTGAAGCTGAGTAAAGAGGCACTTGACGCTGTACCCTGAAGCACATGAATCTGGGCTTGTACCTTTGTTTTCTTATGTTTCATTGTTGCCACAAATGAACATTGACTCTGTATGGGTGACGATGCAGCCCCTGTATACACTTTAGCCTTTAATGACGTAAGCCGCGATAATGGAGATAGTTAATTCTTCAGGCATTATTTTTATCGATACACCACTGTTGATAATGAAAGGTATAAAAAAAAAAAAATTCAATGTAATTTTTGGAAAGTATATGTATGACTTTACTGCTTTGATATTTTGACTTTTCTTTGACAGACATCCTTCTTCACATGCGACCAGTTCAATATGCGGACTTTTCTCTGAGGTAAATATCGACATGGCACAGTCACTTTTTTCTCTTTCACTTGTAATGAGACAGAAGAACTGTTTGACAATGATTTAGATGATGATCAACTTCATTTAGTTTCAACCTGCCTCAACTGATGTCACTACTTGGCCTTGTGGGTGAATGTCAAACTTTGCTTCTGGAATCTTCTCATGACCATTTTGTCTTCGCTCTGTGATGCTCTTACGTTTTCCTTCACTGTTACACATCGTCAAAAAATGGTTCTCTTCCCTACAGCCTTAACAAATCTGTCTAATGGTGGGACATTTTCCTTCATGTGGAAAAGCAAATCCACATCTAAAACATAACATCTATTTACATATCGACATCATTTCATGTCTTTAGTCTTTTACTTCAGCTTACTTTTCACACTCATGACTAATTCACTCTGGGCACTTCCGCCTCCATGTCAGTAGCTCCATGTTAGCAGCTTGACTCTCAACATGCTCCTCAGCTCTGGTAGCCATCAGCACTCGCTCCAGAGAGAGTTTCTCTCAGTATTTGTCTCCTGAATAAATCTGGAAAGCATCCATCAATACCACTAAGATGCAGAGCTTTGTTGTCATTAAATTAATTCAACTCATAATGTTTGATGAGTGCATCAAGTCTTTCCACAAACTCATTGATGGTTTCACCAACTCTTTGATGTTCTTGATTGAAAAGACATTGTTCGTATGCAACGTGTGGACTGGATTCAACTTGAAATTTCAAGCTTTTTTAATCTAACGTTACTTGACTTCTTCGTCAGTTCCCGGCATTCTCTTTATGACTTCTTTTACACCATCACCAGGTACTTGATAATCTTTCTGTTATCAGTCTCTTCAAGTGCATCAATAAAGTCCTCAAATGCCTCTATCCAATCAGTCCATATATTGCCAATATTTTGCTTTTTTGTGGTATTGAAAGGTAGTGATGGTTTCAGGAAGGTGGCAGCATTGTAACTGTTCATGGGAGTGGCTGGCACTGAGGGTGGAGATCCTTCAGATGCTATTGGCAGTCCTTTAGATTCTGCATCATCATTGAGGCCATGGATCTGCCTCAGAGTCATATATGAAATCTTAGGGGCTTTAACCTTCTTCTTGGTCTCCATCAGAGTCCTCTCACTTGTGCAGACCTCTGGAGTTGCTCTAAGCCACCACCTGGCAGCTTTGGTGGTGTGTCGCTTCAAGTATTGGACAGCTCAGTAAGCACAACCCCAGTGCTTCTTCTTGGGTCTCCCCGCCCTGTGCTGAGGTTGCAGCGCTCTACTTACCAAGACTCTGGTAAGTGTAACAACAGTATGCTTCCTTTTTACTTGTTCTGTCAGTCAACACTTCTGTTTGCAGCTTTCTTTTGTGAATTATAATTATCTTTGGCTGCGCTTTGTAAACCTGGTTGTATTCTCCTTCAGAGTGAATGCTCTGTTCAATGTATAACTTTATTTTGCGTGGCAGCACAGTACCTTTTATAATTGCCTTAGTCCTAGTTTCTTGACCAACAATGTGTAGACCTTTCAGTAAAGCTTTCTTTATCTTCAGCGGCATCACACTAGCTGGATTTGCGCTTTGGGTCCATATATGCCAACCGTCGACACTTTGACAAAGGCACACATGGCACGCACAAGAAGTTTGCTTGGAGCAGGGCAAACTCTCTGAGAGCTCATTGTCTTTCTTTGAGTTATTTAACCCCTATCTTGTTGCCAATTTTGGCATCCTCCCCAGCATGGGAACCTGTCCATGACTACACCACACACAGAGCTGTAAATCGCAAGTCTGTGTGTACCTGTGAACTCCAACATTCTAAATCAAGCTTTCATTACATTGTATTCTGGCGATTATATCACACTGCTACAGAGTCCTTAAGGATGTTCTGTTCTAAGACTATGCAAGACACCACACCTTCCTAGCAGAAAATATGTTCAAAAACTTGAGTACAGGTGTACAAAAAATACTTTTTTCACCCTTTAATCTCCAGAACACCAACCAACCTAAATTCCTCACAGGGACGTGATCCACGAGCATGATAGGTGTATGTCCTATCCTTATTGTAGCCTCACTGGTCTACTGCATTACCTTTCCTCTGATCCCACATGTGTTGATCAAGATCAGGAGAGAAGAGGTATACTCATCCACGGGGGCTCTGTATGGTAAACAACGGTTAGTTTCCCTTCCCTAGCAGCTGGTTGTTTCTCTGGAATGCATCCCACCATGAAACCTTTTTTATTTAAGTGTCCCTGTATTACTTGAAAGGTCCAGACTTCAAAGGAAAGTTTGCAGAGAAGTCATCATTGTGAGTCCACCATCACACAGACCATCTACTTTAAAAGCATATGGTCATTATTGTAGTACTGTTCTCACTGGAGGCCCTCACCATTTTGAACAGGTGCAGCGCAGAAAATGTTTTGAAAGCGCACACGCATCAGGTGCTGTGAATCTCACCACCTTGTGTGCATGCGCATTCAAAACATTTTTGAAGAGGCTGCCACCTGTGTGCCTATGCAAAGCATAGTTACTTAGGCTGTGTCTGGGATGCTCCAAATAACAACAAACTAAGGCCCTCATTATGACACTGGCGGTAAATCCCACTAACTGCCATGCTGACTGCTGCCAACATACCGCCGTCGCAGCGGATATCCGTTCACCATATTATGACACACACACACCAACCTGTCACTATACAGCCACATACACAATTCTGCCACACCAAAGGTCAGTGATAAACTGGAGGTATCCAAACCCACACCGCTACGCCAACAGAACAACGCCCACCACATTATGACCCACAAATCACCACGGTGGACATTAAACGGCGGTAAACCATTGGCGGTACATACCGCCACACTAAAAAAACACACACACATACAAAACAATGCCACATTGGACAATTCAAACAACCACACCTGACACCCATACACACACCACACCCACCCACTCACACCACTATAAAACACACACCCACATTACCCACAACCCTTTACCATTTCAAACAATTGCCACCAAAGAGAGACAGCAAGACCACAGACACAACCAGAGCCACACACTACTCACACCTATACACCACTCACGTATCCCACATCACACACCCCGACACATTATCCTACACACCCTCACCTACACACATCACACAACACCCATGGCACCCCAAAGACACCCCCGATTCTCAGAGGAGGAACTAAGGGTCATGGTGGAGGAAATCATCAGGGTAGAGCCTCCGCTATTTGGAGCACAGGTGCAGCAGATATCGATAGCTAGGAAGATGGAGCTATGGCGAAGGATCGTGGACAGGGTCAACGCCGTGGGACAGCACCCAAAAACAAGGGATGACATCAGGAAGAGGTGGAACGACCTACGGGGGAAGGTACGTTCCATTGCAGCAAGACACCAACTCGCTGTACAGAGGACAGGCAGTGGACCCCAGCCTCCTCCCCCACAACTAGCAGCATGGGAGGAGCCAGTCTTGGCAATCATGCATCCTGAGGGCCTGGCCAGAATAGGAGGAGGACTGGATTCTGATAAGTCAACTCTATACTACTATCACCCCCCTACCTGCATGCCATCACATACCCCCACCCTCACCCTCACTCCCTGTCAGAGTCACCAGATCCTCGGGGTCTGTGCACGTTCCCAACACTTCCACCACAAGAAAGCTCCAATACTCTGATTAGATTTATCACAGAGTCTAAGAGAGTCCAAGTGGGGAAAAGGGGATTAGGACGGGAACAGCTGGGAAGGAGACCTGTAGGAAGCAAAAGGTTAAAACACAACATCAAAATGACATCTCATGAAATCAGTACCATGCTACAACTCTAAGCTTCGTCTTTTCCGAAAAACATGAACAACCCTAGAATAGTCCTAAAACTGACTAGGCTTTAGATGAGCGAATGCCTGAGGAGGAAACAGGAAAAGTTAAATAGGACTTTCAGATTCGAGTACTTTCTTTAGCATGAGAATCAGGAAACACTCTGAGCAATTTCTAAACAACCATATGAATCTCCTTTTAAGAATATATATCAGGAACACACAGCATTACATCTAGAACTCTGGTATTGTTGTGTTCATCTCAGAAAAAACATTGGGAAGTGAATTGCGCACATTGCAGATTTGTATATGAGTATTAAACCCCATAAAGGATTGTGCACCATGAAATCACACAATGTAGATTCAAGGAATAAATCACGCAACGTGTCAACTTGAAATGCTACCAAGAAAATGTCTTAGAATAGTAGCGCACAGTAATTTACATTATTTATACACGAGGAAAGAATTGCGCGTCTTGCCGATTCAAATGCCACCATACAAATGCCAAGAAATGGTAGCGCACAATGAACAACATGAAAAGCACTCAGGGAAAGAATTGCGCGTCTTGTCGATTCAAATGCCACCATGCAAATGCCAAGAAATGGTAGCGCACAATGAATAACATGAAAAAACACTCAAGGAAAGAATCGTTTGTCTTGCCGATTCAAATGCCACCATACAAATGTCAAGAAATGGTAGCGCACAATGAACAACATGAAAAGCACTCAGGGAAAGAATCGCGCGTCTTGTCGATTCAAATGCCACCATGCAAATGCCAAGAAATGGTAGCGCACAATGAATAACATGAAGAAACACTCAAGGAAAGAATCGCGCGTGTTGCTGATTCGAATGCCACCATGTAAATGCCAGAAAATGGTAGCGCACAATGAACAACATGAATTACACATGAGAAGTGAATCGCGCGTTTCGCCGATTCGAATGCCACCATGTAAATGTCAAGAAAAGGTAGCGCGCGCGCAATGAACAACAAAGTTAAATGCTCATGAAACGAGTTGCACGTCTTGCCAACTCGTAAAACATCATGTAAATGTCAAGAAATATCAGCGCGCAATGAACAACAATGTAATAACGAAGTCAAATCTTTATGGAATAAATTGCGCGGCCTCCCTATTTGCAAACCACCATACAAATGTCAAAAAATGGCAGCACACAAGTAATCTGTTATTCATTTAAGAATTAAGAATTAAAATCAAGAATATGAAAATTCTCAATTACGGTGTTGGGAAATGTCCAAACACCATCTTACCGCCTGGAAACAGTGATCACCAATGAGAGATGAGTGCAGAAGACTGGAAAATCCAAATAGGCCGCCGGGACAGGAGCTCAGGAAGAAGCTGCTGCTCTGCACCGGGACCTCTGAATAGTGAGCACTGGAAGTTGGGCTGACTCTCTTTTATAGAGTCTTGGCCCAGCCTAGAACCACGCCCAGGCATGTTGCAGGGAAAGTCTCCAGAAGGCCCTGGAAAGGGACCACACCCTAACACACTCTGAATGTCTGCAGCAATACATTGCAAATGTACAGTATTTATAAGCACCTTAAAAATGAATCTTTTTGATAGAATTCTGCAATGCAAAAGGTTAAACAATAACATATCATCACAATACATAAATTACATTATCTTGCGAGTGTTGGGTTTTTGCATTCTAGATGCCCGTAGAGCGCGCACTGTCCTGGTGTTGACACTCCCATAACTCCACCACCTCCCACACACCCCACCATCACATCTCACTCATTCCAATGCCAATCCCTGCATGCTCTACCAATGCATGGACATCACTCAAAGCCCTGCATGGACACCTATCACCAAAGCATGAACACTAGAGAGAATCAGCTAGCCCACCACATGCCAACATTCACAAGTTGAAGCTGCCAGGGCAAATACAACCAAAGAGGGCAACCCACTGATGCACAATATGTCACACACAGAAACAATAAGACATCATTTACATCCCCACAGGTATCCCAGCCAATGTCACCGGAGAGGAGGTGCCAGCAATATCCAGTCTCCCAACTGAAGAGGCCCACAGTGATGACAGCAACTCTAGTCGCCTGGATCTGGATGACCAACTTGGCCCATCAGGGACCTCTGCACAGTGGGTTATCCAAACCTAGTCACACACCACCACAGAGCCTCCCCCATCTGGAAACACCACCACAGCACCCACCCAGCGTACCCATACCTCTGTCCCCAGGACACGTCAATTTGCAGTGTGTCCACCTCTACAGGGACCCCAGGGCACACCTCATACCCAAGACAATCAGGGACCTGGGGTCAGTGGCAGTGGGCACACGGTTCAGGGGACAGAGGCACAGGACAACAGGGAAGCTGGGAGGATTGCTGTGCACCAGGGGGAGGACAGGCCCAGGGAACAGACTCTCCAGGAGGCAGTAGCAGAGATCCTGGGAGCATACCAACATTCCCAGGACACGATGGGCCAGATCCTGGACAATGTGCAGGAGAACAAGCGGCTGCAGGAGGGACAGTACCAGGGGATCAGGGAGAACTTGCAGGCCATCAACACCACCCTGGTCTCCATAGTAGGTGTGCTGGCAGACATGACCAATATTATATGGGAGTCAGTCTCACAACAGCGGGACCCTGCCACTAGCCAGACATCTGAACTGCCTTCCACCTCTGCTGCTACTAGTGGACAGGAGGCCCCACCACAAGACTCACAGGCCACCAGCACCCCTCCCCCTGCTGAAGGAGAACCTCCCCACAAATGTTCCCTGCAATCCAGGCAGAAGCCCAAGACCATTGCCAAGACCCCCACCAGGAAGAGCAAGGAGCCTTCCCCAGCTGCTGCCCGGAAGACCAAGGAGCCAGCACAAGCAGGCAGGAAGGGCAAGGGGCCTGGGGCAGGGACTCTGACAGAGCCCCCACCACCAACCATAGTTGTGCAGCCATCCGAGGCTGCAGGGCATGGGCTGGAGCCTCCGCCCACCAGCAGTAGCAGCACCACCAACACCAGTGGGCAGCCATCTGAGGCTGCAGGGGATGGGCTGGAGCCACCCCCACCAGCAGCACCACCACCAACACCAGTGGACAGCCATCCGAGGCTGCAGGGGATGGGCTGAGGCCTCCCCCCACCAGCAGCAGCACCACCACCACCTCCAGCGGGCAGCCGTCCGAGGCTGCAGGGGATGGGGTGGAGCCTCCCCCCACCAGCAACAGAAACAGCACCACCACCACCAGTGGGCAGCCATCCGAGGCTGCAGGGGATGGGCTGGAGCCTCCCCCTACGAGCAGCACCACCACCACCAGTGGGCAGCCATCCGAGGCTGCAGGGGGTTGACTGGAGCTTCCCCCTACCAGAAGCACCACCACCTCCAGTGGCAGCTGTCTGAGGCTGCAGGAGATGGACTGGAGCCTTCCCCCATCAGCAGCACCACCACCTCCAGTGGGCAGCCGTCTGAGGCCGCAGTGGGTGGGCTAGAGCCTCCCCCCCACCAGCAGCACCACCACCAGTAGGCAGCCACTTGAGGCTGCAGGGAATGGGCTGAATCCTCCCCCCACCAGCGGGAGCAGCACCACCACCTCCAGTGGGCAGCCATCCAAGGCTGCAGGGGATGGGCTGGTGCCTCCCCCCAGCAGCATCACTACCACCATTGAGCAGCAGTCATTGCCGGTGGACGGTATGTAATCCTGCACCCATGGGCTGCTGTGCGGCCTGCCCCCCTGCAAATCCAGTGGGTATGACACCCACCTGAGAGATTGTGACCTTGCACTCCCCAGTATCAAGAGCACAGGGCACGATGCCCCCTCCGGAACCAGTGGGTAAGACACCCATCAACCCCAGCCTCCCCTGGATCAAGAGCACAGGGCACAATGCCCCCTCCATATCAGTGGGTAAGACACCCACCAACCCCAGCATCCCAGGATCAAGCACAGGGCACAGTGCCCCCTCCAGAACCAGTGGGCAAGACACCCACCAACCCCAGCCTCCCCAGGATCAAGAGCACAGGGCACAATGCCCCCTCCAGAACCAGTGGGTAAGACCAAGCACATTGCATGTTGCCCCTCTCCAGAGCATGTAGGCAAGTCACCCACTTGAGAGACTGTGGCCTTGCACTCCCCAGGACCAAGCATAGGGCATGTTGCCCCCTCCAGAGCATGTGGGCAAGTCACCCACTTGAGAGACTGTGGCCTTGCACTCCCCAGGACCAAGCACAGGGCATGTTGCCCCTCCAGAACCAGTGGTCTTGTTTCATCTCCCAGCTGAGGTGCCCCCCCATCCCTGTCCCCGTGAGGTGCCTGCCTATTTACCAACTGATGTCCCTGCAGTATTCTCTCTGTGTTGATGCAGGTTTCAAGTGGGGCCTTGGACTTTGGCCTGTGGCCCTGTTGCCCATGCACACCGGGGACTGGGCAGTGTCCCTTGAACTGTACAATTGTATATATCTGTTACATTGTATATTTCTTGTTTCTACTGTGTTGATCTTCTTACACTCACTTTAGTAAATTCCTGTTGTCCTTGCATTATTCATCCGAGGTACAGGGTAAAAATGTTTTAGTACTGCAGCTGATTGTGTGTATGGTGTTTGGGGTGGGGGTGTGTGTGTGTTGTGCGTGTGTGTGTCACTCTTTTCCTCCCTCCTCCCTGTTGTGCTAGGCGGCTGTACTCACCGTCGTCACCTTCACCGTCATTGGTGTTCGTAGTGGAGCAGCACGTAGAAGATCATGGGAAGACATGCAGCTCGGGCTCCATGGCAGCGTGGTTGTTCCTTGTGTCCCTTCTGTGCAGTGTTTCCGCCAGGCTTTTGATGTCGTTGGTATCACCCCGGAAAAGTTGGCGGATTGGCATGTCTTAATATGGTGGGCGTAACTTTGACTTCCGCCTGGCTGTAGGCAGCTACCGCTGTGGTGCCTGTTGTTTCCGACCTGGTGGTCGGTGTGGTAAAGTGGCTGTCTATCTGAGTTCTCCCCGCCATGGTCATAATTTGGTGATAATTACCGCCAGCCTGTTGGCGGTATTACCGCCACTTTTACACTAAGCACCAGGGTTGTAATGAGGGCCTAAGATTTAACCACCACATCTCAATATGTGGAAAACTCAAGATTTTCAGGATGTTGAAGTGGAACATTACCTAAGTGAGAATGGTATTAGAACTTAGATATTCACTCCCTCATCCACCTATAGATTCCCCTCGTTGAGCTAAGCACTCGCTCTGGAGATCTGTCTCTAACCTACATGTCACTCATGATTTAACTGTACATGTCCTATGAGTGATGAAAGCTTGTACTTGCCTGTCCTGCTGAACCTCTTCCAATCGGAATGGAAGATTGCATTTCTGCCTTCTGTGAAAGTCTGAAACTTGCTTTGTCCTGTATCAATTCTGTGAGGAAGCAAAACTTTCACTACTGCAGCCTAATTTTCATCAGTCCTGTAAAGGCAAAAGCCTGCACTGCTACTGCTCAGCTTAAATTTATTCTCTGAAGGAGGCTGGCTTCACCATTTCTGCTCAAGATACACCTATTCTGTGAAGAATGGGTGTTTCTACTGCTGAATGAAGGTGCTTCTTCTGCTCAAGAAGAAAAAGAAGGATACATAGGGGCATACTTATGACCTCTGTGGCGCAGGGCAGTGCGCTGCCCTTCGTCACAGGGAAAGGGCAGGAATGCGCTGTAATTATCCAATAAAGTGCATTCCTGTCCTTTTCACTTGTGCTGGCGGCGTTTTGGCAGCCTAGCGCCAATGCCGGCACCCTTGCACCATGGTGTAATGGTGCCTGTGTTGTAGGCAGGATTATTTTGGTGCAGGAAGGGGCACCTTCCTGCAAAAAACACAATCCTGAGAGGCTTTTTCCTCTATGTGTGCTGCAGAATGCAGCACACATAGAAAGAGAAACAAAAGGCAGAGAAATAAAGATATTTCTCCTCGTTACGCCTCTCCTGGGGAGGCATATGTTTTTGGTGCATTCTCACGTTTACCAGGTTTGGTAAATTGGGAAATGCATCAAAACCATGGGAGTTGCATGAGAACACCAATCCAAAGCCCATGGAACACATCCCTTGTGCAGAGTAATGCAACACCGTGATTTGCACTGCGTTGCATTACTCCAGATTTTTAAGCGTGGCTTCAAAAATCTGTCATTCTTGCACCACGTTACACGGAACAAGAGTTGCACAAACAAGGTCATAAATATGGCTCATAGAGTTTATTTGCAAAATGCTCCCTATGAACAAAAGGGATGATTCACAAAGGTAAAGTTAGACCTTTGGTCTAAGTTTAGACCAAAAGTCCCACTTTACCACTATCCGGTATTCAGAAAGGTAACGTACGAGTTAGATTTTATCCCGAGTTTGGAGATTCCGCCCCGACGGCAGACATAGATATGACTTGTATCCTACCTTTCTAAATATCGAAAAGTCGCAAAGTTAGACTTTCTGTCTAAACTTAAACCAGAAGTCTAACTTTACCTTTGTCAATCAGCTCAGAGACGTTTCCCCGCCTGCAGTCCAACTTGTTGACAGAAAAGAGAAGCAGGGTTGCTCTATACTTTGCTCTATCCATTGTTCCTAATCATGGGCAGGGAAACACCAGAAAAAACATCTTTAACTCATCCACACTCCATTTTTATGTAGGTCTGAGGGTTTACCAAATGGGGAGCAAAAATGTTGCCCTAAGGGATATAGGGCCTCATTCTGACCCTGGCGGACGGCACCGCCGCTGAATGACCGCACCGCGGTCAAAAGACCGCGGCGGCCATTCAGACATTTCCTCTGGGCCGGCGGGCGCTCTCCAAAAGAGCGCCCGCCGGCCCAGAGGAAATGCCCCTGCAACGAGGACGCCGGCTCAGAATTGAGCCGGCGTAGTTGCAGGGGTGCGACGGGTGCAGTTTGCACCCGTCGCGTATTTCAGTGTCTGCATTGCAGACACTGAAATAGACAGTGGGGCCCTCTTACGGGGGCCCCGCAGCACCCCCTACCGCCATCCTGTTCATGGCGGGTTTCCCGCCATGAACAGGATGGCGGTAGGGGGTGTCAGAATCCCCATGGCTCCGCAGCCATGGAGGATTCTGTAGGGCAGTGGTAAACCGGCGTGAGACCGCCGGTTTACCCTTTCTGACCGCGGCTGAACCGCCGCGGTCAGAATGCCCTCGGGAGCACCGCCAGCCTGTTGGCGGTGCTCCCGTGGTCAGAATGACCCCCATAATCTTACCAAAACTAGGGAACTCATAGCTGGGAGACGGTTAAACTAGTGAAAAGTGGTACCCTTGGATGTTTAAAGCAATAGATGTTCAACCCACTGATAAACCATACTAAGCTGAGTAGATAGGTTTCATCATTATGAATGTATGTAGTTCTATTACAAGTTTGAGTCTTTCTTCAAGGTGTGTTTTGCATCTTATATGTTTATGTATGTTTACAGGGAGTGTACAACAGCCCTTTAATTCCTCTCAATCCCTTTTACTGTGTTAGTTACCTGCAAGGCTGGATTGGGAATCCAAAGCAGCCCTGGCAAGCTTTGTCAGACCAGCCCCCATAGAGTGCATAGTTAGCAAGCTTGACCACTACAGTAGGGTAGGAGGGTATCCCCCCAACCATTACCGTCATTGCCATTTTCTTGCTGGCCGAAGGGCTTATTCTTGTTCATCATGCGTCTTGACACGAGATGTGCTTAACTTTAATGCTTAGAGACTTTGCGCCTTCTGAACTTTGATGCTGAATCCTGATGCCTTGCTGATTGACTGATGTCCTGAAGACGAAGACTGACTCTGCTTGCTGAGCCACACTGAGGATACGTATTATGACTCAGACTGTTGATTGTTATGCCTTTGCCTTTTCTTTCTAGGCACCAACTGCACTGTTTTGATAGTGCCACAGTTAGATGTTTTTCCAAATTTGTGTTACGAAATTGTTTTGCACGAAGCCCAACATGCTAATGCTAATTTGGTGTTAGTTAAGGATCCTCACTAACGAAATCATGCTAATAGGGATTAATGCTTGATGAATTTCTCTGCTAAACTTAATGTATGTAATCACATTGACGCAGTTGACTTTGTTAATGATTTGCACCATAACTTTAGAATGTGTTGTAGTTCAAGCTTTGATTAGATTACATTTCTTCTGCCGCTTTGGACAGCCGGTATTGTTTTTGTATGTGTTTCATTTGATTTTGAGAATAATCCTCATGACCTTAGCATTGTTAATTTAGGGAAATAAATATTCTAACTTTCACTAAAAGGTGTGGTTATTCATGACTGAAAGGTAATGGTGCGTGACAATTACTGACTCCATTGATTATTGATGTTATTGATTGATGCTGATTATTGATTATTGTGTACTGGTTATTGATTATGTACTGGAGCTATGGTAAGAACATCTTAATTGCGAGTCAAAAGGTTCATCGACCTATTCGCGTCCCCTTGTAAGTTTACTTGTTAAGGTCAGACGCACTAACAGAGATGGTAGCAGAGGTAATGGTTAGTCTCCTTAAGAGCTTACCATAGACGTCCAGTACAGAGTGACAGGTGTTAACAGAGATGGTAAGGGATTGATGGTTCGTCTCCTTAAGAGCTTACCATAGACATTTGGTATAGAATAATAGTTGAACAGAGACTAGGGAGGTAATAGTTTATCTCCTGAAAAGCTCATAACAGAGATAGTAGTAGGACTGAAGGTCCCAGAGGTGGTAGCACAATTCATTATTATTGAGATTTGGATTTTATTTTTCAATACTAATTGGAGAGAAAATGTTCCCTTAAGTCCATAAATTACTTTCCCAGATCCTGGATCCTGCTAATGGTTGTTTGAGGATATTCTTGGCGTTCTAGTGACAGAGTGAATGAAGTAGGTTGCACTTGCACAGCTTATGAGACACTTGGTTTTATGTTGTAGTCTTTCTGGTTTAGTAGGTTGATCGGGCGTGGTCAACAAGTCGGAGTGTGAGTAAAGTGAGTGAAAATAAAATTTAGATTGAGATTTGGGGAGTCCTTTGTGCACCAGGACAGACCCATTGATCAGTTGAGAGTAAAATTTTCAGGTCGAATTTTGCTTGTGAATCTGGGAGACAGAGAAAGAAGGAGTAACTGTAAGTGCGGGAAGAGCTGTCAGTGAAAAATCCGTAAGGTTTCTGAAGCGATTGTGTTACCTTTACTGTAGTAAACCAACAGATTTGCTTTTGTTTTTTGATTAGTGCTCGCAATTTTTGCATTAGTTCGAGTGAATCTGAGTTTGGGAGGACAAGCCGCAAGACTTCGTTAGCCACAGTACGTGGGAGTGTGACGTCACTGGAGCCGCGCTAGGATAGGTCGGGAAGTGAGAAGGTTTGCGCACGGATTGGCAGGCATCTGTGAGAGGCAACTGTTTGAGAAAGTAGGTGAAAGGAATCTTGGTATTAAAAGTCACTTCCTGATTTAATTTTGAATAACAAAAAGATTTAAAAAATGACATTTTTCAAAGCATTAAAGATTGCCCTAAGGGGAGATACCCATATTACAAGAAGTGTAGGTGAGGCTACACCACCAGAAGGTATACCAGCTTACATTGTAATGAAAGAGAAAGGTGTTGTGCCATGTCTTTGGCTAAAGCAATTGTGCAAATTAGCAGAGAAGGATGGGTTTCCTACAAATGGGATGTTCAATTCGAGGGTCTTGGAGCATTTAAGGATGGTGCTATATGAATTGAAGCCCCTTCCGAGACCAGCACAGTTTGAGGCATTAGCGATTTGAGAGTTAGTAGCCAGACAGCAACAGCAACAGAAATTAATGAGGAGGATGAGAAAGGTAGAAAAGACTAAAGCGGAGGCTAGATGGGACTGTGTTCAGAGAGTTTGGAGGATGGAGCCTTTGCAAGGAATTAAGGGGGTCATTCTGACCCTGGCGGTAATTACCGCCATGGCGGAGGTCGGCGGTAGCACCGCCAACAGGCTGGCGGTGCACCGCTGGGCATTCTGACCGCGGCGGTTCAGCCGCGGCCAGAAACGGAAAGTCGGCGGTGTCCCGCCGACTTTCCGCTGCCCTTGAGAATCCTCCATGGCGGCGGAGCGCGCTCCGCCGCCATGGGGATTCTGACACCCCCTACCGCCATCCAGTTCCTGGCGGTTCTCCTGCCGGGAACAGGATCGCGGTAGGGGTTGCCGCGGGCCCCTGGGGGCCCCTGCAGTGCCCATGCCAATGGCATGGGCACTGCAGGGGCCCCCGTAAGAGGGCCCAAAAAAGAATTTCAGTGTCTGCCTAGCAGACACTGAAATTCGCGACGGGTGCAACTGCACCCGTCGCACCTTCCCACTCCGCCGGCTCAATTCTGAGCCGGCGTCCTCGTGGGAAGGGTGTTTCCCGCTGGGCTGGCGGGCGGACTTTCGGCGGTCGCCCGCCAGCCCAGTGGGAAAGCCAGAATGACCGCTGCGGTCTTTTGACCGCGGAGCGGTCTTTCGGCGGGAACCGCGTGGCGGGCGGCGACCGCCGCGGTCAGAATGAGCCCCTAAGTTGTTTCCGGCAATTACGCAGGACAATGAGAAGGAACGAAAGAAAGCTACTAGGAAAACTAACAGAAGTCCGTCCACGAGTAGGAAGGCTAGAAAGCCTTCAACAGTGGAGGAGGAATCGGATGATGATGAGTTTATGACAATGTTATTGAGAGATCACCCACCACCATATACAGTACATGAGAGTGGTCCAAGTACCAGTGCTGATCAGACAGCTCTGACATAGGTTAATGGGACAATGAGTCTGATGCAGGTTAATGCTAACCTGACACAGAATGCGATGCAGGGTGGTCTTAATGTGCCTACCACTCCAGTAGTGCAGAACCAGGTGAATTCACCACAGGTTCAGAGAATTTATCTGGATGTGCCCATTATGGAAACGACTTCGAACTTAATGGTGCCTACTGAACAGGTTTATCCAAGACTGATATTGGTTCAGACTGAACCAACTCCAATTTTATTGCCCCAAGTTCAACCGCAGGTAATGCCAAGATTTACTCCAGTAACAGGGACACAGTCAGATATAACTCTGACGATGAATCAAAATATGGGAGTTACTCTCCCACAGAGTGTAGGTGCCAGAACAGCCCCAGATGCTATATTGCTAACTATTACTGTTGGTCCAGCAGTACCATTATTTGCACAGAAGAAACCTACTGTAGGTGAACAGGGAACAATGTTGCAGAGTATAATGAGGGGAGGACATAATGAAAATGTTCAGCTAGTCTCAGCTGTGGGACAGACTTTTGACAGATCAAGATCATTACTAGACCTTAGTCCATTTGTAGCACTCCCAGATACTGTGGCAGGGCCAAACGTTAATCAGAGTTTGAAATTATTGACACAGCAGACTCTGAGTGCAGTTGCACAGCAGGTGTCACCGGTCCAATTGACTAACATTTTGTTACAAGGATTGACAGCTCAGCAGTTGACTGAATGGTTAGACAAGCTTAATACCCCACAGAGTGCCCCTAAGGGAGGGGAGCATTTGAATTATACTAGGCTAAGCATGGAAGCGGGTGAACTCATTGAGGGAACTATGGGTGGAAATGGGTTAGAAGCCTACACAGAGCTGAGATATTTGTGCCCGAAAATTACGAGAGGTGAGCAATGTGCATCAGAAATGAGCAGACTTGGTAGAGAAGTATGGCATAGAAATAGAGGAAACAAAGCATTTGAAAAGGAGTTACAGATTAGATTTTGAGGCTAAAGATTTTGAACACATGAGATCTGCCGGAATGAAGGCACACCTTAAGGTATTGCTTCAAAGTGCTCAGACCTGGGGAGCATTACACCAATGGGAAGGCAGATAGGTAAAGAAGAGAGACAAAAGAAAAAATTATTCTTTGGAGATGATTGCTAATGTGCAAAAGGATAAAGATCCAGAGAAAATGTTACCAATGAGAGAGATTAAAGGGGGAAATTTTGTTAATGTCCCATGGAGCAGAAGTGACATTCTATCATTTACAAATGAATACCCAAAATTGAGAGATAAGCCAGTAGAGTGATATCAGCAGACAGACAGGTTTGTGAAACTCGCAAAGTGCCTATGGGAAGACTTGAACACATTACTAGAGATAGTGGTTCCAACTGATCTGTGGATCGAGTGTAAGAGAAGAGTAGATTGGCCAACAAGTGAACTGGAGAGAGACAAGAATACAGGTGCGCCCTCTCCTGAGGTAATGAAATATTACTATAAGGTTTTTGACTTTGTGCAAATGAGAATTTTGCCCAAGAATATTGATTGGCAGAGGATTGACAGGACAGTTCAGGAAGCAAAGGAGTCAATACATCCGTATTATGAGAGATTGTTGCAGGCATTCAGGCATTACAGTGGTACAGAGACAATGGAGGAGAAATCAATCAATCAATTTGTAAAGCGCGCTACATACACGTGAGGGTTTCAAGGCGCTGGGGGGGTGGAGGGAGGGTGCTGCTACTGCTCGAAGAGCCAAGTCTTGAGGAGTTTTCTGAAGGAAAGAAGGTCCTGGGTCTGTGGTAGATTCGGCGGGAGGGTGTTCCAGGTCTTGGTCGCGAGGTACGAGAATGATCTGCCGGCGGAAGATTTGCGTTGGATGCGGGGGATGGAGGCGAGGGTGAGGTTAGCGGAGCAGAGATGTCGGGTGGGGGTGTAGAAGCTGAGTCTGTTGTTCAGGTATGATGGTCCGGTGTTGTGGAGTGCCTTGTGTGCGTGGGTGAGGAGCTTGAAGGTGATCCTCTTGTTGACGGGGAGCCAGTGAAGGTCTCCTAGGTGGGGGGTGATGTGGCAGTGGCGAGGGATGTTGAGGATGAGTCGGGCAGAGGCGTTTAGGATGCGTTGGAGGCATTGTAGGAGTTTGGATGAGATACCGGTGTAGAGGGCGTTGCCGTAGTTGAGTCTGCTGCTGACGAGGGCCTGGGTTATTGTTTTTCTTGTTTCTGTTGGGATCCATTTGTAAACTCTGCGAAGCATGCGGAGGGTGTTGTAGCAGGAGGAGGAGATGGCGCTGACCTGCTTTGACATTGAGAGTAAGGAGTCGAGGGTGAAGCCGAGGTTTTGTGCGCTGTCGGTGGGTGTCAGTGGGGGACCCAGCGTGGACGGCCACCATGAGTTGTCCCAGGCGGAGGGGGTGTGCCCAAGGATGAGGACCTCTGTTTTGTCCGAGTTCAGTTTTAGCCGGCAGTCTCTCATCCAGTCGGCAATGGCTTTTAGTCCCTCGTGGAGGTTGGTTTTGGCGGTGTGCGGGTCCTTGGTGAGGGAGAGGATGAGTTGGGTGTGGTCGGCGTAGGAGGTGATGTTGAGGTTGTGCTGACGGGCCACTTGTGCGAGGGGGGCTATGTAGATGTTGAACAGCGTCGGGCTGAGGGAAGAGCCCTGGGGTACGCCGCAGATGATGTTGAAGGCTTTGGATTGGTACGGGGGAGACAGACTCTTTGGGTTATGCCGGCGAGGAAGGATACGGTCCATTCGAGGGCCTGGTCCTGGATTCCTGCTGCGTGGAGGTGGGATTTTAGGGTGTGGTGACAGACGGTGTCAAAGGCGGCTGATAGGTCTAGGAGGATGAGGGCTGATGTTTCTCCATTGTCGAGGTGGCTTATGATGTCGTCTGTGGTGGCGAGGAGGGCGGTTTCGGTGCTGTGGTTCCATCTGAAGCCGGACTGGGAGGGGTCGAGGATGTTGTTGTCTTCGAGGTACCGAGTGAGCTGAGTGTTGACGATTTTCTTGATGACCTTCGCCGGGAAAGGGAGCAGAGAGATGGGCTGGAAGTGTTTCAGGTCCTTGGGGTCCGCCTTTGGTTTCTTGAGAAGGGCATGGATTTCGGCGTGTTTCCAGTTTTCCGGGAATCTTGCAGTTTCGAAGGAGATGTTGATGGCTTTCCGTAGGTGTGGTGCGATGGCTGTGTCTGCTTTGTTTAAGATGTGGTGTGGGCAGGGGTCTGATGGTGATCCGGAGTGGATGGAGTTCATGGTCTTGCGGGTTTCGTCGTCGCTGATGTTGGTCCAGGAGGTAAGTCGGCTGGAGCGGGTGGAGTTCGTGGTGGGTGGGGTAGGAGCGTTCGGAGCATGAGGGGAGTTGAAGCTGTTGTGGATGTCCGTGATTTTTTGGTGGAAGGCGGTTGCTAGGGCGTCGCATAGTTCTTGGGAGGGGGTGATGTCACTGACGGTGGCATTTGGGTTGGAGAGTTCTTTTACGATGCTGAAAAGTTCTTTGCAGTCGTGGGCGTTGTTTTCTAGGTGGGTTTTGAAGGAGGATCTTTTTGCTAGCCTGATGAGTTGGTGGTGTTTGCGTGTGGCATCCTTGAGTGCTGTGTGGTTGTCTGGAGTGCGTTCGGGTAGCCATATTTGCTTGAGTTTTTGGCAGTGGCGTTTGGAGGTTTGGAGGTCGTCGGTGAACCAGGTGGCTTTTTTGTTGATGTGGTTGTTGGAGGGTTTACTGAGTGGAGCAAGGCGGTCGGCGCAGTCGTTGATCCATAGCTTGAGGTTGTGTGCCGCAATGTCAGGGTCGGTGGGGTTGATGGGTGGTTTGTGGGCTAGGGCGTTGGTTAGTTGAAATTCAGTGACTTTGCCCCATCGACGGCGTGGTGGTTGTTCGGTGAGGTGATGTTCTGTTTGTTTCTTGTAGGTGAAGTGGATGCAGTGGTGGTCGGCCCAGTAGAGTTCGGAGGTATGGTTGAAGGTGATGTGGTTGCTTGTGGAGAAGATGGGGTCAAGGGTGTGACCGGCTGTGTGGGTGGGTGGGTTGACGAGCTGTGTGAAGCCGAGGTTGGCGAGGTTTTCGGTCAGGGTGGTGGAGTTGGTGTCATTGTTGTTTTCGAGGTGAAAGTTCAGGTCCACGAGGAGGATGTAGTCCGTGGAGGCAAGTGCGTGGGTAAAGGCCAGGTTGGCGATGGAGTTGCTGAAAGGTGCCCTGGGTCTATAGATGAGTGTTCCTCTGAGCGTGGTGTTAGGGTCGGTGCGGACTTGGAAGTGAAGGAGTTCGGCGGCACTGAAGGAGTCGTCCAGGGTGGTATTGACTTCGAGGGTGGCTTTGTGGACGATGGGTATGCCTCCTCCGGTTCTGTTGGTGCGGTCTCTGCAAGCAACTTTGTATCCGTTCGGGATGGCTATGGCGATGTCGGATGCTGAGGAGTCATTCCACCAACTTTCGGTTAGAAAGGCCACGTCCAGGGAGGAGGAGTTGAGCAGGTCCCAGACTTCGATGGCGTGCTTGCGTGCTGAGCGGGTGTTGAGGAGTGTGCAACGGATGTGGTTGATCTTGATCCTAGGAGGTTTGTGGGCTCTGTTGCAGGTGAAGCTGCAGTTGTGGCAGGAGAAGGATCCGTGCGTGCTCTATGGTCGAGGCCTGGAAGCAGGTGGTGTCTCGGCTGGTGTTGAGTGCGCGGAGGGTGTCGGCGTTATAGTGAATGCTGACGGGGTGGCTGTTGTCGGGTCCAGGGGTTCTGGCGCTGGGTGCGGTCCAGGCGCGGACCGGTGCAGACGGGCTGCCATAAGAGGAGGGGAGGGTGGGGGTGGCAGCTGGGAGGCGGGTGGGCCTGGCGAATGAGAGGGCTGGGGGGTGACGCCGCAGGGGACGCAGCGGCTGGAAAAAAGAATCAGGCAAGGAAACAGTGAGAAGGATGGGGGAGGTGGGAGGGGCCGCAGGGGACGCAGTGGTGGGAAAAAAGAATCAGGCAAAGGAAACGGGATGGAGGTGGCGCGGAAGGCGGAGTGGGGAGCGACCTGCCTGCAGAAGCAGGGTCAAAGGTTGCTCCCCAAAGACATGCTTTATTTTGTGTTCAGATTTGTGGAAGGATTGAGACCTGAAAATAGCCAGATGATTAAGAGTCATTTAATTTGCTGGCAAGCAAATCCGATTGATGAGGTGTTGCAGTATGCGAAATACTGTAGTGACGAGATTGAGTTGAAACAGAAAAAGCTTAAAGAGAAGTGATGGTGGTGCAGATTAAAGCAGTTTAAATGGGAGTGCAAGGGAATTTTCCACAGCAATTACCACAGCAGCAGCAGGGAAATATGATGTTTCAGCCTCAGATGAGAGGTAGAGGTCGTGGAGGAAATATGAATTGTGGCCCAGATTTGAATACTGTAGTGGTTCATAATGATTTGCAGGGAATGAAAAAGGTTACTGCCATGTCACATTTGTGGAGCCGTTGGACATTGGAAACGGGAGTGTCCGATGATGGTGCAGGAAGGTGGCGTTCAGCAGAGTAATGACATTAATTCATTGCAGAATGTGAGAGGACTGAGAGTGAGAGGTCCTAATCCAAATTTTCTGAATAATGTGAATCAAGTGCAGAATTTTCAGCCCTTGCAGCAGGTGCAAATGCCACATGCACAAATGTCACAGTTGCAGCCAGTGCAACAGAAGGGTTCCTATGGTACCTAGACAGCAAATTCAAATACCTCAAGCCCCAATGGAACAACAACAGATCATGCTTTCTCAACAGGTCACAGGTCAGAGGCTTAACCAAAGTAGTAACACAGTGCACCAATCCTGTTACACAGTGAGAATGAAATAAATGATGAATGGAGGAGTCGTGCGTGCTTGCAACTTCCCTAGAAGTAGATCAAAGAGTTCCCTATGCGAAGGGAAAGGTTATGGATCACAAGGTTTCATTCTTGGTTGACACAGGAGCTACACGCTCTATGGTTAGAAGTGCAGCAGTTTCAAATTTGCCCCTTTTAGGTAGAACAGTTCAGGTTTTGGGAGTAGCAAACCAGTATTTGACAAACCTGATTACAGATGCAGTTCAAGTTGAAATTGGCAACTTTCAGGGATGGCATAAATTTGTAGTCTGTGATTCAAGCCTGGTATCCCTACTGGGAAGAGACTTGCTGTGTAAAACGAAGTGTTTGATTACTTGTTCAAATGATGGAATTGAGATCCAGACGAATAGTGATGATGAAGATGACCAAGCCCCAGAGATAAGGTGTGAAACTACAAATGAGGAGTACCCTCTGATTGAATTTTTCCAGATGTTCACAGTTAAAGAGCTTTATCCTGATTTGCAGGGAACGGTTCAAGAGAAGGTGTGGAATTTGACAGGAAAAGAAGTAGGTTTGATAAAAGGAGTTGAGCGAGTCAAAGTTACTGTGAAGCCAAATGTAGTTTTCCCTCAACTTCCACAGTACCACATGCCACAAGATGTCCTTATGAAAGTATTCCAGATAATTGCAGACTTTGTAAAGCAAGGGGTTCTGAAGGAAGGATTGAGCAGTCCATGTAATTCACCGATAATGGGTTTGAAAAAGCCCTGTGGGAAGGATCGAATTGTTCAGGATTTGAGAAAAATAAATGAGATTGTGGTCAAATGTAGTCCTGTGGTGCCAAATCCAGCTGTGATAATATTTCAGATTCCACGTGATGCTGAGTGGTTCACTGTCATTGATTTGTCACAAGCTTTCTTTTCTGAGCCTCTTCATGAGGATAGTCGATTTCTCTTTTGTTTCAAAAGTAATGGATCAAGTTTATTGCTGGTGCAGATTTCCTCAAGGGTTTTCAGAGTCACCTTCCATATTCAATCAGATCTTGAAAAATAATTTGGAGTCATTGGAATAGCCTTTCCAATAGACCTTGGCGCAGTACATTGATGACTTGCTAATTGCGTCCAAAACAAGGGGTGAGTGCAAGTATGATACGATTGCCCTGCTGAACCATTTGGGAAAGAATGGTCACAAAGTGTCTCCGCTTAAATTGCAGTACTGTCAGAAAGCAGTGAAATATTTGGGTCACCATATTGAGAAGGGTTCAACAAAGATATCCAGAGAAAGGATTACAACCCTATTGCAGATAAATACCCCGACCACACTGAGAGATGTCAGGATGTTTTTAGGGATGGTAGGCTATTGTCACCAATGGATTCCAAATTTCTCAGTCATTTTGAGACCATTGCAGAAGCTGACTCATAAGGAAGTCACTGATCCTACAGTGTTAGACAGGCTGAAATGAAAGCATTCACTGAATTGAGAGAGAGTCTGTGCAGGGCTCCAGTGTTGGGTATGCCTGATTACACAAACCTTTCACATTGTTTTGTCATGAGTGTGATGCATGTTCTTTGTCTGTCTTGACACAGGTCCAATCGCCCAGTAGCCTATTTTTCAGCTACGTTGGACCAAGTTGCAGCAGCCTTACTGGGTTGTTTGCTCGCAGTTGCAGCAGTCGGTCAGAGTCTTACACAGTGTGAAGACATTGTGATGGGACATCCCCTGACTTTAATGGTCCCTCATTCTTTTGAGATTTTACTTGTAAGGACAAAACCCAATATTTGACTGCTGCGAGGTTAACCAGATATGAAATGAGCAATCTAGGGTCACCAAATGTGTCAATGAAAAGATGTACAGTGCTGAACCCGGCAACCTTACTTCCGAATGAAAATACCGAAATTGAAAAAGAGGAAGATGTTGACCATGATTGTCTTGAAGTAATTGACGTGCACAAAACTGAGACCAGAAATTAGAGATATTGATTGGAAGAAAATGACCAAATTATCTTTGTTGATGGTTCTTGTCTGAGAGATAATACAGGGGCACTGAGAGCAGGATATGCTGTGTGCACAATTACTGGTACCTTGGAAGCTTCTTGGCTTCGAGGTGTGTATTCTGCCCAAGTAGCGGAACTAGTAGCCCTTACTGGAGCATGCCATGTTTCTGCTCAGTTGAAAGTTACAGTCTATACAGATAGCCAGTATGAATTCTGAATAGTCCATGATTTTGGCCAGTTGTGGTCACAGAGAGTTTTCCTGACCTCTTCTGTTTCACCAGTGATAATTGGTGAGAGAATTAAAGAATTGTTACATGCTATTCAAACGCCTGAAAAGATTGCCGTGGTGAAATGCAGTGCACATCTGAAGCCGCAGGACTTTGTGTCATTGGGAAATGGATATGCGGATCAAGTCACAAGGTTTTGCGCATTGAACTGTATATCATTCAAAGACAAGTAGGAACTGTTACCTGAAGAAGATGAAACTTGTACAAGCTATGCATTGAAAGTAATTGACACTTTGGAAGAATTGAAAACGTTGCAGAATAATGTTGACAGGGAGGAGAAATATGTATGGAGCAAAATGAAATGTGTGCAAAGACAAGATGAATTGTGGGTTTCCGAAGAGGGTCAATTGGTTTTGCCAAATAGCTTGTTGTCTCAAATGGCGAGGTACTATCATGGTCAAGCACATATTGGGAGGGATGCAATGATTCGTTTGTTCAAACATGATTGGTTCAACTCAAAGTTTAGACAAGTTGCTGAAGAAGTTTGCCATCATTGTGTCATTTGCCAGCAACTAAACGCAGGCAAAGGGACAGTAGGTAATTTGAGCCACATTGGAAGAGAAGGAGGTCCATTCAGCAAAATGCAGATGGATTTTATTGAGATGCCTGTGTGTGGAGGTTTGAAATATGTGTGGTGATTATTTGCATCTTTAGTCACTGGATTGAAGCTTACCCTACACAAAGTCTCACAGTGGCGAACCTACTGCTGAGGGAACTGATACCGCGTTTTTAGAATCAAATTGGGGAAATCACTTCAGCAATGAAGTAATTAAATTACTGTGTGCAGCAATTGACATTGAGCAGAAGTTACATTGTAGTTACCGCCCTGAAGCATCAGGACTAGTGGAAAAGATGAATGGTACTTTGAAGTCAAGAGTTGCAAAGATGTGTGCATCCACAAATTTGAAATGGCCTCACGCATTGCCTTTAGTGTTGATGTCAATGACAAACACACCTGACAGGAAGAAAGGATTGTCGCCGCATGAGATCCTCATGGGCAGAGCAATGAGGTTGCCAGCAGTGCCTGCAAATGCACTTGTCAACATTACAGATGAGATGGTTTTGGATTACTGCAAAGGCGCGGCTGATGTGGTTCGCTCTTTTTCTCAGCAGGGTAAAGCCACCACACTGCCACTGATCCATGACCCAGAAAATAATCTGAGAAGTGGAGACTGGGTTGTGCTCCGGAAAACACATGAGGAAAACGTGTCTGGAGCCTCGTTGTAAGGGACCTTATCAGGTAGTTCTGACAGCTACCAGAGCTGTGAAGTGTGCTGGAATTCCGAACTGGAGTCACGCAAGTCACACAAAGAAAGTGGCATATCCACTGGATCATGAAGAAGCGTTGTTGAGAGTACCAACAACAGTGAGACAAATCTCAGTGCCGGAAAGAGAACAAAGGGGAATTGAGGATGGTTCAGTCACTCCTGTGAGAGACGAGGGAGAAGACCTCGAGGAGGGTGACGAAGAGCCTATCTCAGCTGAGGCAGTAGGAGAACCTAGTCAGAGGAGGGCTTTCCCAGAAGCAGACGATCTTGAGAGACAAATAGAGCAATTGCCGGACCTAGGAGGGGAAGGAGTTGAGGTGGATCAAAGTCACTGTGATCTGACTCCTCCTGAACCGGTTGCAGGTCCGACAAGAAAAAACACCGCAGAGCAAGGAAAGGGTTCGAGTTTGACTCTGAAGAGAACACTGACAAAGGGTCCACTGAAAAGAGATAAGTGGCCGGAGTCGCAGGTAGAAAAAGGGAAAGAAGTGGCTGTTGAACCAACAATCGAGGAAGAAGTAGATACCACAAAGATAGAAGATCTAAGTGAAGGAGAATTGAATGGTGATCGAAAATTGAAAAGAAAGAGAGTAGCAAGTCGAAGATACGCAGGTCCTGAATGGGCGTATGCAACTACGAATGAATGGCAGCAAGAGTTTTTGTATTTTTGTTTTGAGAGAGAGATTTCAGGTCAGTATTTTGGCACCTGAAGGAAGCTAAATAAACTGAAGTGTTGAAACAATCTGAGGGAAATCTGGAGAAAGAGACAGTCGAGAAAGTAACCGGAAGAGACATTGATATTCTGATTTGACTTTGAAACCTGATTTTGAGAAAGCTGCTAACCGATTTTTGATAAGGGATCCTGGAAGTGAGATTGAGAGCTGTAAATAACCGCTGAAAAAAGAGTTGTCTATTTTTTATTTTTGATGCAAGCTTTCTAGATTTCTTCTGATTTCTGATTCTTTAAGGCGACAGAGCCCTGGACTGGATCACCTCCTTTCGCACTGGCAGGACTCAGAGTCCGACTCCCTCCATTCCGCTCTGAAGCTACCAAAATATTCTGCGGTGTACCCTAGGGTTCATCCCTCAGCCCGACCCTCTTCAACGTCTACATGGCTCCGCTCACTAACATCGCCTGAACTCACAACCTTAACATCATCTCATACGCCGATGACACCAAGCTGATCCTCTCCCTCACCAAGGACACTGCCAAGACCAAACTCCATGAAGGAATGAAGGCCATCACCGAATGGATGAAGAACAGCTGCCTGAGACTGAATTCCGACAAGACTGAGGTCCTCATCTTCGGATCCACCCCCTCCGCATGGGATGGCTCTTAGTGGCCTGCGACACTGGGAACTGCACCGACACCCACCAACCATGCACGCAACCTGGGATTCATCCTGGACTCTTCACTATCTATAACCCAGCAAGTCAAAGCCATCTCCTCCTCCTGCTTCAACACCCTCTGCATGCTTTGGAAGATCTACAAATGGATCCCCACTGAAACCAGAAGAACAGTCACCCAAGCCCTCGTAAGCAGCAAACTTTGGCTGCGGCAATGCCCTCTACGAAGGAACCACGGCCAAACTCCAGAAAAGACTGCAACGCATCCAGAACGCCTACGCAAGCCTCATCCTGGTCATCCCCTGCCACTGCCACATCACAGCCCACCTGAGAGACCTACATTGGCTCCCCATGAACAACAGAATCATGTTCAAACTCCTCACCCGCTCTCACAACTCACTGCACAACACCAGACCAGAATACCTCAACAGAAGATGGCTCTCCTTCTACACCCCTACAAAACAGCTTCGCTCCACCTACCTTGCCCACCACCCCACGCATCCGCAGAACAGCCACTGGCGGCAGATCGTTCTCGCACCTCGCCGCCAAGATGTGCACACTCTTCCCACCCACCTGCGTCAGACCAAGGACCTCCTTACCTTCAGGAGACATCTCAAGACATGGCTGTTCGAGAGGTAGCAGACGCCCCCCTTCAGCGCCTTGAGACCCTCACGGATGAGTAGTGCGCTTTGTGTTTTTGTTTCAGAGTAAATGGACGTTTATATTGAATGGACAGGACCCTGAAATTTCCGGGATTTATTACATCTGTGGTCTTCATCCTTATTACAGTCTTCCAAGAGGATGGTATGGGACATTTTATTTGGGGATAGTTTTCCCAAAGATTTATGAAATGGAGGATTTGAAGAAATTTCCGAAAATGACTAACTTACATCATAAGAGACAGAGGAGGGAGTCCTCTTCTGCTATGGTGGGAGATATATTTGGAGCAGTGATTCCTTCAGTGGGAGTCATTCTGAATTCGATAAAGCTTCGAAAGTTGTCTACTATTGTGGATAATATACTGACAAATGTTTCACGGGCCATACCCATGATAGATACTGAGGCCCATATTTATACTTTTTGACGCACAACTGCGCCAACGCAGTTGTGCGTCAAAATTTTTACCGCCGGCTAACGCCATTCCAACGCGCCATGCGGGCGCCTTATTTATGGAATGACGTTAGCCGGAAAATGGGGGTTGTGCGTCAAAAAATGGGGCAAGTCAGGTCGGAGGCAAAATTCAGGCCTCAAACCGGATTTGCGCCATTTTTTTTTACGCCCAACCTCCATTGACATGACACCTGTCTTAGCAATTGATCATCAGAGGAGGGATTGCCAGCGCAAGTGTTTTAATAAAAATTATTAATGAGTGTTTATGCATTCTGAATAATACGTTTGTGTAGAAAATAAAATAACGTCGAAAAATAATGCACGCATTTGAAAATTTGATCACGAAGAATGGCCACCAATGTTAACAAAATGTACTAATCAATGATTTAACAATATGAAATATTGAGCATCTGTTAGAATAATGTAGTAGTGCATCATATTAAGGGTTATGCAGTAAGCTTTACCTTTATTAACTGTAGGCCTTAACATAGCGAATGTCTTGGCCTACTTGCCAGGCCTCATGTAAAAGCTGTATTTTTTAACGTTTAACAATATGGCTGTCCTAGAGAATTCAACTGTGATTTCTATTGTATTGTTTAAATGTGTTCATAACGGAATCTTTCTCATGGGAAACGACTGCTAGAAGATGATGTTCCTGTTAATGTAACATTTTGTGTGTAATGTGTGTGAGACTGACTTTCTCAGGAGGAGAACAATGGAGATACTGACTAGAGTGGAAGCTGCAACAATATTGTTACCTGACAAGCCAGATGATGAGGACATTGCAAAACAAACCAATCAGCGACATGTGAACGGAGTAATAGTAGTATTAATAGATTTGGAGTTTTAGTTTTATTGGACAAAGTGTGAACATGCAATTAAATGACCAATAGGGATTTGGGAATTCGTTTTAGCAGTTTTGACTTAACGGGACTGCACTGAGAAGAAACAGACATTCTGCTCTTGCATTTTGCCTCAACATATTGCCTTTTTCCATTACCATCATTGCCCATTTTCTTGCTGGCCGAAGGGCTTATTCTTGTTCATCATGCATCTTGGCAAGAGACATGGTTAACCTTAATGCTTAGAGACTTTGCGCTTTCTGAATTTTGATGCTGAATCCTGATGCCTTGCTGATCAACTCATGTCCTCAGGACGTGCTTGGTGATCCACAATGAGGAAAGGTATTATGACTCAGACTGTTGCTTTTTCTTTCTAGGTACCAACTGCACTGTTTTGATAGAGCCATAGTTAGATGTGATTCCAAATTTGTATTACTACATTGTTTTGCATGAAGCCTAACATGCTGATGCTAATTTGGTGTTAGTTAAGGATCCTCACTAATGAAATCATGTTAATAGGGATTAATGATTGATGAATTTCTCTGCTAAACATAATGTATGTAATAACATTGACGCAGTTGACTTTGTTATTGATTTGCACCATAAATTTAGAATGTGTTGTAGTTCAAGCTTTCATTAGATTACGTTTTTTTCGCCGCTTTGGACAGACAGTATTGTTTTTGTATGTGTTTCATTTGATTTTGAGAATAATCTACAGGACCTTAGCGCTGTTAATTTAGGGAAATAAATATTCTAACTTTCACTAAAAGGTGTGGTTATTCATGACTGAAAGGTCATGGTGCTTGACAATTAGTGACTCCATTGATTAGTGATGTTATTGATTGATGTTGATTATTGATTATTGTGTATTGGTTATTGATTATATACAGGAGCTATGGTAAGAACATCTTAATAGTGAGTCAAAAGGTTCATCGGCCTAACACGTCCCCATGTAAGTTTACTTATTAAGGTCAGACGTGCTAACACCACCTGCTCTTTACTTCTTTTTTTGTTGTGTTGTGATATTTGGAAATAGACTAAATGGTTTTGTAACATTTTAAAACACAACTGACAACTGGCTCCCTGCCATTATAACCCCTTTGCCCTGTTCTGGCATTTTAACCAACATCACTTTGCATTCTTCGGCTTTAAAGAAAGTGTTAGGGCAAAAATACAGTTCCCTCAGTACAGTATGATGTTGGCTGTAAAGGGAGAAATGGCTGATATGTCACTGTGTACTTGACAGACTTGTGAACTTCAAAATAATATTTACTTCCTGACTTTCTCCCTTTTTACTTGAGGGTTTCCCAGCGGGTAAAAGGGCAGAGATGGCCTGTTGAACGCAAGTTAACATCCCACTGCTTATGGGATAACATTAACACTCCATTGGGAAAAACACAGCATGCTAAAAAGACATGGTTACCTAGAACAACGCAAGCAGCAGAGACTCTAAGAAAAGAAATAATGTGCTGCCATCCCTCTTCCCGAGCACCTGCCTGGGATCCTGACTTCAAATGGTTCAGCATGGGCTGCGGGTGTTGCCAAACGAGGGCCCTAGTGACCATTCATATTTGGTGAGGCACATACCCTTATGTCTTTGCTGGGGAGTGCAAGGCCACAGTCTCTCAGGTGGGGAACATGCCCACTGGTTCTGGAGGGGGCTCCACGCCCATATGTCTTTGCTGGGAGTGCAAGGCCACAGTCTCTCAGGTGGGGGACATGCCTGTCTGTATGTGTGCCTGGGATGGGTTGGGGTTGAGGAGAATGGGACTGGGAAATGGTAGTTGGAAGGGGGATGGTAGGAACAGGGACAATGGCTGCCATCAGAGAGGAGGCCAGAGCCTGAATCAATTTCTGTTGGCCCGCCAATCCACTGTGAATGCATTCCATGAATGCATTGCATTGCTGCATCTGGGATGCCAGCCCCTGGATGGCATTCACAATGGTTGATTGCCCTACAGAGATGGATCTCAGGAGGTCAATAGCCTCCTCACTCAGGGCAGCAGGGCTCACTGGGGCAGGGCCTGAGGTGCCTGGGGTGAAGGAGATGCCCACCCTCCTGGTTGAGAAGGCACGGCAACTCGCTGAGGGGATACTGGGAGTGCGGTGCTGGTACGGGGGAGGGTGCCTGTACCTGCATCTGGGGTGGTCATAGAGGTGTCCGCCACCACCAGGGAGCTTCCATCGGAGGTGGTCTCTGAGTCTGTGTTGTCTCTTCCAGTCTCCGTCGTGGTGCTCCCCTCGCCCTCCATCGCATTGGTTCCCTCGGCATCTGTGGACTCTGCCTCCTGGGTTCTGTAGGATGCAGCTCTGTCACCGGTGCCCCTTCTGCTCCGCCAGATGATGCTAATGCACACAAGGACAGGATGACAAAACAAGAAAGGGGGGAGATAAAGGATACACTAGGTCAATGACTGCACCAATACCACTATTGGCATGCACTATTGGCATGAAGATCACCGTCACACACAGAGAACATGCTTAAGCACTATGCATTGCACTACCAGTGATATGGCTAGTCACTAAGGCAAGATAAGGACCACACACCACCAACTGCAGCACTCCAGGGACCCACGATGCCCTGGCTGAAATGGACTGCTAACAAGCTAGGTTTCTGTATTTTCCATGCACCCATTACCCTTCAGTTGACCCACGCTGCAATGTCTGGCCCGGCCTTAGGGGCACCCACTAACACACATCCACCACCCGGATACCACCTCACCAGCCAAAATATGTATTGATACCCACTGTACTCACCCCCTTGTGGCTGCTGTGATTCCCTCAAGCACCCATCTAGCTCAGGGTAGGCCACTGCCAGTATGTGGGCCATCAGGGAAGTCAGGGTCTGATGGGAACCCCCTTCCTAGTTGGGAGGCCATCCCCAGCTGGGCCTCCGTGGTCTTCCATGCTCAGCATCTCAGGTCCCCCCCTCATTTCGACAGTGGGTGCTCCGCCTACCAAAGACCCCCAGGTTCCACACGTCCTTGGCGATGGCACACCATATTCCCTTCTTTTGATGGGCGCTGACCTGCAGAGGCAATACAGACAGGAGAACACCATTAGACAAACAGTTCAGCACACAAATGGCCCACCATACCCGTTTTCATCACCATTGGCACACACATAGCCCAACACACAACATGTACACTGCCACTAGACATTCCCCCCGCCGCCCACCATCCTTACACAATGCTTGCACACACATCTCCATGAATCCTTCCCGCATTGTGCCCAAAGTGTACTCACCTGTTGGTTTGGAGGCCCATACAGCTGTTCGTTCTGGGGTAGGACCCCATCCACCAGTCTCTCCAACTCCTCCGAAGTGAAGGATGGGGCCCTTTCCCCAGTCACACGGGCCATGGTAGGTTTCAGACACAGGTCACAGCAGCACACGCCGTGTAGGTGTACTCCTATTGAAGGTCAGGAAACAAGTGAGCAATCAGCTAGAAAATGCCGGTCACGTCCGTGACAGTGTACACTGTCACCGCCGGCGTAGATCCCCATTGGCCACTGTACTCCATAGAGCCCCATATTATCCAATGAGGAATTGCACAGCAGTGCAAGACCGCCTTCCGCCACGATGCCCAATGTCAGAGGAATTACTTCACTTCCACTTGTCCCTCCATACAGGACAGGCGGTTGCCATTTCAGTGGGAAGGTGGAAGGCCTATCGACAATTACTGTGTCACAGATTAGATTGGCACATACTTCGCCATTTACACTGTCCCAATACATAAGTGCACCATGTGGACTGCAGTTATGGTTTTGTTGTTCCAACTGTGACACCCTACTCACTCTTGTGTCCCTTAGGTACCTACTGCTGCGGATAAATAGGAGATGGAGACATACCCCAGTGTACAGACCTCTGGTGGACTTGGCTACACTGGAAGACAGGCACATAATACTCATCTATATACTGGACAGGGTCACAATCACAGAGCTGTGTGCCTAGTTGGAGCCTGACCTGATATCAGCTATCCGTCATCCCACTGGGATCCCCCTCTTGTGCAAGTTCTATCAGTGCTCCATTTCCTGGCAACTGGTTCTTTCCAATTGACAGTGGGCTTGGCAGCAGGAATGTCACAGACAATGTTTTCCATCGTGCTGGCAAGAGTTTTGTCTGCCCTGGTATAACACATGTGCAGCTACATAGCTTTCCGCCAGGTGGAAGATTTGGCTACTGTGAAGGCTGGATTCTATGCAATGGGACATATCCCCAATATTATTGGTGCGATTGATGGGACACATTTAGTGTTTGTCCCCCCCCACCAGAATGAACAGGAATCATAAGAGTTTTCACTCAATGAATGTGCAGATGGTGTGCATAGCGGACCAGTACATCTCCCACGTCAATGCTAAGTATCCTGGGTCAGTGCATGATGCCTTTCTTCTGAGGAATAGAAGCATCCCAAATGTGATGGGCCAACTACAGAGGCACAGGGTGTGGCTAATAGGTGAGCCTTGGTCCCCATTCACTGTATGTTAGTGTATGCCTCTGGTATCAAACCCATAGGGTTGTGTGTGGCTAAATGTCCCTCAAAACTTGCAGGTGACTCTGGCTACCCAAACCTATCATGACTGCTGACCCCTGGGAGGAATGACAGGACAAGAGTTGAAGAAGATTATAATGAGGCACATGGGCGAACCAGACAGATCATCGAGAAGACCTTCAGCCTCCTGAAGGCCAGGTTCAGGTGCCTCCATCTGACAGGTGGATCCCTGTGCTACTCACCTGAGAAGGTCTCCCAGATAGTAGTGGCATGCTGCATGTTGAACAACCTGTCCCTCAGACGCCCTGTACCTTTTCTGCAGGAGGAGGAGACTGGAGATGCCCATGTGGCAGCAGTAGATCCTGATGACAGTGAGGCTGAAGAGGCTGAGGATGAGGACAACTGAACATCATTATCTGTCAGTACTTACAATGACACACAGGTGAGATAGTGCAGATTAACATTTCTATGACTATTGGTGTATTCTGTTTGGCTGTGGCATGATGGCATTCACCTCCTTTTACCTCTACTTACCGTCACCTATGGTTTGTCATTTTGCAGATGTTGGTGATATATCAACTGTATACTGATGTGCTGACTACAGCCAGCTATAGGTCATTATTTATATGCTCTCCCAATGTACAGTACATTTGCAATAGATGTTACTGTTTCCAGAATACACATTTTCAACACATGACATACAAGTAGTTGAGTTGTGTCCAAGGGTGTTTATTGTAGTGCTAAGAAATTGAGGGGAAAGTTCAATGGAATGGGGTGATGATGGAGGAAAGTCCAGGGCGTTGTTCTAGTCTGTTTGTCGCACTGGTCCAGTGTATAAGGGGCCATAGGAAGGAGAGCAACAGCAGTTCAAAGTCAACAGGTGACAGGGTGGCCCACTGCCAATGACCCCAGGTCCCTGATTGTCTTGGGGACAAGGTGTGGCCTGTACAGGTGGGCACACTGCTGATTGACGTGTCCTGGGGACAGAGGTGTGGGTACGCTGGGTGGGTGCTGTGATCCTGATGGGGGAGGCTCTGTGGTGGTCTGTGAGTGGGCTTGGGTGACCGGCTGTCCAGTGGTCCCCGATGGGCCAGGTAGGTCATCCAGATCCAGAAGTCCAGAGTTACTGTCATCACTCGGGCATCTTCTGTTGGGGGACTAGATAGTCGTCGAACCTCCTCTCCACTGACATTGGCTGGGGTGCCTGTGGGGATGTAAGTGATGTATTATGCTTCATGTGTATGACATATTGTACACCCCTGGCTTCCCCTCTATGGTTGCTGTTGCCCTGCCACCTTTTGTTTGTGTATGGTGATGTATTGTGGGATTGTTAGTTTCCCTATGCTGTGCATGCTTTAGTGATGGGAGGGGTGTCCATGCATTAGTATAGCATGCAGGGGTTGGCATTGGGGTTAGTCACATGTGTAGGTGCAGTTCGTGGTATGGAGTGGAGTGATGGGAGTGAGGGTGAGGGTGTGAGATGGCATGCAGATATGCAGGGTAGGTGATAGGTAGTCAATTTTGACTTACCAGTGTCCAGTCCTCCGGCTACTCCAGCGAGTCCCTCATATGCAGTAATGCCAGTACTTGCCCTCCCATGCTGTGAGCTGTGGGGGAGGAGGTGGGGGTCCACCGCCAGTCCTCTGTATGTCAAGCTGGTGCCTTGCTGCTATGGAACGTACCTTCCCCCGTAGGTCATTCCACCTCTTCCTGATGTCGTCCCTTGTTCTTGGGTGCTGTCCCACGGCATTCACCCTGTCCACGATACTCCGCCATAGCTCCATCTTCCTTGCAATGGAAATCTGCTGTACCTGTGCTCCAAACAGCTGTGGCTCTACCCTGACAATTTCCTCCACCATGACCCTTTACTCCTCCTCAGTGAAACGGGGGTGCCTTTGTGGTGCCATGGGTGATGTATGTTGTGGGATGTATGGGTGTCAGTGGTGTGTGTGTGTAGTTTTCTCTGTGATGTTGGTGGCTAACTCTTGCAGTTTTTTGGTGTTGGCAAAGGGTTGTGGGTAATGTGGGTGTGTGTTTTATAGTGGTGTGGGTGTGGTGTGTATGAATGTGAGGTGTGTGTTTTTAGTATTGGCCAATTAGTGTTATTTTGTTTGTGGATGTCCATCCTGAGCGTGGCGGTATGTACCGCCAATGGTTTAGCGCTATTGAATGTCCACCATGGTGATTCGTGTGTCATAATGTGGTGGGCATTGTTTTGTTGACGTAACGGTATGGGTGTTAGTACTGACACTTTAGCACTGATCTTTGGGCTGAGGGATTTGTGTGTGTGGCAGTATTCTGTTGGATTGGTGTGTGCGTGTCATAAAATGCATAACGGATATCTGCCACCGCAACAGTATTTTGGCGTCCGTCAGCGTGGTGGCAAGCGACATTTACCATCATTGTCATAATGAGGGCTGATGTGTCTTCTGAGTACAGTACACATTCTAAGACAGCATTCATACAAGTTGATACGTCTCAATTGTTCAGCCGGAAGCAGAGCAGAGGCTGACAAAGGGCAACCTAAGATAGTGAGCACAGCTGTAGCGTCATTGAGTTCCAAGTTGGTACAGTCCTTATTCAGCACAGATATTGAACAAATGAGAAGTGTTTTAGCTGTGGGTGCTCCATACATGTTAGTTCAATTGTGGAATTCATCACTAAGGAGTATAATTTCACAGTCTCTTCCATCACTTTATCCATGTTACACATGGAGGAGGCTTCTTATGACATGACTGAGCTTTGGAAAATAATCCAAGGGAACAGAGCAATAGTGGCACTTGTTGCTTTGTTCCCTCATTCAATTCCATGACCTGCATGACATGAACAGGTTTTTGCAGAAGCAGTTTCTCGGGTTATGGCCACATTTAGTGCTGGATAAATCTTCTCCATGGACACTGGAGGTAGCCTGATAGAGTTCCAATATAACATTTGGATGCAGAAGTGCTTTTACCAGCTGATTCACTGGAATTAACCACTTATATGAAATCTGCATGGTATTCCCATTTTATGCCTTTTTCTGGACCCTGTTCTTGCTGGACTTAGAACTGTGCATTGCTGCCCCTGCTACACAGAAGTAAATCGACTGTGCTCCCTCTTTAAACATGGTTAACATGACTGACATAATTAACTGACCTATAAGCCCCTGGAATGTGGTGTTGAAAAGGTACCCAGGGCCTGCGGTGCCTATTGTGCAACCATGGAGTGGACATGTAAAACATAGCTTAAGGCTCACCATGTGTAGTGTGACTTTAGCAGCCGAACATCCCACTGTCTAACCTGTCAAAATAAACCTATTTGACAAACTAGAAACCCTACTTTTTTAATATTAATATTTTATCCCTAAGTATACCTTATCACCCACAAAGTAGGGTGCCTGATATTTAAATGTGGAGCATGGAAAATTAAACTAGACATGTACCTCCAGTGACTAGGCCCTAAAAGCTGTTTTCACTGGCACTCCATGACAACCCCCTCAAAACACTCACTGGACAAAGATGTGGACTCCTAACGCCATAAGGCAGACCACCAGTGTGTCTACAGAGATACATCAAGTTGCAACAGATCTGCTTCCTGAAGAGACCAGTTGACCAGTACCAACTGGTCCTGGGACCTGAAATGGACCTTGCTGGTTGCCTCTGCTCGACTAAGCCCTGGCCCCTATGTTCTGTCTATGAGGGCCTGGGAGCCTTATAAATGACCTAGAAGAGCTGCTTCAGGAACCCTAAAATGTTGGGATTTAGAAAAATGTTTGGACTTACAATACCTCTGGAGCTGTCAGGGGCACCTTGCAGCAAAGGTCCAGCAAAGGTCCAATTTCAATGCATTTTCCTTTGATACGGCTTCAAGCTTTCTCTGCTGGATGATGTTGAGCTCCAAAAAAAAGACCGAGGGCCTTATTACGACTTTGACATTCCGACCGCAGTCTGCCAATATGACGGTGGGAAGGTGGTCGTCAAGCCGGCGGCCCCCCCATTCCCATAATATGAACTCCCATGGGGCTGGCTGGTGCAGACAGTGCAGAGGTATTGGCTTTGGCTCTCAGGAAGACCTGAGGCCAATGCCGCTGCACTGTCTGCGCCGGCAGCAGACTCGAAATGCACACTGTCTGCCATCTGACATGTTTTGGGCAGTGCAGGACACCCCCCTGTGGCCCCATCTCTGCCTTTCTGCCAGCCTTTTCATGGGTGTGACCCAGCCTTGAAAAGGCTGGTGGAACAGCAAGTGGTGCCGACATCAGCACAGTTGTGCTTGACCACAATTTGCACCCCTGCCAACCCACCGGGATCCATTATCCTGGCAGTGGCGCCGATTGTGTGGCGGTCCAACCACCAGCATCATAATCTGGTGGTTGGACCGCTAAGACTGCAGCGGTAGGACCACCACTGCAGATACAGCAGTTTCAGGACCTCTATAATCATAATGAGGCCCTAAGTCAGAAGATAAAGGCCCTTATTATGAGTCTGGCGGTCCTAGGACTGCCAGACTCGTGGTGGCAGTCGGACCGCTGCCAAAGCAGCAGTCCGGCCTCCACATTATGAGTGCGGCAGAGCCGCCACGGTCCGAACACCAGCACTGCCAGGTTGCTGCAGTCGACAGCCTGGTGGTGCCGGCAGTCTTAATCCCCAAGGGCAGTGCAGGAAGCAGCGCTGCCCTGGGGATTACGAATCCCCTCTCTGTGCCTTTTGCATGGAAGTTCCACCGCCATGCAAAGGCTGGCAGAGACGGGGTGCCTTGGGCCCAGCACTGCCCATGCACTTGGCAAGGGCAGTGCAGGAGACCCCCTGGACAGCCCCATTGCGCTTTTCACTTCCTGAATTACAGGCAGTGAAAAGCATGACGGATGCTGTTGCACCTGACGCACCGCAACATTGCTGCAATTATGAGCCGGCATCAATGTTGTGATCTGTTTCTGCCCACTGGCCCAGCGGGAAACTCATAATAGGGCCAGCGGGCGGAAAACCGGATTGGTGGTTTTCCATCCTAAAGAGTTTGATGGGTCACTGTCAAACTCAAAATGATAGCCAAAATCTTTACCCAAGACAAACCTGTTTGGTGTAGCTGCCCCATGCTCCATCTCAGTTGGCCTGAAATCGCTCCTTTGTGCCAGTCTACTGCATTCATAGACTATCATTGGCACTTAGTAATTTTTTATTTAAAACTTAAAAAATGCATATCTCTGCTTCCCCTTACTTGATTTTTGCTATTTTTGTGTCATTTGCGTTTATTAAAGTTTACTCTATTTTTCTAATTCAGTTTGGGATTTTTATTGCTTGGCGTTTAAACCTTATTATTGTTTTGGTACTACATAAATACTTTACATATCACTCTAAGTTAAGGGTTTCTACTCCTTGCCATAGCTACCAGGTGGTTGATCTCAGGATAATTTAGTGACTTCGGTATTCATCCTAACAAGTTAATGTTACTATTTCTTGAGGTGGGCAATCACCCACCCCCAAAAAATTATCCACTTTCTTACACCCCTTAATTGTTCTGGCTCAGCTTCAGGAGGGTGAAAGTAGATCACTGAATCTTATTCCCCATGCCTTCAGGAACTTTTAGCTGTACAAATTCCATTCTAGCAGAACATGTGCTCTAGCTTCATATAAGAAAATGTGCACAATAGTGGGAGAAAAGCTTCAGTGGTTAGGGAAAAAGGCAGGACAGCCAGATATAGGCAGCCTCTCCTGCTTGTGCCCTCTTTTGCAGATAATCTGGATTCCTTAAAACATACGTTTGCTTGTGACCAAAGGTTCCTTTAAGATGCATGGAATCACCCTGGAACCCTGTCCACTGAAAGCCTCCAGGTTACTTCTGCCGTAATTTCTCTAAGTGTGAAGTTGGACTCCTTCGCTTAGAAAAATCCTTGTTTCTGACACCGTGCATTTGCAGGGTGCTCTCATGGGATGCTTTGGTCTTGTTCAACTTACATTCCATTACTTCTCATTACTTTCGGATTTCAGTTAATTTGTTAGTGTAACTCTTTTTAAAATGTATCCCTATGCATACTATTTTTCTTTTTCCATGTTTTTGTGCCTCTCTTTTGTTTGGCTTTATTTATACATTGTCAGGTTTGAGGCAGAATATCCAACAGCAAAGAGTAGGAGCATGCATCAGCCCCAAATAGACAGTGTTGTGGCTGGATATTACAGTTTCTACTAGTGAATCTACTGAAACAAAAGGGAAGATAGAACAGGTATTACAGCCTATTTACATTGTATTATGGTCTATACTCTGTTTAGGCAGCTTAGCGTCACAAAACTCCATTTCACCAAGCCTACATTTGCTGACCCATTCACACCTTAAACCTCTCACTTCTCCCAATTCTAGTTTCTGCAGGTTGTTTCAACAATGTTGTTTATAACGCATCCAAGGTCAATCCTGGTAAGCACCTGGCTACACTCAGGAAGACAATTTGGATGTGAAATTTTCTCTACAGCCCCAGTACTTGCCAAGTTCAAGCTCTCTGGTGTGTGCCTTGCTTCAGTCTCCCTCTGTTCTCCCTTCTTTTTCCCTCGCTTTTCACTTTTACCTGGTTCCATTCGTCCCAAGGCCCCTTCTCTACTTCACTCATATATGTTCTTTTGCTCATCCTGGGGTCCATAAATCTGCATGATGGCTCTTTGGTGCATCCTTGCTCATCTTTAGCTTTACTAAGTAATTCAAACTCACACTTTATGGGCTGAGATTCACAATGAGTTCACTATGAGTGGCTCTACAGCTCCCTGTGATTGATACTAGCACCACGCCATAGTACAGGGACATGGAATGTCAGATAAACAAACTAGAGAAAATACCCGTGCCATAAAGTCCTTCAAATAAATACCCCTCAATCTTCAGCCAATCACAGGGGGAGTAAGGTCTGACTCTCACAACATAAAGATGCATGTTACCTGGGTACCACACTGACACCCATATGTACTGTAACATCATGCACTCTTTAAATAAGGAGCGAGGAAGTTTAGAGAGTAATAACATAAGTGATTCTTAATTTGGTTGCATGTTAAATTATATAAAACTTGTTGCATTATATTTAATAATTTATTTAAATGTATTTAAATTTGTTATTTTACTAATTTAAAATTTAACATATTTTATATTAAAATAAAATGTTTAAAACGTGTACATTTTCTTTAATATTTTAAAAACATATGTACATGTCTGTATATAATTTAATTAAAATGTTTAAATTTGTAAGATAATTTGTTAATGTACGTTTAGTATACGTATTATATTAATTGGAAAATGTTTATGTTTACATTTAAATGTCTAAGTAATAACTTTTATTTATTACAAATTAATCACAATATTTGATTGTCCTGGTTTACTTTAGAAATCAACATTGTTACATTTTTCACAAGAATAAAATATTGAAAAATTATAAATCAAAATGTAATATTATAATGTATACAAATCTAGAGTTTTTACATGTTTACTTTTTATGTTTATAATCTAATTAATATATATTAAAATACAATTATCTTAAAAAAGTAGAAGTATTTTTGGAGTGTATATTTTGGTATATGTATTTTTTAATTATAGTATTTATTGTTACTTAGCTAATGCTTTTGAAGTGTTAGAAGTTAGGTAACTGCACAGATTAGGTAACTGAATATAACTCACATATTTTTGTGTGTTCATAAATGATATGTTTGAGATTATTTATATATATATATATATATATATATATATATATATATATATATATATATATATATATATATATATATATATTTATAGATTTATATGTGCCTCTTCAAAAGTAGAGAAAACGTGCACTCGAGTGTGCTGTGCTATGATGTTTAATGCCCCAAACATCACGATAATGGCAAACATTACATGTGCTCCCTATGCACAGTGTTTAGAAGTGACAACATAAAAGAAGGACCAAGCTCCTTATGATTCCATGGGCACTATCTTGTAACATCCATTAGTTTAATTTTACTTATACATTTAAACCAATCTGGAAACGTAACCAACCATACCTAATATATGCTTCCGTTTCTCAACATTTTGAGACATTTGTACTCCTAAGTACATCAGAGTATCTAAGAAATCGCTCATTGCAACACACCCAATTCTCCATACTGTTATTAGAAATGCACCAATCTTATTTTACCAATCAAAAACATCCTAGATTTGAAAAGTCTGGGTTATAATTCAATTAAGTCACTTGTGGGCACTATACTGCTAATTCAGCTCATAGTGGGCACATTAAACCCATTCCATATCTACCTGCAATTCTTTCAAATCAGCTGAAAATTAGAAAACAGCTGCAAAATTAAACAACTGCATCATTTTTATGTGAGTGCATATCAGAATCTAAATCTTAGCTCAATTCTGGAAGAAGGTCAGTTCCTTGTGTGGAACGAAGAAAAGGGTAGGGGTTGTAAACTCAACCGATCGTGTCGCCCTCGGCTTCCATCTCCACAACCCCTTCCTCTCCTTGCCAAAAAGAATGAAACAAAAAGACTGGTTAAAAACAATTTTTACTCCAAGGGAAAAAACAAGAAAGACAGGCGTCTGCTGTCTAATCTCCTATATGAATACTTAATTCCTCCTCCGCATTGAGCCCTGTAGGGTACTTAATTTCTATATCTGCAACATATTTGGATTCCCTATCTTCTAAGTGTAAGGACTCTGTTACCCCTCTAAATTAATTCATCAATTGCATAATACATCAGCATATTTCTGTTGCTGAAGTGGTATTCAGCAAAGTGAAGGGTTATACGGTAATGTTCATCCACATTCTCTGTTGCACTCCTGCGTTCAAGGATACTTTTTTACAGGATGAATGGTGCTTCCTACATATTGCTTTTCACATGAACAAACCAGGACATAGAATATGAAGTTAGAGTTACAATTGAGGAATTGTTTAATTTCTTTCTTCTTTTTACTGTGTGGAACAGAGTATTCCTCAATGTATTTGCTATTCCTACATGTTTTTCAGTTCTAACCAGCAGGACCTTTAAGGGAGCCGAGTCCAATCTCCTAGCACTCCAGCACCCTTGGAATGTGCACTGTCTGCAGTGTGCTGACCAGCAGGACCAGTGTAAGGATAGTGGCCTCAGCTCCTTTAAGGTCCCCGACACTGGCTTTCCACCACCCTTTTAAAGGCACGGACCCTGCCATGACAAGGCTGCCAGAAAGTGGAGCTGTTATAGCCAGGTGCCGCTGAGTTCAGTGCCCCCATGGCTGGTTACAAGCCTGACTACCGTCACCCCGTCGGGATCTATGACCCTGGCGAGTATGGCAGTCTTTTGGTGGGTTCACCTGCCAAAGTTGCAATTGGGCAGTTGGACCGCCTGGAGCGCGGCAGTCCGGCCATCAAAGTAAGTGTGGCGGTCCTCGGACCACCACACATGTAATGAGGCCCTTAGTGTGTGACAGTAGACTTTCTTGTCTTGCTCTTAAAAAGTGTTTCATAGCCTCAAGGCCATCCTTGTGCCTGATGCTCATGTATAATGATGTTACATCTCATGTCATGAGCCAATAGTCATGTTCCCAGACAATGCCCTCTATCCTCTTCAGGAAATCTTTTGTGTCTTTTACAAAGGAGGGTAAACCTGTCACATACGTTTTAATAAAGTTATCAACAAACTTTGAACTATTTTCAAAAAGGCTTTCTATTGAAGATACAGTAAGCCTTTACAGTGGATTACTATTATCCTTGTGTACTTTTGGTAATAGGTACTCTGTTTTCCCTACTAATTTCTGATGTAAATTTGAGGTTGTTCTCATTCATGTTCAAACATTCAAAGAATTCCTCAGTCAATTCTTTAGCTCCTTGCCAAACAAAAACAAAGTCCTGGATATATCCAAGTCACAAGATAACATGCTCAAAACCAGCCTGGGCTTTTTCTGCAATGGTCACCTGCTCCTCCCACCAGCCCATCATGAGCCCCATGAAGCTTGGAGCAAAACTGGTGCCCATTGCAGCCTCTAGTTTCTGTCTATATGACACATCATTAAACATGAACAAATTATTTTCTAAACAGTACTTTGCAATCTCCAATAACATCTTAGTGTGTGAGATTAGAGTCATTGGCCTTGCTCCTAAAAAGTGTTTCATAGCCTAAACTCCATCATTGTGCCTGATGCTCATGTATAATGATGTTACATTGAATGTCATGAGCCAATAGCCATGTCCAATGTCAATAGTCAACTCCAAGATATCCCAGGCAATGCCCTCTATTCTCTTCAGAAAATCTTTTGTGTCTTTTATAAAGGAGAGTAAACTTGTCACATAAGGTTTAATTAAGTGATCAACAAACTTTGAACTATTTTTGAGAAGGCTTACTATTGAAGATACAGTAGCCTCCCCGGTGGATTGCTAGCTTCCTTGTTTACTTTTGGTAATAGGTAAAAAACTGGAGTAAGAGGAACATTAAATTTCGAATAATAATACTCTTCCTGTTCGAGTAAGTCTTGATCTCTCCAATTTGTGAGTTCCAAAGTACTCTTATTGTGGAATGATATTCTTCTTTCGTAACAGGTTCATAGCAATCTTGCGTGGTTAACTGTCTCGTGGCTTCTGTTTTATATATTTCAACTGGTAATATTACCACATTCCCACCCTTTGTCGGCAGGAGGAATAATAATACTTTTGTCCTCTTCCTATGCATTGCTTTTAGTTATGACCAACTCAGATTGTTATTATATTTGTATCAACCTTTTCTCATTTCCTGCAGTACTCTGACAGTGTTTTTATGAAAGGTATCTATCACGGCATATGAGGAATGTGGTGTAAAAGAAGAGCTGGGTTTAAAATGACAAGAGATGCTCTTATCATATGCAATTCCTAAATCGTTTAGAAATGTTTCAACATTTTTTTCACCTACTATATTACCACTCTCCAGTTCATGTAACGTAACAAGCATGTCCACATCACTTATTTTGGAATTATACACATCAGGTAGAGTCACATTTCCCTCTTCCTGTCTAGTTCTTGTCTTAGACAGGAAATGTTTCTTCTATTTTAGTTTTCATACCAGTTGAAATAAGTCTATTCTAGTCTGCACATGATTAAATCTTGTGGTGGGACAGAATGTTAAACCCAACCCCAACGGTTCTTCCTCCTCAGATGTTAATGTTCTATTGGAAAAGTGTATCACACTTTTATTTACTGCCTCCATTATTGTTTTTTTGATGTGCCCCTCTTGTTTGTTCCCTCTGGGGTTTTGTCCATTTTTCCACTTCCATCGCTGGTTCCTCTTCCCTTTCCTCTGTTTATGTCTCTTCTGCTTCGGTGTCCTCTTCCTATTGGTGGGGGTGTTGTTTTTATCCAACTTTTCAGAGTGGGCGAAATTTGTTTAAAATGGTGGGTTTATTGGATAGTTCTCCTTCTGTTAGGCTGCCTTCCCCAAACTCCAAGATATCACTCTCTTTCGTGAGATCTGGTCCTCTCTCTTTTTCCAATCTTGTGGGATTTACCTGCATTTTATCTTTGCTCACTCCTCTTCTCGGTACAAGGAATCATATTTTCTATTGAAAGATAGGATGCACCCCCTTTCATAATCCTGCATATCCCTCAGAAATGTTCTCTGTTTATGTAATTTAGTAACTTCTAATTTGTCAAGTCTCTCATTCATTTCTTTAAGAAATATGTCAATGTTTTCTTTCTCATTCTCTGGTCTTAGTTTCAACCAATCCATTATTTTTTCTATGTCCTTCATTGACTTTTCACCATGTTAGTGAGCATATTTTATTAGAACTTTTATCATACCTTCAGAGCATTGTGTTGAATTGTCTGCTCATTCCTATAACATTTCAGGATCAGGATTGGAATAGGAAGGGATTGTGTAAATTCGGTGCCCCCTTATAACCTTTTTATTGTCCAGATAATTTTACAAAGATGTTGTTTCCCACCATTTAGATAATTGTACTTTAGCTAGTCTTACTAATTTGCGTAATTGGTCTAGGAGGGGTTACTTCAACTGCAATCTTCCCATTCTTATTGTTTATTGACGAGGGCCTGTTTATTCGTCTAGTAAATTAAGCTTTTGCTGCCAGTGTTCTGAATTTCTCCTTCTCTGTTGCCATTTGTCCAAGAAATGTGGAGTAAGCTGTTCATTTAAGTCTTAGCACGCCACCCATTCTTGTGTTCCTCCTGCCTGGAATCCTATAGTTCTTACTTTTATCCAGTTTTTTCTTATGTTTAAATACATGCATTCACTGATGTACTTGCTCACAACCTACAGAGTATGCTGCATTGTCGAATAACAGAAGTAAGAAGGCGAGACTTACCAGAGTACCTTGAACCTGCATTCAGTGCATCTTCTGATCCGATGTTGCCTTCACAGTACTGCCTGCTTGCTCCTCTTTGATGCCACTCTTGGCATAGGGTTCTGTTTGTATAAGTCGCAGCTCGTCCTATGACCTCCGTTGGGTGCAGTTTTGTCAGCTTCTGACTCGCTTCCTTTGTTCCTGACTCCTTGGAATTTACCCCCACCTTTAGTCAGCGCTGCGTCAGGAGTGTTATTCTGTCACATGGGATGTAGCTCTTCCTCCAAGCTTTGTGTGGGTCGGCAGAGCAATCTTCGACATGGATTCTCTCTTATGCACTTCGCTCATTTTACTTATAGATTTAAACTATCACATAGTTTTACTTAGGGGGTCATTACAACATTGGCGGGCGGCGTTGTAACCGCTGTGCGGCCGCCAATGCGGCCGCACTCCCGCGGTCCCCATTACAACATCCCCGCTGGGCCGGCGGGCGCAGCAGGGATGCGGCCGCAACATAGGAGCCGGCTCCTAATGGAGCCGGCGGTGTTGCGGCCGTGCGACGGGTGCAGTAGCACCCGTCGCGCTTTTCACTGTCTGCTATGCAGACAGTGAAAAGCTGCACGGGCCCTGTTAGGGGGCCCCAGGACTCCCCTTACCGCCAGCCTCTTCCTGGCGGGGCAAGCCGCCAGAAACAGGCTGGCGGTAGGGAAGTCATAATCCCCAGGGCAGCGCTGCTTGCAGCGCTGCCCTGGCTGATTATCACTGCCGGGGCTAAAACGGCAGGAAACCGCCGGCCCCGGCGGTGCGACCACAGCGCTACCGCCACGGTCGAAATATGGGTCTCCGTACCGCCAGCCTGTTGGCGGTACGGATGCCACTTTAGCCCTGGCGGTCAGGGTCTTAATGACCACCATAGTTTTTACACATAAGAAAAAAATCATACTTATATTTAAACAATATTTTATTACTGTTTTATTATTAAATAAAACATGCAAATAAAATGTAAACATAGTATTGTACATTTCCACAACTTTAATAAGAATGGTACATTTATTTTTTGTAAAGTTTCACATACATTTTATAACAGTTTTTACATACTTTTTTATGTATAATTTAAATAATACTATATTTTTCACAGTACTATTTATTTTATACTTGACAAAATTGTTTCATATTTTTGTATCACTTTTTTGACGTTTCACATCATTTAAACATTTTAATATTTTTAAACTTTTTTCATTTTTATATTTAATTTCCATTGGTATTCATAGGCATATAGTTTTTTTAATTTTTTTTATTTAGACACCATTTTTCATTGGTAATTTAACTTTTGTGGTCTAATTGTCTCATGTTTGGTTTGTTTTAAGTTATGGGAAGGTGCTGCTGTTGGTCAGAGCAAGTAAGAGCTTTTTAAGGTTTTATATAGTGTTTGAAGGGGAGGGAGGGTACAGGAGGTACTAATAAATAGTTATTAGGTTGTTTTGTGGTTTTTGGAAGGTTTATTAGTAGTTTTGGTAATTTTGTTTACTAGTGTTTTGTATTAGGCTTAGGTAGAATTTGTTAGTAATGTGTTATTTTTATATGTAATAACATGCTATGTAATGTCCATTGTATATTAATTGGGATGTTTATGTTATGTTTGAAGATACTGTTTTTTGTGGGTGGATAATGTATTTTATTTTACAGGTTTATGGATCGGAATATGTCATATGGATGTTTGGACTTTGCATTTTTTAAAGGAAATCGTTTTGGTTTCTAGTAATCTAATATTTTTAAATTTGAATTCATTTGACTTTTCAGAAGCATTTCTGTGTGTAATCTTTTTTTGTTTTTTTATGGTTTAGTAAGACCTTGGATTGCTTTGATGGATTTCTGTAGAGCCTGTTTTGCTTTTCCATTTTTGGGGCTTTTTTGAGATCTTTTTACACTTTTTGGTGGATTATATATTTTGACAACATGAATACGAAGGAAGATCTGCAGCTATAGAATAGTAATTTATATTCAAATTATTTTTTGGGTGGAAAATATTATATTTTATTATGTATGTGTATTTTATATGATTGGTATTTATTATATCAGTTTTTATGTGTTAAATGTTTCTATTTGATTTTACTTGTAATTGTGAGTGCTGTGGTTGGTTACTTTTTCATTTTTTAACCAATTAATATAGATATTAATTATATTCAGCATCCAAATCAGAATCTTTAGTGTGTCAATTAATTAAAATTGGTACATATACATAACAGAATAATCAAATCACCAACAATATAATTACAGAAGGCAATCAATACCGTAATAAAAGATATAGGGGGTGATTCTCACCCTGGCGGGCGGCGGAGGCCGCCTGCCAGAGTTCCCCCCTCCAAAATACCGCTCCGCGGTCGAAAGACCGCTGAGGGTATTTTGGGTTTTGCACTGGGCTGGCGGGCGACCGCCAAAAGGCCGCCCGCCAACCCAGTGCAAAACACCCTTCCCGGAGTGGGAAGGTGCGACGGGTGCAGTTGCACCCGTCGCGAATTTCAGTGTCTGCAAAGCAGACACTGAAATTCTTTTTGGGGCCCCCAGGGGCCCCGCGACACCCCATACCGCCATCCTGTTCCTGGCGGGAGAACCGCCAGGAACAGGATGGCGGTATGGGGTGTCAGAATCCTCCATGGCGGCGCAGCTTGCTGCGCCGCCATGGAGGATTCATTTGGGCAGCGGAAAACCGGCGGGAGACCGCCGGTTTTCCACTTCTGACCGCGGCCGAACCACCGCGGTCAGAATGCCCAGCGGGGCACCGCCAGCCTGTTGGCGGTACCCCCGTCATTTTAGCCCTGGCGGTCTTGGACCGCCAGGGTTAGAATGACCCCCATAGTGGAATGCCCAGATTTTCTCATAGTGCAAGCATATGTTGTTTAAAAAGCAAATTAAACCATAAAGGAAGCAACTGCGACCTTGATCAAAATGTGCCTATGGTCTGCGCTCACCGAATGATGGAAATGACAACTAAATACACAAACTTGCCAAAGCAGGCCAAGTTCAGCAGAATATCAGTTGTCAAAAGTTCTAAGCATCCTTACAAGCGATGGGCCCAGATTTTAAGAACACTGGGTTCAGCAAAATTTGTCCTGCATGAAGCAATTCCGTGCTGCAGCAATTTTGATGAAGCGTAGTCTCTCTCTTGTAGCTGCAAAATCTACAAGGACCAAACCTATACTCCGATCACCAACTTGGTAAACCAGCTGTCTTGCACAGAGAATTTTGGGTCTCATTCCCCTGCTAAATGCAGCTTTCAAATAGGATTGCAAGGCAATTCCTTGATAAGATTTTGTGATTGACACGGCATAACAGCAAGCCTCGAGCGAGTTGAGGTCTGCTAGCCGAGAGAAAGAGAGACAGAGAGAGAGATAGAGCGCCTGTTTCGTCAGGATGGTTTTTACACCTAAATATGGTATTAAAGTGACAGCTAAGGTGTCCACCTCCACTTTGAAGTCTGTGATTGCCTGTTTTAGGTACTGTGGCCATGGAATGTCTGACTTGGAGACGATCTCTTGCAAGGCAGTCTTCAGAGTGTTCGGTTTGGCTTGCTGTACTGAATAATAATAATTAAGAAAGTGTCATCATCAGGGCAGTGCGCGCTCTACGGGCGACTAGAATGCAAAAACCCAGCACTTTCAAGATAATGTAATTTATGCATTGTGCTGATATGCTGTTGTTTAACCTTTTGCATTGCAGAGTTTAATCTTGAAGACTTATTTTCAAGGTGCTTATAAATACTGTTCATTTGCAATGTATTGCTGCAGGCTTTCAGAGTGTGTCAGGGTGTGGTCCCTTTCCAGGGCCTTCTAGAAGCTTTCCCTGCAGCATGCCTTGGTGTGATTTGTGGGCTGGGACAAGACTCTATATAAGGGAGCCAGCCCAGCTCCACGTGCTCACTATTCAGAGGTCCCGGTGCAGAACAGCAGCAACTTCCTGAGCTTCTGTTCCGGAGGCCTAATTTGATCTTCCAGGCCTTGCCCTTTCACTTTGTTGGTGATTCTTGATCAGGGCGGTAAGACGGAGGTCGGGCTGGGCCCCCAATCCCGTGCTCGAAGGCTTTCGAGTTCTTGGGCCTAATTTGCATGATAAAACTATTTTGCTCTTGTGCGTGTGAATGTGTGCTTGGTGTTTCATGGCATTTACATGCTATCACTCGAATCAGCAAGACGCATGCTTAATTCATGTTATTCATAATACGCTACCAATTCATGGCATTCACACGGTGGCATTCGACTCAGCAAAACGTGCAATTCATTTCTTGTGCTTAATTCATGTTATTCTTTGTGCGCTACCATTTCATGGCATTCACATGGTGGCATTCGAATCGGCAAGACGCGCGATTCATTTCTTGTGCTTAATTCAAGTTATTCATTGTGCACTACCATTTCATGGCACTCACCTGGTGGCCTTCGAATCGGCAAGACGCGCGATTCATTCCTAGTGTTTAATTCATGAATATTCAGTGTGCGCTACCATTTCATGGCATTCGCAAGGTAGCATTCGAATCGGCAAGACGCGCAATTCATTTCTTGTGCTTAATTCATGATGTTCATTGTGTGTTACCATTTCCTGGCATTTACGTGGTGACATTCGAATAGGCAAGATGCGCAATTCATTTCTTGTGCTGAACTCATGTTACTCATTGTGCGCTACCATTTCGTGGCATCCACATTGTGGTATTCGAATCGGCAAGACGCGCAATTCATTTCTTGTGCTTAACTCATGATGTTCATTGGGCGCTACCATTGCATGGCATTTAGTTGGTGGCCTTCGAATCGCCAAAAAGCGCGATTCATTTCTTGTGCCTAACTTATTCATTGTGCTCAACCATTTCATGACAGTTACAAACTCTTGTGGAAATCCGCAATGTGCGCAATTCATGTTCCTGCATTCTAAAAAACTAAAATGCTAGAATTCTAGATGTTATATTGTATGTGCATAATAAGTCCCTTAAGTACAATTCCTATGGTGTTATAGAATTCATTCAGGTTATTTTCTTGTCCTCATGCAAAAGGCCATGCTTGAATTTGAAAACATAATTCTAGAAGGTTCTGATGTTTCTAATCCATGTGTAACATTTCATTGAGAGGTTCATTGAAAAGTTGTATTAATCCTTCTTGATTCCTTCACAGGTAACCAGACATCTTGAGGCCTAGTTATTTAGTCCATGCTTAAGTTATCCATGTTTTCCAGTATGACAATGCTTAGAATTATAGTCTAGTGATGATTAATATGATTTAATCTTGATATTGTGTGTTTTAACCTTTTGCTTCCTACAGGTCTCCTTCCCAGCTGTTCCCTACCTAATCCCCTTTTCCCCACTTGGACTCTCTTAGACTCTGTGACATTCTAATCAGAGTATTGGAGCCGTCTTGCGGTGGACGTGTTGGGAACGTGCACAGACCCCGAGGATCTGGTGACTCTGACAGAATAGTGAGCCCACAAATTAATAATCCTCCTGGTTTGCGTATGTTCTCAGCATGGCCACATTGGACGAGCTAGTCAAGGCTATCACGCAGCTCCAAGCAGAGGTTGTGTCATCAAAAGATTTGGCAGCTAACCTAGCATAGAGAGTGAGTCAGTTACAGGATAAGGTAGAGAAGAAGGAACAAAGGGCCAGATGTACGACTTTTTTTGCACTCGCAAACAGTGCAAATCGCAAAATTCGGCCGTTTGCGAGTGCAAAAAAGCGGTCTGCGATGCATGAAAGGCATTCGCAGACCAAATATAAGAAATCACTAAAATTGCTATTTCTTGCTTTGCAACCTGGTTTTGCGAGTCGCAATTTGCGATTCGCAAAATCCACATCGCAAGGTGATGCTGCAAAAAAATCGCAAATTCCAATTTTTCGCAGAATGGCATTTTGCACATGCAAAATACCATGAAATGAAACCAGGTGGTGTTAGACTTTTCATCCTTGGCATGGTCTCCCTTAACTTTTTGCCTCTGTTCCCCAGGTTGTTGATGTGTGCTGGACTCTGATTTTACTGTTTTTGTTACTCTGGGCACTTTACCACTGCTAACCAGTGCTAAAGTGCAAGTGCTCCTGTTTAAAATGTGTACGTAATTGGTTCTCCATGATTGGCATATTTGTTTTACTGTTAAGTCCCTAGTAAAGTGCACTAGAGGTGCCCAGGGCCTGTAAATCAAATGTTACTAGTGGGCCTGAAGCACTGGTTGTGCCACCCACGTAAGTAACCCTGTAATCATGTCTTAGACCTGCCACTGCAGTGTCTGTGTGTGTACTTTTACACTATAAATTCGACTTGGCAAGTGTACCCACTTGCCAGGCCTAAACCTTCCCTTTTCTTACATGTAAGGCACCCCTAAGGTAGGCCCTAGGTAGCCCCAAGGGCAGGGTGCAGTGTATGGATAAGGTAGGGCATATAGTAATGTGGTTTATATGTCCTGACAGTGAAATACTGCCAACTTCGTTTTTCACTGTTGCAAGGCTTGTCTCTCTCATAGGATAACATGGGGGCTACCTTTAAATATGATTAAAGTGTAGATTCCCCTAGAGAGTAGATGGACATGTGGAGTTTGGGGTCCCTGAACTCACAATTTAAAAATACATCTTTTAGTAAAGTTGATTTTGAGATTGTGCGTTTGAAAATGCCACTTTCAGAAAGTGAGCATTTTCTTGCTTAAACCATTCTGTGACTCTGCCCTGTTTGTGGATTCCCTGTCTGGGTCAGTTTGACAGTTGGGTTGTTTTTCACCTCGCACTAGACAGTGACACAAAGGGAGCTGGGGTGTAACATGCATTTCCTGATTAGCCATCTCTGCTAGGAGGGAGGGGTGGAGTGGTCACTCTCATCTGAAAGGACTGTGCCTGCCTCTGACAATGCAGGCTCCAACCCCCTGGTGTGTGTCTGAGGCCTTGCCTGGGCAAGGCAGGATTTCACAAGTAGGTGTGAGTCCCTTTGAAGAAAGGTGACTTCAAAGACTAAAATGGGTATAAGAAGGGCACCCAAATCTACAGACTTTAGAAACACTTCTGGAACCAAGAGGAACCTCTGCCTGGAAAAGAGCTGATAGCTGAGGAAGAAGTGCTGCCCTGCCTGTGACTGTGCTTTGTGGAGCTTTCCTGCAGTGCTGCTTCTGCCAGAGTAAGAGGGCAAAGACTGGACTTTGTGTGCCTTCCATCTTGTGAAGAAATCTCCAAGGGCTTGAGTTAGAGCTTGCCTCCTGTTGTTTGAAGTCTCAGGGACAGCAAAGACTTCTCTCTGCCAGTACCTGGAGTCTCTGGAGAGACTCCTGCTCTGACAAGTGGTGCCCTATCCAGTTCCTGGGCCCTTGAAAGGAAAGCTGGTGGAAATCCAAGGAAATCAACTTCGGACGACTCCGGACCGACACTGCTGCCGAATCCGGTAACGCAGCATGTACCCGACGCCGCACTCCTTCGCTGGAACGCAACGCTCTTTGCAGGCCCGATGCCGCTGCAGCCCCGCTGAAGTCCGCGACTCCGTGGAAGTCACCGCACCACGTCATGACCGACGCCGCTCGAAGTGCACAGATTCAACGTTTCGCACAGACGCCGCGATCTCCCACTTCGCGCATCGGCTTGTTTGCATTCTTCACCAAAGGTACTGTACTTGGGGGTCTACGTGACTCCGTGTCCGGCGCCGCTGGTGTCGGCTTGTTGGGAATGACTCCGTCACGACGCTGTGTTAACATCTCATTGAAGCATTTTTGTTTCTAAGCGCTATTTTTTAGTGTAATCTTTAAAAATTCATAACTTGACTTGTGTATGTTGGATTTTTGTCGTTTTGGTCTTGTTTTGTTTAGATAAATATTTCCTATTTTTCTAAACCGGTGTTGTGTCATTCTGTAGTGTTTTCATTAAGTTACTGTGTCTGTTGGTACAAATACTTTACACCTAGCGCTCTGAAGTTAAGCCTACTGCTCTGCCAAGCTACCAAGGGGGTAAGCAGGGGTTAGCTGAGGGTGATTCTCTTTTACCCTGACTAGAGTGAGGGTCCTTGCTTGAACAGGGGGTAACCTGACTGTCAACCAAAGACCCCATTTCTAACAGGTGGTAACCTGGTGCAAAATTTAAAAATGCATTTAAAATGCATTTTTAAATTGAACATGTAAAGCACACATGCCCTTTTGGCATGTGTGCACCTTACATGTCCCCCAAAACATTTTTGGGGTGCAGCAGAGGGGGCCTTAGGCCCCCAGCACCCTGGGCTTTTGTATTTCCAAAATTGCGATTTCTGGTTCAGAAATCACAATTTTGGAAATGCAAAAAATTCGCAGATATGGGCCAACAGGCCCATAGCTGCGGATGGGGCCGGTATCGCAATTTGCGATTCGGTAATAGCATTTGCGATTTTTAAGAAATCGCTATTACCGAATTGCAAATGTGTTACATGGCACTCTACGAGTCGGAAATAGCAATTTCTTAAAAATCGCTATTTCTGACTCGCAAAGGGCCGTGATGATACATCTGGCCCAAAATCTCACAGCTGTGTCTTGGCCAGGTCCTTCTTCTCAGACATCTGGAGGTAATCCTACAAATATTTCCCTCAATGTTCATTCAGCCATTCCTTTAGCTCCTCCAGAACGTTTCTCAGGCAATCCCTTGAAAGCGCAATAATTCCTGGTTCAAGTAGAATTACACTTCACCTGCTGACCACATACTTTCCCTGATGCCCAGTCCAAAGTGGCTTTCTTGTTATCATACCTGACTGGAGATGCAGCTACCTGGGCTATCCCTCTTGTGCGTAAAGACAGTCCCCTGCTTCACAACTGGCGAAATTTTGTTCGTGAGCTTAAACGGGTATTTGATCGTAGAACTGTAACATTGTCGGCAGTTCGTGAATTATTAGACTTACGACAAGGTAACCAGGATTTAGTGTCATATTTAGCCAACTTTAATCGGCTGGTAGCCGAGACATCCTGGCCTGAAGAAAAGCAAGCGGCCTTGTTCTACAAGGGACTCAAAGAGGAGTTAAAAGGTATTCTAGCTCAAATAGACCCGCAGCCTACAGACTGTCAAGACCTGATAAACCTCGTTTTGAGATTGGATCATCGTTTAGCAGAATGAAGGGGAACACGCAAAAAGACTGGAAAATATTCCTGGTGTGTCCACAAAAATAGAGAATCAATAACTCAGAAAGAAAGAACGCCAGAACCTATGGAAATTGGAACAATCAGGAGACCTTTGACCAAAGACGAAAAGGACCTACGTAGAAAGAATGGACAATGTCTTTATTGTGGGCGCAAGGGTCATTTCGCCAAAGAATGTCCAATCAAACCAAAGAGCAAACAAGGTCCTGTCCAGAAAGTTGCAGCCAATGCACAAGTCGAGTCAGAAAACTAAAACACCCAAGATGTAAAGAAGGATTGCTCTTGGGTGTCACCGTGGACCCTTCACAATCTAGACATCTCAAGCTGGGCATAAACGTTCAAGTAAAGAAAAAGACCTATTTCAAGAAGGCCCTAGTAGATTCTGGGGCTACCGGGAACTTTGTTGACACCCAGTTGGTTTGTGCATGGGGGATCCCATGTATTGAGAAGAAGACTCCAGAAATAATACAGGCAGTAGATGGAAAACTCTTGACTGGAGGTCCGGTAACTCTTCAGACTGTCCCCTTGTCGGTGATCTGTGAGGGTAAGAACCAAAGAAATAAACATAAAGAGAAACTCGTCCTTGACGTGACCCATGCTCCCCAGTATGGAATTATCCTTGGCTTACCCCAGTTAACTCATCACAAGCCTGAGATTAATTGGGCAGAACGAAAGGTTGTGTTCTCATCAGCACTATGTAAAGAACAATGCCTCTAAAAGTTTCAAGTACCAAAAGTTTGCAACTCTTACATGGCCACTGCCGCGGAGAAAGAAGTTAAATTGCCCAAACAGTATTCATCCTATGAAGATGTTTTTGATGAAAAAGAAGCAGAAAACTTGCCTCCTCATAGACCTTATGACTGTCAAATTGATCTAATACCAGGTGCGATACTCTCCAACTGTTGTGTATACGCCCTGCCAGAGCATGAAAACCAGCATTTACGAAAGTATCTAGATCAATTCTTGGAGAATGGTTTCATCCGCCCTTCTAAGTCTCCTGCAGCCTCTCCTCTGTTTTTTGTTCCAAAGGCGAAATGAGATCTTCAAACTTGTATCGACTATAGGGGTTTGAACAAGGTCACCATCAAGAATAAATATCCCTTGCCCCTGATTCCGGTCTTACTGGAACAAGTAAAGAAAGTAAAATTCTACACTAAGCATGATCTATGAGGTGCTTATCATTTGGTCAGAATGAGAGAGGGCGACGAATGGAAAACGGCGTTCAAGACAAGATATGGCCTCTTTGAATACACTGTCATGCCTTTTGGTCTGTGTAATGCTCCAGCAGCATTTCAACTTTTCTTGAATGACGTTCTTAGAGAGTATCTCAACATATTTGCCATAGTCTACATCGATGACATTTTGATCTACTCTGACAATGAAACTGAACATGTACAACATGTCAAGAAAATTCTTGCAGCCCTTTGAAAGCACCAATTTATATTGCAAACTAACCAAGTGTGAGTTTCATGTTACCAGAGTTGAGTTTTTAGGGGTTATCCTTACCCCTCAAGGTATGGTGATGGCAGAAAAGAAAGTAAAAGCCGTATCTGATTGGCCCACCACAAAGACTGTTCGTGATGAACAATGTTTCCTGGGATTTGTAAATTTTTACCGGAGGTTCATAAATCATTTCTCCCAGACAGGGGGCCCAATCACTAAGCTATTAAGAAAGAAAGAAAGAAAGAAAAAAAGAAAGAAAAATGTGTATGGTCCCCAGAAGCTGACCAAGCCTTTTCAACTTTGAAGGAAGCTTTTTCCACTGCCCCAGTCTTGACTCATCCTGATGCGGACCGTCCCTTCATAGTGGAAGCTGATGCTTCAGATGTGGCAATAGGTGCAGTCTTGTCACAACGAAAAGACACTGGCCAACTTCATCCTGTAGCTTACATGCCTTGGAAACTGAACGAAGCCGAACAGAACTATGTCATTGCTAAAAAAGAGCTTCTGGCGATTCGTGACACCTTTAAAGAGTGGAGACATCATTTGTTGGGTGCCAAATACGCTGTCACAGTATATACTGATCATCACAATCTCCAGTTCATGAGTTCCGCCATACTTTTGACTCCTCGGCAATTACCCTGGTTGCTGTTTTTTGCCGAATTTGATTTGGTGGTAACTTTCCGTCCTGGTAAAGACAATCGCAAAGCTGACGCCTTGTCCCGCCAAGAGTCTACCACGTTGCCTGCAGTTCAAACCTCCAGAGCTATCATTGCTCCAGACAAAGTCCTATGCATCATAAAAACTGAAGATTTCTTTGAAGACATCCGTAATTCTTTCACCATTGAGAAATGGCAGACATGGGCCCAAGCAGATCCCAAAAGGTCAATCAAGCAAGGATTACCTTTCCATGACGCTCGTTTGTTCATGCCCACTACCAAACTTCGCAAGATAGTATTTAATTGGTTGAATGTTATACCTACAGCAGGTCATCCAGGCACTCCTAAAACTCTTGAATTAATCCAACGCTACTTTTGGTGGCCTACCCTGACAAAAGATGTAAAAGCAATGGTAAACAACAGTCTGTGCTCGCATTAAAACAAGTCATTCGAAACCGAAAGGGTTGTTGCATCCACTCCTAACTCCAAGTCATCCTTGGGAGCACATTTCTTTAGACTTTATTACAGGACTACCAGTCGTTCAACAACATTCAGTAATCCTTGTGGTAATAGATAGTCTCACAAAATATGGACATTTCTTTGCCTGTAAGAAATTGCCCACCTCCAGTGAACTGGCAACTATTTTACTGAATAGAGTGGTCCGTTATCATGGGCTGCCAACAATGATCCTCTCTGATTGAGGGTCGCAATTTGCCTCCAATTTCTGGAAGACATGGTGCAAAACACTTCAAATCACATCCACACTATCTACTAGCCATCATCCTCAAACAGATGGTCAAACTGAGAGACTAGATCAAACTTTGAAGCAATACCTGCGTGCTTACTCTGAAAAAGCACTTCATTCTTGGACATCAATGCTCTGGTTAGCTGAGTTAGCCTACAATAACTCATTCCACACTTCCACTGGCGTTACACCCTTTTTTGGCTTGTTTGGCTATCATCCTGACACCTTGCCCATCACAATCCCTCAAGAAAGTTTTCTTACACCAGCTGTGTCAGAAACCATTCAACATCTTCATCAAACCCAGATATTGATTCAACAACATTTAGAAAAGGCCAAGCAAAATTACAAAAAGCAATATGACAAGAAACATTGTGAGAGACCCCAGAATCAACCAAGTGATAAAGTGTGGCTTTCTACAAGACATATAGACTTCAAGAAGAAGCACATGTTTAACCCCAAACTCATAGGTCCCTATACTGTCCTTCAGCAAATCAATCCTGTGACCTATAAACTGCAATTGCCAAGATCATTACGGATTCATCCAGTGTTCCACACTTCCCTCTTGAAAAAGGCAGTCCAGAAGGTCCGCCCTCATCCAGCTCTAGGTACTTATTCTCATGGAAAGGTTATGGCCCTGAAAGTAACTCATGGGTTTCCGCATCTGATATTCATGCTCCAGTACTTGTGAGGCGCTTTCATCTTCTCAATCCAGACAAACCAGGCCAAAAGAATGCTTCACATTCAAGATCTTGCTCAGTTGGGCCAAATTCCAGGTGGATTAATGAGGGGAGAGTGCATTTTGAAAGTTGGAATAATCCCTGTAAAAAAAGCAATGTGACTATCTAAAATGAAAGCAAGCTTCTGTTGATAGGCTTGGTGACCGTATGAGAGTGTAGGTATTAGCTTGGCCCATGTTACATGAGTGACAGCTTCAACTCAAGGTGCAAAAAGATGAGAGTTTAGTTTAGATAGGGTGAATATGACCCCAGCAGTCTTCCTTGCTGTATCCTTTATCTGAAGGCTGAGCTTGCCAGTATCTAAAAACCGTACACTGAGGTAGTTATGGTTTGTTGTCTGTGCGATGGTTAGACTTCCTAGCTTCCATCAGAGATTTGCTTTATTCTTATACCTCCCAAAAGTCATTACCTTCGGGCCTGATTACAAGTTTGGCAGTCCATGGACCGCCATGGCCGCAGCGGTCTGACCTTTATCGGCTTGGTGGTCAGGACACTGAATCACGATGCATACGGTTCCATCAGCGAAAGACCACCACGGTCCCAGCGATGCCCCCGCGGTGGAGAGATAGGCCAATGAGGGTGTTGGAGCCAGTGTTTCTGCCGGACAGATTATGATGTTTACTTCCGCAAATGTGACTGTAAAGGTCAAACCACCATATCCCAGGTGGCGGAAACTGAGGCATAAAAGGCGAGAACTCACCTGAAGGCAGCGTCACAAATCTTGAGCTGCCATGAAGCAGATCCTTCACCACCTGCTGATAGATGAAGCCCAAAATCAAAGCGGCCGTGGATGCAACTGACGGCAGGACAAAACACCTACCCATGTTCCGAAACGCAACAACCGATCAGCGCGTCCCAATCCAGCTGATATGTGGGTTATGCTATGTCCCGGGTCAGACTCGTTCCCAATGAATGACCCATACAGAGCCTCATGACGCCCCTTTTGGGCAGGTCACTGACACTGCACTGCCGCACTCCACAAAAGCACACATTTGCTCATCCCAGTTTCTGGGACAGTGAAGTGTACAGAACATTGTGTGACACAAGAGCAACACCAGATCAATATCACATATAATTAAACAGACACCCTCACATTGTTCACATGCCATGGCCTGTCAAGACATTGAAGATACATAAGGATGGGTCATTTAACCCAAACACACCTTCCATGCAACATCCCTAAAATGGACCCACACATATCACCCACATTGCATGACAATTGTAGGTCAATGGGATGCACAATATTTTGTGAGACAAATATCCAAAGTTTACAATGTAAACAATACCTGCAGAATAGGGATAGGAGCATCAGGGACACTCCAGGAAGGGTGCTGCCGTGGGACACATTTTACTTTGCACATATCCCTAAAACACTATTTGCACAGGAACTGTTCCTTCGTGTATCTCAGGGTCAACCAATAGTAGATCCAAGTGACATGCCAATCTGCCAAATGTGTAAGTGCAAGTCAAGAAAGCAAATACAACAGCATGGGTCACACATGTAAATGAAGTAGAAGGAAGGTACACACACGAAAATTGACAGTCATTCGAATGTATAGGAAGGTAGCACAACTGAACACCCTCCATGTGTGTACAAACACAACTCTAGCTTGCACACATGATAAAAATGTCCAATCTTCATCAGGGGGACAAATGTAACCCAATAGAGTTTGACGTTGGGCAAGCTAAGGTGAAACACTTACGATATCAAACAAAACACAATGCAATGACACCACAATTGGATTACCACCCACATATCCATACAGTGAACATCTACCCTTGTCTTGGGTGACACCAGCACTACCCCTAAAGTCAGAGCTTGCCAACCACAGCAAATGAAACAGCAGGCAGAGTGAGTCACGCACAACTGTAGGCATACAACACAAATGACTCAGGAACAACAAAAAGATAGAAAAGTAATAGTAGGACAAATGTGTACCCCAAAAAACACCTTTGGTTTATTAACTCAAGAATAATGAGGATCATGGCCATAGGCCTGTCCATTACAAAGTCTCTTCATAGTACTGTGCACCAGTTTGATTCTGATCACTGCCAAAGAACCTCCAGGAAGGGGCATCAAGTGGGCATGCAGGTACCTCAGGGGTCATTCTTGGGTGGTTGGGTTCGGGTTTGGGAGGGGTGGTCTTCACCTCTGTCGGGGTGGACTTCTTAGGAGGACTTAGGGGTTGGAAGGGTGAGGGAGTGCTTGTCTTGCCTGTGGGTGTAGATGTTGCTGTAGTGTGTGTGTCTGAGGAATGCTTTGGTTTGTATGGTGTCTGTTGCATGGGTGAGTGTGGGCATTTGCGTTTCTTGGGGGTCTCTGAAGTGGAGTGCTGGGTAATGTGGGAGGGGTAGTTGAGTGTTGGGGTGGTGTCTAGGGGTATGGTAGATATGGTGGCTGTGTTTGTGGCTGTTGGGGTGGTATCTGGGGTATGGTGTATGTGGTGGCTATGTCTGTGGGTGCTGGGGTGGTGTCTGGGGGTATGGTGTGAGTGGTGGCTGTGGGAGTTGAGGTGGTACCTGGTGGTATGGTGTTTGTGATGTGTGGGTCTGTGGGTGTTGAGGTGGCATCTGGGGGTATATTGGGCGTGGTGGATGTGTCAGTGGGTGTTGGGGTGGTGTCTGTGGGTATGGTGATTGTGGTGTGTGGGGTCAGTGGGGGCGTGGGTGCTGTCTATGGGAATGGTGGTTGCTGTGGTGTGTGTGAGTGACTGTTGAGTACTTGCATGCTGGTGTGTCTTTTTGTGCTTGTGTTTATGTGTGCTGCTTGTGTGTGTTAAGGTGGGTGCATGTGTGCTGATATGTCTGTGTGCTTGGTATAGGTAGGGGACTAGGGAAATTGGATGGGGAAGAGGTAGGTGGTAGGGGGGAGGATCACCTTCAATGGTTTGCCTCATGTAGCATCCCTCAGTTACCTATTGTCACACAATAGTAGGGCAATGCCAAGTTCAGTTCCACAGATCCTACACGAGGTCATGCATACAGCTAATCTTCATATAATCAATGCCACATCAGGAAGAAATGAAGGCCAAATAATCCAGCAATATGTCTGGAAGAATTACAGTAGCCGGAAGAAGGTGACATGGAAACACCCATGTCAAACTGGAAAAAATCAACAATGGCCACTTCAGTATATGTACATTGTCTAAATGAACTTCTGGTGGTTGTACTAATGTTGCTCAGATATATAACACATCTTGCACAGAAATGTACACTGGAGACAAGTTGGGCAAAATGTCAGGGATATTTGTCTTTAAAATCCAAACCACAATGAATCAGCTAGCCCTGGGGAAAGCATCTCTCTTGATTGGTACTCCTGACAATACCATACTCTGATTACATCGGTAGAAGCTAATAGTCCTTTGAATGTTGTACAGGCCCACAGATTCTCAAATACCTGTAGAAGGCCCTTACATGTTGCCCAATGTGAAGACATATCACTGTCTATTTTTGCTATGCAAGCAAAGAGTTCCTTGGGTGAATGGTTGTACACAACCACATATGATTCCCACATTACTGTAAGTCACTCCCTGATGCATGTCACCAATAAGATAATGAACTTTCATCATTTAACATGTGCTAAGCACATTTTTAAATGATTCTTCATCAATGGCATGGGAATGCACATTGTGGGCAAAAACTGTAGTCCTACCTGTCCTTTCTTCATTGCTACTGCAGTTGTACATGTCAAATTACATGGACTGACGGGTGATGGTATGTGTGAGCCATCAATCAATGGTGACACACTCTGTGGCACCACATGTACTTTAGCCCATCACATGTGTCCAATTCCAAACACATGTTAGGTTGCACACATATGTGAGGGAACGAGGCATCACCTCATGAAGACAGGTAGATCATGCAAGAAACTGCAGTGAAAATAATATGGCAAAAGATAAAGGTACACATGCTAAAATGTAGGCACAAGGAATGATAGCAACAGTGATGTCACCAAAATCATGTCACTGGACAATCACTAATTACCAAGGTAAAGAACTGATCTGAGATTACACGCAAAGGGTAATGTATGTTCTGTCACACGTATGATGGCAACCTCACATGACAGACAGTAGTGAGACACCAGCACTCGTCACACACTGAAGACAAATTGCCTGTGGGGGATAGATCTTTTGTGTCACACATGGCCTTTCTCCAATCTTCAGGAGGAGATGGCAGACTCTAACACATCAATTTGGCAATGTAAAAGGCAGGAATATGCACAGGACTCACCCCCTTATAGCTACTGTGCTCCTCTCAAACGTCCATCAAGCTCTGGGTAGACCTACCCCCAGATTGCGTGTCACTGTGGGGGTCAGACTCTGACGTGTACCCCGCCCACGCTAGGAGGACAGACCCAGCTAGACCTCTGCAATCTTTTGGGCCCAGCATCTCAGGTCCTTCCACCTCTTGAGACAGTGGGTGTTCTGCCAGCTATGGAACCCCCTCCCCCGGGTCCCCACCATCTGGGCGATGGCTCTCCAAATACCTTTCTTCTGATGGGCATTGACCTGTAAGGATGCAAGAGACAAATCAAAAGATTACAAATCCATTTTTTGCCAGAATGGTTGTGTGACACACATTTAGGATACAACAGCCACAAAAATGTAATTGTAAACACAACACAAATGTAAAGCACGCATGATTATAAGTACAGGGACATGACTACACACTTTTGGAGTCATCTGCAGACTAACCCACTACCCTGGTCATGGCCTACACTGACTAAACAAGCCTACTGACATCAGTTAGCCCAGGCTCAAGCAACATGCAGTGTGATGTGAGCCACAATGACACACAATGTGGCTTTCTGAAGGGTAAATTCCTTGTGCCAGACTGGACAGACACATATACATCCAGCCACATAGACTCAATGCATACCATTCCTCCAGGCAACTACCATAGTACAGACTTCACCCTAACACTTAAGTGACAATGAAAGGGCTGCCATGGGTGGCACAGAAAGTCTCTTCCCTGTGCATATGTGGACTTGTGGGCTATCCAATATTAACTCATACCACTCCAGAGTGGGTTTATGTGATACGTACTTGTAGCACAGAATACACTTTTTACCATATGTGGCAATCCTACAGAGATGGCATCTAACATACCAAGGCCAGTTTGATCTGATTGGTTGCATGTAACCAAGCTTATGAGTCACACGTCATGCCCTCCCGGACTCAACCAACTATCTTCACTGTTGGTATGGCACATGTGCAATACGCATGTACTGACAAATATAACTTATGTAAAGGTGACAACAGAGTTGTGGGAGTAAGGGACCTGTCATAAGCCAATGACCCACATTGACAATATGGCAAAATGCACAAATGTACCAGGTCATGGAGAAACCTCAGTACCCATCCCTAATGTAGTCAATGGACAAAGGCCTTCAGGCCAAGTCTTGCTACTGGAGACTCATTTTGACCATATGCTAGGATCTGCAGATTTACAGGGAGTGGGCCTGGTGCCACAGTAGCATAGCCACAGTAATTCCACCCCAACCTAACCTATGTCCCATATTGGAAGATACATCTGCAGGCTGAGGATACAGAACTACATGACACTCACATTTCCATCACTTCCATGCATGACAGTACATCATGTGCCTATCCTCTATGTTGGTTGTGGCTTGTGTGGCATTCTGAAGGGCACAGTGATTTTCGTATGGTTCTCATACAACAGTTTGCCAAGGCCAGATGTGGGCTGAATGCACTGTGGCACTATACACATTGCTATCAAGATTCTCAAATGACTCAAACAGTATACATACACAGCTCATGGTGCGATGCATGTATATGTCATTTGTCATTTATAACCATCATGTCCACATGTCCATATGTCATTGTATGGCTGTGAAGTCTCCTTGCCTAGATATATGAATGCACAACAAGAAGGATCTAGGCCTTATAACACAACACAATGTTAATCTGAAATACATAGGTGCTCTTTTACACCACCTACACAATGTACATCCCATGTATTGCACACAAAATTTGACAACAGGTATACAAAATGTCTCACTGGCACATAGAGGCACATTGTAGCTTAGGTGGAAAGAAAGGATGGTGTTGAACAGGGTCACATGTTCCTATGAGGTTCTTACCTGTTCCTCTGGTGAGCCATAGAGCTGACCATACAGAAGAAGGACTTCCTCAAAGAGCCTCTCCAGCTCATCAGGAAAGAAGGCAGGAGCCCTTTCACCTGCTTGGCCTGGCATTATTGCTCCCAGAGGTGGCACACAGCAGCTCAGGTTGTGGAGGTGTTGATGGCAGCAGTGTCAGGAGTCAACTGCGTGAATTTGCAAAAAGCGGCATACATGTACTCCATGTACACAGTCATCACCAGCGATAGCCACATCTATTGGCCAGCGACTGTCACAGGTAACAACATTAGCCTGTGGCTGCGTCTGCCATGGTTGGAACTGCTGACCAGTGGCTACGGGCAGTTCCTAATGTCCTGTGAAATAGGTCAGGCATCTGCCATTTTGGCAGTTGGAAATCAGTATTGAGCCCTGATAAATGCATTACAGCACCAATATATGTGTCAGATCATCACAAACATTCCAAAACAGCCTTGTTGTGTAGGTTAAACTACACAATCACAATTGTACTGTGTTGCTGGGCACAGATGGCATCTGACCATGGTGCACTGTCCATCGCCGCTGATGGTATGTTTAGTGGTCGGAACAGACTGTTAAATTTTGAGGGGCATTTCAGGAGCAGATAGTTGGATGTTGCCCAAATCCATGTTGTGAGCACGTGTTGACAACCATATGGGTCACATTTGACCCTTGTGTAGTTGACAGCTGTGATGTGTACTGGCTATAATGTTTTTCCAGTCAGAAATGCTTTGTCACATGATTTTCCTGCTACACATCATGTATGTTGGTGTGGACACAGTGACTAATTCTCCAACTCATGTATTTGTTTCCTGGGAGAGGGAGGAGGTGACAACCTCCAGTGTATCGTTGATTGTCAGACTTTCAAACCATGGGAGAACATTACATCATCAAACAGTACCATCTTAATAGGCAAACAATTGTGGATTTATGTTGTCAGTTGGAGCCAGATCTGATGCCTGAACACAGTAATCCAACAGACATACCACCCATTGTTCAACTCATGGCAGTATTACACTTCCTGGCCACAGGGTCCTTCCAATATATAGTGGCCATATCTGCTGGGATGTCCCAACCTATGGTCAGTCTTGATTTAAAGATGTGCTATTTACAATGATGAAACACATTGTCAGCTATATCAGGCTCCCCAGACATGAAGATTTAGCCAATGTGAAGGCTGACTTCTACTGTTTTGCTCACCTCCCACTTGTGGTGGGAGCCATTTATGACACACATGTTGCCTTGGTCCCACAGCAGGCAAGTGAACAAGTCTATCACAACAGGAAAAATGTCCATTCTATCAACGTGCAAGTTGTCTGCTTGTCGGATCTCTACATCTCAAACGTCTGTGCCCAATTCCCTGGTTCAGCCCATGATTCCTTTGAAATGCGGAACAGCACCATACCTCAGCTGATGTCACAACTGCAACCAGACAGAGCCTGCCTGCTTGGTAAGTCACATCTGTCCTGAGTTTGTGTGAGCAATTTCAGGAGATACAATCGTGAAGTAAGTGACTCATTGTTGCACTTATGTCTCGTTCCTAAACAGTTGACTCAGCATTTCCAAACCATCCTTGGTTATTGATGCCGCTATGGAATCCAACTACGCCAGGGTAAGTCCCCTTTAACGAGGCCCATGGAAGAACAGGGCAGGCAGTGGAGCAAGCTTTTGGGCTCCTAAAGGCCAGATTTCGCTGTCTAGACAGGACGGATGGAGCCCTTTTCTACTCACCCAATTAAAGTGTGTCATATCACTGTGCCATGCTGCATGCTCCATAACATCACCCTGCAGAGGAATATCCTTTACATCGCAGAGGAGGGGTAGTTTGTGGTGCCACCGCGTGAGAAGCCAAATGAATATGATGGTGGTGAAGAAGAAAGAGCTGCCATGCAACAATATCTCATTGACAGCTTCTTCTCATGAGTGTAAGTATGTCATGAGATGTCATGACTTTGTACAATGAACTGTAGTTGTGATAATGTGTGGAGTTAATTCTTGGTTAGGGAGTTGATGCTCAGGCAAAGTCAATGTACTTTGTTATCCAGGTACTTGCTAAGTGACTCGTGTCATAAGGATGGTTTCATTCCTATACTACTTGCTTTGTTCTTTGTTCAGGTACCTTAACCATGACATCTTCATGTGGGCACGTCAGAGTTGTGACACTGGCAGGTATGTGATGCTGTTCGGACATATGAAGTGGACATCGATTGTTCCAAGGAATGTAGGTCACAGACTTTAGGTGTAGAGACCTGTGCAAAGACAGCTTGCACAGTGATAGGATGGAAGTTTAGAAGACTCCATTGGACTTGTTGTTTATAATGTGGTGGCCCTGATGCACCATGTGTGTCATCATGTGGTTAGAAAATATGTAGTTGTAGGCCAAAATCATGTTAGTTTTCTTTCACATTGGCTAAACACTCTTTTTGTATGAACTGCATGTAGTTGTTGATGTGTTTCATCATTGTAGGGTAAAGTGCCTATGGCACATCACTGACATTTGGTGTTTATGGGCTTTATTCAGGGGGTAGTGGGTGTCTGTTTGGTGGCCTTCGTGTCCCCAGTGGCAGCTCGACCTGTTGATGAAGGAAATACATGGTTACTGGTTGGAGTGTAGAAGCACTGGATTGTAATGACCCTGCGATCAGAAACTGTTGTACTACCATCTGTCTGAGTCTCACATTATATGATGTTGGATTCCTTTTGTGTGGTAGGTGATGTGGCTCCAGCTAATGACATCAACCACTTTAATGTTTGCCTATTCTATAGGACAATGTCTGATAAATCCCTTCCTTCGATGGTCTGGAGGTCTGTACCTGTAAATTTGATCATTTACCCAGGATTGTTCAATCCTGTATGATTTGCTACGTTTCAGACAAATTGACAGCCTATGCGCTGAACAATGTAATAAAAGCTGCTGCTTTTCTCAGAGTTCAGTCAACGACTGGCCCATCACGCCTTGGGACTCCTGATAGACCCCCAAGATGTAGCTGATGGTGTCCTGGCTGACAGCAGACCCATTGGCTTCACTCTGCTTGCCCACAGCATCCCTCCCATGCACCCTACCCCCAAGAGCATGTTCCCTTGGCACAGGGTGCCATCTCCAACTGGGTCTTGGACCCTCTGTGTCAGGAGTGTTGAGTTGCACCTCAGGATCCAGGACGGGAGGGCACAAGATGGTGGAAACTGTGCTAGGTACACAGGTTGGGTCAGCCCATCGTTAGCTGGGATGTTGATGCAGCAGCGCAAGTCCAAGAGTGTCATTAGGAATAATGGCTTCATCCAGGAAGGTAATGGGTGTCCGTTTGGTGGCCTCTGTGTGCCCAGTGGCAGGTCGACCTGTTGATGAAGGAAATACATTGTTACTGGTTGGAGTGTGACATCTACCTCCAAAGGTTTTGTGTTACAGTAAGCAGAGACAATGAACATTCTTAGGTTGTAGGCTAGCCTATTGTGCCATGTTACCATGGTATCTGAGTGTTTGACATGCCATGTGTGAAGCTTGCCTAAACTATTTGTCTCAAGCACCTTATGAGAAGTGCATATCAGTTGCACTTTGGATGATGAAGCCAACACAATGGAGATGCAACATGAGCATTTGACCGTTTGGAGGCCTAGCTGACTGAGATACAGGCACACAGAGAACTTATGTTATGTATATGTAACTGCAGTCATCATGTGTGTAGTGCTGTATCAATGTGTTTGCTGCCGCTACCAATCCGGTGATGCACCTTGAGGCCTTAGGAATCCCTGGAGTACACACTTGGTAAGGTGTCATTCCTGTCCTCAATAGTTAAATCTTGGGATGGCAGGTGAAAATGGAGCTAGGTAGACAAACACATCTCTGAGTTGAGTAAACTTCAATTGAAAGTTGACAATCAGGTGGATTTTGGCAAGTGACCAGTGGGCTGGTGGTTGGGATTACAGAAATAGGGCCTCCTGGGAGTTGCATTCGGATCACTGCCTCTACTTCCCAAACTTGACAAATGGTATCCTCCCAGGTGAGTATGCTTCAGTTGAGAGTTAACAAACAAGGGTATATGGGCCAGTAAACAATGGGCTGGTGGTTGGATTTACAGACATAGGGTCTCCTATGAGTTGCAGTCAGGTCACTCCCTAGACTTCTCACACTTGACAAATGGTATTCTCCCAGGTGAGGACACTTCAATTGAGAGTTAACAAACAGGGGTAAATGGGCAATTGAACACTGGGCTGGTGGTTGGAAATACAGACACAGAGCCTCCTGGGAGTTGCAGTCAGGTCACTCCCACTACTTCTCACACTTGACAAATGGTATCCTCCCAGGTGAGTACAGTTCAACTGAGTGTTATCAAACAGGGGTATTTAGGCAAGTGAACACTGGACTGGTGGTTGGAATTATAGACAAAGGGCCTCCTGGGAGTTGCAGTCAGGTCACTCCCTCTACTTCACACACTTGACAAATGGTATCCTCCCGGGTGAGTAGACTTCAATTGAGAGTTAACAAACAGGGGTATATGGGAAAATTATCACTGGGCTAGTAGTTGGAATTACAGACACAGGGCCTCCTGGGAGTTGCACTCAGGTCGCTCCCTTCAGTTCACACACTGGACAAATATTGGGTATTACATATCTGTAGGCAGACTGCATTTAGGTTTGAGCATACATTTAGATGTTGAGATATACCATGAGCCCTAGGATGATTTCTTGATATTGAAAGAGTTACAGGCACCATTTCGACTTATGGCATCTGATGGACCTTGGCAGCTGTGATGCTGGGCCGAACAATACACATTGACAGTGTTACATCTCAGATACTCTGGGTATTGAATGTTGGTGAAGTTCAAAGTTGCAAAATCTGAGCTCTGAGCATGCAGAACACTGCAGTTTTGTGACAGTTTTTCTGTGGTAACTTACCAGACTTCTTCTTACTAGGTATTCCTGTCAAGTCCTCAGGATGCAGGATGGACAAGACCTTCTCCCCCCAGGGAAGGAGTCATAACGGGGAACTGGGAGGGCCACTGCCAGTCTTGTTGGCCTCCATCTGTTGCCTAGAGGTCAGGGGCTGCACCTTGCCCCTTAGGCCGTTCTACCTCTTCCTAATGTCCTCCTGTGTGCATAGGGTGGTGCCTATAGCATTCACTTTGTTGACGATCCTGTGCCACAGTTCCATTTTGCGACTGTGATGAGTATGCTGGACTTAGGCTCCAAACAATCCACCACAACTCTAAACTCATCTTCAGAGAAACAGGGATTTTTGGCACATGACATGGTGGTCAACTAAAGTGGGTGACAGGGACTTACTTAACAGGGGAAGTGCAATAGGGAGTGAATGGAAAAAAGTGTGTGCAAGGTGTTAAATGGGATGGTGAAAAAAGGGGTGCCTAATCTATAGAAAATTTAAAAAACTGTGGTCAGTGTTCCTTGCCTTCCAAGGGAGCTGCAAAGGATTGTGGTCTGTGAGGGTGTGTGTTTTATAGTGTGATTTGAAAGCGTGTCCACTGGCCCAATATGTGTCAGGTGTGTTGTTTTTGAATTCATCCAATATGCACTTGTCTGTTACTTTGATGAATGCAGACCACAGTGGTCGACTGCCATTGGCTAACTGCTGCAAGGGGACAGCCACAGCGACTGTGTGTTTGCAAGAGGCTTGTTGGTTGGCCGCAGTGCTGATGGCACTGAAGGTTGGACTGCCTATATAGTAGACTGCATTGCCGCTGGCGGTCTGATTTTTTGCTTGGAGGGTGGCAGTTCTGCCTATTTCCATTGTAATATGGCGGGCTAGGGACCACCGGCACAACGGTCTTTTTAGGACCACCAACATGGCGGTCTGACCGCCAAACTCATAATCAGGCCCTTAGTTTTATTAACATTGGCCAGCAGCTTATTATCTTCGTTGCATCTGTTTAATGCATCAATAGCACATTGAGTATGGTGATGAATCAGCAAGTCATCTGCATATTGCATTATTGGAAGCATGCTTGAGCTAATCCTAGGCGGAAAAGTCTTAGCCTTATCAAGTGAGCATCCTCAGTCAGCAGTGTAAAGGTTAAACAAGATAGGGGCTAGGAAGCAACCTTGTTTTAAGCCAGGTTGGTTGTAATTTTATGTATGGCTGAGCTCTCTCTTCCAGGTTTGATGTTGACCCATGTATTTGTATAGGTTGAGATAACTGCTCTACGAAGGATGGAAGAAATGTTCCCATACACTAATTCTGACCATAGTTTATTTCTATCAACACTGTTGAAGGCTGTGGAGTAATCAACTAAACATACAAAGTGGGGCAGCCTAGGCGGTCAAGGGTACAGTCAACCAGGTAAATAAGACAAGGCTACCATGCTGCCCAGCACAGACAAGTGTTTTCTAAATTCTACTTGACAGAAGGGAATCATTCTTGCCCTGACCACAAATGCCTCCAACTCCCTTAGTAGAATTTTAGCATAGGCATTGGTCTCCACATCCAATAGTGCGATTAGGCGATAATTACTTGAGATAATTTTATTCAGCAATCTTTTTTGCAATTTTAGTTGTATTTTTTGACTGATGTTTAAAAATAATTTGTTTAATATTTAGGTTACAAATATGTTAGTTATGCAGGTTAGGGTTGTTCTTTTGGTTTATAGGATGCTATGCATCAAATTTATTGTTTTCTAATATGCTTTTCGCTATTGATCATACTAAGTTCACTCCTTTGTTGTTTATCAAACGTTTTACTTAACATTGTAGCATGTCGTTTATTCTATTAATTTGTTTGCTACCTTTGGGTTTAATCTGAATTCCTGATTGTTCCACTCATAGTTCTTGGTAGCTTTGTTCTTTCTGTAGATCTTCAATACATTTTACAGTGTTGGTTGGGTTCTGACTAATGTGGATTGGAAGGCATTAGGCCATCTTTCTACTGTGTTGTTGGTTTCGGCTTTTTGAGCCAGGATGGTTTGGTAGATATTAAACCGTGGTATTTGGTATTTGGGTTGGCGTCCGTGTCCAGAGCGGTGCACTCTGCTAACCTAGGTGTGTTAAAAAAAGTCCATTAGAGGACTTAGGTGGTCATTACGAGTCTGGCGGTCTCCTGACAGACAGACTCGCAGTGGCATTCGGACCGCCGCCAATGTGGCGGTCCGAGCGCCACATTATGACAGTGAACATTGCGAGGTTGCCGTCTTAATTACGAGCTGGAGACAATGCTGTAGGGTGTTTCCTTCTACGCCGGCACCTACCAACCTAGCAGAAACTCATAATGGCCCCGATGGGGAGGTAGCCACTACGGCGGCCACCTCCCTGTCGGAAGTTCGGCAGACCGACCAAACTGTCACCCGAACTCATAATCAGACCCTTAGTTTCTGTTCATTGCGTTAGGCTGGAGCCATAATTTTTTTTATTGCAAAGGCAAATTGGCCGTTTGTTGCATATGGTTATATGTCGAAACAACTAGTGCTTCAACCACCCATGCCTGAACAACAAGGTTGGAACAACGATCTCGTTGTTATCACTAATGCCTTAACCACGAATGCCTTAACAACGATTTTTGTTGTAAAGGCATTCCTGGTAAAGGCATTAGTGATCAGCATGCATGGTTCCAGCATGTGTACCCCCTTGGCCCCCTACCCCTAAAAATTACTGTGACCCCCCCCATTTCAACAACCACCCCAACCCCATCCCCAAAATTACCACAAATCCAACCCCCTCCCCTAAAACCTAAAGCACCCCAACCTCCACCCCACCCCACCCCACGCCTAAAACCTAAACCCTGACCCCCCTCCTCCACCCCTAAACCTTACTCACCCGAGCCCCCCACCCCCAAAAAAACAGCCCCAGTCCCAGCCCAACTTACCTCCTCCTTGATCGCGTCGACTCCCTTCTTCTGTGCCTTAACCATGCATGTACGTGGTTCACACATGCGTGGTTAAGGCCCTAAAACAAGGAAGTCGTGGAAAATGAAAGCGTTGTTTCGCTTTCGTTTTCCACGACTTCGTGGTTCACGACTCATTGTTCGGGATGCTTCCCATTGCATATTCTACACTTAGGGGGTCATTCTGACCCTGGCGGTAGACTACCGCCAGGCCAACGACCGCGGATGCACCGCCAACAGGCTGGCGGTGCATCCATGGGCATTCTGACCGCGGCGGTACCGCCGCGGTCAGAAACGGAAAACCGGCGGTGTCCCGCCGGTTTCCCGCTGCCCTGGGGAATCCTCCATGGCGGCGCTGCAGGCAGCGCCGCCATGGGGATTCCGACCCCCTTACCGCCAGCCTGGCTCTGGCGGTTTTGACCGCCAGAACCTGGCTGGCGGTAACGGGTGTCGCAGGGCCCCCTAACAGGGCCCCACCAAGATTTTCAGTGTCTGCCAAGCAGACACTGAAAATCGCGACGGGTGCAACTGCACCCGTCGCACCCCTTCCACTCCGCCGGCTCCATTCGGAGCCGGCATCCTCATGGAAGGGGGTTTCCCGCTGGGCTGGCGGGCGGCCTTCTGGCGGTCGGCCGCCAGCCCAGCGGGAAACTCAGAGTTACCGTGGCGGTCTTCTGACCGCGCAGCGGTATTCTGACGGTGTGACTTTGGCAGGGCGGCCTCCGCCGCCCGCCAAGGTCAGAATGACCCCCTTAGTGCAGATTATTGGAGGTGTCTCCAAATACTTTGGTTAAAATGGTACTAACAGCCTTGTATGGCTGTGTGTGACAAAGTTTGAATTAAGTGAGTGAAATATGTGTAGGATAGTTTAAATCATGGCTTGTTCAAAATCTATTATTATTTTATGTGGGGAGTATTTGTTTGTTTTAATGTTTCTATGGGTTCTTAGCTCATAGTAAGTGCTACTTTGTTTACTGGGTTGTTGGGGTTTTACCAATGTACATTAGTGTTCTTTTAATTAGTATTATGGTGTACATCTGAGTGAAATGGTCGGGGCACATTTTGAATGCCCCGTCCGTCATCCATGTTTGTCATTGGCCAAGTTTTAATAGGTTATCTGCTGTAGAATATATTAAGCTGTGTCCCTCATTATTAAATAAATTATCATGTAAGAGTAAGGGTTCCTCATTATGTGTAGTTGTTAAGTATTCAGGAACTTGGATATTTTGGTGTCTCCTGGGAGCTGGAGGGGTATCGCTAGTGGTTTTTATCTCTAGTGCTTTTTTCAGTTTGTGTTTTTAAACATTATAAGGTTGATCTTTTAGTATTTTGGTTGTAGGCTATTGGAAGCTAGTGCTTGCCTTCTTGAATCTTGTAGTAAATGCCTTACTTTAATTTCAGCAACATTTTGTAGGTGCGGTTGTGTTCCCTTACATCAGTAACAACTTTATCTTCTGTTGTGGCCTTCCCATAGCAAGCATTAGAGTAATATTTAGTACATTTCCATTTCCATTTAATAATTTCCGTGGTTGTACTCTATTGGCTATAAGTGTAGCATATTTGAGAGAGTAATTGTTTTCCTTTCTGTGATGTGACGTATTTTGCTTTTTCTATCATTATGTCTTAAAAACAGTGCACTAATATAACAGAGTAAATGTTTAAAAGTTAGAATACAGTTACTATTGACATACACAATGATGGTACTGGTTTCTATTTTATAGTTACATATGTGTTCTTGCTGGAAATTGCTGTCTTTATTTCCAGGTTTTCAATTGGAGGTGTTATAGTGTGTGTCTGGTGACTCCTTTTCAGTTGTGTAAAAAATTGCTTTTGATTTATTCAAAATGTTTGTTTGTTTGTTGGCAGGCAGCGGGGGCTGAGGGAGTATCATTTTATTTTTATCATATCAGGGTGAGTTGATGATAGTAATATTTTTAATTAACTTACTTTTGGCCTGGCTTTTTCCAGGTATGTGATTGATGTTATTTTTCTGTAAATTAGTAGCTTCTCAATGCAATAGTAATTTCTTTCTAGTATCTAAAATTGAAGACATAACATTAGTAGAGTATTTTGTTAGGTATTTGTTATTTTACTGATGTTAAAATAATGAATTTATAAGTTAGTATAAATGCTCTACTTACTTTGGAAAGTAGTTTTCAGGTTGTGTTATGAAAATCTGGCAGAGTATTGTCTTCTTGTGGCTTTTACAGTTTTTGGAGTAGTAATCAGTCACATTTTGTGTGCCGTTTATATTATAAGTTTAACTGATTGTATAATGTTATTGGTCAATTTTGCTTACAGTTTGTTTAGATAAGTTAGTGTCCCATAAGTTTCAAATATTTTTCAGTTATTGCCTTTTATGGTGAACGGTGATTACTGTTTTTTTTTATAATGTTGAATATATATATATATATATATATATATATGTATATATATATATATATATATATTTTTTTTTTTTTTTTTGAATATATTATTGATGTATATATTTTTAATTATTTTTGTTTTGGTTTTAAATTCAGTTGAATGTAAAATGGTGTTTTTTATGTTTGATCATTAAAAATTATTTTTGGTGCTATTAGTGTAGTTGATCATGTGTTTTGATATTTTTGACTTTAAGTTTATTTAAATGTTACAATATTTTTTTTCAATACTTTTTCAATGGTTATAAGGCAAAATAGATATTTTAACACTGATTTTTTGGTTATCAATATTTGTGTTTTGATAGTTAAGTATAGGAAGGTGTTATTTTTGTGAATTATATTTATGTTTTGATATTTTTGTGAATCAAAATTATTAGCATCAATATTATGTCAGTGATGCGCCATAGATGCTGAACACGAACCACTGCAGATTGCCCGGACCCAGTGCCAAATTCTTGAAATGGAAAACTTGCCATCATTTTCAAGCAGTTGCATTCTACAGGATTCTCCATGAGACCAAGGGCCAGATGTAGCAAGCAGTTTTGCCCATTCTGTGTCTATGGGAAAATGTGTTCGTACATATGGCCCCAAGTGTGATATCTATCTTGGGAAGTTGTAATAGTTTGGGCATCTTGATATAAAAGCATGGGCTACGTAGTCATCATGATTACTGTAGGAAAGTACCATCCTGCCTGGCATGTTACCCCCATATTTCACTGTATATATGTTGTTTTAGTTGTATGTGTCACTTGGACCCTGCCAGCCAGGGCCCCAGTGCTCATAAGTGTGCCCTGTATGTGTTACCTGTGTTATGACTAACTGTCTCACTGAGGCTCTGCTATCCAGAACCTCAGTGGTTATGCTCTCTCATTTCTTTCCAAATTGTCACTAACAGGCTAGTGACCAATTTCACCAATTTACATTGGCATACTGGAACACCCTTATAATTCCCTAGTATATGGTACTGAGGTACCCAGGGTATTGGGGTTCCAGGAGATCCCTATGGGCTGCAGCATTTCTTTTGCCACCCACAGGGAGCTCTGACAATTCTTACACAGGCCTGCCCTTGCAGCCTGAGTGAAATAACGCCCACGTTATTTCACAGCCATTTACCACTGCATTAAGTAACTTAGAAGTCACCTATATGTCTAACCTTTACCTGGTAAAGGTTGGGTGCTAAGTTACTTAGTGTGTGGGCACCCTGGCACTAGCCAAGGTGCTCCCACATTGTTCAGGGCAAATTCCCCGGACTTTGTGAGTGCGGGGACACCATTACACGCGTACACTATACATATGTCACGACATATGTATAGCATCACAATGGTAACTCCGAACATGGCCATGTAACATGTCTAAGATCATGGAATTGTCACCCCCATGCCATTCTGGCATTGGGGAGACAATTCCATGATCCCCCGAGTCTCTAGCTCAGACCCGGGTACTGCCAAACTACCTTTCCCGGGGTTTCACTGCAGCTGCTGCTGCTGCCAACCCCTCAGACAGGTTTCTGCCCTCCTGGGGTCCAGCCAGGCTTGGCCCATGAAGGCAGAACAAAGGACTTCCTCAGAGAGAAGGTGTTACACCCTCTCCCTTTGGAAAAAGGTGTTAGGGCTGGAGAGGAGTAGCCTCCCCCAGCCTCTGGAAATGCTTTCATGGGCACAGATGCTGCCCATTTCTGCATAAGCCAGTCTACACCGGTTCAGGGATCCCCCAGCCCTGCTCTGGCGTGAAACTGGACAAAGGAGAGGGGAGTGACCACTGCCCTGACCTGCACCTTCCCTGGGAGGTGCCCAGAGCTCCTCCAGTGTGCTCCAGACCTCTGCTATCTTGGAAACAGAGGTGCTGCTGGCACACTGGACTGCTCTGAGTGGCCAGTGCCAGCAGGTGACGTCAGAGACTCCTTCTGATAGGCTCCTCCAGGTGTTGCTAGCCTATCCTCTCTCCTAAGTAGCCAAACCTCCTTTTCTGGCTATTTAGGGTCTCTGCTTTGGGGAATTCTTTAGATAACTAACGCAAGAGCTCATCAGAGTTCCTCTGCATCTCTCTCTTCACCTTCTGCCAAGGAATTGACCGTTGACTGCTCTGGAAGCCTGCAAAACTGCAACAAAGTAGCAAAGACGACTACTGCGACCTTGTAACGCTGATCCGGCCGCCTTCTCGACTGTTTTCCTGGTGGTGCATGCTGTGGGGGTAGTCTGCCTCCTCTCTGCACTAGAAGCTCCGAAGAAATCTCCTGTGGGTCGACGGAATCTTCCCCCTGCAACCGCAGGCACCAAAAGACTGCATCACCGGTCCTCTGGGTCTCCTCTCAGCACGATGAGCGAGGTCCCTGGAACTCAGCAACTCTGTCCAAGTGACTCCCATAGTCCAGTGACTCTTCAGTCCAAGTTTGGTGGAGGTAAGTCCTTGCCTCCCCACGCTAGACTGCATTGCTGGGTACCGCGTGATTTGCAGCTGCTCCGGCTCCTGTGCACTCTTTCAGGATTTCCTTTGTGCACAGCCAAGCCTGCGTCCCCAACACTCTAACCTGCAGTGCACGACCTCCTGAGTTGTCCTCCGGCGTCGTGGGACCTTCCTTTGTGACTTCGGGTGAGCTCTGATTCACTCCAGTTTGTAGTGCCTGTTCCGGCACTTCTGCTGGTGCTGCTTGCTTCTGAGTTGGCTCTTTGTCTTGCTGGATGCCCCCTCTGTCTCCTCACACAATTGGCGACATCCTGGTCCCTCCTGGGCCACAGCAGTATCCTAAAACCCTAACCGCGACCCTTGCAGCTAGCAAGGCTTGTTTGTGGTCTTTCTGCACGGAAACACCTCTGCAAGCTTCTTCATGACGTGGGACACCCATACTCCAAAGGGGAAGTTTCTAGCCCTTGTTGTTCTTGCAGAATCCACAGCTTCTACCATCCGGTGGCAGCTTCTTTGCACCCACAGCTGGCATTTCCTGGGCATCTGCCCACTCCTGACTTGATCGTGACTCTTGGACTTGGTCCCCTTGTTCCACAGGTACTCTCGTCAGGAAATCCATTGTTGTTGCATTGCTGGTGTTGGTCTTCCTTGCAGAATTCCCCTATCACTACTTCTGTGCTCTCTGGGGAACTTAGGTGCACTTTGCACCCACTTTTCAGGGTCTTGGGGTGGGCTATTTTTCTAGCCCTCACTGTTTTCTTACAGTCCCAGCGACCCTCTACAAGGTCACATAGGTTTGGGGTCCATTTGTGGTTCGCATTCCACTTCTAGAGTATATGGTTTGTGTTGCCCCTATCCCTATGTGCCCCCATTGCATTCTATTGTGACTATACATTGCTTGCACTGTTTTCTATTGCTATTACTGCATATTTTGGTATTGTGTACATATATCTTGTGTATATTTGCTATCCTCATACTGAGGGTACTCACTGAGATACTTTTGGCATATTGTCATAAAAATAAAGTACCTTTATTTTTAGTATATCTGTGTATTGTGTTTTCTTATGATATTGTGCATATGACACTAGTGGTACTGTAGGAGCTTTACACGCCTCCTAGTTCAGCCTAAGCTGCTCTGCTAAGCTACCTTTATTAACAGCCTAAGCTGCTAGACACCCCTCTACACTAATAAGGGATACCTGGGACTGGTGCAAAGTGTAAGTACCCCTTGGTACCCACTACAAGCCAGTCCAGCCTCCTACATTGGTTGTGCAGTGGTGGGATAAGTACTTGCAACTACTTACCACTTTGTCATTTTGTACTTTTCATAAGAGAAAAATATACAAAACAAGTTCAGTGTATGTACACCTAACCAAAAAGTTTTGCTTTTCTTCTCTTACTCTTTTGCTAAGTGCTGAAAGTACCTCTAAATCTTTCAAAAAGTTCTTAAAAAGTTTTTTAAGTTTTTTTCTGTTCTTTAAAAAAGTTCTGAAACTTTTTCTTTCTTTTTCTGTCCCTTAAACCTTTTCTATAATGTCTGGTACAGGTCAAACTGTTGATCTGACTACACTTGCTTATGACCACCTTAGCTGGAAAGGAGCAAGGAGTCTCTACGTTGAAAGAGGTTTAGGGGTGGGGAAGAATCCCTCAAGAGAACTGTTAGTTAATATGCTCATTGAACAGGATAAGACCTTAGTTGGCACCTCTGGTGAGAGATTGGCTGATGGTTCACACTCTGATTCTGTGGCACCTCCAATCGGAGAGTTAGAAGGGAACCTTCCCAACCTGCCCCTGAGCAAGCCACCTAGCATGGCTGGTACTAATGTGAGTTCTCATCATAGTATAGAGATTACCCCTTTAGGCCAGGTTGTTAGAGTGCCATCTGTTAGGGACAGGTCTCCCTCTGTTCATTCTCACCATTCGTCTGTGTCAAGGCATGCCCAACCCACCCTCCCTGAAGACAGAATGTTAGAAAGGGAACTCAATAGATTGAGAGTGGAAGAATCCAGGCTGAAGCTCAAGAAGCAACAGCTGGATTTAGATAGACAAGCATTTGACTTAGAAAAAGAAAGACAGAGGTTGGGGTTTGGACCCCATGGTGGCAGCAGCAGTATTACAGATAGTAATCCTGTAAAAGAGCATGATTCTAGGAATCTGCACAAGATAGTTCCCCCTTACAAGGAGGGGGATGGCATTAACAAGTGGTTTGCTGCACTTGAGAGGGCCTGTAATGTACAGGGGGTCCCTCAAAGGCAGTGGGCTGCTACCCTATGGCTATCTTTCAGTGGAAAGGGTAGGGATAGGCTCCTTACTGTTAAGGAAAGTGATGCCAATGATTTTAAAGTTCTTAAGAATGCACTCCTAGATTGTTATGGCTTAACCACTGAACAGTACAGGATCAAGTTCAGAGAAACCAAAAAGGAGTCTTCACAAGACTGGGTAGACTTTGTTGACCATTCAGTGAAGGCCTTGGAGGGGTGGTTACATGGCAGTAAAGTTTCTGACTATGAAAGCCTGTATAACTTAATCCTGAGAGAGCATATTCTTAATAATTGTGTGTCTGATTTGTTACACCAGTACCTGGTAGACTCTGATCTGACCTCTCCCCAAGAATTGGGAAAGAAGGCAGACAAATGGGTCAGAACAAGGGTGAACAGAAAAGTTCATACAGGGGGTGACAAGGATGGCAAGAAGAAGGATGGTAAGTCTTCTGACAAGGGTGGGGACATATCTAAAAATGAGTCTTCATCAGGCCCACAAAAACACTCTGGTGGGGGTGGTGGGCCCAAATCCTCTTCAAATCAAAATAAAGAGAAAAAAACATGGTGCTATTTATGTAAAATAAAAGGCCATTGGACAACTGATCCCAGTTGCCCAAAGAAAAGCACCAAGCCTCCTACCACTACAACCCCTGCTGCTACACCTAGTGCCCCTAGTAATAGCAGTGGTGGTGGGAGCAAACCTACTAATAGCCAATCCAAGAGAGTAGCTGGGCTCACTTTTGGTAATTTAGTTGGGGTTGGTCTTGTTAGGGAGACCACAGAGGCTGTGTTAGTCTCTGAGGGGGCCATTGATTTGGCCACCTTGGTTGCTTGTCCCCTTAATATGGATAAGTACAAGCAACTTCCCCTAATAAATGTTGTTGTGGTTCAGGCCTACAGGGACACAGGTGCCAGTGTTACCATGGTAATAGAGAAACTGGTCCACCCTGAACAACACCTACTTGGTCACCAGTACCAAGTGACTGATGCTCATAACAACACTCTTAGCCACCCCATGGCTGTTGTGAATCTCACTGGGGGGTGGTTACTGGTCCAAAGAAAGTTGTGGTTGCCTCAGATTTACCTGTAGACTGTCTACTAGGGAACGATTTAGAGACATCAGCTTGGGCAGAAGTGGAGTTGGAGGCTCATGCAGCAATGCTGGGCATTCCAGGGCATATTTTTGCTTTGACAAGGGCTCAGGCCAAAAAGCAAAAAGGACAGGGTGACTTGGATCCTGGAAGAATGGACCAAGTGCTCCCTAAAGCTAGGGTTAGTAAAGGTAAAACACTACCTACTATCCCTCCCTCTACAGTGGATTCAACTTCTGAGGAAGAAGAATTTCCACCCTGTGCAGAACCTACACCAGAGGAGCTGGAAGCAGACACTGCTGAGCTTTTGGGTGGAGGGGGGCCTGCCAGGGAGGAGCTGAGTGTGGCACAGCAAACCTGTCCCACACTAGAGGGTCTACGACAGCAAGCGGTCAAACAAGCAAATGGGGATGTCAGTGACTCTCACAGAGTTTACTGGGAGGACAACCTCTTGTATACTGAAGCAAGGGATCCAAAACCTGGAGCTGACAGGAGATTGGTGATTCCTCAGCAATACAGAGAGTTCCTCCTAACTCTAGCCCACGACATTCCGTTAGCTGGACATTTAGGGCAAATGAAAACTTGGGACAGGCTTGTCCCCTTGTTTCATTGGCCTAGAATGTCAGAGGACACAAAGGAATTTTGTAAGTCCTGTGAAACCTGTCAAGCAAGTGGCAAGACAGGTGGCACTCCAAAGGCACCCCTTATTCCACTGCCTGTGGTTGGGGTTCCATTTGAAAGGGTAGGGGTTGACATAGTTGGCCCCCTTGACCCTCCTACTGCTTCAGGCAATAGGTTTATCTTGGTGGTAGTGGACCATGCCACCAGATATCCTGAAGCAATTCCTCTAAGGACCACTACAGCTCCTGCAGTGGCAAAGGCCCTCCTGGGAATCTTTTCTACGGTGGGCTTCCCAAAAGAGGTGGTATCAGACAGGGGAAGCAATTTCATGTCTGCTTACTTAAAGGCCATGTGGAAGGAATGTGGTGTTACATACAAGTTCACCACACCCTATCATCCACAAACAAATGGACTGGTTGAGAGGTTTAATAAAACTCTCAAAGGAATGATAATGGGACTCCCTGAAAAACTCAGGAGGAGATGGGATGTCCTGTTACCTTGCCTCCTTTTTGCTTACAGGGAGGTACCCCAAAAAGGAGTGGGCTTCAGCCCCTTTGAACTCCTATTTGGACACCCTGTGAGAGGTCCTCTAACACTTGTGAAAGAGGGTTGGGAACAACCTTTAAAAGCTCCAAAGCAAGACATAGTGGACTGTGTACTTGGCCTAAGATCCAGAACGGCTGAGTACATGAAAAAGGCCAGTAAAAACCTTCAGGCCAGCCAAGAGCTCCAAAAGCAATGGCATGACCAGAAGGCTGTTCTGATTCAGTACCAACCAGGGCAGAAAGTGTGGGTCTTGGAGCCTGTGGCCCCAAGAGCACTCCAAGACAAATGGAGTGGACCACACATTATTGTTGAGAAAAAGGGAAAAGTCACCTACTTAGTTGACTTAGGCACTGCCAGGAGCCCCCTTAGGGTGCTCCATGTCAATCGCCTGAAACCCTACTATGACAGGGCTGATCTCACCCTGCTCATGGCAACAGATGAAGGACAGGAAGAAGAGAGTGACCCTCTCCCTGATCTCTTCTCTTCCACAGAACAAGATGCTCTAGTGGAAGGTGTAGTTTTGTCAGATTGTCTTACTGCTGAGCAGAAAGACCACTGCATAAATCTCCTGGGTCAGTTTTCTGAACTCTTTTCTACTGTGCCAGGCACCACTTCTTGGTGTGAGCACACTATAGATACTGGAGACAGCTTGCCTGTCAAAAGTAAGATCTATAGGCAGCCTGACCATGTCAGGGACTGCATAAAACAAGAGGTTCAGAAAATGCTTGAACTGGGAGTGGTTGAGCACTCTGAAAGTCCATGGGCCTCTCCTGTGGTACTGGTACCAAAACCTCATTCCAAAGATGGAAAGAAGGAAATGAGATTTTGTGTAGATTATAGAGGGCTCAACCAGGTAACTAAAACTGATGCTCACCCTATACCCAGGGCAGATGAGCTAATAGATACACTGGCATCTGCCAAGTATCTAAGCACCTTTGATTTGACTGCAGGGTATTGGCAGATCAAGTTATCAGAGGATGCTAAAGCAAAAACTGCATTTTCAACCATTGGAGGGCACTACCAATTCACAGTAATGCCTTTTGGGTTGACAAATGCACCTGACACTTTTCAGAGGTTGGTGAATACAGTCCTGCAAGGGCTGGAAGCTTTTAGTGCAGCATATCTAGATGATATAGCTGTCTTTAGCTCCAGCTGGGATGATCACCTGGTCCACCTATGGAAAGTTTTGGAGGCCCTGCAAAAGGCAGGCCTCACTATCAAGGCTTCAAAGTGCCAGATAGGGCAGGGGAAAGTGGTTTATCTGGGACACCTGGTAGGTGGAGAACAGATTGCACCACTTCAGGGGAAAATCCAAACTATTATAGATTGGGTTCCCCCTACAACTCAGACTCAGGTGAGAGCCTTTTTAGGCCTCACTGGGTACTACAGGAGGTTCATAAAGAACTATGGCTCCATTGCAGCCCCTCTTAATGACCTCACATCTAAGAAAATGCCTAAAAAGGTATTATGGACAGCAAACTGTCAGAAAGCTTTTGAGGAGCTGAAGCAGGCCATGTGCTCTGCACCTGTCCTGAAAAGCCCCTGTTACTCCAAAAAATTCATTGTCCAAACTGATGCATCTGAATTAGGGGTAGGGGCAGTCTTATCACAACTTAATTCTGAGGGCCAGGATCATCCTGTTGCTTTTATCAGCAGGAGGTTGACCCCTAGAGAAAAGCGTTGGTCTGCCATAGAGAGGGAGGCCTTTGCTGTGGTCTGGGCACTGAAGAAGTTGAGGCCATACCTGTTTGGCACTCACTTCATTGTTCAGACAGACCACAAACCCCTACTTTGGCTAAAACAAATGAAAGGTGAAAACCCTAAATTGTTGAGGTGGTCCATATCCCTACAGGGAATGGACTATACAGTGGAACATAGACCTGGGAGTACCCACTCCAATGCAGATGGACTCTCCAGATATTTCCACTTAGACAATGAAGACTCATCAGGTCATGGCTAGTCTTATTGTCCTTCGTTTGTGAGGGGGTTGTGTAGGAAAGTACCATCCTGCCTGGCATGTTACCCCCATATTTCACTGTATATATGTTGTTTTAGTTGTATGTGACACTGGGACCCTGCCAGCCAGGGCCCCAGTGCTCATAAGTGTGCCCTGTATGTGTTACCTGTGTTATGACTAACTGTCTCACTGAGGCTCTGCTATCCAGAACCTCAGTGGTTATGCTCTCTCATTTCTTTCCAAATTGTCACTAACAGGCTAGTGACCAATTTCACCAATTTACATTGGCATACTGGAACACCCTTATAATTCCCTAGTATATGGTACTGAGGTACCCAGGGTATTGGGGTTCAGGAGATCCCTATGGGCTGCAGCATTTCTTTTGCCACCCATAGGGAGCTCTGACAATTCTTACACAGGCCTGCCCTTGCAGCCTGAGTGAAATAACGCCCACGTTATTTCACAGCCATTTACCACTGCACTTAAGTAACTTAGAAGTCACCTATATGTCTAACCTTTACCTGTTAAAGGTTGGGTGCTAAGTTACTTAGTGTGTGGGCACCCTGGCACTAGCCAAGGTGCTCCCACATTGTTCAGGTTAAATTCCCCGGACTTTGTGAGTGAGGGGGACACCATTACACGCGTGCACTATACATATGTCACGACATATGTATAGCGTCACAATGGTAACTCCGAACATGGCCATGTAACATGTCTAAGATCATGGAATTGTCACCCCAATGCCATTCTGGCATTGGGGAGACAATTCCATGATCCCCGAGTCTCTAGCTCAGACCCGGGTACTGCCAAACTACCTTTCCCGGGGTTTCACTGCAGCTGCTGCTGCTGCCAACCCCTCAGACAGGTTTCTGCCCTCCTGGGGTCCAGCCAGGCTTGGCCCAGGAAGGCAGAACAAAGGACTTCCTCAGAGAGAGGGTGTTACACCCTCTCCCTTTGGAAAAAGGTGTTAGGGCTGGGGAGGAGTAGCCTCCCCCAGCCTCTGGAAATGCTTTCATGGGCACAGATGGTGCCCATTTCTGCATAAGCCAGTCTACACCGGTTCAGGGATCCCCCAGCCCTGCTCTGGCGCGAAACTGGACAAAGGAAAGGGGAGTGACCACTCCCCTGACCTGCACCTCCCTTGGGAGGTGCCCAGAGCTCCTCCAGTGTGCTCCAGACCTCTGCCATCTTGGAAACAGAGGTGCTGCTGGCACACTGGACTGCTCTGAGTGGCCAGTGCCAGCAGGTGACGTCAGAGACTCCTTCTGATAGGCTCCTCCAGGTGTTGCTAGCCTATCCTCTCTCCTAAGTAGCCAAACCTCCTTTTCTGGCTATTTAGGGTCTCTGCTTTGGGGAATTCTTTAGATAACGAATGCAAGAGCTCATCAGAGTTCCTCTGCATCTCTCTCTTCACCTTCTGCCAAGGAATCGACCGCTGACTGCTCGGGAAGCCTGCAAAACTGCAACAAAGTAGCAAAGACGACTACTGAGACCTTGTAACGCTGATCTGGCCGCCTTCTCTACTGTTTTCCTGGTGGTGCATGCTGTGGGGGTAGTCTGCCTCCTCTCTGCACTAGAAGCTCTGAAGAAATCTCCTGTGGGTTGACGGAATCTTCCCCCTGCAACTGCAGGCACCAAAAGACTGCATCACCGGTCCTCTGGTTCTCCTCTCAGCACGACGAGCGAGGTCCCTGGAACTCAGCAACTCTGTCCAAGTGACTCCCACAGTCCAGTGACTCTTCAGTCCAAGTTTGGTGGAGGTAAGTCCTTGCCTCCCCATGCTAGACTGCATTGCTGGGTACCACGTGATTTGCAGCTGCTCCGGCTCCTGTACACTCTTCCAGGATTTCCTTTGTGCACAGCCAAGCCTAGGTCCCCGACACTCTAACCTGCAGTGCACGAACTCCTGAGTTGTCCTCCGGCGTCGTGGGACCTTCCTTTGTGACTTCGGGTGAGCTCTGGTTCACTCTACTTTGTAGTGCCTGTTCCGGCACTTCTGCGGGTGCTGCTTGCTTCTGAGTGGGCTCTTTGTCTTGCTGGACGCCCCCTCTGTCTCCTCACGCAATTGGCGACATCCTGGTCCCTCCTGGGCCACAGCAGCATCCAAAAACCCTAACCGCAACCCTTGCAGCTAGCAAGGCTTTTTTGTGGTCTTTCTGCACAGAAACACCTCTGCAAGTTTCTTCACGACGTGGGACACCCATCCTCCAAAGGGGAAGTTTCTAGCCCTTGTCGTTCTTGCAGAATCCACAGCTTCTACCATCCGGTGGCAGCTTCTTTGCACCCACAGCTGGCATTTCCTGGGCATCTGCCCACTCCCGACTTGATCGTGACTCTTGGACTTGGTCCCCTTGTTCCACAGGTACTCTCGTCAGGAAATCCATTGTTGTTGCATTGCTGGTGTTGGTCTTCCTTGCAGAATTCCCCTATCACTACTTCTGTGCTCTCTGGGGAACTTAGGTGCACTTTGCACCCACTTTTCAGGGTCTTGGGGTGGGCTATTTTTCTAACCCTCACTGTTTTCTTACAGTCCCAGCGACCCTCTACAAGGTCACATAGGTTTTGGGTCCATTCGTGGTTCGCATTCCACTTCTAGAGTATATGGTTTGTGTTGCCCCTATCCCTGTGTGCCCCCATTGCATTCTATTGTGACTATACATTGCTTGCACTGTTTTCTATTGCTATTACTGCAAATTTTGGTATTGTGTACATATATCTTGTGTATATTTGCTATCCTCATACTGAGGGTACTCACTGAGATACTTTTGGCATATTGTCATAAAAATAAAGTACCTTTATTTTTAGTATATCTGTGTATTGTGTTTTCTTATGATATTGTGCATATGACACTAGTGGTACTGTAGGAGCTTTACACGCCTCCTAGTTCAGCCTAAGCTGCTCTGCTAAGCTACCTTTTCTATCAGCCTAAGCTGCTAGACACCCCTCTACACTAATAAGGGATACCTGGGCCTGGTGCAAAGTGTAAGTACCCCTTGGTACCCACTACAAGCCAGTCCAGCCTCCTACAATTACTGATTAACAGATCACTGATAAACCTCAGAGCAACTGTTTTGCTCCCCTCAAATACCAGCTGTCTGCTGCTAATGCCATAAATCCTCATAAAACACTCAGAGACACCTAGATCTTATGGTTAGCTCATGACTGAGAATGGCAGACCAAAGTTCTTGAGATTACTTCAATGCAAAATAAAATAAACTAATTAAGATTTGTGCTGCTTTGATGTACCCTTGCAATTCTGAGGCAAGGGGGCTTTCTTGTGATTGGGGTTGAAAACTGTGCAGACACATGGAAGCTCAAGTAGAACAGAAGTTGGGGTCAGGCAACAGTGGATCACCGTGAGTAAGTATGGGAAAGTTAATTCACAGTCATGCTTTGAGCCAGGTTTTTCAAGTCTCAGCTCTCTCTTGTCTGGAGACAGTCTAGTCTATTGCTCTCTCAAGCTATGAGAGGTCATCTATAGTCGAACCCTGTATGTCATTGCAGTGCATGGGAAGAGATCCTAGTGTTGTCAATATGTGGTGGAACTGCCACACAAAGTCGGCTAGTGAGCAACAAAGTTTTAAAAAACTGCTAAAGAAAAACAAAAAGGTATTTGTCATTTCAGGTAGAAATTGGAGCACCATTCTTGTACCTAAAATCTAGCTTTTAAATCTTTATATAGTTACTTCGATATATATGTAGAAGAAACACAGGGAGACCCTGCTTGAACACAAATGATGACAAATGAATTTGTTGTTGCAATATATGTCACTTACTTACTGGATAACTGTGTTTAAGCTTTACATATAATTGTTTTAAACCTCTTTCGGGGTAATTATACAATATTAGGAGCTTGTACATATGGGAATATTGGGGGTCATTACGACCTCGGCGGTCTTTTCGCAAGACCGCTGAGGTACCGCCGTGCTGAAGACCACCAGTGGTGGTGGTCTTCCGCGCCGCGTATTATGACCGCTGGCAGGCTGCCGTCCTTTTTCGTATGGAAAGCCGCCAGCAGCCATACTGGCGGACGGCGGGAAAGTGGAGGTTGCTCAACCTCCACCGCCACGTCAACAGAACACCGCCCACTGAATCACGTCCCATGATTCGGTGTGGAGGTGTTCTGGTGACGGTGTTCTGGTGGCGGAGCTGCCCCCATGGATCCCGTCCCCTCCCGGAGGATCAACGGACAAGGTAAGTTGATTGTCCGTTAGGGAAGGGGGTGGGAGGGTGTTGTGTGTTGTGTGCGTGCATGGAGGTGTGCGTGTGAGAGTGTAGAGGGGGTGAGTGAGTGAGTGTATGCGTGCGGGGGGATGTTGTGTGTATGTGAAATGTGTGCGGGTCGGACAGTGTGCATGTCTGTTTGTATGTGTGCGGGTATGTGTTGTTGGGGTGTATGTGTGCGTGTAGGAGTGTGTATATGTGCATGTTGGGTGTGTGTGCGTGTAGGGGTGTGTAGATGTGCATGTCCGGGGTCGGGGTGGGGAGGGGGGTTGTGCCTCCTTTGGGGGGTGGCAGGGAGGTAGGGGGTGTGGTGGGACGATTTGTGGGGGGTAGCGGGGTGGGGGAGACCCCCTATCAGTGCCAGGGAAGGAATTCCCTGGCACTGATAGTGCCTACCGCCATGGATCTCATGGCGGTATGCAGGGTCCTGATACTGTTGGGGGTCTAGTGACGACCGCCAGGCAGGAGACCGCAATCTCCAGCCCAGCGGTCTTCCCCGCCATGGCGGTCGGAATGGTGAAGTGGCGGATGACCGCAGCGGTAACCGCCGTGGTCATAATTCCAGTTTTTTTTCTGCTGGCCTGTTTGCGGTCTTACTGCCGCTTTACCCCCGACCGCCAGGGTCGTAATGACCCCCATTATCTGTAAAGCGGTTGTGATTTAAAAAAAGGACAGTTTGTGTCTTTATCAAGTTGTGTCATTAACCTCTAAGGACTTATCTGAAAATACAGGATTTACACCTGTACAGGTAGTATCGTTTATCTTTAATTTTGCATTAGGCTAGGAACCCTATATTCCATAGGTTCTTCTAGAAATATTCACTACCCTTCAGGGTGGGCAAACCGTAATGGTTGGAAACACCTTCTGTATTTGTGAACTACCAGCAGCACTTGGTTAATATTAGCAATGTGAGCATGATGAGTTTCAAATTGGTTTCAACAGATTAAACTAAACTTCACTTTGAAATGTCATGCACTTGAATAAGATTTGAAAACTCTTCATTTTTATTTTCTTTGGTGCCATAATTGTACAACTACATTGTCTAATAATGGCCCTGCAGCCTGTTGGATTTAAGTATGTATTGCCCATTTATCCCGAAGAAGGCTGCTTTGAAGTGTGGTGGGAAAGCCGAAACAGCGTTGACAGTCATATGTTGAATCTCATTCCATCACCAGTATTAATGGGTGACCTGACTCTGATGTGACCTTTGGCAGTCGACTCATATTTGAGAACGTGCTGTGAGGCTGATGATTATTTCATGAGATTGTGTACTCTTGGGACTGGATGGCTTCCATACACAAATTAATCTGCTATCTTTTCATATATACGCATGATAATTTAATTGTGCACAGAGTGATATGATGTGCATGTATGATGATAGGTGTTCATTTTTCGTTTTTACATGATTTATTTCGAATAACTGTAAATGGTAAACACGCTGTTTTAAACAAATGCTTTATTTTAATAAATATTCTTTGGATCTGGGATTAGTGGATGACTATTTCTAATAATTTAAAAGCTCGATTACCTTTTGATAATTTTAGGTAGCCTACCATCCATCAATGACAACTAACCACTGGTAATCCCTACAATTGTATGTTTATTGCAGCATCAAATTGAAGCATGTGTAAAAGGCCATTTTGTCATCCCATTTGTCTCTGTCTGGATCACAATATGATTTTTTTTCTTCTGGGTTTCCTCTTTTCATGTCTTACATCTTTGGAGGCAACAAGCAGAAGCTGTGCATATTGTGCTTTGACACACGCACTCAGAAACTCAATTTCAGGAGGAAAAATACGCGAATGGACTGCTGAATAGTGTGCACTCAACTATCTTTTGTTTTTATGTGGCTCACACTTAGTCAAACAAGCATTGCAAAAAAATGAGAAACGTGTTAAAACTCAGCCCCATTTCTCCTTAACTGCAGAAATCTACTTGTCACAATACAAAGGCAGGGTATGTACTGACGTTTGAGTATTTACATAGAGTGAACATAACTGGGAAGCAAGGGAGAGTTGTACAATAGTGCGTGACCCCAATGACGCAGAGGTCATGAACATTACAATGAGATAGGTGGGTGCTCCGTGGTACTCTGTTTCATATTCTTGATAGAATCAGAAGTATTATCAAAGGAGGCGGATGTTTGTTGACAGAATATCCTCAATTCACAAAGGCCACAAGAAGTGCAAAAGCTTTCTGTTTGCCTCCGGATGCAGAATGAAAGCGATGGAAACACATTCAATATCCATACATGATGCCAATCGGAACCCTGCTGCTGACCCTGCTCCATTACTGGAGGGCCACTCCAAGCAGTCTCTATGCAGGCCATCAGTGGCTCTTTTGGGATATTCGGAACAAATCTCTCGCTCATTAATTTCTCTGCTGGCCCTATGGTTTAATATACAACAGTTTCTACTGTTCCAGACACGCAACCTGCTGTACACGCATATAAATCACCCTGAAGACTATCGACCCATTCTGTATGGAATAATTCGATACTAAGCTGGCTTTATCTGCATAGCCAATGCCGCAAGGACATTAATATCCAGAGCTACAGCTATCTGCTCCGGTAGCCCGATCCATCTTCTCTTTCGATTATTTTAGCATTCTATTTTCTATCTTACACTTTAAAAGTCACCTATGAAGTGGCATCTGATATTTTCCTTTGCTTACACATTTTTTTGGGGGTGCGGGAGGCTGTTTCCTCTGAGTGGGTGATACTAATGCTAGAACTGCATGTCATCACTGGACTACTGTAAGAGCATCTCCTGCCAAGACAACAAGCATCCAGCACAGAGGGACACCATCTCCTGAATTAATAGATTTACCCACATTCTTTCTCCTCTGCTACAGGCTAAAGAAATGTGTGCGCAGGAATATCTTAAAACATTGCTCCAAACCTACCGGCCGATCAAATTCCCTAGGTCAACTGCCTACTTAACCCCTCTTCATGGAGGGAAACTTAACAAGGGATGTTCGGAAACCCACATGTTCCACTCTGAAGATTGTAAATGCAAACTCTATCTTCCCTACTCTTTTGCACCTCTCCCTAGTCTCTCCATTACCTCCAAGTGCTTCGAAGTAACCTCAGTGGCAAGATACTACATAAAAACACCTCATTAACAATTTTTTAAAAAACTAAATGAATTATCGCGTACAGTACGTGTACCATCAAAAAACCCAAATAAATAGTGATTTATGACCTCAGCAATAGCCCCCCCCCCAGAGATAGCGATCCCAGGAGTGCTGGTTACTTTAGTGGGGCGCAGTTACTGAGTAAACAAATGGGGTGTTGAGGGTTACTGTAGAAATGAGGAATTGCCTAGGGCATCGGTAATTCAGTTAAGAGATCCCTGATTTGTATTTTACCCCAGAGACAACATCTGCTTTTAGCACTTGTAGCCTCTGAGTGAAATGTGTGGGTCACAAATTGCTGGTGCAAACTAGCTGTGGAATTTGCACCCAGTTACGATTTGCGAATCAGGAATACGAAATCACGTGCAATTTGAGCATGATTCCCATCCACTTTAAGGTACACAAAACATTTTTTTAGCAGTATGTGGCCGTGATTTGCAGCTGGTTTATGGTGCTGCAAGTCGCAGGGACAAACTGCTATACCCGAGAATGCACGCGTAGAGAGCGCTCGTTACGTGCTTCCTGAATGATAGTATTGAAAGCGGCTGAGAGATCTAACAGCCACGGCCTTAAGTGAGCGGGGTCTCTACCGGTCTCTGACATGGTAGTAATTAAAGCATTGGAACAGGCTACTGTTGGGCCCTATATTTATCTCCTTAACTTTAATGGCAAAAGCATTGATCGAATAGATTCACTAAGAGTGTTAGGTATTTCTAGGATGTTTTGATCCTGATTTTTTATCGTGTAGGTTATTACTCTTGTATAGTGCACGTTGTGAACTGAATCGCCTACCTGAGTTTATAACGGGCCACGATGGAGAGGTCTGGTGTTGAGCAGTGGCGGCCTGGCAGCTTTAGGAGAGAGGGGGGCGGGCGAGGCACACACACACACACACACACACATTCTTTCACACATAGACACGCACGCACATTCATTAACAACACTCATACCATTCAAACATGCACGCACGCACCAAACATTAATTTTAAAACATCACACACACTCATTCTTTCACACACGCATGCACATCCATTAACAGCATTCATACCATTCAAACATGCATGCATGCACCAAACATTCATTTTAAAAGATCGCACACACTCATTCTTTCACACACACGCACTCACGCACATCCATTAACAACACTCATAACATTCAAACATTCACGCGCACCAAACATTCAATTTAAAACATCACACACACACACACTTACCTTCAGCCTCCAGGTCCCAGGAGCAGTCCCAGCCTCGTCACATAGTGGGATGGGGTCAGTGAGACTGCTGACCCCACCCCACTCTGTGACAAAGTGTCACTGATTGACACTCGCCCTGGGTGCTTCAGGGCTTAAACCTGAAGCGCCCAGGGCAAGTGTCAATGGGTGGCGCTTTCCTCGTCATCCAGGGGAGGGCTTCGAGGCACCTTTGCTGAGCCAATGAGGTCACGCCCATAGGAGCTGTGACTTCCTCAGCCCAGCGAAGTTCAGGTTAGGCAGCCATGAGTCTGCGCAAATCGCGCATGTCTAACTCCTGGCTGTCTGAGCTCAAAATGAAGAGTGTCTGTCAAGGTGGACTTTGTTCAGCCTGACAGGCACCCTTCATGAGGGGCAAAAGGTGGGGGGGGGGGGCTTGGCCCCTCCGCCCTAAAGGCCAGGCCGCCACTGGTGTTGAGGCTAAAGGCAGTGCAAGTTTCTCACAGTGCCTTTCAGTTTTCCAAAAAGGTGTTCAGAAAACATAGGCATCCAATACTTGGCCTTACTGCAGAGCGTACAGAGCAATGGTCATGTACACCATTTGCAATTGTGATTCTGTGCAAATGTGTAAAGGAGGTACACAACAGTCCAAATATTGGTAATGAGAAAAGAAAAGAAAGTGCTGTGTTTACAGGTGAGTGAACATCTCAGAAATGTAGTTTATATGTTTATATCATGTCCTTAATTACAAAGGTCACACTCCTTATGGAGACCCCCCACTTTTTTCCTCTCACTTATATCCCTGCTAACAACACAATGAGGCTGATCGCTACTACAACCATTATATGGAATGCAAAGTTTTGCAAACGTAGAGTGGCGCCTCCAAGGGAGTAGCCAGAAAAGTAAAATACCTTCCACTTTAAACAAGAGCCCAAACAGCAATTAGTGACCACATGTGTGGAGCAAAGTCCCACACTTGGTTGCTTCATCAAGTGGATTGTGAAAACGATCTGACCAAAAAGTTCTCATTTAATTTGACTATCCTTCCTTCCAAGTCATCAATGCATCCATTCGTCTCTCCATTAAACCTTCCTTTCATCATCCATCTATACATCCATTTTATTATTTTTGTATGTGTTTCCCCATTCCCATCATGCTAGTCTCTTGCAATTGTTTTTATGAACTTTTGTTTGAAGGAAAGTGCAGTCGAAGTCAATGGGGCAGAAAATAACTTTTTGAATGCTACACAAATTCCCTAGTGGCACCCAACCCTCATTTAAGCTGTTAAAGTAGGGGGTCCGGATGCCTGAGGCTGCATCTGTGCTGAAGCAAATTTTGCAGCCAGGCCAATGTGACCCGATTCTTGACCTCACGCTGAGTTGTGCGCGCACATCGCATTAGTGGTGTAGCAAGAGTGCCATGGGCCCCAATGCAAGCAACGAAAATGGGCCTATTACTGTTAGATAAGTAGTAAAATACAATATTAATCAATAAATGAATTAACTGCTGCACCACTGGTAGCTATGCCCCTGCATTACATCAGTGTGGTTTGTACATTTTAGGATTCATATGTCCTGAACTTTTGAGTAATGATAATTGTGAAACATAGATGTACTATACAACACATTGATTTTGAATGACAATCTTTGTTTTGAAGGACAAATAACCATAATTGTCAAAAGTAAGCATTAAGAGTCTCAAAATCACAAATCATGAGAGTTACATACTCATTCAAAGTCATATTGTGGCCTAATCTACAGGATTATGGCATTAACCTTCCTACAGCATAATGAGGCTTTATAACACAATGTACTATACATGCATTCCTTTTTTGAAATTGTGGTGACTTAAAGAATATGAGTACATAGCCTTAAATATTTTCAGTAATTGTCCAGTGGATTTCACACACTTAAAAGTAACTGTTGTTTGGTTTGTTTTTAATTTTCTTCTAATTATTACAACTCCCAGAATGCTTCATTGTGGGCAGGATGGGCGTCAGTATATATAAAGAGACATTGAAAATGAAATATATATATATATATATATATATATACATACATACATATTACTGAGTGGTGGTTGCTTATAGTTAGGACCTAGTTTCTATAGACAAAGGCGGTCATTCTGACCCTGGCGGTCAAAGACCGCCAGGGCGGAGGACCGCGGGAGCACCGCCGACAGGCCGGCGGTGCTCCAATGGGGATTCCGACCGCGGCGGTAAAGCCGCGGTCGGACCGGCAACACTGGCGGGCTCCCGCCAGTGTACCGCCGCCCCATTGAATCCTCCAAGGCGGCGCAGCTTGCTGCGCCGCCGAGGGGATTCTGACCCCCCCTACCGCCATCCAGATCCCGGCGGTCCGACCGCCGGGATCCGGATGGCGGTAGGGGGGGTCGCGGGGCCCCTGGGGGCCCCTGCAGTGCCCATGCCACTGGCATGGGCATTGCAGGGGCCCCCGTAAGAGGGCCCCTAAATGTATTTCACTGTCTGCTGCGCAGACAGTGAAATACGCGACGGGTGCAACTGCACCCGTCGCACAGCTTCCACTCCGCCGGCTCGATTCCGAGCCGGCTTCATCGTGGAAGCCTCTTTCCCGCTGGGCTGGCGGGCGGCCTGAAGGCGACCGCCCGCCAGCCCAGCGGGAAAGTCAGAATTACCGCCGCGGTCTTTCGACCGCGGAACGGTAACCTGACGGCGGGACTTTGGCGGGCGGCCTCCGCCGCCCGCCAAGGTCAGAATGAGGGCCAAAGTGTTTTTTGTTTTGCTAATAACTTTGGCGCCGTTTGATGAAACTACACAAAAGTTTTCAAGAAAATACAATGCTCACAACAGCGTCTGTCTGCTAAAGTTTGGGGGTGATCCATCAAGCGAGGGCACCAAGAAAAAGGGGAGGTCCCAAAACATTTTTCCCCATACATTTTTCCAAAGGGATTTTGAACAGCAGTAGAGCCCGAACTATGGACGGAATTACAGCTCTTGGTTCAGAAAGAGCCCTTTTTTGTTACTTGTTTCACTAGTTCTAGAGAAATTAAAGAAAATTAAAATTTGCATATATAGGGACGTGAAGGCTTTGAGAACCCTCCGATCTCGTGCTGCGATCTGATTGACTGCCAACACTTTAACAGTGTTGGCACCCATGTTGGGAAAAATGATGAAAAAAAACCAAAAGGGGGCAGGGTAAGGACATCTTGACACCTTAGCTCTGGTGCTAGGGCCCCAGAGCGACCCCCCAGTGCAAACAAGCCTTTTCTGTTTTTAATTTCAAGCAGACTTTGCCAAAAATTTAAAAAACAAAAAAACAAGCCTGGGCTACTGCGCTTGTTTCTGTGAGGCCCCCGGGCCTGCCAGGTCCCAGAGGTATTGAAATTATCTCCCATAGCCTCAGGACCACCACCTCCTTGGGGCTCTATTCCAATAAATTGTGGGGGGCCACCCACCCCTCCTGCTGCCCCAGGAACCACTATCTCCTCGGGTCTCTACTGAAATACAGTGCAGGGCATTGCACCCCACGCAGTCCCTGGGACCACCACCTCCCAGGGGCTACAATAAAAGAGTGAAAGAGGTTCATTTTGGAGCCCCAGGGACCACCACCTCCCTGAGGCAATGCTCGTTGGAGGGGGGCGATGAGACTCCCCTTGCAGATTCAATAATGGCCCTGGGTACCGCCACCCCCCAGGGTGGCTCCTGCTATGTCACGGGATGCCCAACCCCAGGACACAGCTGTTTGTTATGACTTGGTGGGAGCTAACAGCAAAGGAAACACACTGCTCGGATGAGGTGAGAGCTGTCAAATACCTCTCACTTCATGCGAGCGGAGGTTTCCTCTGTTTCCCTGCCCACAGAGATGCAGGCAAGGAAACAGAGGAAACATTGCTCTCACAGAAAGGGAGCTTCTCTAGTAGCTCCCTCTCTGTGACAGCAATGCCAACTCCCAAAGGAGGCGGGGAGCCTGCTGGGACTGCGGGGGCCTTCAGGCTCCCACTGTGGTCCCCAACATTGTCACTTGGTGCACTGGGGGCACCCAGGTCACATGGTTTGGCCCTGGGGATGGGGTCCCCGGAGCCAAGATCAGGCTTGGGAGGTGGGTCGCACGGCTTGGACAAAGGTTGTGCGCAGGGTGGGGTTGGGTGGTTAGGGGTGTTGCCGCAAGCCCTGTGGTTGGATTAACATATAGTAATGAAAATTACTTTACATTAAAAAAGCATAGAAATTCACAGAAAAAAACGAGGGTTACAGGGACGTCATAGTGAGGGAATAGAATTTAAAAAACCATAGAAATTCACTTAAAAACAAAGGCTACAGAAACGTCATAGTTAGGACTCACATTTTAAACTTACCAAACCATAGCAATTCACCTGTTAGATTTATCTCAAGCAACTATAACTCATGCCCTAAGGTAACTATAACTTGCACCCTCACTATGCACTGCTTATTACCCCACAAATTATGGCACTTAGGACATCTTTGATATCATTATTGATAATATCAATGCAATATTTGCAGTAATATTTTTGACAAAAAAACTGTGCATGGCAGGGGTGCAGAAGCAAGGGCCAGCTCCTTCTATGTCCCAGGGTGCCCACCCCTGGGACATAGTTGTTTGCTCTGACTTGGCAGGAGCTCTGTCAGCTCCCGCTGTAGTGTGGTTAGTTTTACGTATTCATTGCGCTTTAGCTTCAGGCTTTAGGCCTTTGTGCATTTTGCCCTGAATATATTTTATTCATTTGCTAATAGCTTAGAGCCTCTGTGCACTTTGCTCTACATGCTTTTTATTAGGCTTCGTACTGTTATTTTTCAAATAGCCAGTTCTACGGTGTTGTTTTTTATTCATATCACACTGTTTTGCCTACTCTGCACTGGAGTTCTCCATAACATATTTACTCTGTGCTTCAGTCAAGGATACAGTCTGGTACATTGCCGATAGACGTGGTAAGAGTTTAGACTCGGCATTCCTGCGTAGGGACATTTTGTGATCTCGCTGACATGTTAGTTATAAAATCACTTCCTTGTCCCAGTACACGCAAGAGGGAGATTCCGACCAGGGAACCACAACTTGACGCTGACTGCCTCGTTGCAGATGCTGAACCAAGATCACAGGTCCTTGCTCAGGTATGAGGGCTGATATCCCGATAGTGATTCTAATAGGCAAGCTAGAAGCTTAACATGCTGTGCTCTAGATAGAACAAGCAGAGGGAGAGTAGAAACTGTTTGACAATATGATAGCTTTGTTTTTATGTTTTACTCTCCTGGTAACTATTACAATCCTACTGTGTTGTATCGTTCTGGTTATTGCGGCTCACGCCTTAATATCTAAATTACAGTCGTTTTATTAAAACATTATATAAAACTTATACTGTCTTTGTCATTTGTATATGAGATCATATTGGAAATAAGAGAGTTGGTTTGGATCTGAGTAACCACGACTTCCCTGAGAAGTTCCAAAGATGTCATGCGCTCGGCTGCCAAATCATTCCTTCCACATGGGAGAAATGAGGCACTGCTAGTTAGCCGGAGCAAAAACCGGATTTAGGGTGACAGAGTTCTTTACACGTGGGTCAGACTCAGTCCCCCACACCGTTATCGATCCTGCTACCTAGAAATCCAGTAGTCTCATTTAGAATAATGAGAGCCCACGCGACAAGTCAGAGCATACACAACTCCGCTCCCAGCAAGTGAGAGCTGTCAAACAGCACTTGCCTGTGGGAAGAGGAGGTTTCCTCTGTTTCTCTGTTTCCAGATATGGAGGCAGGGAAACAGAGGAAACGATTACTCTAACAGACAGCAAGCTGCATATTTAGCAGCTCCCTGTCTGTGACAGCAGTGCCGGCTTCAGCAGGATGTGGGGAGCCAGCTGGGACAGCAGGGCATTCAGGCTCCCTAAGCAGTCTCCAACAATAGTGATGGGTGCCTTGGGGGGCACCCAGGTGACATAGCCAGGCCCCAGGAGATGGGGGTCCCCGGGTCCAAGCTCAGCCTGGGGAGGGGGGCCCACGGCTCCCTCCCCCCAAACAATATATATTTTAATGTTGAGCCCCAGGGGATGGGGTCTCTGGGGCCAAAATCGGCCTGGGGTGGGGGGGGCCACTCACAGACACACTCATACACCCATTCACAGACTCACTCAGGGACTCATGTACTCACTCATAGACCCACTCAGACACTCATACACCAAATCATAGACCCACTTCGACACTCATGCACCCACACACAGACCCTCTCAGGCTCATGCACCCACTCACAGAGCTAATCAGAGACTCAGGCACTCACTTACAGACCCATTCAGAAACTCATAGACTCACTCAGACTCACTTACACACTCACACACCCACTCACAGATCCACTCAGAGACTTATGCACTCACTCACAGACCTACGCAGAGATTCACACACCCACTAAAAAGACCCACACAGACACTCACACACCCACTCACAGACCCACTCAGAGACTGAAGCACTCACTCACAGACCCACTCAGACACTTATGTATCCACTCACTGACCCACTTAGACATTCATGCATCCACTCACAGACCCATTCATACTCTCACACACCCACTCATGGACCCACGCAGACACTGACACACCCACTCACAGAGACACCCTCACACCCACTCTCACAACCAGTGTATCCCTCTCACACCTACTCTCATACCATGATAGACACTGTCACACCCACTTTCACACCTACATAGATCCTCTCACACCCAAACAGGCACTGTCACCCTCATTCTCACACCCAGAGACACCATCTCACAGCTATGTTCACACCCAGAGAGACAGGCCCTGCAGTCAAGCCCCACTGTGCAGTGCCGAAGGCTTTGCGGGGCAGTCGTTGGATTAAAGTATAGTAATTAAAATTACTTTACATAAAAAAACATAGAAATTCACTGAAAAAAACAAAGGTTACCGGGACATTATAGTTAGGCAATAAAAAAAAAAAAAACATAGAAATTCACTTAAAAAACCAAAGGTTACAGACATGTTATAATTAGTTTCTGAATTTACTCGCACAAAACCATAGAAATTCAGCAGTTATAGTTAGAATTATTTCAAGTAAACTAACCTGTGCTCAACCTCAGGAAGCTTGGGACAGAGCACTAAGGCTTAACGTAAGAGGCAATGAATAAAGTATTTGTGCAACACTTAAGTTACAGTAACACAGTGAAAAACACTACAAAAAGTCTAGTGTGCAAAACAAGATCAAAACTACAAAAAATCCAAAAGTATAAATGTGAATTTTTAAAGAAAAAACTGCAATACATTGTTTAGCAATTAATAGTGCTAATAGGTTTCTTTAAATCGCGCTAAACCGGGGCAAAGTCAAAGTTCAGGCTGACCGCAATGAAGGGCAGGCTGGCTACAGGACCCATGCGGGACCCACTGAAAAGTACCTTGGATGGAGGGCTGCTTCGAGATCAAGGAGGCAATGTGAGGGAGATGCTTTGGTTCCGATCCGTGCAGTCAGGGGGATGTGTCATCGTTAAGCCATACAGTTGTTGAACCACTCTCCTCGAAGTGTGATGTCGAACCCTCTTCAGTGGGGTTGATGTGTTATAGTTGAACCTTGCAGCGAAGGTGATGCACTGGAGCTGATGGTGATGCGTCAATGCTTAGCCGCACAATCAGTGATGAGAAGGCCTCGACCTCAGAGGCAGCCGCGATGCGTCGATCAGCACAACAGAGTCAATTTTTGCAGGCAAGAGGCTGAAGTCCCCTTTCAAGGCGCAGGACTGGATTGGCACCTCCTGGCAGGACAGGACTCACAGTTGACAGAGTCCAGCAGCTACAGCAGAGTGTGGGGAAGTATTTGATGGCCCCGAGAATTCAGAACATGAGGCAAGTCAGCAAGCCGTTGGAGTCACTTGGTTCCTGGGAGGATCTAGAGAGTTAAGTCCAGTCCTTCTCACTCCCAGGTAGGGGGCAGAAGGCCATCCCAGCAAAGATGTTCAGAGGAGTGGAATTCCCTCCTGGCAGCACAGCAGTCCTTCTTCCTGGTAGAAATGTCCTCAGATCCAAAAGTGTACTGATTTAGTGAGGTTTGGGGTACAGTAACTATACCCAGTTGAGACTTTGAAAAGGAGGAGAGAGGCCTTTGAAGTGCACAAGGTCCCTGTCCTTCCTTCCCTAGCTCCAGACACTGTACAGGGGTTTTGCAGCTCTTTGTGTGGGGACAGACACAGTCCTATTCAGATGCAAGTGTCCTCCTTTCCATCTAGCCCAGGAAGGGCAATCAACCTGGTTATGGGCCATCAGGATGTAAATGTCACTCTCCAGCTTCCTTTATGCGTGACTGTCTAAAGTGAATGCACAAAGCCCAGCTGTCACTTACCCCAGATGTGTATTCAAAGACAGGTAGAGGCACAGACTGGTTAAAGTAAAAATTGCAAACTTTCTAAAAATTGCATTTTCAGACTTAAGATTTAAAATCCAAGTTCACCATAAATTGTGATTTTAATTTTTGAGTCCAGTGACATCAAACTCCAAATTTCTGTCTTGTCCCAATTGGGAATTTCACTTAAAGGCTGTTTCAAGGTAATCCCAATGGATAGGCTTTGCTGCAGTGAAAAATGAATTTAATAGTTTTTCACTACCAGGGCATATTGGACTTAAAAGTACATTTCCAACGTTTCAAATGCACTGCACCCAGCTCTTGGGGCTAACTAGGGCCTACCTTAGGGGTGACTTACATGTAATAACAAACATTTGCAATGCAATGGGTCTCCGTTTCCTTGAGTTTGAGTTATTAGCATTGTAAACTGCTAACAGGACTTTTCTTGCCACATAAACTGAAAATGAAAAGTAAAACAGTTTCACAGAAGTGAGCCGAGACAGCCGCCATGAGCAGATGCACAAAAGGAAAAAGAAGTTCCTTCACAATCAAACTTATCGGCAAAAGTGCAATTATCCATGTAACAGGGTTGATGTCATGCACAGTGCACGACTACTGCCCAGCGAGATCATGCCGCCTACGAAATAAAAAGAAAAAGTAGTCTAGAAACCATACGGAAAACAGGGAAACTTGTATGTTTTCAGTAGTTGGCAGGTGCGCTTGAGGAAGGATAAACACCGGAAAAGGCATGAAGTATGCATGCCTTTCACTAATGAAATCAAGCAAATTTTGAAAGGCAAGCCCACGAACCAACCCAACTGATGGGCATGACATGGGCGTGGTTTAAAGCCCACAGAGAGATTACTGCAGGGACAGAGAGCTTTACGCGCTCGACCATAAAAAGAAAGGTTTAGACCTGGCAAATGGGTGCACTTGCAAAGTTGAAATGGAAGCTTGAAACTGCACACACAGCCTCTGCAGAGGCAGGACTGAGGGATGCTTTAAAGGCTACTGGAGGTGGCACAATCAGTGCTGCAGACCCACTAGCAGTATTTAATTTACAGGTCCTTGGCATATATAGTGCACTTTACTAGGGTCTTACAAGTACATTAAATATGCTAATTGTGAAGAAGCCCATGTCACCATGTTTTAGAGTACAGCGCACCTGCACTTTAGCCATGAATAGCAGTGGTAAAATGCATAGAGTCCTAAAGCCAGCACAAATGAAGTCAGAAAAACAGGAGGTCAGAAGGCAAAAAGCCAAGGATGCTAGATCTAACTAGGTCTTAGACCCTGATTGTGAGTTTGGGTGCAAAGCTACTAGGTAGCTAGAATTAACGTTTGTGGCTGGTATCTCCACACATAAGTACACTTACTATGAGATAATACTTGAGCAATAAAGAATAATTGTTGGGATCTCTATTTTTTTTAGCGAAAATCAGCACAGATTTTCCATTTACATGGGGATTAACACACAGATTTACCAACCCCCATTGAGCAGATGGTAAATATGAGCAGGAGGGCATTACGAGGCTGGAGGTGGGGGAGGGGAGAATGTGGCCTCATGGGGAATTACATGCTTTTCCAGTGCCTTAGAAGGCGTTTTGCAGTGGCTGGGCAACTGGGCATGGCTGTTCTTGTGACCAAGTCCCATAGAGATTTTACCAGTTTCTGGCTGGTAAAATAGTGGTTGGTGTTCTTGCACAGAGAATACCTGAGTGTAGGGACACTTCACCACTTATTATTGAGCGTAACGGTTTCCCACAGAGGGATACAGCTCCACCTGCTTGGAATTAGTCTGATTTATACCTCTAGGATAGGTTTGAAAATTGTGATCGTTGCTGGCCAGCTACATATTTGACTCTGGAATTGTAAAACAATGTAATTGTATACTATCCCTTGAGATCTAGCCTTATTGTCAATCGGATCACCCTGTGGGAGGAGTGTTCCATCATGAGGCCGAGTGGCTTCTCTCATGAATGACTGGGCCTTCAGTAAGCAAATGTTGCCAGTTACTTTTACGCAAATTCTCTCTGCAGATTTATAAGCGATATTATTTTTAAATCTAATGCTGGCTACAAAGCAGCAATGCACCGCGCAACCTGAAAGGCACAGCTTTAATTCCAGGCTGAGGGGTCAGCCATGAGCACAGGTAATTTAAGGTTCTGAAAATAGTTTAGTGAAATTCCAGAAGGGGCTGATAATATGGCTTCTGCAGCGAGGGATAGACTCAGGGCTGCACTGTCTGCAGGTGCATCATACGCATCCATCAGTTTCAGTGGCTGTGGTTGGCTACAACACTATTTACCTATGTTTAAGGTGAGGCCGTTTATGGCAGCGTGGGGCTTTAGACCTGGGGAAGCTCGGAAAGGCTGCCAATTGTACAAATATCTTTCCTGTGTACATTATGCACCGAAATGCATGTAAATCACACATTTTGCACAGTGGACTATGAGGGCTACGGATTGAACGCATCAGAGTGTTGGGGCTTAAGCCCCTATTTGCGAATTGTGGTTTTGGGATAACATTGCTGTTCCTCTTCAGTTTCTCCCTGAAGCTCGCCAACTGTGGCATCAGGATTGGGAATGGGGTAAAAAATGGAGCGCAATGGGGAAGCAGCAAATCTTGGGGTCAGAATGAAAAGAACAATGACTATCACTGGTGCCCCCAGGCATATCCTGCATGTGCTCCAACATATAATGACAGTACATCAGTTATTATGTTTAGAGTAACAAAAATGAACATTTATCTGTTGTAGTAGAGGTTTTGTGGTTTTATTAAACCTCCAATTGTTAGGTTTACTCCTCTGATGTCGCTTCCTGTAATGTAATTATGGTTAAAGCTCATATAGTTTTGGTGAGTTAATGGGGTTAAAGGTCACTTGATGTCACTTCCACTCATGCTATGAGGGAGTGATGTCACTTTCATCCCTGACATTTTTGTGAATCGAAGTCCATGCCTGTGTGTTCAGCGAAAGAGCCTGTCTCTAGTTTATCTGTGCACGAGCTTCATATTGTATCAACCCAGCACCATTTAGAAACATTTCACAACCCAATGAACCTAAAGGGGATACCCCAATTTAGCATCAGAAAACTCCCACAGCTGTGAAAACTGCATCCACTGATACAGACATAGAGGTACCCCTCACTGCAGAATGTGGCTTCAAGATACAGCTGTTCTGCGCTGCCAGTTCCATCAGTCTCAGACTGCCTGCAAATATTAGCCATATCTGTACTAATAGTGCTAATACAAGTTCAGCTAGGACTATAAATCAATAGTATGATATTTGACAATATTTGGTGACAAATGTGAATGTTGTTTTCCACAAAAATCAGCAAAAATATACTTTGTCAGTTACAAATGGCCCGTCACTTCAAGCTCTGTACTTACAGTGCATTCGTTTCATTCATTAGTGAGTTAAACACGTAGGTGGCATTAGTGGCATAAGAAGGATTGTCGTGTTGTTTTTGGTAATATATAACAATGTTGTTTATGCAATGCAAAGCTAGGGAACGCGACCATGGCTCAGTTTTGTTGGGCATGCAAGTTTGTTTTTAGCTCACTGTTTGAAGTTTCGTTTATACACAGCTCATTGCACAGACCCTGGAATGAGCCAAATGCGAAAGTCAAGGAACACGAGGCAATTAGGCCAGTGAGTCAGCATCAGGAACAACGCGATTGTCGTCGAGGGATTTCTAACCACAACTTCTTAGTGGTCTGCGGAGGAGTTCTATCAAGCTGACTCTATACGGATGTCTCTGTAGTTCATGGAGGCCAATTATTATTATTAATATTAAGTTCTTTCTTCTTTGCTGGACAACACGTGTACACCAAGGTCGTTTAATGTGGAAGGTTTTGAATACTCTCATTTTGTTTGCAACTGATAACTAACAAGTACGTGTCATCCCCACCTGCATCAGTTTAATAGTTATATTTGGTTTACATAAACAGTGAAACAAATTGTAAACTGAGGGGCTGATTCACAATAATAAACGTACACTTTTTGTGTATGTTTACGATTATTTGCTATTCACAAAGGGATTTACGAATAGTATGTTTACATGTTCGATCTCCGCACATCATGTTTTTTATGTGCGGAGACTCCGTACTTGTAAAGATACTACTAGTAAATCCCTTTGTGAATTGCAAGTCATTATAAACTTACACAATGATGCAAGTTTACCTTTATGAATCAGGACCATAATTCAGTACAAATACAATTCATTCAAAAGCTGTTTAGTTATCCCTGTTCTTCATTTTTAACAACCCATACATACAGATTTCCCTAACTTGCAAAAGACATGGTTTGGTTTGAAAAACCATGGGGACGCACTGAGAGGAGTTAGAGGGGGCACCGCGGACTACATAGTACAACTACCAAAGTGGCAACGTCATCTCTACACCTTCCCTGTGCCTGGAGGTGCTTAAATCTGGCCAGGACTGACCGCAGCGTGGGACCCAATGCGAGGAGGGAGATGAGTGTGAAGGGGCACAGCGGACTACAGGGTCCAACTACCAAAGTGGCAGAATGGCCAGAAACATCATCTTCACCCATTTCCTGAGCCTGAAGGCGCTTAAATCTTCCCAGGACTACCCGCTGCGTGGGACACACTGTGAGGAGGCAGAGGAGTGAGAGGGAGGGCAGCTGACTACAGAGTCCAACAACCCAAGTGGCAGGAAGGCCACCAACATCATCTCCACACCTTCCCTGCACCTGGAGGCACTTAAATCTGTCGAGGACTGCCCACAGCGTGGGACGCGTGTTAGAGAGCAAACTTTATTAATAAAAATGAATGACTAAAATGCAATGTGAAATAATGTGTGTTTAACGACCTAACTGTAAAACGTGTGCTAGAAAAATAAATGTGCAGCTTAATAAACTGACTGACATGGTGGCGACCACGATGAAGTGCAATGTAAAATAATAAATATATTTGTAAATGTACTTTGTTTAATCATAAATAGATGTACTGACAAAACATGAATAATGTTACTGCACAAACAAAACCAATGCTTTGAAATGACTAGAAATGTTTTATTCTTCGTATTTAGCATTAGTTAAAAGGCCCAGGGTTTAGCATTGTTTAGAAGCACGATGTTTTAAATGTTGCTGATTTCACTGAAATGTTTTACAAACAGTTTTATTAAACATCCTGTGTGACTTGCACACTGGACATTTCTATTCTGCTTTGCTGCTCGTGTTCTACTTCCTTAAGATGATAATTGCAACTTTTAACAATTAACTTTATTTTCTGAAAGATAGCAGTGTTAGCTAAATGTGTTCAGTGTTGCTGTTTACCTAAATCAATAGCTGCCATCTGCCAAGGAGAATGAACATGACACTATCTTGGAAAGGAGATACATCTAAAGCACAGATGGAAGTTTATTGGCTGTGCACTAAACCACCTCATAGTCTTGTCCAATAGAAACCTAGCTAGTAAGTTTTTGGGACTTTAATTTAGCAAGCTTTAGGTGATGAGAGGCAAATTCATTTTAGATCTATTCAGAGTCAGTTCCTGTCCTAGTTCATGCTGAGTTAGCTGTGTTTCTGTTCAGCTTTTGCTTTTGTCTAACAGTTCAGTTACTTTAGGCCCAATGCTCTCTGAAGACCTGCAGTTCCTGCGCTCTGCTGAAGAATAATCTGCTGGCTGCTGTTTCATTTAGGAGAGATATAACCAATGTGCATTTATTTTTCCTTTGGAAATTTTCTCTTTAGAAAATCCAACTGCATGTTTTTGGTTAGTGCCATAGTAAGATGTTTTCCAAATTCATTTTTGTCTTGCTTTTATTTTTGCATGAAGCCCAAAAAAACATGCTTTTCAAATTAGAGTAATAACTAGGGATGCCCAACCTATTATTTGATTTTAAATTTGTATTAATTGATTGTGATTAATTCAACTGCACAAACTAAATGCATGCTGTTTCTATTTTCCACTTAATTCTGCGGTTATTCTGTACTGTTCTCTTAGAGTGTCTAATGTTAAATGCTTTAACAAGATTGAGATTCTTTAGACGTTTTGGGGTACCTGTGTTGTCTATGTATTTCTATCATTTGGTTTTGCGCATGATCTATGTGACTTTAGCATTGTTAATTTAAGGGGAATAAATGTTTAAACTTTACTAAACTGGTGTGGTGATTCATGGCCATATAGGTCATGGTGTGTTTCAATTACTGACTTATTATTGCATATTTTGTTATTGTTTGATGGCTATTGGCTCTCATTGTTTGATTGGATGTTCTCTTACTCCTGTCTGAGTCAAAAGATTTGAGTTGACCTCTGAGGGGGAGTAGATGCCAATGCTGTTTTACGAGTCACCTTATCATAATAATATAATATAACATAAGGTCACATGCCCACATGTGCATGGGACGCACCTGGGCGGTTGCCCCGATGAAGACCGGGCCAAGACTGGGCCCATCTTCGACCATCATCAGCATAGGAGGCCGGGCCCACCCTCCTTCTGCAACCATCTTTGGAACACGCTCTGGCGCAGCTTGTGGTAAGCCCATTTTTTTACTTGACTGAAGATCGGGTGGCAGGTTTCCAGTTGCCCCAGTGTTCATAAGTAACCTCAAGAGAGTGACTTGGTGAGATGGGGAAGAGACATATGGTGGGTGTTAAAGACTCAGCCCTGAGAGCCTTGAATTTCACTACTCTAGACTCCGTCCTGTCCCAATTAATAGGTGTGATCTCAAAAGAGATCGATCTTGCGGAGTGTAGTTTGGAGAGAATGCCCCTGACCCAGTAGCGGGCCGTCCTTTAGGGCGGAGGGGCCACGCCCCCCCACCCCATGAAGAGTGTCTGTCAGGCTGAACAAAGGTCAGCCTGACAGACACTCTTCATGTTCAGGTCAGGGAGCCAGGAGCAGACATGCGCGATTTGCGCAGACTCCTGGCTGCCTGAGCTGAACTTTGCTGGGCTGAGGAGATCACAACCCCTATGGGCGTGACCTCCTCGGCCCAGCAAAGGTGCCTCGAGGCCCTCCCCTGGGTGACGAGGAAAGCGTCACCCATTGACACTCTCCCTGGGCGCTTCAGGTTTAAGCCCTGAAGCGGCCAGGGCGAGTGTCAATCAGTGACACTGTCACAGAGTGGGGTGGGGTCAGCAGTCTCACTGACCCCATCCCACTCTGTGACGAGGCTGGGACTGCTGCCTTCCCTCATTGGCTGACCTCAGGTCAGCCAATGAGGGAAGGCAGCAGTCCCAACCCTCCTGGGACCTCCGAGGCTGAAGGTAAGTGTGTGTGTGTGTGTATATATGTATGTATGTATGTATGTATGTATGTATGTATGTATGTCTGTTATGTTTTACATTGAATGTTTGGTGCGCACGTGCATGTTTGAGTGTTATGAGTGTTGTTAATGGATGTGAGTGCGTGCGTGCGTGTGTGTGTGAAAGAATGAATGTGTGTGATCTTGGAAAATGAATGTTTGGTGCGTGCGTGTATGTTTGAATGGAATGAGTGTTAATGGGTGAGCGTGCGTGCGTGTCTGTGTGTGTGAAATAATGAGCCTGTGTGTGTGTGTGTGTTTGTGTGTGTGTGTGTGTTTGTGCCCCGCCCGCCCCCCTCCCAAAGCTGCCGGCCGCCACTGCCCTGACCCCTTGTTAGTTCCGCAATCGGCTCTACCGGGGGAGCCATTAATTTCAGTGAATAGCATCATTTATGGGGATGGGGCGTTAGTTCACACTGATTTGGTTTCCCAGGCTCAGGACCATACATCAGATTGCAATTCACAATGAAATCACAATTCTAGCATTTGTCCACCCCAAGCTAAGCGGAAACGTCAACAAAAGTGAGTGAAAACCACAAAGGGCAACCCACAACCTGTGAGGGACTTGGCTTATTCAGTGGGGGGCCTCAGGCCTTGTTTTTTTTGGACAGGGATCAAATTGCTGTCAAATTCAGAGAACTTATTGCAGAGAGTCTGTCGCCATTGCTAGAGAGACTGTCCAGCATAGAGGCTGCTATCTTGGCAGTATCAAAATTCTTCTCCTCTATTTGTCTTAGTAATATGAGAATTGGCTCCCTCTCTACTACCCCACTAAGTTGCGCGATGGGTACTGCTCCTATTAAAAAGCAAGGAGGGTATATAAGGAGGCCATTAGGGTAAGGGAATTAGAGCTAAAGTAAGAATTATGGAGGTAATTACTATCCACCTGCAAACAGGGGGATTGAATGGGGTTCTGGCATATTGTCAATGGGAAGCAGCTTTGTGCGGCTGCACCCAAAAACATTTCTATTTCCTCCGACTTGTTGGTGGCCTACTTTAGAAGTGTACACACCATAAGTGAGGAGGGGTTGGAATTAAATGAAGGGGAGGAAAATGCTCCTCCCCTGGACTTAGTTTTGAGGTGGCAGAAGTGAGGGCTGCTACCATAGCTAGCCCTTCTAATAAAGCACTGGGTCCCGATGGGATACACATGGACCTGTTTAAAGGGGAGGTGTCCCTTTGGGTCCCGATCCTTACAAATGTATTAAATGCGGCAATCCAGGGTACAATTCCACCCTCATGGAAAGCTGCGGTGATTGTTCCCATCTTTAAAAAAAAAGGGGGATCGACAAGACCCTGGATGCCATCACACCATCTCTTTGCTAAATTCTGTCGTAAAATATTGGGGCCGGTTATTTTGCAGAGGCATGAAAAATGGGTCCGTGCAAATAACAATTTGAGCCCCGGTCAGTATGGCTTAATTGAGGGAAAGGGCACCATGAAGCAGTGCCTGAATTTGAAAAAAATAATTGGCAAATATGTGGTGGGAAACAATGATCATACCATTTAGCTTTTATGGACCTTAGTTGTGCCTTTGACTGTGTATTCCGGTCTAAGCTTTGGCACAATCTTATGGCCCTAGGTTTGCTGTCTTCACTGGTTGACCTTTTAAGAGCTCTGCACATGGGGGCAACTGCATCTGTTAGGTATGGAGTGAAGGGGGAATGTACAGATTTATTTGATGTCCCCGGGAGTTAGGCAGTGTTGTTTATTGGCCCCAGTTCTCGTCCTAATATATATAAATGGTCTTAACCATCACCTGATTGGAAATGGTAAGGACTTGCCCAAAGTTAACTCTACCTTTGTTCCTTGCCTGCTATATGCGGATGGCACAGTCTTAATGTCCCGCACTGTAAACAGGCTTAAAGGGATGGTAGATTCATTTGTATCTTTCAAGGAAGAGTTGGGTTTGGATACAAATATTACAAAAACCCAAAACATGGTGTGTGGGAAACTGAATCCTAAAACCAGACCCATAACCATCAAGGGTAAGGCCATCAGTAAGGTAGCATCCTTCCCGTATTTAGGGGTTACATTTGACCAAGGTGGTAACTGGCGGCCTTGCATTTTAAATCAATGTGCCTGCTTTTGTCAGGCAAGTGGTGCCTTATTTATATTTGCACTTACTGTGGGTAATAAACCAGTTTTGCTGCTATTGCAGGTGTACAAAATGAAATGCCTACCAGTGCTGATATACAGCGTTGCCGTCTGGGGGGATAGTAACTGTATAGTTATCCAAATGGAGAAGAACTGTTTTTGTGTGGGACCCTCCAGTTCGAAATTTTTTGGGCAGAAGCAACTGGGACTAGATTATGTGGAAGATCAGGTGAAATTAGCCCCACTGTTGCTGTGGATGTCGGTGTGGAACAGTGACTCCACAGTTCTGAACAGGGATATTATTGAGGCTTGCTTTGGGTGTGCGCATGGACTTAAGATCCCTTGGCTATGGTATATAGAATCTATGACCGAGTTGATAGGCTGTCCAGAGTTGTTCACTAAGCCAAGGGGCATCAAGAAGTGGGACAGGAAGATAGTTAAGGAAATTTTTATGAGGTATGCAATGCAAGCAAGGGAAATGAGGCACTTGCTAACCCAGGTATCCGTCCACTCCTGTTTTTGAAAACATCACTGGGCCCTGAGCCATAACGTAGCCAAGTTAGGCGCCCCTGGAAAAGTTCCCTTTTAACTAATTTTCGGTTGGGCACAATTCGCACATATATTTGCCTTCCCCCACTGCAATATGATCCGAAATAGATCTAGCTATGCCCCTGTGACAGCAGTTCCCCACAGACCATAGAGCATTTCGTGTTTTTTTCTATAGATATTATGATTTGCTGCGGGGCCGGTATCTACTTCCAATTTTGAGGGCCAGGGGCTTTTGACAGTATAAGCCAGCTCTTTTGTTTTTTCAACGATGAAACAGGGAGGTGATAGTGCTGGCAGTGCTTTCCTTTTGGAAGGGAGTGTTGGCTTGGAGCAAGGATATGAATTTTAATGTATAGGGATATTTATGTTGTTTTTATTTCATACTGAATTGAGTTTTTCTTTTTTAAAGGGGTTATATTGTATGGTGGGTTTTTAATGTGTTTTTATTCTCTTTTACGATTATTGTTATATAATCCAATAAATATTTTTACATACATACGTACTTCAAAAGCTGTTTAGTTATCTCTGTTCTTCATTTTTAACAGGACCATAGTTACAGATTTCCCTACCTTGCAAAAGACATGCCTTGGATTGAAAAACCATGGAAAATCATAATTTCTTTAATATTTTCTAGATGCTCATTCGCTAACAAAGGATCAACATTGTGTTTTCTTTCCTTGTTTAGTTGCGCAAAATTCAACAATACATGACTGAGAAATTCAGTTTGTATTATACAGGCTTTACATGCTTGATGGTGCAGCACAATATATTAATTACTAGACAAAGAAGCATATGAATGTGGTTTATTCGAATCAACATGTAATTTCTTCTAAATCCCGGTCCAACTCTAGACTAGTTCCATCACGGGGCAGGTTGGCTCCATTCTTTTGTTCATTTTATCGACTACTTTTCCCCTCGTGTGCCATGGCCAGGTCTGGGCATTCAGGGGTATGAATCTCACCGACTGCAGGTAGTCCAGAATACAGCAACTCCCATCATTCTTGGACTCCCACCTCGTACTACGAATTCTACTCATTGTCATAAACTCCATTGGTGGGTGAACCAGATGGTAAACATCTGAGTTCTGCTACTGAGGGCCTCGATATTCGACTTGGCGGTGTCTGTCCCAGGGCTTGTAATCTTCCAGAGCTCTTGGGAGTGGGTAAAGCAGATCTGCATCACCTGATATCAAAGTGAGGGGTTGTGACGTATGGATGAAAAGGTTCTGGGCCCTGCGAAGTTCGGCCAAAATCAACAGTGGCGGCTTGATATGGACCAATGGGAGCACGAGGAATGGCAGTAGCAACCAGGTGCTTGGCCAGCACAGTGAGTTAGAGTGCAGACAGCCTGGGGAGCAACCATCATGCAGAACAGGGATTGGTAAAACTCCCTAAGCGCCACAGCTATACATTGGGGCCACAGTGAAGCCCCTATAAGGAGGACTGGAACACATGGCAAGGTGGGAACCATGCTGATGGAGTTGGTGTCCTGACCCATTGTGGCCTAACAGTGGCCATAATTGCCAATTCAGTGGATGAGAGATCAGTCTTGCAGTAAATATTTGGTGGTAGAATTACATTTCTGGGCTTGTTTACTGAGCCCTACTGAATGGAATTTTGAAATGGATTATTGAAGTGTGAGCATCCTGAAACATTATGGCTGACAGAAGAAGGTGCAAGTAAAACTTTTGTAATCTGTGGGTCAGTCGGTCAAACTAAGGCAAATATTCAGCAACTGTGGAGCCCTGTGCCTATGTTGACCTTTCCCCAGGGGAGATGGCATGCCTACTTTCTATCAATAAACTGCATATATAACTGGCCAAAACATCTACCAGTTTTGAGAAGGCTGTGAAGGCAATAGAAGGTACACTGGAAGGATTGACATATCGAGTGTCAGGGGTTGAGAAGGTACAGGAGGCTGCAAAAAAAGGTTGCACATTTTAGAGGAATGGTCCCAGGAGCAGGGCCGGCTCTAGTGTACGATTGGTGCCACTACACCGGGTGCTGACTTTGGTGGGGTGTGGCGCTGTGTTTGCAATTTTATTGTGGTTTTAAAAGCACCTGCTGCTGTGTTCTTTGCCTTCAGCAGTTCTTAGTCAACAATTACATTTTCAAGATAACTCAGTTGATTAATGTTCTTCCTGGAGAAAGATCGAACTTTGTCTGGCGGAAGTTTTGACTTATCATAAGGTAGTGCTATCACAGATGGTTAATATGCCTGTTGCAAAGAATGTCTCCATGCAGATCATACAATGTGAATAGGTCAGTGGGTTACTGCTTTTGTCAGAGAGATCCTTTTGTTGCTTGCAGTTTCTAAATTAAAATCCTAATATAGAACAGTGAGCAATTAACTGTCATCAAAGAGCTGCATGCAAACAGCAAGGTATAGGTTAGAGCGTTATGATATTTTTTCCAGTCTTTCATTAACCTAATGTTGCAAAAAGGGTTCATTTGAATAAAATTCAATTTTTATTATTAAAGAGATCTCTCAACCATGGTGTTATGTTTTAAATTATGAGTTTGTGCTTCTCTAGACAAAGCATTCTTAAATTATGCTGCCTACCAGTATGGATGACATGTGACTCCTACACCTTGTAGTCCTCTGTCTTATGTAACATTTCCCATACACTGATTTACACAAGTTTCATGATTGTCTCTGTGTGATGTGTGTGATGTAAAATGCTCTGACAACCTACACTGATATGAGTGGCGCTATAAAACTAACCAAATGCACCTGAGAGAGAGTTGTTATGGAGACATGAGGGGCACTGTCAAAGGGTGGTAGTGAGGGAATATGTGGTGGAGGTGGTCATTGGAGGGCGGCAACAAACATTGTCGCACTGGGCGCCTGGGATACTTAAAACACTGCGAAAGGGCTAAGCGCTTTCAAAACAAATGTGATGGAAGCCAACTCCCTGCTGCAATTTAAAAATTAGCATCTTGACAGTCAATGCAGAGGTATACTGTAGGAGGCTGGCCTGGCTTGTAGTGGGTACCAGAGGTATTTACACTCTGTACCAGGTCCAGTTATCCCTTATTAGGGTAGAAGAGGTGTTTCTAGCAGCTTAGGCTGATAGAAGGTAGCTACGGCAAAGCAGCTTAGGCTGAACTAGGAGACATGTAAAGCTCCTACTATACCACTGGTGTCATATGCACAATATCATAAGAAAACACAATACACAGATATACTAAAAATAAAGGTACTTTATTTTTATGACAATATGCCAAAAGCATCTCAGTGAGTACCCTCAGTATGAGGATGCCAAATATACACAAGATATATGTACACAATACCAAAATTATGCAGTAATAGCAAAAGGAAGTAATGCAAGCAGTGTAAACTTACAATAGATTGCAATAGGTATAGGTCAACACAAACCATATACTCCAAAAGAGGAATGCGAACCACGAATGGACCCCAAACCTATGTGAGCTTGTAGAGGGTTGCTGGGACTGTAAGAAAACAGTGAGGGTTAGAAAAATAGCCCACCCCAAGACCCTGTAAGGTAGGTGTAAAGTGCACCTACAACCCCCAGAGAGCACAGAAGTTGTGATAGGGGGATTCTGCAAGGAAAACCAACACCAGCAATGCAACAACAGTGGATTTCCGGACCTGAGTACCTGTAAGACAAGGGGACCAAGTCCAAGAGTCGTGACAGTGTCGAGAGTGGGCAGGAGCCCAGGAAATGCCAGCTGAGGGTGCAAGGAAGCTGCCACCGGATGGAAGAAGCTTGGTGTTTTGCAAGAACGAAGAGGACTAGGAACTTCCCCTTTGGAGGATAGATGTCCCACGTCGTGAAGAAGCTTGCAGAGGTATTCCCACACAGAAAGACTGCAAACAAGCCTTGTTAGGTGCAAGGGTCGCGGTTAGGGTTTTTGGATGCTGCTGTGGTCCAGGAGGGACCAGGATACGCCACTTGGATGAGGAGACAGAGGGGGTGCCCAGCAAGTCAAGGAGCCCTCACAGAAAGCAGGCAGAACCCGCAGAAGTACCGTAACAGGCACTTAGAAGAGGAGTGAACCGTAGTCCACACATTATCACAAAAGGGAGTCCTACAACACCGGAGGACAACTCAGAAGGTTGTGCACTGCTGGTTAGAGTTTCGGGGACCCAGGCTTGGCTGTGCACGAAGGAAATCCTGGAAGAGTGCACAGGAGCCGGAGCAGCTGCAAATCACGCAGTACCTAGCAATGCAGTCTAGTGTGGGGAGGCAAGGACTTACCTCCACCAAACTTGGACTGAAGAGTCACTGGACTGTGGGAGTCACTTGGACAGAGTTGCTGAGTTCCAGGGACCACGCTCGTAGTGCTGAGAGGGGACCCAGAGGACCGGTGATGCAGTCTTTTGTCGCCTGCGGTTGCAGGGGGAAGATTTCGTCGACCCACGGGAGATTTCTTCAGAGCTCCTGGTGCAGAAAGGAGGCAGGCTACCTCCAGAGCATGACCCACCAGGAAACAGTCGAGAAAGCCGGCAGGATGAAGCGATACAAGGTTGCAGTAGTCGTCTTTGCTACTTTGTTGCGGTTTTGCAGGTGTCCAGAGCAGTCAGCGGTCGATCCTTTGGCAAAAGGTGAAGAGGGAGATGCAGAGGAACTCCGGTGAGCTCTTGCATTCGGTATCTGAAGAATTCCCCAAAGCAGAGACCCTAAATAGCCAGAAAAGGAGGTTTGGCTACCTAGGAAGGAGGATTGGCTACTAAGAGAGGTAAGAGCCTATCAGAAGGAGTCTCTGACGTCACCTGCTGGCACTGGCCACTCAGAGCAGTCCAGTGTGCCAGCAACACCTCTGTTTCCAAGATGACAGAGGTCTGGGGCACACTGGAGGAGCTCTGGTCACTCCCTTTTCCTTTGTCCAGTTTCACGCCAGAGCAGGGCTGGGGGATCCCTAAACCGGTGTAGACTGGCTTATGCAGAGATGGGCAGCATCCGTGCCCATCAAAGCATTTCCAGAGGCTGGGGGAGGCTACTCCTCCCCAGCCATAACCTATTTCACACCTATTTCCAAAGGGAGAGGGTGTCACACCCTCTATCAGAGGAAATCCTTTGTTCTGCCTTCCTGGGCCAGGGCTGCCTGGACCCCAGGAGGGCAGAAACCTGTCTGAGGGGTTGGCAGCAGCAGCAGCTGCAGTGGAGACCCCGGAAAGGCTGTTTGGCAGTACCCGGGTTCTGTGCTAGAGACCCGGGGGATCATGGAATTGTCTCCCCAATGCCAGAATGGCATTGGGGTGACAATTCCATGATCTTAGACATGTTACATGGCCATGTTCGGAGTTACCATTGTGACGCTATACATAGGTAGTGGCCTATGTATAGTGCATGCGTGAAATGGTGTCCCCGCACTCACAAGGTCCGGGGAATTTGCCCTGAACGATGTGGGGGCACCTTGGCTAGTGCCAGGGTGCCCACACACTAAGTAACTTTGCACCCAACCTTCACCAGGTGAAGGTTAGACATATAGGTGACTTATAAGTTACTTAAGTGCAGTGGAAAATGGCTGTGAAATAACGTGGACGTTATTTCACTCAGGCTGTACTGGCAGGCCTGTGTAAGAATTGTCAGATCTCCCTATGTATGGCAAAAGAAATGCTGCAGCCTATAGGGGTCTCCTGGAACCCCAATACCCTGGGTACCTCAGTACCATATACTAGGGAATTATAAGGGTGTTCCAGTATGCCAATGTGAATTGGTGAAATTGGTCACTAGCCTGTTAGTGACAATTTGGAAAGCAGAGAGAGCATAACCACTGAGGTTCTGGTTAGCAGAGCCTCAGTGAGACAGTTAGTCATCACACAGGGAACACATTCAGGGCACATAATTATGAGCACTGGGGCCCTGCCTGGCAGGGTCCCAGTTACACATAGACTAAAACAACATATATACAGTGAAATATGGGGGTAACATGCCAGGCAGGATGGTACTTTCCTACACAACCCCCCCAAACGAAGGAAAATAAGACTAGCCATGACCTGATGAGTCTTAATTGTCTAAGTGGAAATATCTGGAGAGTCCATCTGCATTGGAGTGGGTACTCCCAGGTCTATGTTCCACTGTATAGTCCATCCCCTGTAGAGATATGGACCACCTCAACAAGTTAGGGTTTTCACCTTTCATTTGTTTTAGCCAAAGTAGAGGTTTGTGGTCTGTCTGAACAATGAAGTGAGTGCCAAACAGGTATGGCCTCAACTTCTTCAGTGCCCAGACCACAGCAAAGACCTCCCTCTCAATGGCAGACCAACGCTTTTCTCTAAGGGTCAACCTTCTGCTGATAAAAGCTACTGGTTGATCCTGGCCCTCAGAGTTAAGTTGTGATAAGACTGCCCCTACCCCTAATTCAGATGCATCAGTTTGAACAATTAATTTTTTGGAGTAACATGGGCTTTTTAGGACAGGTGCAGTGCACATGGCCTGTTTGAGCTCCTCAAAAGCTTTCTGACAGCTAGCTGTCCACAATACCTTTTTAGGCATCTTCTTGCTAGTGAGATCATTAAGTGGGGCTGCAATGGAGCCATAGTTTTTAATGAATCTCCTGTAATACCCAGTGAAGCCTAGGAAGGCTCTCACCTGGGTCTGTGTTGTAGGGGGAACCCAATCCATGATTGTCTGGATTTTCCCCTGAAGTGGTGCAATCTGTTCTCCACCTACCAGGTGTCCCAGATAAACCACTTTCCCCTGCCCTATCTGGCACTTTGAAGCCTTGATAGTGAGGCCTGCCTTTTGCAGGGCCTCCAAAACTTTCCACAGGTGGACCAGGTGACCATCCCAGGTGGAGCTAAAGACAGCTATATCGTCTAGATCTGCTGCACTAAAAGCCTCCAACCCTTGCAGGACTATATTCACCAACCTCTGAAAAGTGGCAGGTGCATTTTTCAAACCAAAGGGCATTACTGTGAATTGGTAGTGCCCTCCAATGGTCGAAAATGCAGTTTTTGCTTTAGCATCCTCTGATAATTTGATCTGCCAATACCCTGCAGTCAGATCTAAGGTGCTTAGATACTTGGCAGATGCCAGTGTATCTATGAGCTCATCTGCCCTGGGAATAGGGTGAGCATCAGTTTTTGTTACCTGGTTGAGACCTCTGTAATCTACACAAAACCTCATCTCCCTTTTTCCATCTTTTCAGTGAGGCTTTGGAACAAGCACCACAGGAGAGGCCCATGGGCTTTCAGAATGTTCAACCACTCCCAGATCAAGCATTTTCTGAACTTCTTGCTTTATGCAGTCCCTGACATGGTCAGGCTGCCTATAGATTTTACTTTTGACAGGCAAGCTGTCTCTAGTATCAACTGTGTGTTCACACCAAGATGTGGTGCCTGGCACAGTTGAAAAGAGTTCAGAAAACTGACCAAGGAGATTTATGCAGTTGTCTTTCTGCTCTGCAGTAAGACAGTCTGCCAAAACTAAACCTTCCACTAAAGCATCATCTTCAGTGGAAGAGAAGAGATCAGGGAGAGGGTCACTCTCTTCTTTCTGTCCTTCATCTGTTGCCATGAGCAGGGTGAGATCAGCCCTGTCATAGTAGGGTTTTAGGCGGTTTACATGGAGCACCCTGAGGGAACTCCTGGCAGTGCCCAGGTCATCCAAGTAGGTGACCTCACCCTTCTTTTCAACAATGAGATGGGGTCCACTCCATTTGTCTTGGAGTGCTCTTGGGGCCACAGGCTCCAATACCCACACCTTCTGTCCTGGTTGGTACTGAATCAGAACAGCCTTCTGGTCATGCCATTGCTTTTGGAGCTCTTGGCTGGCCTGAAGGTTTTTACTGGCCTTTTTCATGTACTCGGCCATTCTGGATCTTAGGCCAAGTACATAGTCCACTATATCCTGCTTAGGAGCTTTTAAAGGTTGTTCCCAACCCTCCTTCACAAGTGTTAATGGACCTCTTACCGGGTGCCCAAATATGAGTTCAAAGGGGCTGAAGCCCACTCCTTTCTGGGGTACCTCCCTGTAAGCAAAAAGGAGGCAAGGTAACAGGACATCCCATCTCCTCCTGAGTTTTTCAGGGAGTCCCATTATCATTCCATTGAGAGTTTTATTAAACTTCTCTACCAGTCCATTTGTTTGTGGATGATAAGTTGTGGTGAATTTGTATGTTACACCACATTCCTTCCACATGGCCTTCAAGTATGCAGACATAAAATTGCTACCCCGTCTGATACAACCTCTTTTGGAAAGCCTACCCTGGAAAAGATTCCCAGAAGGGCTTTTGCCACTGCAGGTGCTGTAGTGGTCCTTAGAGGAATTGCTTCAGGATATCTTGTGGCATGGTCCACTACCACCAAGATAAACCTATTGCCTGAAGCAGTAGGAGGGCCAAGGGGGCCAACTATGTCAACCCCTACCCTTTCAAAGGGAACCCCAACCACAGGTAGTGGAATAAGGGGAGCCTTTGGAGTGCCACCAGTCTTGCCACTGGCTTGGCAGGTCACGCAAGACTTACAAAAATCTTTTGTGTCCTCTGACATCATAGGCCAGTGAAACAGGGGGACAAGCCTTTCCCATGTTTTAATCTGGCCCAAATGCCCAGCCAAGGGAATGTCATGTGCCAGAGTTAGGAGGAACTCTCTGTACTGCAGGGGAATGACCAATCTCCTGGATGCTCCAGGTTTTGGGTCCCTTGCCTCTGTGTACAAGAGGTTGTCCTCCCAGTAAACTCTATGTGAGTCACTGACATCCCCATTTTGCTGTTTGACAGCTTGCTGTCTGAGACCCTCTAATGTGGGACAGGATTGCTGTGCCACACTCAGCTCTTCCCTGGCAGGCCCCCCTCCACCCAAAAGCTCAGCAGTGTCTGCTGCCAGCTCCTCTGGTGAAGGTTCTACACAGGGAGGAAATTCTTCTTCCTCAGAAGCTGAATCATCTGTAGAGGGAGGGATAGTGGGGAGGGATTTATCCTTGCTACCCCTAGCTTTAGGGAGCACTTGGTCCATTGTTCCAGGATCCAAGTCACCCTGTCCTTTTTGCTTTTTGGCCTGAGCCCTTGTCAAAGCAAAAATATGCCCAGGAATGCCCAGAATTGCTGCATAAGCCTCCAACTCCACTTCTGCCCAAGCTGATGTCTCTAAATCATTTCCTAGTAGACAGTCTACAGGTAAATCAGAAGCAACCACAACTTTCTTTGGACCAGTAACCCCCCCTCCCAGTTGAGATTCACAACAGCCATGGGGTGGCTAAGAGTGTTGTTATGAGCGTCTGTCACTTGGTACTGGTGACCAAGTAGGTGTTGTTCAGGGTGTACCAGTTTCTCTATCACCATGGTAACACTGGCACCTGTGTCCCTGTAGGCCTGAACCTCAACACCATTGATTAGGGGAAGTTGCTTGTACTTATCCATATTAAGGGGACAAGCAACCAAGGTGGCCAAATCAATGGCACCTTCAGAGACTAGCACAGCCTCTGTGGTCTCCCTAACAAGACCAACCCCAACTAAATTACCAAAAGTGAGCCGAGCTACTCCCTTGGATTGTCTATTAGTAGGTTTGCTCCCACCACCACTGCTATTACTAGGGGCACTAGAAGTTGCAGTAGGGGTTGTGGTAGTGGGAGGTTTGGTGTTTTTGTTTGGACAACTGGCATCAGTTGTCCAATGGCCTTTTACTTTACATAACTAACACCAAGGCTTTTTGATTTGATTTGAAGAGGATTTGGACTCACCACCCCCACCAGAGTGTTTCTGTGGGCCTGATGAAGACTAATTTTTAGATTTGTCCTCACCCTTGTCAGAAGACTTACCATCCTTCTTCTTGCCATCCTTGTCACCCCCCTGTATGAACTTTTCTGTTCACTCTTGTTCTGACCCATTTGTCTGCCTTCTTTCCCAATTCTTGGGGAGAGGTCAGATCTGAGTCCACTAGATATTGGTATAACAAGACACACTGTTATTCAGAATATGCTCTCTCAGAATAAGATTATACAGGCTTTCATAGTCAGAAACTTTACTGCCATGTAACCACCCCTCCAAGGCCTTCACTGAACAGTCAACAAAGAAAATGCAGTTTTTGCTTTAGCATCCTCTGATAATTTGATCTGCCAATACCCTGCAGTCAGATCTAAGGTGCTTAGATACTTGGCAGATGCCAGTGTATCTATGAGCTCATCTGCCCTGGGAATAGGGTGAGCATCAGTTTTTGTTACCTGGTTGAGACCTCTGTAATCTACACAAAACCTCATCTCCCTTTTTCCATCTTTTCAGTGAGGCTTTGGAACAAGCACCACAGGAGAGGCCCATGGGCTTTCAGAATGTTCAACCACTCCCAGATCAAGCATTTTCTGAACTTCTTGCTTTATGCAGTCCCTGACATGGTCAGGCTGCCTATAGATTTTACTTTTGACAGGCAAGCTGTCTCTAGTATCAACTGTGTGTTCACACCAAGATGTGGTGCCTGGCACAGTTGAAAAGAGTTCAGAAAACTGACCAAGGAGATTTATGCAGTTGTCTTTCTGCTCTGCAGTAAGACAGTCTGCCAAAACTAAACCTTCCACTAAAGCATCATCTTCAGTGGAAGAGAAGAGATCAGGGAGAGGGTCACTCTCTTCTTTCTGTCCTTCATCTGTTGCCATGAGCAGGGTGAGATCAGCCCTGTCATAGTAGGGTTTTAGGCGGTTTACATGGAGCACCCTGAGGGAACTCCTGGCAGTGCCCAGGTCATCCAAGTAGGTGACCTCACCCTTCTTTTCAACAATGAGATGGGGTCCACTCCATTTGTCTTGGAGTGCTCTTGGGGCCACAGGCTCCAATACCCACACCTTCTGTCCTGGTTGGTACTGAATCAGAACAGCCTTCTGGTCATGCCATTGCTTTTGGAGCTCTTGGCTGGCCTGAAGGTTTTTACTGGCCTTTTTCATGTACTCGGCCATTCTGGATCTTAGGCCAAGTACATAGTCCACTATATCCTGCTTAGGAGCTTTTAAAGGTTGTTCCCAACCCTCCTTCACAAGTGTTAATGGACCTCTTACCGGGTGCCCAAATATGAGTTCAAAGGGGCTGAAGCCCACTCCTTTCTGGGGTACCTCCCTGTAAGCAAAAAGGAGGCAAGGTAACAGGACATCCCATCTCCTCCTGAGTTTTTCAGGGAGTCCCATTATCATTCCATTGAGAGTTTTATTAAACTTCTCTACCAGTCCATTTGTTTGTGGATGATAAGTTGTGGTGAATTTGTATGTTACACCACATTCCTTCCACATGGCCTTCAAGTATGCAGACATAAAATTGCTACCCCGTCTGATACAACCTCTTTTGGAAAGCCTACCCTGGAAAAGATTCCCAGAAGGGCTTTTGCCACTGCAGGTGCTGTAGTGGTCCTTAGAGGAATTGCTTCAGGATATCTTGTGGCATGGTCCACTATCACCAAGATAAACCTATTGCCTGAAGCAGTAGGAGGGCCAAGGGGGCCAACTATGTCAACCCCTACCCTTTCAAAGGGAACCCCAACCACAGGTAGTGGAATAAGGGGAGCCTTTGGAGTGCCACCAGTCTTGCCACTGGCTTGGCAGGTCACGCAAGACTTACAAAAATCTTTTGTGTCCTCTGACATCATAGGCCAGTGAAACAGGGGGACAAGCCTTTCCCATGTTTTAATCTGGCCCAAATGCCCAGCCAAGGGAATGTCATGTGCCAGAGTTAGGAGGAACTCTCTGTACTGCAGGGGAATGACCAATCTCCTGGATGCTCCAGGTTTTGGGTCCCTTGCCTCTGTGTACAAGAGGTTGTCCTCCCAGTAAACTCTATGTGAGTCACTGACATCCCCATTTTGCTGTTTGACAGCTTGCTGTCTGAGACCCTCTAATGTGGGACAGGATTGCTGTGCCACACTCAGCTCTTCCCTGGCAGGCCCCCCTCCACCCAAAAGCTCAGCAGTGTCTGCTGCCAGCTCCTCTGGTGAAGGTTCTACACAGGGAGGAAATTCTTCTTCCTCAGAAGCTGAATCATCTGTAGAGGGAGGGATAGTGGGGAGGGATTTATCCTTGCTACCCCTAGCTTTAGGGAGCACTTGGTCCATTGTTCCAGGATCCAAGTCACCCTGTCCTTTTTGCTTTTTGGCCTGAGCCCTTGTCAAAGCAAAAATATGCCCAGGAATGCCCAGAATTGCTGCATAAGCCTCCAACTCCACTTCTGCCCAAGCTGATGTCTCTAAATCATTTCCTAGTAGACAGTCTACAGGTAAATCAGAAGCAACCACAACTTTCTTTGGACCAGTAACCCCCCCTCCCAGTTGAGATTCACAACAGCCATGGGGTGGCTAAGAGTGTTGTTATGAGCGTCTGTCACTTGGTACTGGTGACCAAGTAGGTGTTGTTCAGGGTGTACCAGTTTCTCTATCACCATGGTAACACTGGCACCTGTGTCCCTGTAGGCCTGAACCTCAACACCATTGATTAGGGGAAGTTGCTTGTACTTATCCATATTAAGGGGACAAGCAACCAAGGTGGCCAAATCAATGGCACCTTCAGAGACTAGCACAGCCTCTGTGGTCTCCCTAACAAGACCAACCCCAACTAAATTACCAAAAGTGAGCCGAGCTACTCCCTTGGATTGGCTATTAGTAGGTTTGCTCCCACCACCACTGCTATTACTAGGGGCACTAGAAGTTGCAGTAGGGGTTGTGGTAGTGGGAGGTTTGGTGTTTTTGTTTGGACAACTGGCATCAGTTGTCCAATGGCCTTTTACTTTACAAAACTAACACCAAGGCTTTTTGATTTGATTTGAAGAGGATTTGGACTCACCACCCCCACCAGAGTGTTTCTGTGGGCCTGATGAAGACTAATTTTTAGATTTGTCCTCACCCTTGTCAGAAGACTTACCATCCTTCTTCTTGCCATCCTTGTCACCCCCCTGTATGAACTTTTCTGTTCACTCTTGTTCTGACCCATTTGTCTGCCTTCTTTCCCAATTCTTGGGGAGAGGTCAGATCTGAGTCCACTAGATATTGGTATAACAAGACACACTGTTATTCAGAATATGCTCTCTCAGAATAAGATTATACAGGCTTTCATAGTCAGAAACTTTACTGCCATGTAACCACCCCTCCAAGGCCTTCACTGAACAGTCAACAAAGTCTATCCAGTCTTGTGAGGACTCTTTTCTGGTGTCTCTGAACTTAATCCTGTATTGTTCAGTGGTTAAGCCAAATCCATCCAAGAGTGCATCCTTCAAAACTGCAAATTTATTGGCATCACTTTCTCTAACAGTAAGGAGCCTATCCCTACCCTTTCCATTGAAAGATAGCCACACAATAGCAGCCCACTGCCTTTGAGGAACCCCTGTACCATACAGGCCCTCTCAAGTGCAGCAAACCACTTGTTAATGTCATCCCCCTCCTTGTAAGGGGGAACTATCTTGTGCAGATTCCTGGAATCATGCTCTCTCACAGGATTGCTATCAGGAATACTGCTGCTGCCATCATGGGGTCCAAACCCCAACCTCTGTCTCTCCTTCTCCAGGTCTACCAGGTCTAGGGATTCCTTGTCTAGAGCCAGCTGTTGCTGTTTAAGCTTCAGCCTGGTCTCTTCCCCTCTCAACTTTTTGAGTTCCCTTTCTAACATGTTGTCTTCAGGGTGGGTGGGTTGGTAATGTTTAGACACTGAGGATATATTGGAACCAACAGAGGGAGACCTGTCCCTAACAGCTTGCACTCTAACAACCTGGCCTCCAGGAACAAAAGCATCCCTACTATGATGAGAGCTTCTATTACTACCAGCATTGCTAGGTGGTCTGCTAAGGGGCAGATTTGGAAGAGAACCCTATACACCTCCCTCAAGGGGTTTCCCTGAGTCAGAGTGTGAGCTATCTACTAACTTCTCAGATGAAGTGCCACCTAGGGACTTATCATTCTCAATGAGCATGTTATACAGAAATGCTCTAGAAGGGTTCTTTCCTACCACTAAACCTCTATCAATGCAGAGACTCCTTAGGCTCTTAAAGTTAAGATTGTCATAAGTAGTATTGACCATTTTAAGAGAAGTTCCTACATCAGACATGATAGAAGAAGGTTTAGAGACAGTGAGAATAGAGAAAAAATTTCAGGACTTTTTAAAGAACAGAAAAAAAAACTTTTTGAAACTTTTTGAAACTTTTAGAAAGTTTTAGGAGTACTTTTCAGCACTTAGCAGAAAGTGTAAGAGTAGAAAAGCAAAACTTTTTGGTTAGGTGTACATACACTGAACTTGTTTTGTATATTATTCTCTTATGAAAAGTACACAATGACAAAGTGGTAAGTAGTTACAAGTACTTATCCCACCGCTTCACAAACCAATGTAGGAGGCTGGCCTGGCTTGTAGTGGGTACCAGAGGTACTTACACCTTGTGCCAGGTCCAGTTATCCCTTATTAGTTTAGAAGAGGTGTTTCTAGCAGCTTAGGCTGATAGAAGGTAGCTACGGCAAAGCAGCTTAGGCTGAACTAGGAGACATGTAAAGCTCCTACTATACCACTGGTGTCATATGCACAATATCATAAGAAAACACAATACACGGATATACTAAAAATAAAGGTACTTTATTTTTATGACAATATGCCAAAAGTATCTCAGTGAGTACCCTCAGTATGAGGATGCCAAATATACACAAGATATATGTACACAATACCAAAATTATGCAGTAATAGCAAAAGTAAGTAATGCAAGCAGTGTAAAGTTACAATAGATTGCAATAGGAGCACATAGGTATAGGGGCAACACAAACCATATACTCCAAAGGTGGAATGCGAACCACGAATGGACCCCAAACCTATGTGAGCTTGTAGAGGGTCGCTGGGACTGTAAGAAAACAGTGAGGGTTAGAAAAATAGCCCACCCCAAGACCCTGTAAGGTAGGTGTAAAGTGCACCTACAACCCCCAGAGAGCACAAAAGTCGTGATAGGGGGATTCTGCAAGGAAAACCAACACAAGCAATGCAACAACAGTGGATTTCCGGACCTGAGTACCTGTAAGACAAGGGGACCAAGTCCAAGAGTCACGACAGTGTCGAGAGTGGGCAGGAGCCCAGGAAATGCCAGCTGAGGGTGCAAGGAAGCTGCCACCGGATGGAAGAAGCTTGGTGTTTTGCAAGAACGAAGAGGACTAGGAACTTCCCCTTTGGAGGATAGATGTCCCACGTCGTGAAGAAGCTTGCAGAGGTATTCCCACACAGAAAGACTGCAAACAAGCCTTGTTAGGTGCAAGGGTCGCGGTTAGGGTTTTTGGATGCTGCTGTGGTCCAGGAGGGACCAGGATACGCCACTTGGATGAGGAGACAGAGGGGGTGCCCAGCAAGTCAAGGAGCCCTCACAGAAAGCAGGCAGAACCCGCAGAAGTACCGTAACAGGCACTTAGAAGAGGAGTGAACCGTAGTCCACACATTATCACAAAAGGGAGTCCTACAACACCGGAGGACAACTCAGAAGGTTGTGCACTGCTGGTTAGAGTTTCGGGGAGCCAGGCTTGGCTGTGCAAGAAGGAAATCCTGGAAGAGTGCACAGGAGCCGGAGCAGCTGCAAATCACGCGGTACCCAGCAATGCAGTCTAGTGTGGGAAGGCAAGGACTTACCTCCACCAAACTTGGACTGAAGAGTCACTGGACTGTGGGAGTCACTTGAGTTGCTGAGTTCCAGGGACCACGCTCGTCGTGCTGAGAGGGGACCCAGAGGACCGGTGATGCAGTCTTTTGTTGCCTGCGGTTGCAGGGGGAAGATTCCGTCGACCCACTGGAGATTTCTTCAGAGCTCCTGGTGCAGAAAGGAGGCACTCTACCCCCAGAGCATGCACCACCAGGAAACAGTCGAGAAAGGCGGCAGGATGAAGCGATACAAGGTTGCAGTAGTCGTCTTTGCTACTTTGTTGATGTTTTGCAGGCGTCCTGAGCAGTCAGCGGTCGATCCTTTGGCAGAAGGTGAAGAGGGAGATGCAGAGGAACTCTGGTGAGCTCTTGCATTCAGTATCTGAAGAATTCCCAAAGCAGAGACCCTAAATAGCCAGAAAACGAGGTTTGGCTACCTAGGAAGGAGGACTGGCTACTAAGAGAGGTAAGAGCCTATCAGAAGGAGTCTCTGACATCACCTGATGGCACTGGCCACTCAGAGCACTCCAGTGTGCCAGCAACACCTCTGTTTCCAATATGGCAGAGGTCTGGGGCACACTGGAGGAGCTCTGGGCACCTCCCCTGGGAGGTGCAGGTCAGGGGAGTGGTCCCTCCCCTTTCCTTTGTCCAGTTTCGCGCCAGAGCAGGGCTGGGGGATCCCTAAACCGGTGTAGACTGGCTTATGCAGAGATGGGCAGCATCTGTGCCCATCAAAGCATTTCCAGAGGCTGGGGGAGGCTACTCTTCCCCAGCCATCACACCTATTTCCAAAGGGAGAGGGTGTCACACCCTCTCTCAGAGGAAATCCTTTGTTCTGCCTTCCTGGGCCAGGGCTGCCTGGACCCCAGGAGGGCAGAAACCTGCCTGAGGGGTTGGCAGCAGCAGCAGGAGCTGCAGTGGAGACCCCGGAAAGGCACTTTGGCAGTACCCGGGTTCTGTGCTAGAGACCCGGGGCTCATGGAATTGTCTCCCCAATGCCAGAATGCCAATGCTGTGGGCTGTTTCCTGCTAGGTCAGCGGGCAGAAACTGTTTCCGCCTGCTGACCCAGAGGGAAACTCCAGTGGGATGGTCACAGCACCAGCGGTGACCTGACCGTGGGAGTTTGGAGGGCAGCCTTTTCCACCCGCCAAACTCATAATGAGGGGCTTAGTATCAGTTCTGGATTGAGGTCTGTAAACACAAAGCTTTCCTACATGTTAGTAATCTAAAGCACGCTTTCCTTGTGTGTTAATTACACTATATGCATAATCATTTTTGCAAGTGCATTTCACTAACTCCTTCTCTATCTTCTCCTTCAATTCCTTTCTTCTATCATCAGTCTGATCCAGGAAAGTTTTCTGAACTTGTGAAAGTATACATTTGAGGTTATTCCTGTGCATGTAAACTGTAACAAATGTTACTGTAGGTTCAAAGAAACATGTTAGAAATGGAGTCTTTGGTTGGCAGTCAGGTTACCCCCTGTCCAAGCAAGGACTCTCACTCTAGTCAGGGAAAGTCACACACAATCCAAATTATCCTGTGCCACCCTCTGGTAGCTTGGCACTGAGCAGTCAGGCTTAACTTAGAAGGCAATGTGTAAAGTATTTGTGCAATAAATCATGCAATAACAGAATAACCACCAAAAAATTACACCACACAGGTTTAGAAAAATACAGAATATTTATCTGGTTAAAATAAGTTCAAAATGATCAAGATTTGATAACTACAAGTTGAAATATCACTTTGGTAATGATAAATAGAGTCATTATTTCTTAAAAACAATAAGTGTCTCTTGCAAGCACAGAATACCTGTTTTGCATCTAAATTATTTGCAAGGGACCGCAGAGAAGGAGATGCGTGGAAAATGTGGAGGTGTGCGTCGGTTTTTCCAGGCACACACAGACAATGAGTCAATGCTTTTTCACGCAACAAGGGCTTTGCATTGATTTCCGGCACGCAAACGTGGATCCTCTTCGGTTGCCGGGTATTTGGACGCCCCGGGGACGATGCCGAGAAATCCTGGGCGTGCAGGGTGAAGTCACAAGAGCTGAGTCAATCCGGTGGGCGAAGCGGGGAAATTTCAGTCACATGGCAGGCGATGCTTTGATTCCTCTCGCAGGAATTCGGGCTGCGTCGTCCCAGCTCGGCTATATGTCAATCCAGTGGGCTGTGCGTTGAAGTTCTGGTCGCAACGCTGGCGCTGCGTCGATCCTCACTCGAGGAGCCAGGCTGTGTCGTTCCGGTTGGGTGTGCGGTGATTTTCTCACTGCGGTGCAGGCTGCTGTGCGTCGATTATGGCAGGCTGTGCAACGATTTTCACTGCACAAGGAGTTCTTTTGCAGAGATGAAGTCTTTTTGGCCCTAAGACTTCAGGAAATAGGAGGCAAGCTCAATCCAAGCCCTTGGAGAGCACTTCTCAGCAGAGCCAGAGGGCAGAAAGGCAGCAGTTCTTTTCAGAAAATCAGTCAGGTGAGTCCTTTGGGCAGCCAGGCAACCTACCAGGTTGCAGGTTCTGGCTCAGAGTTCCTTTCCCAGTAGGTATCTTGTCAAGAAGTGTCTGTGTTGGTAGGGTCAGAGGCCCTGTTTAAATACCCAAAATGTGCCTTTGAAGTGGGGGAGACTTGAAAGAGTGGCTTAGAAGTGCACAAGGTCCCCTTTCAGTTCCATCTTGTCTGCCAGGGTCCCAGTAGGGGGATTGGCAGTCCATTGTGTGAGGGCAGGCCACTGTCCTTTGACATGTAAGTGTCAGGCCCTCCACCCTCCCAGCCCAGGAAGACACATTCATTATGCAGATATGTGACTGAGGATCCTGTGCTTGGGGTTGTCTGAGTGAAGTGCACAAAGGAGCTGTCAACTAACCCAGCCAGACGTGGATTGTAAGGCACAGAAGGATTTAAGTGCATAGAAATGCTCACTTTCTAAAAGTGGCATTTCTAAAATAGTAATATTAAATCCAACTTTACCAGTCAGCAGGATTTTGTTTAACCATTCTGGCCATACTAAATATGACCTTGTTACTCCTTTCAGATCACAATCTACCACTCAAACAGTATATGAGGGTAGTCCTAATGTTTGCCTATAAAAGGAGCAGGCCTCACAAGAGTGTAAAATGAATTTAGGAGTTTTACACTACCAGGACATATAACCTACACAGGTACATGTCCTGCCTTTACCCTACATAGCACCCTGCCCTATGGGTTGCCTAGGGCCTACGTTAGGCATGACTTATAAGTAGAAAAGGGGAGTTTGGCAAGTACTTTTAAATACCAAGTCAAATTGGCAGTGAAACTGCACACACAGGCCTTGCAATGGCAGGCCTGAGACATGGTTAGGGGGCTACTTATGTGGGTGGCACAATCAGTTCTGTAGGCTCACTAGTAGGATTGAATCTACAGGCCCTGGGCATATGTAGTGTACTTTTACTAGGGACTTATAAGTAAATAAAATAAGCCAATTGGGTATGAGCCAATGTCATCATGTGTTAAGGGAGAGCGCATATGCACTTTAGCACTGGCTAGCAGTGGTAAAGTGCGCAGAGTCCTAAAACCAGCCAAAAAAAATTCAAAAATTGGAGTGAGGCAGGAAAAAGGTTGAGGGTGACCACCCTAAGGCTGTCAGGTCTAACACTCCTACAATGTCAATGTTTTTAGCTTTAGCAATGCTACGCTACTGAAATGTTGGTTAATAAAAATATTGGATGTATTCTTGGTTACATAATCTTGCTAATAAAAGGCTGCAACTAATTCCATATGTTAGTAATAAGGTATGGTATGTAATTCCTTCTTGTACTGATGAAGCAATCTGTGTAAATACATGCCACTCTCTCACATTCATGTCTCAACATATTCATACAATTAGCACTAGGACACATTAGAAGAAAGATCTCCCCGTGAGTTGTCTAAGTGTATGTATTTCCCATCTCTATTAAACTTCTCTAATTTAGAAGGCGTAATAGTCTGTAGAGGAGGTGTATAGGTAGTCTCAGCATTATCAGAAACACTCATACTTACAATCAATAACAAACTTATCAACACACATTCAACTGTTAATCCAACACACATACATTTACAACACCTTTTGTTTTTAATGAGATTGTGATTGGAATCCATGACCTGTAAAGAATCAGACAGCAAAAGAAAAAAGAAAACATATATTTAACTATGCAGCCAACAAAAATCAAAAAGAATCTTCAGTCTTCTTTGTGATTATTTACAGTAGCTTTCAGACTTTAATCCAGAACTTGTCAAAAACGGTTTAGCAACTTTGTCAAAATCAGTTTCAAATGTCTCTTGTTATATCATAATCTGCTGATCACTAAGTATTACTTCCAGTGTATAATGTCTTTCTTATTCAATTGGCAGTATGAGTTCAAAACTCAGTTCAAATGCAATTTCAAGATCCAAAATGTAGAACTGGATTCTCACGGTCAAAACAAAAGGACCTAAACTTGTGTTCCCATTCATCAGCTGCAAGATATGCCCATTCAGGAACTGTGTATCTTCGTCTTGAAACTCTCTTTCTCGTTGAGCTTCGATTTGCACTTGTCACTCCTTTTCTCAGATCTATTCCTTCTGTTGTCTGTGCTTCTTCATTTGTTCTCAACAGTACATCGGGAACCTTTTCAGTTTCATGCAGTGTAGGCCACTTGTCTACTTTCACAGTTTTTCTAGACAGTGATAGCAAAGCTGGACTTATGATTCTTCTTGGTTCAGCAGGACTTTGACAAGCACTTCTTTGACTTTGACTTGCTTCACCTCTACCATTAGCCACTTCAGGAGGAGTCAAATCTACATGATTTTGATTCAACTCAACTCCACTTCTGGTTTCTTCAGGGAACAAGATCTGTTTAATCTCTGTTTCCCAATTGTCTGCTGATGGGAGAGTCCTGCTTAGACTTGACTCTCCTGCTACATCGGTCTCTGATTCTACTGATAGAAGAATATCAGGATTGACCTCAATTTCATCTCTCAGAGGTGTACCTGGATCTTCTCCAGTTTGCACTGTCTTTGCTCTTTCAATCTCCAGAGTCTCTCTTCTTGCTTCTTGAGACTGTACAACTTCTGCTGGCGCTCTCAGCAACACTGGGTCTTCTACCAGAGGATACGTCACTTTGCATGTATGGCTTGCATGGACCCAGTTAGGAACTCCAGCACACAGCAGTCACCGTAACCAGAATGATCTGGTAAGGGCCTTTGCACCTAGGCTCCAAGCAAGTCTTCCTTAGGTGCTTCTTCATCACCACCGAATCACCCGGTCGGAGACTATGACACTAGTCTTGGGATGGTGGAATGGGTATTGCTTCCACCTGGTAAGACAAAGAGTGAACCACATCAGCTAGACCTTTGCAGTAGTCTACCACCAAGTCATCTGTTATGTTTAAAAGTAAATTTGCAGGAACAGTTGGTAATCGCTTTGCTCTGCCCATGAGGTTTTCATGGGGAGAGTCCAGTCTTTCTGTCAGGTGTACTTCTCATGTTCATTAGAACCAATGGTAAATTGTCTGGCCATTTCAGATTTCTGTCTGCACACATTTTTGCCAATCGAGCTTTCAAAGTTCCATTAATTTGTTCTACTAATCCAGAAGCTTCTGGACGGTAGCTATAATGCAGCTTCTGTGCAATATTTAAGGCTGAACATAGTTATTTTATCACCTCGTTGTTGAAGTGACTTCCTCTATCTTATTCTAAAGAGTCTGGAAAGCCAAAACAAGTGATCAACTCCCTAAATCACAGCATTGCTACTGTGAGGATATAATTTCTATATGTGGGGTAGGCGTCAATCCAGTGACTAAATGTACAGACAATCACCAACATATATTCCAAACCACCACGCACAGGTGTCTCAAAGAAATTCATTTGCATTCTGGTCAATGGACCACCTGCTCTTCCAATGTGACTCAAATTAACAGCAGTTCTTTTTCCCATGCTCATTTGTTGACAAGTAATGCATCTGTGACAAACTGCTTCAGCAACCTGTCTAAACTTAGGATTGAACCAGGATTGCTTAAATGTACAAATCATTGCATCTCTGCCAATGTGTGTTTGACCATTATAGTATCTTGCCATTTGTGTCAGTAGACAGTTTGGCAAAACCACTTGCCCTTCATTTGAAACCCAAATTTTATCCAAATCTCTATGCGTGCAACCCAATTTTATCCAGCTTTTCTTTTCATCATCTGTAACCTCATCTTGCTTTTTTTTTAATTTCCTCCCAAGTGTCAGCCACCATCAAAATGTAACTTTGACTTGTCTCATCAGTATTTATTGCACCAACATTTTTCCACTCTTCATTAAATGTTACGCAGTTCAAGGCAGTAAATCTAGCAACTTGATCACCATAGGAATTGCCTAAGGAGATCAGATTGCTAGATCTCTGGTGTGCATTACCTTTGACAACAGCAATCGTTTCAGGTATTTTTAGGGCTTGTTACAAATCATGCATTTTATCACCATTTCTAACTGGTGAGCCAGAAATGGTAATGAATCCTCTCTGGGACCATAACTGCCCAAAATCATGCACTACACCAAATCCATACTGGCTGTCTGTAAAAATCATAATTTTAAGCTGTACAAAAATACAGCATGCTCTAATAAGAGCCATCAATTCAGCCACTTGTGCAGATAATACTCATTGAAGCCATGAAGCTTTGAGTATGCCAGAGAATGTGTACACAGCATAACCAGCTCTCAAAGTCCTCATGTTGTCTCTTAAACAGGAACCATCAACAAAGATGATTTGATCATTTTTCTCCAGCGGAGTATACTGAATATCAGGTCTGGGTTTGGTGCACAGTTCAGTAGCTTGTAGGCAGTCATGGTCAACTTATTTTACATTTCCAGATTCAATATTGTCTACTGTGAACAAGGTTGTTGGGTTAAGGACATTGCAACACTTAAGGGATACATTTGGTGAGCCTAAAATTAAAAGCTCATACCAGGTCAATCTGGAATTTGTTAAATACATGGTTTTGGTCCTGGTAAGCAAGACAAAAACTGAATGATGGACCAAAACAGTTAGAGGATGTCCCATCACAATGCTCTCCCACTGAGTGAGGCTCGTGACAACCATTGCCACATTCTTTAAGCAGCCGGGCAAAGCGGCGGCTACAGGATCCAATGTAGCTGAAAAATATGCTACAGGGCGATTTACGCTACCATGTACCTGTATTAAGACAGAAAGTGCACAACAATCACCTTCTGACAAAACAATAAAAATGGTTTTGTGTAGTCAGGCATTCCTAGAGTTGGTGCTCCGCACAGACTCTCTCTCAGCTCAACAGAAGCTTTCATACAAGTTTCATCAAATGGAACAGGGTCAATTATGTCTTTGTGGGTCAATCTCGGTAATGGCCTAGAAATAACAGAAATATTGGGAATCCATTGGTGGCAGTAACTCAACATTCCCAAAAGCATCCTGATATGTCTTTGGGTAACTGGAGGATTAATTTGCAAAATAGCTGTAACCCTTTCTCTGGACACTTTCCTTGTGCCTTTCTCTACATGAAGTCCCAAGTATTTCACTTCTTTCTGATAGTACTGTCATTTCACTTGGTACACTTTATGTCCATTCTCACCCAGATGATTCAATAAGACAATAGTATCCTGTTTGCATGCTTCCTGTGTCTTGGAAGCAATGAGTAAGTCATCAATGTACTGAACCAATGTTGATTGGAAAGGCATTTCAAATGATTCCAAATTCATTTTCAACACTTAATTAAATATGGATGGGACTCTGAAAAGCCTTGTGGGATCCTACACCAACAATACACACAAGCGCAGAATTTAAAACAGAAGAGAAACTGGCTATCCTTATGTAGAGGCACTAAAAAAAATGTTTGTCACAAGTCCACCACTATGAACCATTCTGGAATTTGGAACAGAATCACTGCTGGATTTGGTACCAATGGGCAACATTTGACAATGATATCATTAATTTTTCTCAAATCCTTAACAATTTAAAATTTCCCACTTGGTTTTCGCACACACATATTAAGTGAATTACATGGACTGCTCAGCACTGCGCTCCGTGCTTAACAAGATCTGCAATTACAGGAGTAACTCCTTGAATTATATCTGGTGCCATGTGATGTTGGGGAGTCTATGAAAAACTGCATTAAGTTTCACTGTGACTTTGACTGGTTCAGCTCCATAAATTAGACCAATGTCTTTCCCAGAAAGATCCCAAACTTTGGAAATAACTGTATCTTGTGAGTAAATTGGCAGGTCCAATACTGCAAATGCAGGATAAAGAGTAATAAATGGAAACTCTTCATTAAACAAATTACAATTTCCACTTGGTAAACAGGATTCTTCATCATCATTGTTTGCTTGGATGGCAATTCCATCATTTGTGCAGCAAATCTTTTCCCAAAAAACTAACTTGACTTGAAACACAGACTACAGATCTGTGAATACCTTCAAAATTACCAATTTTAACAGGAACCAGTTCAGTAATCGGATTTGTCAGGTGTTGGCTTCATACTTGTTGGACTTTTTGCATTACGCAGGGTCATCCCCAGTCTTTTTGCCTCCTTCATCCTGGTTTTTCTGACCTCTCGCTGTTGGCTCTAGGACTCTGAGCACTTTATCACTGCTGACCAGTGCTAAAGTGCAGGTGCTCTCCCATCTAAAGTTGGTATGATTGGCTTATACCTAATTGGAATATTTAATTTACCTATAAGTCCCTTGTACAGTGGTATCTCTATACCCGGGGCCTGTAAATTAAATACTACTAGTGGGCCTGCAGCGCTGCTTGCGCCACCCACTGAAGTAGACTTTTAAACCTGTCTCAGGCCTGCTAGCGCAGGGCCTGTGTGCGCAGTTTTCTGCCACAGGGACCAGGCATCTCAACTTACTTGCCAGGCCCAGAACTCCCCTTTTACTACATGTAAGTCACCCCTAAGGTACGCTCTAGCTAGCCTTATGGGCAGGGTGCCATGTATGTAGAAAGGCAGGACATGTGCCATATTGCGTGGCCTGTCCTGGTAGTGACAAACAGCCTAACTGGTGTCTCACTGCTGTGAGTGCTGCCTTCTCATAGGATTGCATTAGAAATGCCTTGCCTTATGTGCAAGGGGTATTGTCTGATTTATGAGGGGTAGCGTAGGCGTGTTTGGTATGGTTGTGATGGTGATAATAAATGCTGCTTACTGGTGTGGGTGTATTTTTTATTACTTTCACAGAAATGCCACTTCTAGAAAGTGCGCATTTATCTGTGCTTATGACTCTGGTGTTTTGCAGCTTGACTCCAATCCACGTCTGGGCAGAGTGACAGTTGGGGCTTTGTGCATACTTTTCAGACAGCCTGTACACAGGGAGGGTGGAGGTGTCACAGAGGTGCATCTGCATACTGAATAGTCTTGCTGGGCTGAGAGAAGGGAGAGGTGGGGCACACCTGCATTTGTAAAGACTGTGCCCTGGCCTCACACAATAGGGTAGTTAACCCCCCACTGATGTTTGGAGCCTGTGCTGAAAGGAGAGAGGGGGCACTCCCAGAACCAGTTGTAACTGGCTGGAACCTCCTCTCCCTACCATTGTAAAACACTGTAAGAACTGACTATAAGTACAGGGGAATTTTTCCCACAATTTGGAGACTCTTGGAATCATCTTGGAACTGGACACCAAAGGCTGAAAGGACTCACCAGGAACCGCCATGGACTGCTGCTGCTGTGCTGACCTGTGACCTGCCTGGTCACTGTGAAGGACTTGCCACTTGCTGCCTTTCCCTTGTGCTGGCCTGCAGCTGGGCCCTCCACCTGAGGACCTTGTCTTAAGATTCTGCTCCCCAGGGGCAGGGTGCTGTGGCCCCTGACCCCTGCATCCATTTCTTCACGAGGGGTGCTTCTCCGTGGTTGCGGCTGCCATAGCACTGATTGCAGCACGCTTATGGAGCCTTCGGAGCTCGTAGACTCCTTGCTGCATTGTGCCCCTTTAAATAAGATCACCGCAGCGACCCGGGAAGCTGGAAGAACACTTGCGCACCGCATCGGGTGCAGGTGAGTGTCTGCTCGGGCCCCAGGAGGGGTCTGATCTTCTTGTGGCTTCACGGCAGGACCAGGGGAAGGCGCGGGGAGTGCCCCCTTCCCCCTGGCCTCTGCGTTAGGAGCAGGACGCTCCTTTTCTGCTGTTAGGTAAAACGGGCATTATTGTGGGCCCCCTCCTTGGTGGAAGGGCCAGTGGAGGCCTGGGGGGGCCCCCAGAGATCGCAGGTCCCGGGAGGGGCCTGTCATTAAACCGGAGGGGGTGCGTGGTGCCCCCCTCCTGCCCTAAGTTGTTTTTGCTGGCTTTGGCCCCCCTCGTGAGGGCCGGGTGAGGCCCTGGGGGGCCCCCAGTAATCACGGTCCCCGGAGGGGCCTATCTATAAAAGAGAGGAGGTGCATGTCACCCTCCTCTGACCCCAGAGTATAAGGGAGGACCCGTTTTGCGCATAGGAGCGCCGGGGGCCCCATTGTTCGCCTTCTAGGCACTGGAGGTTCCTTCATCCAACCAGCGACTGTTTAAAGGACCAATATAGTTGCAATCCAAAGTTCTTTCTACAGACTTTTGTTTGATTCATATATTACCTACCTGCGTTTGATGTTTTTACATATGTGTATGCAAATGTTCCTTTTATGGACATGCTTGCTAATATGTTTTTCTAACTTGCCATATGTTTTCTAATGTTCCTACTATGGGCATTTTATGATATTCTTATGACAAGTGCTGTGATGTAATAACGTGTTTTCCTGACTACTGCTTATATTGCAGAATACTGAGTAACCTGTGTGTTATGTGTGACTACTGCTAGGTTGCAGAGTAACTAATGTGTAACGTTCTGACAACTGCTAAGGTAGCAGGATAGTACTGATATGTGATGTTTGGTCTGATAATTGCCTTGCACAATACAGTATATTTTCATATAATCTGGTGTTGTGTTTCCTTTGTGGTGGAGATATTGCATCACATGTGTTGTGTGTGTTGTGCAAACGCTTTCCACATTGCCTCCAGGTTAAGCCTGACTGCTCGTGCCAAGCTACCAAGGGGGTGAGCAGGGGTTATCTTGGATGTGTAACTCCCTTGCCCTGACTAGAGTGGGTAAGTTCTGCCTGGCTGAGGTGCATACCCTAGCCAACCAGAAACCCCATTTCTAACGTTGGTCGTCAGCGGTGAGGATAGGACTTGCGCTTGCACAATACCATTGTGACTCATTATTTCACTACAAGGATTGCGTTTAGACCATCACATGTTTGGCTTCTCTTAACTTTCTCTCTTTGGTCATTTTTCCTGTTTTCAGTTCTCACGCTTGGGTATTGTGGTTGTCACATTTGAGTTATTTGTACCTTTTCAAGATGGGGCTTACCTTTGATTTAGAGGGCCTGCCGTTTTACATGCAGGAGGAATTAGAGGGGTTCTATAGAGAGAGAGGGCTGCCTGTAGAAGGGGACCTCAGGAGATCTCTGAATTTCTTTGAAAGGTTTGTGACATATACCCAGGGAGGGAGTGTGCTTAGGGGGTACCCAGAGGATCCTGAGTGTAGCGAGGGTTCCCAATGGGAGGGCTCCCAGACCTCATCCCTAGAGAGTGGTACAGAGACTGATCAGGAGGGTGAGACTGACCGGGTGGGGACGCCAGTTGACAGGGAAGGCCCCAGTGATAGGGAGTCCCTTGCTGGTTCCAGTGTAAGAAGCAGGGATACCTCTCATTCCTTGACGCCTGATGAGCTAAGAGATAGGCGGGAAGAGAGGGACCTGAAGTTGCAGTTAGCGCGCCTAGCTGTTGAGGAGAGAAGGGCTGAGGTACAGAAGGCCTTAGTACAGGAGAAAATGGCAGAGGCAGCGAGGGCCTTTGCCAGAGAAAGACTCGCTCTAGAGCGCAGCCTGAAGGTTCTGGACTCACCAGCGCTGCAGGTGGAGTCCAGTTGTGGCAGCAATGTACAGTGCTGTAGCAAAGATGTTCCTCACATACCCATAGATCTAGTACCTAGGTTCCAAGAGGGGGGTGACATATGCCAGTGGTTAAAGGAATATGAGAGGGCTCTGGTAGAGCGCAGGATCCCTGAGAAGGATTGGGGAACTGGCCTAGGGAGCTTTATTCCTGAGGAGGGGAGGGATGCCTTACTGACTCTAAAAGAGAGTAACAGGGAGGGGTACTCCACTGTAAAAAATGCACTGATTGTGAAGTATGGGTTTTCCCCTGAGGAATACAGAAAAAGGTTTAGGGGTGGTAAGAAACTGTCCCACCAGTCTTGGGAGGAGTTTGTGGAGGATTGCTGCATTGCACTAGATGGATGGGTGAAGGGTAGCACAGTAAACAATTGTGAAGGGCTGTTTAATCTGATTGTCAGAGAGCACCTGCTTCGTTGTTGTTTTTCAGATTTACGCCAACACTTGTCAGTGTGTGAGCTCTCTGACCCCAGGGAGCTTGCAAAGGAGGCAGACTTCTGGTTGCGTACCAGAGGGTCTGGTGTGGCATTAGGGGGTGTTTCTAATGAGAGTGGTCTAGGTGTTTCCCAACCAGGTGTGGTGGGAAAGGCGTGTGTCCCAGGTAGGTCCCAGTGTATTGGGGCGGGTAAGGCACCCCATGTCCAGTCTCAGATGAGAGGGAATGGGGTTGGGCTGAGGCCCAGGGTACCTGAGCTCCAGTCCCAGGTCCTGGAGGGTTCCATGAGTGAACGCCAGGAGGTGAGCCTAGTCTGTGCCGAAGGGCCAGCTGTTCAGAAGTATCCCATTTTGTCATTAGGACTTGGGCGGGTGGCTGGTGATAGCGTTCCGCCGGTCCTGGTGTCTGGTAGTCTAGCTCTACAGCGGAGGAGGCAGAAATCCAGGCATAGGGTTGAGAGGGGGCTGCGGGCCCCAGTGGAGAACCTGGAGCGTCAGGGGTCAGCTCTGAGAGCAGAGCCCCCCAGGAATGACCTTGGTGAGACCATTTCTGGGCTGGGGGGAATCCAGACACTGTCAGATGGGCAGAGGTCAGGAGACCTGCGCCAGCCAGACTCTTGTGTGGCCCTTGGGGAAGGTGTTTCCCTGGTGGGGGGTAGGTGTGCCCCCCAGGAAGTCCTGGTGCGCCAGGCAATGATTCAACCGCAGGATCGTGACTCTAGGTTGGATGATCAGGTTCAGAGGGTAAACTCTGACCTGATGGGGAGTAGGTGTGCTCCCAAGGAAGTCCTGGTGCGCCAGGCAGTGGTTCAACCGCAGGGTAGTGACTCTGGGTTGGATTGCCAGATTCAGGGGGTAAGCTCTGATCTGGTAGGGGATAGGTGTGCTCCCAAGGAAGTCCTGGTTCGCTGGGCAGTGGTCCAGTCTAAGGGTGTCATCCCTGGACTAGATAGACAGGTTCAGGGGGTAAACTCTGACCTGGTTGGGGGGGCGGATAGTGTGCTCACCTCCCCGTGTGAAACTTCTGGTGGCTTCTCCCGAGGTGGGGAGATGCAGGACTCTGGAAGTGGGGTTCCCGGAGGGGGAAGCCTGCCCCGGACCCCGGTGCAACCCAAGGGTGTCGTCCCTAGGTTGGGTGGTCAGTCGCCAGGCAATGATCCTGGGCTGGCGAGAGAGTTGTGCAGGGCGGCTGTACCCAGCACCCTGGCAAGTGTGGATTCTGGTGATACCCCTCCTAGGAGAGGAGGGTGGGATCCTAGATGGAGGGGTAGAGGGAGGAGGGCCTTGCCTCCAGCCCCTGTAGAACCTATCGGTTCGGACCCCAGGTTGGTGGATCAGTGGCAGGGTAGAGCCCCTGAACTGATTGGAAGTGGAGTGGAGACAGGTTGCTTTGCTCCTGGGGCTACCGCCTCCCACTCGTTATGGTTTCAGAGACCAGATGCTCCTAGATAGCCTGGGGCCTGGTTCTGGCCATTGGCAGCTAGAGAACCCCCATGGGTTGGTCTAGGCTGCCTAGGAAGCATTGACAGAGAGATCCAAGTGGCGTCAGGAAGGCGTAGAACTGGAACATGCCCCTGCTGTTGTGGGCCTGGGTCCTTGTTATATCGCCCCAATCAGGGAAGTACATCAAGGTATTGATTGTTCTCCCCTGGCTTTTGGCTGGTAGGGGGTTGTGTTGGACTTTTTGCCTTACGCAGGGTCATCCCCAGTCTTTTTGCCTCCTTCCTCCTGGTTTTTCTGACCTCTCGCTGTTGGCTCTAGGACTCTGAGCACTTTATCACTGCTGACCAGTGCTAAAGTGCAGGTGCTCTCCCATCTAAAGTTGTATGATTGGCCTATACCTAATTGGAATATTGAATTTACCTATAAGTCCCTTGTACAGTGGTATCTCTATACCCAGGGCCTGTAAATTAAATACTACTAGTGGGCCTGCAGCGCTGCTTGCGCCACCCACTGAAGTAGACTTTTAAACCTGTCTCAGGCCTGCTAGCGCAGGGCCTGTGTGCGCAGTTTTCTGCCACAGGGACCTGGCATCTAAACTTACTTGCCAGGCCCAGAACTCCCCTTTTACTACATGTAAGTCACCCCTAAGGTACGCTCTAGCTAGCCTTATGGGCAGGGTGCCATGTATGTGGAAAGGCAGGACATGTGCCATATTGCGTGGCCTGTCCTGGTAGTGACAAACAGCCTAACTGGTGTCTCACTGCTGTGAGTGCTGCCTTCTCATAGGATTGCATTAGACATGCCCTGGCTTATGTGTAAGGGGTATTGTCTGATTTATGAGGGGTAGCGTAGGCGTGTTTGGTATGGTTCTGATGGTGATAATAAATGCTGCTTACTGGTGTGGGTGTATTTTTTATTACTATCACAGAAATGCCACTTCTAGAAAGTGCGCATTTATCTGTGCTTATGACTCTAGTGTTTTGCAGCTTGACTCCAATCCACGTCTGGGCAGAGTGACAGTTGGGGCGTTGTGCATACTTTTCAGACAGCCTGTACACAGGGAGGGTGGAGGTGTCACAGAGGTGCATCTGCATACTGAATAGTCTTCCTGGGCTGAGAGAAGGGAGAGGTGGGGCACACCTGCATTTGTAAAGACTGTGCCCTGGCCTCACACAATAGGGTCGTTAACCCCCCACTGATGTTTGGAGCCTGTGCTGAAAGGAGCGAAGGGGCACTCCCAGAACCAGTTGTAACTGGCTGGAACCTCTCTCCCTACCATTGTAAAACACTGTAAGAACTGACTATAAGTACAGGGGAATTTTCCCCACAATTTGGAGACTCTTGGAATCATCTTGGAACTGGACACCAAAGGCTGAAAGGACTCACCAGGAACCGCCATGGACTGCTGCTGCTGTGCTGACCTGCCTGGTCACTGTGAAGGACTTGCCACTTGCTGCCTTTCCATTGTGCTGGCCTGTAGCTGGGCCCTCCACCTGAGGACCTTGTCTTAAGATTCTGCTCCCAAGGGCAGGGTGCTGTGGCCCCTGACCCCTGCATCCATTTCTTCATGAGGGGTGCTTCTCCGTGGTTGCGGCTGCCATAGCGCTGATTGCAGCGCGCTTATGGAGCCTTGGGAGCTTGTAGGATCCTTGCTGCATTGTGCCCCTTTAAATAAGATCACCGCAGCGGCCCGGGAAGCTGGAAGAACACTCGCACACCGCATCGGGTGCAGGCGAGTGTCTGCTCGGGCCCCAGGAGGGGTCTGATCTTCTTATGGCTTCACGGCAGGACCAGGGGAAGGCGCGGGGAGTGCCCCCTTCCCCCTGGCCTCTGCGTTAGTAGCAGGACGCTCCTTTTCTGCTGTTAGGTAAAACGGGCATTATTGTGGGCCCCCCATTGGTGGAAGGGCCAGTGGAGGCCCGGGGGGGCCCCCAGAGATCGCAGGTCCCGGGAGGGGCCTGTCATTAAACCGGAGGGGGTGCGTGGTGCCCCCTCCTGCCCTAAGTTGTTTTTGCTGGCTTTGGCCCCCCTCGTGAGGGCCGGTTGAGGCCCTGGGGGGCACCCAGTAATCACGGTCCCCAGAGGGGCCTGTCTATAAAAGAGAGGAGGTGCATGTCGCCCTCCTCTGACCCCAGAGTATAAGGGAGGTCCCTGTTTTGCGCATAGGAGCGCCGGGGGCCCCATTGTTCGTCTTCTAGGCACTGGAGGTGCCTTCATCCAACCAGGTACTGTTTAAAGGACCAATATAGTTGCAATCCAAATTTCGTTCCACAGACTTTTGTTTGATTCATATATTACCTACCTGCGTTTGATGTTTTTACATATGTGTATGCAAATGTTCCTTTTATGGACATGCTTGCTAATATGTTTTTCTAACTTGCGATATGTTTTCTAATGCTCCTACTATGGGCATTTTATGATATTCTTATGACAAGTGCTGTGATGTAATGACGTGTTTTCCTGACTACTGCTTATGTTGCAGAATACTGAGTAACCTGTGTGTTGTGTGTGACTACTGCTAGGTTGCAGAGTAACTAATGTGTAACGTTCTGACAACTGCTAAGGTAGCAGGATAGTACTGATATGTGATATTTGGTCTGATAATTGCCTTGCACAATACAGTATATTTTCATATAATCTGGTGTTGTGTTTCCTTTGTGGCGGGGATATTGCGTCACATGTGTTGTGTGTGTTGTGCAAACGCTTTCCACATTGCCTCCAGGTTAAGCCTGACTGCTCGTGCCAAGCTACCAAGGGGGTGAGCAGGGGTTATCTTGGACGTGTAACTCCCTTGCCCTGACTAGAGTGGGTAAGTTCTGCCTGGCTGAGGTGCATACCCTAGCCAACCAGAAACCCCATTTCTAACACTACTCTTACAACCTGTTCTGTTTTCCTAGAAAGTGCCACATTAGGGACTTCTGCAGATCTGACATTCGAGCGTGTAGCTTCTGTGACAACCAGGAAAGAAACATCATGACCCATTACTTCTCCATTTACATAAGGACCATTCTGATCCACCACTAATGAAGCTGCTAGCACACATTCTTCATCATCTGAACTCTCACTCACAATTTTGTCACTCAATTTATTCTCACTGCGTAAAGGGTACTGTGTAACACGACTGATTACTGTGACTTAACTTTTGACCCATGTTCTGTTGAGCAACTACTTTCTGTTGCTGTGCCATTGGAACTTGAGGTATTTGCATTTGCTGCCGTGGCATCATTTGCATCTGTGGTTGCATTTGCCTTTGCTATGTTACCTGAAAACGTGGCACCTACATCTGCTGTTGGGGACTTTTCATTTGCTGAGGAAACTGCTGATTATTCCTATTTTGGACATTTAAATTAGGATTCCGAATTCTCAGTGGACACTCCTGTTTCCAATGTCCACGACCCCCGCAAGTGTGACAAGGTAACATCTTCATTGTTTGCATGTCACCTGAATCAACATTAGCATTCAGATCAACCCCTACACAGATTCTATTTCCATTTCCAAAACCACCACGTCCACTGCCTCTTGCCATTCCCTGACTCTGAACCATTTGTATCTTTCCCGGTTGTTGTGGAATTCCCTGCATCCCCAGTTGTGCTTCTCTAATCTGCATCACCATTGCCTTTTCTTTCAGTCTCTTCTGCTTCATTTCAATCTATTCACTGCAGTATTTAGCAAACTGAAATACTTCATCAAATGGTTTTGCTTGCCAGCAAATCAAATGACTCTTAAGCACGTTACCAACTTCAGGTCTGAACCCTTCAACAAATCTGAACACAAAATGAATCATGTCTGTGGGCTCAATTGTTTCTGTACCACTGTAATGTTTGAACACCTGCAATAACCTTTCATAATATGCATGTATTGACTCCTCTGCTTCCTGAGCTGTCCTATCAATTCTCTTTCAATTAATATTTTTAGGGGAAATTCTCATTTTCAGAAATTCAATTACCTTGTAATAGCTTTAATTTACTTTAGGAGATGGTGCACCTGTAACAGGATCACGTGGAGGTTCTCTTGTCGGCCACTCAACACTTCTTTTGCACTCGATCCATAAATCAGCTAGAACCACTATTTCTAACAGAGTATTTAAATCCTCCCACAGGCATTTTTCAAGTTTCACAAACCTATCCGTCTACTGGTACCATTCCATTGGTTTCTTTCTCAATCTCGGGTAATCATTTGTGAATGACAATATATAACTCCTACTTCAAGGGACATCTACACAATTGCCTCCAGGAATTGCTCTGATTGGTAATATCTTTACTGGACTATCAGTGATCAGTGTATCAATAGAACTCACATTTGCAGACTCTTTTTTCTTCTGATCTCTTTTCTTTACCCATCTGTCTTCCCATTTATCTAATGCTTCCCATGTTTCAATGCCTAAGATTAATTCTCTAATGTGAATTTTCATTTAGGGTGATCTCATGTTCTCAATGTCTTTTGAGTCGAATACTAATCAAATACTAATCTGTAACTCCTTTTCAGTGGCTTTGATTTCTCAATATTCACTCAATATTATTTTTGCAAGTTCTGATCATTTCTGATGTGCCAATCCTGCTCTGTTTGTGACATATTTAAATATGGAGCGTAAATCATCTTCATTATATGAGTCAATTCTATATAATTCAAGTATTCCCTCAACCATTTCATTTAATTCTAATTTTAATCTTGATAGTTTCAGTATTCTTTCCCCTTCAGCAACTGTTTCCATTGCTGATGCTCCATTTACTTTTTACAAACAGTCTGTCAACTGCTGAGTTGTCAAGCCTTGCAAAGAAACATTATTATTTACATTAGGCACGCATTGTGGAGTATTACATGTTAGACTTATTACTCTCTCAGGTGTCCTCAGAATTGTATTTGAACTTGGATTTGACTTCTCCACATTTTGAGAAATCCTGGAATAAGTTAACTCTATAAGCGTACCTGTTTTGTCAAAAGTCTGATTCATTGGTGTCATAACTCCTGCAGTAGCATTGAGTTTCCCCATTTCTGCATTTGAGTTAAAAAGATTCTGTACATTATTCTCATCATTTCCCTGGGCATACGATGGAACAACTGGACCAATTATGAGAGGAACTGTTAATGCTTATCTGCTTGATTGAACATTCTTATTTCTGGAGTAAATTATTCCAGAGTTCTGACCTGGAAGTACTGTGGAACTTGTTTGCGTTACTAGAGTATACCTTGGCATTGTCTGAGTTTGATTTACAACTTTTACAGGAGTCATTGCATTAGGTGTAGACTCCGCCTGAACCATCATTGGTTTCTGGAAAATTTGTGGTTTCTGTGATGATGGCACTACTGGTATTGTAATACTTAGTGCAGAAATTACAATAGTAACTGTAGAATAAACTATTGGTAGCCCAGTCTGAGTCATAGGTGTCTGAGTTACTATAATGGCAGGAACATTAGTTGTGACCTGTACTTGGCTCTGTGTTACTACAACTGGGTTTGGTGCACTTGGACTAACACTAGTACCTGGACTTGCCTCTTGTCCTGCATGTGGTGGGGGCCAATTTCTCAATAATTGAGTTATAAATTCATCATCATATGAGTACCTATCATAAGCCAGCAACTTCTTAGTTTCATTGACTTCAACTCAATTGCTTCACAATCCTTATTGTTTTTTCTATGTCTTTGGTCTAACACTGTCCTCTTTCTCTTTCTCTTGTGTGATTGCGGGATACATTCCAATACCCTGTAAAGTTTCTGTTCTCCAAAATTTCTGATCATTGTCCCATCTTGCTTCTAGCAAAGTTTGCTCAGCTTTTCTCATTCGTCTCTCAAATTTTATTTGCTCTTGTTGTCTGGCCACCAGCTCCCAAATAGTAAGTCTTCAAATTGTGCTGCTCTTGGGAGGGGTTTAAATTCATAAAACATTTCTTAAATTCTCAAAAATTCTCATATTAAAACTTCCATGAGCAGGAAACGCTAAACTCCCTCCCCTCTCTGTAATTTTGCAAGATTGCTTTAACCAAATACATACTGAAGAACCTTTCTCTTCAATTACAATGTATGCAGGAGTACCTTCTGGTGGGGTAATTTCTCCTAGTCTGCCTAGAATGAAATCATCTCCTCTTAATGCACTCTTTAGCGCTTTGAAATTTTTAATTTTCACCTTTAATTGTCTCGAACTATGAATTCAATTCAAAACAGGAAGTAATTCAATCCCAAAATCCTTTTTGCTTGCTTCTCTCGACCAATACCACTTCACGGTTGTCCACCAATCTGTTGGCGGCTCCTTTTCACCGACTGACCAATCCCAGGGTGGACCCAATGACGTCACACATGCACACCGTAACTGATAAAGCCTCATGGAGAAGTCCTTCAAGGCTGGTTAACACCAAAACTAAATGCAAGATACTGTGAACACTAAAGAAAATCAACAAAACAACTTGTCTGCTTCCTACAGGTAGGGAACCCAATCACTTCGGAAACCTAACGGAATTTTTCACTGCGGCTTTTAGCTCTGACAGCTACACGTTGGATTCAGCTTTCTCTCATGTGCAAGTAAAATTCGACCTGCAAATTTTACCCTTGGCTAATACCAGATCCTCCTTGAGCCTTCAGGAATCACAATCTCTGTCAAACTAACATTCCTTTAACACGCACACTAGAAATACTATTTGTCAACTGTGAAATGGGGTCTTTGGTTGTCAGTCAGGTTACCCCCTGTCCAAGCAAGGACCCTCACTCTAGTCAGGGTAAAAGAGAATCACCCTCAGCTAACCCCTGCTTACCCCCTTGGTAGCTTGGCACGAGCAGTAGGCTTAACTTCAGAGTGTTAGGTGTAAAGTATTTGTACCAACACACACAGTAACTTAATGCAAACCCTAAAAAATGACACAACACAGGTTGAGAAAAATAGGAAATATTTATCTAAACAAAACAAGACCAAAACAACAAAAATCCAACATACACAAGTCAAGTTATGAATTTTTAAAGATGAAATTCAAAAATACCGCTTAGAAACACAAAATGCTTCGATGAGGTGTTAACACAGTGTCGTGACGGAGTCGTTCCCAACAATTTGACACCAACAGCGACAGCCACGGAGTCACGGAGACCTCCAGGTACAGTACCTTGGTGAAAAGTGAAAACAAGCCGATGCGCGAAGTCGGAGATCACGGCGTCCGGGCGAAATGTTGAAGCCACGCAGTTCGAGCAGCGTCGGTCATGACGTGGTGCGGCGACTTCCACGGAGTTGCGGACTTCGGCGGGGCTGCAGCGGTGTCGGGCCTACGAAGGTCATCGCGTTCCAGTGAAGATCACGGAGTTGGTTGCAGGCGGCATCACAGGATTCAGCTGCGGCCTCGGCCTGAAGTCGTCAAAAGTCAATTTCCTTGAATTTTCACCAGCTTTTTCTTTCAAGGGCCCAGGGACTGGATAAAGCACCACGTGTCAGGGCAGGAGTCTCAGCAGACAGTTCAGGTGCTGGTAAGGGAAGTCTTTGATGGCCCTGAGACTTCAGAACAGGGGGTAAGCTCAGTCCAAGCCCTTGGAGAGTCCTTCTCAAGCAGGAATAAACCACAAAGTCCAGTCTTTGTCCCCTTGCACAGGCAGAAGCAGCAACTGCAGGATAGCTCCACAAAGCACAGGCATGACAGCACTTCTCCTCAGCTCTTCAGCTCTTCTCCAGGCAGAGGTTCCTCTTGATTTCCAGAAGTGATCTAAAGTTGGTGGTTTTAGACACTCACCAGAGGGTTGGAGACTGCATTGTGTGAGGGCAGGCACAGCCCTTTCAGGTGTGAGTGACCACTCCTCCCCTCCCCCCTAGCACAGATGGCTCATCAGGATATGTAGGCTACACCCCAGCTCCCTTTGTGTCACTGTCTAGTGTGAGGTGCAACCAGCCCAACTGTCAAACTGACCCAGACAGGGAATCCACAAACAAGCAGAGTCACAGAAACGGTATAAGCAAGAAAATGCTCACTTTCTAAAAGTGGCATTTTCAAACACACAATCTTAAAATCAACTTTACTAAAAGATGTATTTTTAAATTGTGAGCTCAGAGACTCCAAACTCCACATATCCATCCACTCCCAAAGGGAATCTACACTTTAATCATATTTAAAGGTAGCCCCCATGTTAACCTATGAGAGGGACAGGCCTTGCAACAGTGAAAAACGAATTTAGCAAATTTCACTGTCAGGACATATAAAACACATTACTATGGGGGTCATTCTAACCCTGGCGGTAAAAACCGCCAGGGTGAATGACCGCGGTAGCACCGCCAACAGGCTGGCGGTGCACCGCTGGGCATTCTGACCGCGGCCGTTCAGCTGCGGCCAGAAACGGAAAGTCGGCGGTGTACCGCCGACTTTCCGCTGCCCGTGAGAATCCTCCATGGCGGCGGAGCGCACTCCGCCGCCATGGGGATTCTCACACCCCCTACCGCCATCCTGTTCCTGGCGGGTCTCCCGCCAGGAACAGGATGGCGGTAGGGGGTGCCGCGGGGCCCCTGGGGGCCCCTGCAATGGCATGGGCACTGCAGGGGCCCCCGGCCCCGTAAGAGGGCCCCAAAAAGAATTTCAGTGTCTGCCTAGCAGACACTGAAATTCGCGACGGGTGCTACTGCACCCGTCGCACTCCAGCAACTCCGCCGGCTCCATTCGGAGCCGGCTTCATCGTTGCTGGGTCTTTCCCGCTGTGCTGGCGGGCGGCCTTTTGGCGGTCGCCCGCCAGCACAGCGGGAAAGCCAGAATGGCCGCCGCGGTCTTGTGACCGCGGTGCGGTCATTTGGCGGTAACCGCATGGCGGGCGGCGACCGCCGCCCGCCGCGGTTAGAATCACCGCCTATATGTCCTACCTTATCCATAAACTGCACCCTGCCCTAGGGGCTACCTAGGGTCTACCTTTGGGGTGTCTGACATGTAAGAAAAGGGAAGATTTGGGCCTGGCAAGTGGGTACACTTGCCAAGTCGAATTTACAGTTAAAACTGCACACACAGACACTGCAATGGCAGGTCTGAGACATGATTACAGAGCTACTTATGTGGGTAGCACAACCAGTGCTGCAGGCCCACTAGTAGCATTTGATTTACTGGCCCTGGCACCTCCAGTGCACTGTACTAGGGACTTACTAGTAAATCAAATATGCCAATCATGGATAAACCAATCAACAATACAATTTACACAGATAGCAAATGCACTTTAGCACTGGTTAGCAGTGGTGAAGTGCTCAGAGTTTAAAAACCAACAGCAATGGGTCAGAAAAAATAGGAGGCAGGAGGCAAAAAGATTGGGGATGACCCTGCATAAGCAAAAAAGTCCAACATTAACCATGCCCGACTGACCTAACACAGCAAACAGGTTACAACAACAACCAAGTGTCTCGTACACTTGTACAATACTCCAAAGTCTTAGACCACGCAGGGTCCGTACAATCAACAACCACATGGTCAATTTTTTAGCACAACGCACCACCATCACTTGAAGTACGATGACTTCCCTACTCTCACCCTTTGGAGTATGCACACTCCCTAATCAACTACACTGGAGTATACAAACTCCCTATTCCTCCCACACATCACAATTCACCTGTGATTTGCCACAGCACTGCAAGCTCAAACCCTACTCAAACAATGCCAGGGAACATACCAAAATTAATCTTAACAAGTATTAGCAAAACCAAATCTCATCTAAACGAGCATTGGCAAAACCACATTTCTCATTTTCAACAAGCACTGGTAAAACCAAACCTCCCGGTTCTTTCTAAATATCATATAACTATTAATAACAGGACATTTCCCTCCTATTGAGACAAAACCATCAAATGATGCCCTCTATTGAGACATAACCATCTTCTGCTACCAAGTTCTGTCGGCGTGAGGTGACACGTATAGGGTAAGTCATCTATTATCCTCAGAAGTTGACTCTTAGATTTTGACTCAGAGTGTGAAATCATCCAATAGAGACCCTGTGAATCCAATATACAACAAATATCACATAAAATAATCAACATAATCAATAGGAGTCAGTAATTTAAACACACCATGACTTATGTGGCCATGAATCACCACACAAGTTTAGTAAAGTTTAACATTTATTGCCCTTTAGATTGACAATGCTAAGTTCACATAAATCAAGAGCAAGACCAAATGATAGAAATACAGAAACATCACAGGCTGTCCAAATCACCTGAAAAATCTCAGTCTAATTAAAACATGTAACATTAAACACTCCAAAAGAATAATGCAGAACAACAACAGAATCAAGTGAACAATAAAAATGACACACATTTATTTTGTGCAGCTGAATGAAACACAATTGGTTATTATACATTTGAAATTGTATATTAGGTCAGGCGTCCCTAATTCGAAAAGCAAGTGTGGGCTTCATGCAAAAAGAAAAATAAGACCAAAATTTATTTGGAAAACATCTAACTATGGCGATAACCAAAATAAGCGGTTAGATTTTTCTAAGGGAGAAAACCTCCAAGAAAGATAAATGCACAATGATTATCACTCTCCTAAATGGATCAGCAAATAGCAGGCAGTCCCTCAGCAGAGCACAGGAACAGCAGGAACATCCGGAAATAGCATCAGGACATGAAGGTAAACAGTTCAGTAAGTTGAGACTAATATGACAGAACTGTTAGAATCATAGGCAGGAACTAAGAAGCATCTCATAACCTTGGAAAATGTAGAACTAACTGGAATCTCAGAGAATGAAGAACTGACTTGCATCACCTAAAACACTGCTATATTAAAGTCCCAAAAGTTATTAGCTAAGCTTCTACTGGACATGACTATGGGGTGTTTTAGTTTGCAACCAATGAATTTCATCTGCACATTTAGATGTATCTCTACGTATTCTGCAGCAAGGATTGGATTAACATTTCCACTCCTCTCTTCTCTCCGGACATCAGCTTCCATGATTAATTACATTTAGAACTACTGGAACCTAAAAATGTGCTTCCTGCCAAAAATAAAACTGGAACAGAAATGTTACATGGAAAACATGACATTGAGCACTATGGCTCTTTGTTTAGTTTGTACCTTATTATCTCATCTCAGGAAAGAAAATTGTTGCAAGCTAAGAACATAACTTTTCCACAGTGTGCAAGTCACACAGGATGCTTGAAGAAACAATATTTTTTGCAAAGATAGCTTTCTTTTAAAACAACGTGCCTCAGGAAAATTACTAAAACGTGAGGCCTTTAAACTAGTGCTAAGCATGAAGAATAAAACATTTCATTATAAGTTTAAACCATGAATCTTTAAGTACACATTAATAATAACATTGTCAATATATTTAATTACATTTAAGCAAAATACATTTTCATTAGTTATTATTTATTTTCATTTCAATACTACATTGTGGCTGACACCAGTGCGATCTATTTCCCAAAACACATGTTTTCAGCTAGGCCTCTTAATACATGTTATTTCACATTACGTTTTAGTGGCACAATTTTATTAATAACGTTTACACTCCACCAAACAATGGCTTAATTACTGTTGCGAGAAGAAGAGAATTACCTTAATGGTATGGGTTTTTTGGACTAAACATTGTGTTTAACAATTGACCTTAGATATTGATGCACGTATGGGCAAAATCATTGATAGGAAGGGAAAACTTTGAATTTGAACAAAGAACAATCTCCAAAAGATCACAACTCACAAAAAAGATTCTGTAAATTTCCTTGCTTTTCGAAGAGTATATTCTGGATGAAATAATTCCATGCATTTAATTACAGACTCTGAAGAGGTAGAAAGTAACTTGCTGTAAAGTTATTTTATACAGGCTGAAGGAAGGCCAGATTATTGTAGAAAATGTTGTATCAGATTGTGAATTCATGATTACGTGTCCTAGGCCACACCTTCTTCAATAGAGAATTTCCTCTGAAAGAATTTGAAAGAAACCCTATTTGAGTGTTGTCCACTCACTCAATCACCAAAAGCAAGAGGTCAGCCCAACACAAAGTTTCTCTCTCACTCCCTCTCTCATCCCCCTTACCCTAGGATTGTCGCCAACACCCATTCTTATGAAGCCCATTGAGGATTAATCTCTAGTAGATAATTTTACAATCTTGGCTTCTGTAGAAACCTGGAGTTCAGGTGAGTGGATCTTAACTCAACAGTACCAATACCTAGGCCTTTGGGACACCAAAATGCAGAGTGATAAAAGCATCAAGTGAAAACTATAACGCAATGTGAAATTAAAACTGTACTGTAATGATGAAATGGGTTAATATTTTCTTTGCTCGATCTCTGAGCGTTTAATAAAACATGCTATAAGACATAATGAGAATAGCAGAAATAGCGAAGTAGTACTAAATGCAGTAGCATATGAGATGATTAACATAAACAGAAATCCACCCTCTAGACCTGGAGCTAGTTGAGCCCCCTAAATGACAAGTATATGTTTCTCGTAATTATACTATAAAATCCCTGCTTTAGAAATTTACATCAGTTCAAACATTGCAGTTGCGCTTTGTTATCCCTTTTAAGATGGAATCAAATACATTATTGTCATCATTTTAGTGGCAACCTGAGCTCCGTAAAAGTGTAAAAGTATTCACAGTACGATCTTTGGTCAGAAATGGAGGAAAGGACTGAGGGTTTTTTGGACCCATCCATTCTTATTACCCTCCACAGTTTGACATCTACTTCTAGCCAAAACAGAGTTGCTCTACAGAGTGGCTGACCCCACTCTGTTTCTTTCTCTAAAACACACCCCTACTTTAAGAATGATGTTTGTCTCCATTCTCTAGGGGAGTGGTTAATGCACCTCTTGGTCAGAGCCTGACACCACCATCTGTCCCCCGACCAAAGTTTGAAGAACGTTGTCCTAGAGGATGCTATTTTCTAAGAAATGTGTCTATTGGTATATCATATTTCACTTCTCTTTTAAGTATGTCCTTAGTGAAGTCTTTTTGATATAGGTTGGTTGCTTTTTTTGGTATATTGTGTCTTTGAAATGGTCTGGTGATTCTTTCTGGAAAATGTTTGATAAATGATTTCATAGAAGAGTTCAAGAACTAAACGATTCACGTCAGAGACCATATAGATACAAACTGCATTTGCTGAAGTGGATGCCAGTGACATGGCAGAACCATTTAAGTGTTATTTTCAGCCGAGCAATAGGGAGCTTGAAACAGATATTGCCACAGTGCAGACAGCAGACATGGAAGGGACGACAGAAGAAAAGAGCATGACTTTCGGGAAAAAGATAAACATTCGGTTACACTTCTCTAAAAGAAAGGGCTGTCTCAAAAATGAAAAAAAACATGTTAAAACTGATCTCATTTAGTAATAAACACTTGGTGGAATTATTTAGAATTGCCATTTTATAATATTGCCTAAGATTACCAAAACCGACTGACACATGCAATCACACAGAAACTCTCCAAATGTATAATTAAAATTTCCAAGCTCTAATCTATTCCAGGTACTCAGATGAGGATGGGGGGTTACCATTACTGCTAAGGGCCCACGCTTTGTGAGTGCCAAGTGTAAGAGTACAGTCTTAAAACTACCTAACATTCAGAAAACAAGCAATTGCAATGCAATAGGTCTCGCATTTGCTTGAGTTGGAGCTATTGGCATTGTAAATTCATAACTGGACTTTTCTTGCCACATAAATTGGTCAACCCTGCCTCATAATTTCATCTTTTCCTGCCATATAATTCAAGTGGCCCTGCATATAACTACAGCACTTCATGTACCTTCTTCCTCTATCTGCTGCAAAAAATGAAAATGTTGCCATTTAGAATCCTAATTAAAGTCTGTCATGCTAATTCCAATAGAAAACCACTTTCACCACCCCACCATCAGAGTTGCTGGCTGGCTAACACAATTTCCCCAAAAAGACACAAGGGAGCCACAGAGGAGAAATAAACTAGAAGGGTCACCCAAACAATCAAGAGTGTTGAAACAGTCATAGTGACATAAGGATGTTAAGTTGGCCTGAATCATGGTCATAATTGTAATAAGAAGAGATAATTAAAACATGTATAACAATCATACAAACCTTTATCAGAAATAAACTTTTTTGCATTACACTATAATGCTCAAAACAGCCCCTAGAGGGCATCATAACAAAAATATAATTTGTAGGAAACACTGTCATGTAAACATATTGTTAGCCCATGGAGGGCATAACCCCATGAAAATACAGGAGAAAGTAATGCAGTGTAACCATATACTTAGCCCGTAGATGGCATTTTGTGGGCTAGCAGGCCTACTGCAATGATATTACAAACAAGGCCTTTGAAACAAAACTTTTCCCAGCTGTAAAACAAACGTTCTAGCCATGAGAAAGCTCAAAAGGCACTGAATGGTGGGAGTGGTTATTATTTTGAGGTCCCCACTAACCTAGATGATGTAAATGGAAAGAGCATTTTGAAGGCCGTCCAATTGTCCTAGGACCACCATAGTTATGAGTTATGATCAAAAATGTTTTGTAAAAGTAATGCCCTGCAAAGTATTATATGGCAAGTTTTCATGCTGCGAATATTATAGTATGTTGACTCCAATGCTCAGAACAGCCCCTAAAGGAAACCACAATAAAAGTAGCATTTGGAAGAAACTTGGTCATGTAACCATCCAGCCAGCCCTTTGACTGCATAACTACATGATAAAAGAATGAAAGTAATGCAGTGTAATCATATATTTAGCCTGTAGAGGGCATAGTGCATTACACATTTTCAAGGCTAGCAGGCCTATTGCAATGATTTTACCAACAAGGCACATAAAACATAACTTCTCCCAGCTGTAAAACAAAATGTCCAGCCATGAGAGAGCTTAAAAAGATAATGAATGATGGTAGGGGTTATTATTTGAAGTCCCCACTGACATAGTTTGGGGACCCAGAGATAATGTAGACAGAAAGAGCACATTGTGGTCAATGTTTTGAAGGTGGTCCCATTGTCCTAGGAACATCACAGGCTGAGTTATGAGCAAAAATATTTTGTAAAAGTAATGTCCTGCAAAGCATTATGGGGTGAATTTCCTGAGTGCAGTGAATATTGTAGTATCCCGCTGTGCCGGCCAAGCCGCTTTTGCTTTGAGGATTTCTGTTTTACGTAAAGCATTTACCAATTTCAAGTGTTTTAAGTGGAGAGCCACAACAAATGACTCTGATTAGGAAACTGTGAACAATGGGACCAGTGCTTCAATACCGCCGATTGAGTTTACGCTGTTGTGGCTGCTTGCGCTGTGAGCACTATGGCCACCATGCAGCACGAAGGGGAGAGACAAAAGAGAAAAAAAAAACTAGTTCCCTCACATTGAAGTATATCGGCAATCGTGCAATAATCCATGTAACAGGGGCATTATGCAAGGTGTGACAAAAACGGCTTCAAGGCGGGACAAACAAAGCATTTACCAATGACATCAAGTGATTTTTGAAAGGCAAGCCCAGGAATGAATGAAAGTGATGGGCGTGAGATGGACTTTGTTAAAAGCCCAAAATACTTACAACAGGTCTAAGCCCTTGCGCGCTCGACGCAGAAAGAGTAAGGGAATGATAAAATAAAAAGGATAGTATGAGGAGTTTATGCCAATACCGATGTAACCATTAAAGTGCAACCAAAAGACCAAGAAGTAAAGAAGGAAGAACAAAGATCACAAGAAACAATCTCCTCTCAAACACTTCCCCAGTTTGTCATGTTCTCTGTAGAAAGAACACCAACACATTAGTCCATATTTTGTGAAAACAGCCAACCATCTTTAAATCTTTCACTCCCATTGAGTCTCCGCCATGTAAATGGGGTATGAAGGAACATTAAGATGACTGTAAGGAGCAAGTCCACAACTGTACTCCTTTATCAAAGGCCCTATTTCTTGATGATAGACAGATAAAAGCTCTCTCTAGGCCTTTCAATATATGCTAAGGACAACACGTAACAGCTGGATGATACAGCACATTAGTATTAGGACAGTATCCATGTGACTTCCCAGTGCTGACAGGGTTGAGAGTGTCAAAATTGCGGATGGATCGCTAAAGAGTTAGGCCATTGTCAGGGTGACAACTTGCTGTATGGTGTGGGACCACAGTGTTGCTAAGAAATATTTGAATGTTATGACAACCACCAGGGTGAAAGTTTTCTGCTATGAGATCGAAGACAATTAGGGCCAGATGAATCAAACATTTTTGCGATCGCAAAAATGCGTTTTGGTATGTAATAAGTCCAATTTGAGATTCGGTAACTTGTTACTGAATCGTAAATTGGATTTGCAACCACATACCGATTCGGTATTCGGAAGGGGTGTGTCAAGGGCGTCACTTCCTAATACCGAATTGCAGAGGTATGTATGATTGTTTTGTGACTGTGAATAACTTGTTACTGAATCGTAAATTGGATTTGCGACTACATACCGATTCGGTATTCGGAAGGGGTGTGTCAAGGGCGTCCCTTCCTAATACCGAATTGCAGAGGTATGTATGATTGTTTTGTGACTGTGAATACGGTCTCAAAACAATCGCAGTTACCACCTACTTCAAGTAGGTGGTAACCCATTGGCAAGGGGAAGGGGTCCTAAAAGGGACCTCTTCCCCTTTGAGAATGCATGCAAAAATGTTTTTTAAAATGAAAAGAAAACTTCCCGTTTTGCTTTAAGGAAAACGGGCTGCATTTAAAAAAAAAACATTGCTTTATTGAAAAGCAATCAAAGACATGGTGGTCTGCTGAGCCCAGCAGGACACCATCGCTGTGAGTATAGCCATTCGCAATGACTCACAAATTGCGACCTACCTCATGAATATTGATGAGGTAGGTCCATTTGCGAGCCCTTGCGAATCACAGTATGAAACTCCTGGAGTTTCAAACATTCCAATAGCAATTACTTAAATGCAATTCGCAAAAAATCACAATTAGGTAATCGCTATTGGATATAATTATACATCTGGCCCCAAATGTGTCAGAGGGACCACTCTGGTGCAGAGGTTCTCACCTTTTGACTTCTGTGGACCCCACTTAATCATCACTAGAAGCCGGGGACCCCAATGAACCATTACTGGAATCCAGGGCCCCCCACTGAGTCATTACTAGAAAACAAGGAACCACCGGTCTAAGCATTGTCGCACTGTAAAAGATTTGAACCACAAAACAATACACAAAAATACAGAAACAGTATTCATGAAACCCAAACCCACAAATGGTGAAATATTTTATTTAAGTAACAAAACGTAAACATTTTTTCGATTTAACAGATTCAATAAAAATCTTTTCTAAATTCAATTGAGGCCACTCGTCATCCATGCTATATTCTGTGTGATGCACTTCAACCGAACGTTCCCTCAAATCAATCCGAGGATAATAACTTAATTTTTAGCCTCCACTTTTAAAATCCTTCATATTTAAAGAACACTTGAAGTTTTTCAATTGTACATTTTGCTTCTTCACCTATATGTTTAAATCTCCTAATGATATTTAATTCTATGTCAGGACCGGAGGCTTCGGAATATGCTTCTCTTTCTTTGCTGACCATAAAACAGCAGCCAAAGAGTTAACAGAAAGAAAAACTATAACTCCCATGAACACTTGTAGTCTGGCCTGACCAATCCCAGGCTAATCCCAACTATAAGAGTCACCATAGCAACAGTCCATCCTCTTTCTTTGCTGCTGCGCAGCCGAAGTTAAGTCCCTTTCGATTTACTCTGAAATTTGCATTGTTGTTAAACTTCTTGCTAAAGCTTTTATTCGCCCGTGGAGCGGGAGCAGGGCTGAGTGGTGCTGGCAGAGGGCTTATTTCGGACTCGCTTTGCGGTCCCTTCCTGTTAATTTAGGGTCACCCACGCGACCGGAGAGGTTTTTCCTTTCCCTTCCGATCGCGCGTTGCGATTCACTAAACACATTGCTGGATCCCGCCCGCGGCTGCAAGGCCTTCTGTCGGCTTCGTGCTGTGGTTCAGAGGTTTCTAATAAGTATATGCAGGTCTCCCTCGGAGACCGACCGAACGCTGCATCCGGGAGCAGTCCACTCTCTGTTTCTGTTGCTCCTGCCTTGTCGCGCATGCTTGCGATCAGAGATTCCGATTTTCAATCCGGTCTCCGTCATGTGCTACGCGTGAGCCAGTGAAGCCTTTGTCTGCCCCAAGAACGCCCGACGGGCCGCAAAAACGATCAGGCTTTGCCTAGGAGGGTGATACAGACACATGATTTGGGCCTTATTGAGACTACGTCTCTGTAATATTTAGACAGATTTTTCTGCCTTACTTAACCTGTTGGGGTTTCCTCCCCCCATTGAACTCCGTCTTACATCCTACCATGGCTTATTTTGCTGAGGAGGATCAATACTATTAAGAAGAAGTGGAAGGATCGCTCCCAGAACAGATGGAGGAAAGATTAGTACAGGCCCTTGGCCACCATGTACAAGACTCGGTTAACCAAGCTTTGATTAAAGCATTAAAACCTTTTACAATGCCCCTGGTCAGGTATGAGAAAAGAGAGTTGATGGGACCCCCACTCTCTGGGTCAAGGAGTAGAGAACCTCAATCTGAAGAAAGAGGTTATAACAACAGAGCATCCTTGGGCTCATTATCCTCAGCAGAAATTCTTTCTCAGATGGCAACTGCGGTCCTTAAGGATCACGAGTATGGTCCTGGCCTCTTGGCCGTCCCACCACCTTCAGGCTCACACAAGGAGCTTTTGCACTCTTCAGATTCCCACTCAGATTCAGAATTCTCTGAACCCAGCCAATCAGGCAAATGCAAACGTAAATCTAAACATTATGCCCCTGATGACATGGTGACACAGAAGAATTTATTGTTTGACCCTGAAAATATTATTCATCCCCGGTCAACAGAATGGGTTCCTTGTGCGGAAGTGGCCCATTACGTGCAAGACAGGCTGCATAAAAGTTTTGACAAGGATGTGTGCAGTACCTTACGCTCCGAATGTCCACGCCCCTCTCTACTTGCAAGGTGGCTGACACTCCTGAGCTTGATCCCAGTGTGGCGACCTTCTTAAAGAAGTTAACTAAAGACCCCAAGAAAGGGCTTGACTGCACTTGTAAAGGTTGCCAAGACAAAATGTTAGACCTTTCAGGCCCCAATACAAATATTTTGGAATTGGCGGTCCAAGCTAAAGAGACCAGTAGGCCTTTAGATCCTGAGGCTGTTCTGGAATGGGCCCAAAGAGCCATTTGTCTCCTTGGAAACGTGAACTCTGCCATGTCCACAGAGCGCAAAATGTCTTTCTTAATGCGCATCGATCCTAAATTGGCAGAGCTTGCCCCTACTGAACCTGGATCCCTGGCGAATGGACTCCTTTTCGGAGACAAATTTGTTAAGGACCTAGGCAAATATGTGTCAACCTTTACGACTCTTGATAAGGCCCAGTCTTCAATGAAGTGGATGTTCACTGGTGGCCTTTTTACCAGGGCCGGACGCTTTCGGGGTCGAGCGTCAGGCTGAGGTTTTCAGCAGACCTCCACCAACTACGTCTCTAGAGGTCGGGATACTACCAATCCTCAGTATTTTATCCTTCCAGGGCCAGAAGAGGCCGAGGCCGTGGTTTTTGAGGAAAGGGTTCTGATCGTAACCAAAACTCCTCCACCTCAGGTGAGAATTATTCACTTTACGGAAGTAACCCTTGGGGGGAGATTGGAGAGTCATGCCCAAGCATGGGGACGCATTTCTTAGGATCCTTGGATTCTACAAACAGCGCAAGGATAAAGACTGGAATTCTATTCCACCCCAATCCAAAATCACCCCCTCTCCCTCTCCTTTTTTCCAAAACAGAGTACTTTTATAGATGCAGAAATCAAGGGCCTTCTCCACAAACATGCAATAGTTGTCTCAGAGCCACACCCAAACGGTTTTGTCAGTGCTATTTTCCTCGTTCAAAATAAGGAGGAGGTTGTCGCCTCATTTTAAACTTGAAGGATTTCAACCATTGGATAGCCTACCGTCATTTCAAGATGGAGGGTATCCATATGTTGCGAGATCTGCTTCAAGAAGGGGACTGGTTAGTGCGTCTGGACCTCAAAGACGCTTACCTTACGGTACCGATTTTTTCTCCACATCGACATTTCCTGCAGTTTCGGTGGAGGCACCGATGGTCCGAATTCAGGGTTCTCCCCTGTGGTCTATCTTCTGCCCTGTGGTGCTTCACAAAGCTGTTGCGCCCAGTAGCGCAATTTTTCCGAGAACGAGGCGTTCGCCCCATCATTTATCTCAATGATTTGTTAATCATGGCCCAGTCCAGAGATTTAGGGGGTCATTCTGACCCTGGCGGTCACCGACCGCCAGGGCCACGGACCGCGGAAGCACCGCCAACAGGCTGGGGCTGCTTCCTGGGCCATTCTGACCGCGGCGGTAAAGCCGCGGTCAGAAAAGGGGAACCGTTGGTTTCCCGCCGGTTTTCCCCTGGCCCAGGGAATCCTCCATGGCGGCGCTGCAAGGATTCCGACCCCCTTCCCACCACCCTGTTCACCGCCAGGAACAGGATGGCGGGAACGGGTGTCGTGGGGCCCCTGGGGGCCCCTGCACAGCCCATGCCACTGGCATGGGCAGTGCAGGGGCCCCCTAACAGGGCCCCATAATGATTTTCAGTGTCTGCTTTGCAGACACTGAAAATCGCGACGGGTGCCACTGCACCCGTCGCACCCCAGCAACTCCGCCGGCTCCATTCGGAGCCGGCTTCATCGTTGCTGGGTCTTTCCCGCTGGGCCGGCGGGCGGCCTTTTGGCGGTCGCCCGCCGGCCCAGCGGGAAAGTCAGAATGACCGCCGCGGTCTTTTGGCGGTCTCCGCCTGGCGGGCGGCGCCCGCCGCCCGCCGGGGTCGGAATGACCCCCTTAGTCTTACTTCATCTGACCTGGGCGATTCAGATTCTTCAATATCTGGGATTTTTGATCAACAGTGAGAAATCAGTAACACTACCCTCACAATGTACAGAATTCCTAGGTTTTCAGGTGGATTCGGTCCAAGCCCAACTGAAGTTATCGGTGCCGAAACAGACCTCCATTAGGAGAGAGTTACGGAAAGCCCTTGCCTCTATAAATATATCATTATGGATTTTGGCCAGATTGATGGGGCTTCTTGCTTCATCAATTCAGGCAATTTGTCCAGGCCCCTTGCATTATCGGGCTCTCAAACGCCTAAAGATCCTATGCCTTCGCAGGGGTCTAGCTTATACCGATCAGATTCCGTTATCGGAAGAAGCTAAAATGGAGATTGTCTGGTGGCTGAACCATATAGAAGTATGAGACGGCATTTTTGCATCCTCACCAGAGATTGTGATAGAATCGGATGCCAGCCAGTGGGGTTGGGGAGCTCGTTGTGGCACGGGGGAGACGGGAGGACGGTGGTCCTCGGAGGAATTGAGTCTGCACATCAATTGTTGGGAGCTGTTAGCGGGAGCCTTTGCGATTCACTCGCTCTCCCCCAGCGAAGCCAGTTGTTGCATTTTCCTGCGAATGGACAACATATCAGCGGTGAGATGTATCAATCGACTGGGCGGGACCAGATCTCACATGCTGGCGGGGATTGCCAAGGAGTTTTGGCATTATTGTCTTCAGAATCAGATCCATGTGATAGCGGAGTACATTCCAGGCCGCTCCAATGTGGTGGCAGATTGGAACTCTCGTTTTCTGAAGGATGTCAGCGATTGGATGCTGCACCAATCAATTTTTCAGAACCTCACAGAGAGATGGGGTTCCTGCTCAATAGATCTTTTTGCATCCCGCCTCAATTCCCAACTGCCTCAGTTTTTCAGTTAGAGACTGGATCCTTTAGCGATGGGATCGGATGCATTCCTTCAGAATTGGTCGCAGGACCTTCTTTATGTTTTCCCCCCATTCTCAATGATTCAGAGGGTCCTTGCTCAAGTCAAAAGGCAACTAGCCGAGATCATTTTAGTGACACCTCTCTGGAAAGCTCAGGCCTGGTTTCCAGTTGCAATGTCCCTACCATGTGCACCCCCGGTTCGTCTTCCATTGTTCCCATCCTTGCTTCTGGACCCATTGAGGTTTCCCCATCCTCTAGTAGTACAGGGGCAGTTGAGCCTCATGGCTTGGAGACTTTCCGGCTAAGTTGGCAAGTGTTGGTAGTTTCTGGAGAAGCTATGTTCTTTCTGTCTCAATCCTGGGCTCCCTCCACTCATAAACGTTATGAAGCATCCTGGAGGAGATGGGTGGGTTGGTGCAGTGAACGGAGTATTGATCCCTTGGGGGCCCATATTTCCATAATTGCTCATTTTCTCTCGGAATTGGCTTCTCAAGGTCTCGCCTACAGAACTGTTAATAATTTCAGATCTGCAGTTTTTGCGGGCCATCCACATGTGGACGGTAAACCCGTTGGAGAACATCCTTTGATTTCTAAAATCCTTCGGGGAGTTCGGATGGTTAATCCTCCTCAAACACAACATTCTGTTTTGTGGGACGTAGATGATGTCCTTCGTTTTATCAGGTCTTGACTGTGCAATGCCGACCTGTTGCGTAAGCAATTGTCCACCAAATTTACCGCTCTTTTGTGTCTAATATCATGCAGAAGTGTATCAGATGTGAGAGCATTGGACTTAACAGGTAGAGTATTTACTCCCTCAAGAGTCTCATTCACAGTTTTTAGACACACAAAAATTGCAACTAAGTGTTTATCATATCCGTCTTTTCCCCATAATCAGACGTTGTGTGTTGTACAATGTTTGAAGGCTTATGAGAGTTTGTCAGAGAGACCAGATCCTCGGGGCCTGTGCACGTTCCCAACATGTCCACCACTAGACAGCTCCAAAGCTCCAATAGAAATACCACAGAGCCTGAGAGAGTCCAAGTTGGGGAAAAGGGTATTAGGTAGTGAACCGCTGGGAAGGAGACCTGTAGGAAGCAAAAGGTTAAACAACACAACATCAAGATATAATCACATTGACTTTCAATAGACTATGGTTCTAAGAGTTCTCATACTGTAACCATGGGTAACCTAAGAAGTGACTATAACTAGACCTCAAGAAATCTAGGTACCTGGAACAAATCAAGAATGGGTTAATACAATGTTTCATATGAGCTTTTCATGAAATATCACATACTGTCTAGAATACAAGAACCTTCTAGAATAATGTTTCAGAACAAACATTGCATTTTTACATGAGGACAAAAGGCTATCTGAAACATTCCCTGGAAAACAATAGGAATTGTACTAGGGACTTTTTAAAAAAAATATATATATTTATTGGTTTTATTTTCCAAAATATGATACAAATTGTTCAATTTGCAACCGCAGGATAAACCAAAACAATGGCTAATTATCTAAGTCATGTAACAATTACACACCCCCCCAATATGCACTTCACGGAACACTTCTAATCTTGCGGTATCGTTTCTGGCTGCACCCTCCATGGGTTTATACTTCCTTGTTTATTTTATATAGGCATTCGCTTGAGACCAGTGTGGACCTTGCTTTGCGTGCATGAGTTCCCTAATTGTCTGAGGGGGGCCTCAACTTAATTAGTGTGTGCGGGAGGCTCCCCTGGTTTTCTGCTCCCCACTCATTGCTAAAACTGTGGTGGCATAGATTTAGTGGACGACTATTACTGGACGGATGGGGGGAGATGGTGTGCATACTCTGTGGTGCCTGGATGTCCTGTGAATTTTGTTCCCGAGATGGGGGGTGCAGAGGAATTTGTGCTGTGGTTGTTGCAAATACGCGTGCCCCGGTTCAAGGCGGCTTCTCGTCGTTTTTGGCCTCCAGCTTTGTCACCATATCCTCCCATGTAGAGCATCCTGTGTGTTGTCGCCCTTCGCGCACCATTCTTTTTAGTACCTGATATTCAGTGCGAGCCCAGCGTATTATTAGAGAGTACCAGGATTTCATGTCAGGAGCCTTAGCGGCTTTCCAATGCATTGCTATTAACCTTTTGTACATTAAAAAAGGCCAGGTCTATGAATTTGTGTAAATGTCTTTGTTTTTTTGGTCTTTTCCTAAGTCCCAACAGACAGGACCCGGGATCTGCTACTAGTGCAAGTCCCGTTAGCCCAGATACCTCCTCTACCACCTCTGCCCAGGCCGTTTGTAAGTTCGGGCAGTCCCATACCATATGATAGAAGGATGCCGACGTTACTCTACATCTAGGGCATATTGATACTGCATCAGGGAACATGCGCTTTATTCTGGCTGGGGAAAGATAGGTTTGATGCGTGTAATTAAATTGGGTGTATCTGAATCTGGGATTCCTTGACACACCTCTGATGTGGGACAGGGCCTTGGGCCAGTCATCCAGTGGTATTGGAGTGGGGAGTACTGCGTTCCATCTACCCCATGCTTTCCCTGTTTGTGCATCCGGTGTCCTGTTAAGGGTTCTGTATAGATTGGATATTATTTTTGTTTGATCGCTATATTGTAGAAGCTGGTGAAACACAGGGGAGATCTCTGGTTCCGAGGTGCCCATTCCCCATATTTTCCTGATTTCGTGACATACGGCATGATATGTCAGGAACTGCCCTGGATTTATCTCCGTGAGGGCCTGGAGAGCCTCGAACGTCATTAATTTACCGTCTTCATAGCAATCCCCTACAGTCAGTATTCCTGCTTCATTCCACAGCTTTACAGCTTGCATCCTCGCTGCATTTCCCACCAATAGGTAGTTCAGCGGTACGTGTGGAGAGTATGGGAGCTTATCCGCTCTTTTTTGCACATACCTGGCCCAGCACGTATGCGCAGCTGCCAGCAAAGGGTTGACCAGTGCCACTCTGGGGGGCTTTGACGATAGCCAATTTAAAAGGGGGATCTCGTTCCGCCGGGGCTCAAGGCTCATAGGTTCCACTTGCTCTGGTCTGTGGATCCAATGTTGGACCCATTGAAGTTGTGCAGCTGCGTAGTATTTTTCAAAATTCGGAGTTCCTAGGCCACCGTTATCCAGCGGATGCTGCAGTGTGGATAGCGCCACTCGTGCTCTGCCACCTCCCCAAATGAGCTGCAGTAATGCTGTGTTTAGGTTGCTAAAGAAGCGTTTGGGAATGATTATCGGCAGGGCCGCAAAGTAATATAAAAGCCGAGGTAGAATCAACATATTAGCAATCGCCACCTTGCCGGGTGGCGAGAGAGGGAGCTTGTTCCAGAATTGTAGGGAGCCTTTTATAGAGGTTAGCGCCTTCCCCAAATTCCCATCTCTTAAGTCCTCCGTGGCATGGTATATGTTTATCCCTAGGTATTTAAATGTTGTAGGGCACCACTTAAGGTGTCCTACCTCTGGAGGATCAAGGTTGCTGGGAGCCCTTTTTACCAGGGGAAAGACACACGACTTCTCCCAGTTTACCACAAGGCCAGACAGGCCTCCGAATTCAGCCAATAAGGATATTACGGGTGGAATAGCTGCGCAACCGTTCCTGATATATATCAAAGCATCATCGGCATATAGTGAGATCGTGTGGTGTAACCCATTTCTAATAATTCCCCATTTGTGCTCCATGTGGCGAACTTTTGCCGCTAGCGGTTCCATTGCTATGGCAAACAGTAGCGGGGATAATGGACAACCCTGCTGTGTCCCCCTGGAAATCGGGAAACTATCAGAGATCACCCCACCTGACTTCACCCTCGCACTCGGATTAGAGTACAATGTCCGAACCCAGCGGATGTAGTTAGGGCCTATTCCCATGCGGGCCATCGTGGCCAACAGGAAGTCCCATTCGAGCGTATCAAAGGCCTTTTCTATGTCCAATGAGAGCACCATTTCCTCCTGTGCGTTCTTGGGGGTATCTCCTATTATACTCAGCAACCTACGAATATTTAGGAAGGTGTTACGCTTGGGAATGAAGCCGCTCTGATCTACATGTATCAGTAAGTGCATGAGGGGGGCTAACCTGTTGGCCAGTATTTTGCCTAATATTTTGCAGTCTGTGTTTAACAGCGATAGTGGTCTATAAGATTTCACATCCGTGTGGTCACGACCCTGTTTAGGGAGTACCACTATCATAGCTTCCCTTTGGGATGTGGGTAAGCTTTCTTTAGTCCACGCCTCCTGGAACACTCCCAGCAGATGGGATTTCAGACTGGGCAGATAAGCTTTGTTATACTCCGAGGGGAGGCCATCCGCGCCGGGCGCTTTGTTCCTGGGCAGCTGTGCAAGGGCTAATTCTATTTCTGCTGTTGTTATAGGGGTTTCAATTCCATCTCTAACTGTTTGTGGTAGCTGGGGTAGGAAGGAGTCCGCCAGAAAGGCCTCTAGTTGTGTAGCTGTGCACGAAGTACGTTTAGTGTATAAGTTAGAGTAGTAATTCCTAAACGTCTCGTTTATTTCTGCTTGTGTAGTAGCCATCTCTTGCGCGCCCACCCGGATGGCCCCTATTGGAGCCTGCTGTCTATCCTCGCGGAGTAGCCACGCTAGCATTCTGCTTGATCTATCTCCTTCCGTTTGCAACCTGGTTAAGTAATATTTATAGTCGTGGCAGCGGAGCCTGCTATCTGCCTCATGTATTTTAAGCGCTTTTCTTTAAGGACAGTGCTGGCAATTTCCCCCCGTGCCACCGCTTTCTCCGCAACTCTCAGTTCCTTCTCAAGTTTGCTAATTTCCGTCTGTAGGGAGCGTCTCACTCCCCACGTAGTGGACATACATACTCCGCGGGCCACTACCTTGTGGGCATCCCACTCTATCGCCCGGGTTGTTGCAGACATAGCGTTTATTTCCCAATAACGGCTTATAGATTTCCCCAGTGTTGCAGCAAATGCTTGATCTTGTAGCGCCTCCGCCTGAAATCTCCAAGTGGGAATTACCTGACGTGCCCTGCCCCAGTTCAGAGTTACCCGTAGTGGCGCATGGTCTGAGACTGTCTTTGCCAAATATTCGGACTCAGTGGTCAGCGCCCCTATTTCGCGGGTGCCCCATACTATGTCAATTCTAGTGTGGGTGTTGTGTGGGACCGAATAAAATGAATATTCTTTTTGCTCTGGGTGGCCTAACCGCCATACATCGTATAGGCCCATAACGTTTGCCCATTCTTGTAGGGGGCTTGTAAGCTTCCTGTTGATTGATGCGCTCTGGTGGGCGCTGTTTCTGTCTAATGCTGCTACTGGGGTGCTGTTAAAATCACCTCCCCAGATGGCTAGGGGCATGGGGTGGGACAGCAACGTTGGGGTGAGAGTGGTAAGAAAGCCTGTGATGTTACTGTTGGGGGCGTATACCCCAACCACAGCCAGTTGTCTGCCATCTAATCTGCCCTCCATTACTACGTACCTCCCTCCCTGGTCTATCTTGTGTGTTGACATGAGGAACGGAACTCCCGCTGCTATCCAAATCAGCACCCCTCTCGCAAAGGTCGAATATGTTGTGCCTATCAGCTGGCCTCCCCATTTCACGCGCAGGTCTCGTAGATCCCCCTCTAGCATACGTGTCTCCTGCAAAATAGCGATATGCACTCCTAGTCTCTTGAGTCGGGCATACACTTTAGCCCGTTTGCTCGGCATCCCAAGGCCCCTAACATTCCATGTTAATATGATATACTGGTTCCCCATGCTGCTTCTAGAAGACATCTTGTAGGGTGCTGGGGGTATGTTGCTGTATTGTGGGCCTGGTTTTAATATTGGCCCACCTGGTCTCTGCCTTTCTACTGCTAATATTTAGATATAGCGGGCGCAGGTCCATCTTTTGTGCATTAAGTGATTCCGCTGCATTTCTGCTAAACTACTAATCCCCTCCCCCCTAATTAAACCCCCTATACTACACACAACTACGGTGAAACTACAAAACTTAAAAATGTGTAACATAACTTTTATCCAGTTGGATTCGCACAGTGGGATTCTCATAGCTTACAGATGTGGCTCTTGTAAGGGGCTCACATCGTGCCGCAGACTGAGTCTGCCAATATCTACGGGCGCCCCCCCTTGGCATATTTCCGTTCCCTTTGGCCCCACCCACCCGCCACATGTCACTTGTTTGTGCCCCAAATCACTTAGCTTAGTATTTATATCAGAGATATATATTGTCGGAAGCACTTTATCCCCACATCTCGGCAGTGTCATGGAGTCTCTATAAGTTTTCCCAGTTTCTGTCGCCATCTCTAGTGTTCACTCTGGGCCTGAGCAGGTGGTTTATAGTTCATCGGCAGATCTTGGGGTGACCTTCGGCCCACCTAGTTCTCTTGTTGCCGTGGATACGGAGCTGGCTGTGTCTGAATCCGGTTCCAGCTCCCCAAGCCCGCCGGGAGTTATACTGCTGCTTTGCATGTGCAGTGGCGTCTCTTTAAGCACTTTCGCTCTTTCCTCTGCTGCTTGCCAGTCATTGGGCTGGCCTCTGGTGCGCCGTTTGAATCGCTTCCCTGCAGTGGGTCTCCGCCGTTTCTCCTCCTCCTCTGCATCTTCCCGGGGGTGTGCAAGGCCCTTGGCATGGAACCATGTCCAGGCATCCTCGGTGCTGGTGAATATATGAGTGCGGTCCTCCATCACTACCCTTAACTTGGCTGGGAAGAGCAAGGCATATTTTATGTTCTGTTCTCGTAGGCGTTGCTTGATTTTAACAAAAGAATTGCGCTGATTCTGCACCTCTTGCGTGAAGTCTGGATAGGCATTGATGTTCGAGTCTTCATACTTGAATGGGCCCTTATTGCGGAATTGTTGCAATATTGCGTCTCGGTCTCTGTAATTCAAGAACCTGGCAATCAATGGTCTGGGGGACTGGCCGGGGGCTGGAGGCCTGCCCGGGACTCTATAAGCCCTTTCAACCGAGAAAAACTTGGATGGAGCCCCATTTAACACCTCCTTAATTAGCCACTGCTCTAGGGAAATTTCTGTTTCCGGTTGACGCATACTTTCCGGGAAACCCGAGAAATCTCACGTTATTTCGGCGCGCCCTGCTCTCCATTTCCTCGGATCTTCTCCAGAGTATCTTCAGCTCTTCATCCATGCGCTGAATTTGTTTTTGGTTCCCTTGCGCTATTGGAGTTAAGTCGGATATTTCAGCTTCGGTTGTTTTCACTCTTTCAGCTAGGCTTCGGTGGTCCACTCGTAGGAGGTTCAAGTCTTGTGCAACTGCGTCAATTCTGTTTTCTAAAGATGACTTAGTGTCCAAGATCGCCTGCAATACTTTCTCAAACTGAGCAGAATGCGCCAGGAGTGTGTTTTCTAGTGACTGCAGGGATGGGTTAGATTGTTGGTCGGCAGGCGTTGGTCCTTGGGTGGTTTGGTCTGAGTTCTTGGCTGATTTGGCTCTGCCGGCCATTTTGGCTGTCTCGAAGTCTCCTCCTAGTCTACAGTAACTTCGCACTTTTTGGCCCTTTTAATTTGTTGAGTTAAACTGTTGCTGAGTGTCCTGGGTGTGGTGTGTACCTACGGCGTTGAGAGCGTGGGGTTGGCCAGCAATGTCAATGGAGGGCGTAGCCTTGTTTACGCGTGCTTATAGCCTGTGGCCATGCGTTTTTCACGACGTTCCGACGTTGAGTTCCCGTGGGGCTGCCTGCGGGGCCCACCGATGTTCGTGGGGAGCGTAGCAGTTGGAGGAGAGCACTCTCACCCTCATAGGTGGCGGCGGAGCCTGGTGCCAGAGGTTTCCCCAACAGGAGGGGGAGCGTAGTCGAGGGCCGAGGCAGGCGGCGTGGCCCGGGAGAGACCGAGGAGCGGGACGAGCGTCAGGAGCCGCAGGTGGGCTCCGTGCATCGCAGGGCAATCCAGGCAAGCGCCGACCGTGGGGGACCGGTGCGGCCCCAGCGCCCGCAGCACGCACCAGCCGTCTATGCTATGTGCGTTAACAGGTCCAAACCTATGGAGGCACGTGGCGCTTCTTAGTCTTGCGTCCTTTTTTTCCCCCCCCCCCTTTTAAGGTTCGAGCCCTGCCTGTCCCCTTCCCAGAGGGTGCAGGTGGGTTGCATTGATGGTGGGGCGGTGGGGGGGGGGGTGGCTGGGAGTCCAGGAGTGTCCCCTCTGTGTGGGACTTAGTTTTTCCCCCCGGGTTTCCCCCCTCACCGCAATATGCTGGCTCCTGTTAGTGGTCCTCTGCTCCCTCCTGGGCTGTTTGCAGCTATGTGTTCTTGGCTCTGGGCTGAGGTGCCTTTTCTTTGCTTTTGGAGTGTGTCCGCGCGGCCCTGACGCCGCGATGCCCAAAATGGCGCCCGACCCCCCGGGCCGGCTCCAGCTCCGCGCGCTTCGGGGGTAGCATGTAGAAGTCCTTGTTTGGCCCGTGCGGCCGCGGCTCCCCTGCCCCCCCGGTCACGTATGGAGAGGGTGGGGGCCGGCCGCGCGAGGCGAAAGCGCGTCTGGAGCCGCAGAGGCAGCTCCCCCTGTCCGTCGCCGCGCCCGGCGTGAGCCCCCGGGGCCCGGCCTCGGCCCAACAGTACACCGAGGGGCACGCCCGGTCCGCGACAGATGCTCCGGTCCCCCCCGATCGGGCCACCGCCACGGCCGCTTCACCAAATTTGCGGGGGGCGCCCTACAGGATATCTTGGTCGAGCCGGGGACGGAGCGCTCGTATCAAGCGACCGTCCCGGCCGCCATTTTGGCTCCTCCTCTTGTACTAGGGACTTAATATGCACAAAGAATGTCACACTTTGAATTAAGCATATTCACAGAAAATCCAAATGCTCGGGATAAGTGTGTGCACCTCAACAAACCCAACACACCAAAGTTTTGAATGCCATGAAACGATTGCGCAGACTGTTGCAGATCTGAACTTCAAGGTTTTCATGCTGGGAATAAATTGCGCACACTGCCGATTCGAACAAGAATATGCAAATGCCATGAAATGGTCGCGCACACTGTTGCTGATCTGAATGTCAAGTTTTACATGCTGGAAATGAATCGCGCACACTGCCGATTTGAACAAGAATATGCAAATGCCATGAAATGATCGCGCACACTGTTGCCGACCTGAACGTCAAGTTTTACATGCTGGGAATGAATTGCGCACACTGCCGATTCGAACAAGAATATGCGAATGCCATGAAATCATCGCGCACACTGTTTCTGATCTGAACTTCAAGGTTTTCATGCTGGGAATGAATCGCACACACTGCTGATTCGAACAAGAATATGCAAATGCCATGAAATGGTCGCGCACACTGTTGCCGATCTGAACGTCAAGGTTTACATGCTGGGAATGAATCGCGCACACTGCCGATTCGTACAAGAATATGCAAATGCCATGAAATGATCACGTACACTGTTGCCGATCTGAACGTCAAGGTTTACATGCTGGAAATGAATCAACCACACTGCCGGTTCGAACAAGAATATGCAAATGCCATGAAATGATCCCGAACACTGATGCCGATCTGAACGTCAAGGTTTACATGCTGGGAATGAATCGCACACACTGCTGATTCGAACAAGAATAGGCAAATGCCATGAAATGATCGCACAAGCTGTTGCCGATCTGAGTGCCAAGGTTTACATGAGAGCAATGAATCGCGCACTCTGCCGATTCGATCAAGACTATGCAAATGCCATGAAATGATTGCGCAAGCTGTTGCCGATCTGAATGCCAAGGTTTACATGAGAGCAATGAATCGTGCACTCTGCCGATTCGAACAAGAATATGCAAATGCCATGAAATGATCGCGCAAGCTCTTGCTGATCTGAATGCCAAGGTTTACATGAGAGCAATGAATCGTGGACTCTGAAAGTTTCACAAGTAGGCCCAAAACTCAAGAGTCTTTGAGAACGGGGTCGGGGCCCAGCACAACCTCCGCCGTACCGCCCTGCTCAAGGATCACCAATATAATGTGGGGCAGGCCTGGAACATCAAGGTAGGCCTCCGGAACAGGAGCTAAGGAAGTTGCTGCTGCTCTGCACCGGGACCTCTGAATAGTGAGCAGGTGGAGCTGGACTGGCTCCCTTATATAGAGTCTGGCCCAGCCCACAAACCAAACCCAGTCATGCTGCTGGGAAAGCTTCTAGAAGGTCCTAGAAAGGGACCACACCCTAACACACTCAGTAAGCCTGTAGCAATACCTTGCAAATGAACAGTTATTGCAAACATCATTAATGGTGTTTTTCAAGGTTAAACTCTGCAATGCAAAAGGTTAACATACTGCATATAAACACAATGCATGAATTATGCTCTTGCATAAAGACTGGGTTTTTGCATTTTTGTCGTCCGTAGAGAACGCACTGTCCTGATGTTGACACAGTTGTACCCGAGATTGTCGCAGAGATGTAGGGGGTCAATTGTTAATTTCTCTGCAGAAACCTTATGGTCCTGTCTCAGCAGCTACTTTAGCTAGATGGGTTAAGTGGCTTTTGGGGGAAGCTGGTATAGACACTTCTATTTTTGGTGCTCATTCCATTCAGGGAGCTATGGCATCTAAGTCTTTTGGGGCGGGCTCCAGATTGGAAGATATCATTGCAGCGGCAGATTGGTCTTCAGACAGTACATTCAAGGTTTTTCATCATAAACCTATTGTTGATATAGCGTCTACTGTGGTGGATAGCTTTAAACTAGCATAATCCGAAGCCTCCGGTCCTGACATAGAATAAAACATTTTCTAGCTATCGCATCAAGAATTTTCAATTCTATTAAGGACACGGAGGCGAAGATTATCCCACCCTTTTACTAACAACAAGTAGTAATCTTGAAATGCATACTTGTTATGATGAGATATGTTTATAAATGTCAAAGCTTACCCCCCCCCTTGAGATTCATTCTTTTCCAAATGGTATTATTGGTACATTTCCTTTATTCTTAGGTACAGGTAACAAAGGCGAATTATTATTTGACCGGAGGTTGATTCGGGATCCAGTCGTCGCCGTTGGTTGGCCAGCATGTTCTGCTGCAAGATGGTGACTCGCTGGAGAGATGTTCGTCTGACGCAAAGAAAGAGGAAGGACTGTTGCTATGGTGACTCTTATAGTTGGGGTTAGCCTGGGATTGGTCAGGCCGGACTAAAAGTGTTCATGGGAGTCATAGTTTTTCTTTCTGTTAACTCTTTGGCTGCTGTTTTATGGTCGGTAAAGAAAGAGAAGCATATTCCTCGCCTCTGTGTCCTTAATAGAATTGAAAGTTCTTGATACAATAGCTAGAATTTTTTTTATTATTTAAGGGTGAGACCGCTCTGCTATGGCAGTGAGAGAGATGTTCTCTGCAGTGTTCACAAAGTGTCAAGAGTGTGAATCCGGACGTGGCAAGATTTTCACAGTTACATTACACTTTAAACACTCCTGTGTTGTAACAGTGGCAGTGCAAGTCCTGCTCTGATTACGCCTGCGCTGCAAGTTTCCAGGCCTTCGATGTTTTTGGCTGAGTGTCACAGGGAGCAGTAAAAAGTCAAATAAAATACACGAGAAAGACTAATGAAAAATCCCATAAAACGAACCAGAATAAACACTCAGAAAAGAGACCTGTGCACAGTGCCTAAATAGGCATTCCGAAATAAGGCAAGGATCGCTAAACCCTGGGCCCTGACCACCCACCTTAATTCTGTCCTGCAAGTGCAGGTGTCGTCACTGAACCTCGTCCAGGCAGCCCTCACCAATCCTTACTTTCAACACCACCCGCAGACTCCGGTACTATGGCCGACTTGAAGATGCCAACAGGGTCCTCAAGTTCCACAGGTCCCCACGTTAAGAGCTCATCTGCTCGATGAGCTTACTTTGCATCCTGGGCCTTGTAGTCCTGTTTAGCTATTACAGACTCTTCACTACGAGCCCCGGCATGCTGAGGGAAAGGCAGAAAACTCAATAGGTCTGTGCCAATCCACATCAAACCTGCCGTTCAAACAGTTAGGCTCCTTCCCTGGCAGTGTACCTCAATCTTAAGCTGTACCTATCATCAAAGCGACTGGAGAATTATAGTCATATACATAGCCCTTTCAAAGGGCCTCACTGCAGGAACTAAGGGCCTGATTTATGAAAAGTTAGCGCTGCCTTTACGTGATTTTTTTATGCAAAAGCACAATTTTTTTACGCAAAAGCAGCACAAACATGCAAAATATAATGTATTTTGTAAGTTTGCACTGCTTTTGCGTCAAAAAAGAACGTAAAGGTGGCGCTATATATTTTGTACGTTTGCGCTGCTTTTGCGTCAAAAAATTACGTAAAGGCGGCGCTAACTTTTCATAAATCAGGCTCTAAGTCTCAAAAGACAAAATATAAGTGCTGAAGGGCTAGCAGCATACAAACCAGAAATCTCATACGAGCACAGGAAGGTTACACAAGACTGAAAGTCAGATTTGTTTGTTATGTCAATGTACATCACAGGCTCAAGCTGCCTTCTGGGGTGAGGATGGCGTCCATGGCGCAAGCAGATATAAGACTGGCTTTAAAACAAACAATAAATGAGTTAGAGCTATTACCGCTGTAAATTCCTAACTGGACTTTTCTTGCCACATAAACTGAAAATGAAAAGTGAAACAGTTGACATAAGTAAGCCAATTCAAAGCTGGAGCATGAGCACAGAGGAGAGACACAAAAGTAAAAAGAAGTTTGCTTGCAGTCAAAAGTATCGACAAACGTGCAATTATCCGTGTAACAGGGTTGATGGCCAAGGTGGTAACAAAACTTCCCCAAGGAGGGACAAACGTAAAGCATTTACTAATGATAACAAAGAATTTTTGAAAGCCAAGCCCATGAACGAGTGATAGTGATGGACGTGAGGTGGGCTGTGGTTAAAAGCCCACAGAAAGATTACAACATGTCAGAGTACTTGCGCGCTCGACCTAATAAACTACTGTCGCATATATGTGGTCTGATGCAGTGGCGGCTCGTGTGAGGGAAAAGGGGCAGCACATGGCGGGAGCAAACAACAAAAAATATATAATAATTTAAAAGATACCTTACGCTCCATGCCACTGATCTGCTCCGCTCCTCTCCTTTACTGCAGGTACAGGCTCCCAGTCTGCCCTGCATCCAATCCTAACGCTGCTTTCATGCTGCTGCCAGCATGGCCGAACATACATGCGCAGAGGGGCTTGTGCTTGTCACAGCCCCATAGCCCTCCTCCTTCACTATAAAACAATAATAAATGTAGTGTATTATCGTTTTTCAGTAAAAGTGTTGCAGCTGCTGCTGCAGGCACGTGGGTGGGGTGGGCCGACACTCTTTCGCCATAGCGGAGGAGCCACCCCTGGTCTGATGAGTCTCTACAGAGTAAAACTTGTCCTGTTGTGTTAGCTGTTATCGCACGCACCTGTGTGAAATAACTGCTGTTAATTCTCAATCCTTGTAATTATGTCGCAGGTGGTGGCCTCAATGAGGGAAATTGACAATCAATGTTGACTGCAGGTGAGGGAGAAGGCTATGTGTATCGCTCTGCAGCGGCCCTCAGCACCATGAGAGAAAAACGCTGCAATGCAGCCTCTCTACGGACGCACTGCTGGAAGGGGGATTTGGTTCTAATCCAAAACACACAGAAAGCTGCGCCTGCTCAGTACAATACAGCACCTCCTTTGTTTCCCTGGCACGCTAGTTAAAGAAAGGCCTCTCTCCTTTTGAAGTTTCTCTATGTCTGGCTCCTCAATTTCTTTCCTTAAAGGGAAAAATAAGCCTTGTAGCTACAGAAGGAGAACAACATAAACAAACATCTCCATGTTTTTTTCCCTGTTCATTCCATAAGGATCGATACATTTCACCCATCAGACCAAGACTCATATTACGTACATAGCTGGTAACGGAAGAACAGACAAGTCTAAAATGCTGACCAGAAATGTAACAGTATCATCTATACATTTCCATGGTTTATTTTTCAGCTGAAACGAGATCGCCATTTGCGGATAGATACAGATGTGTCTTTGCAGGGTGGAAACATAGTGCTGGGGTCTCAGAATTGCCTAATTGCACTTCCAAATGAGTTACTTGAGTGCCTCCAACATGACTACACTTTGCTAGACAGAACTTATAAAGGAACAGAGAGAGACCAGGACCTGTCTAGTATAAAATATATTACAGTTCCACAGTTCATGGATCTTTTCCATTCACCTCACAAACAGTAGATTGTTTTTTTCCTATCTAGTCAGAGGCAATGGACGGTGTAATAGGGGCACATGATCTTATTTAGGGTCGAGCGCACAAGTGCTCAGTCCTTGTTGTAATCTCTCTTTGGGCTTTTAACCACACCCATGTCACGCCTGTCACTTTCATTGGTTCGTGGGCTTGTCTTTTAAAATCCGCTTGATTTCATTAGTGAAAGGTATGCCTTTTCCGTTGTTTAGCCCTCCTCGAGCACACCGGGCAACTACTGAAAACATACACGGCTCTATGTTTTCAGCCTGGTTTCTGCACTACTTTATCTTTTTATTTTCAATGCAGCACAATTGCACTGGGTTTTACATAGCACAATCACACTCCTTTTTCTTTTTTCTCCACCAGGAAAAAAATACTGCATGTGAAGAAACTGCTTCCCATACGACTCTACTAGGTTTGTGTTTTTTTTTTAAACTCAAGAAAGCGATTTTCTCGTGTCACTGACAGAAGTAGATGATCTGTCTTTTTTACAGTGGAACTGGTCCAAGAAAAACTTTGCGATTTACTGACAAAAACGAATGAGTGCATTTTTTTGACAAGTGTGAAATCACGTTTTGTGACTCACAAACGTGACTTTATCGCCACAAAAAAGTAGTTTGCAAATGTACAAACAGCGTATGTGACTCTAGCCCCTTATATTTCTGTGTTTGCAGCAGGAGCGCCAAATTGGGCGGGAGCCTCGATCGAACTCCAAGCAGGTTATAGATTTAAACCTCTTTCACCCCTCCTTCCCTCTGATCTGAGGCAAGGTACAATTTGGAACATCCTCGGCCAGGATAAAATGCCAAAACTAACACACATGGGGCAGCTATATTTCATTTTTTCAGCAGAAAATCTATTTCTTTTTCTTCCGGAGATCCATGTAAAAATTACATTTTGTAACATGAAATACTGATAAATGATCTTTTTACAACTAGTGTACATTTTGTAACACGAAACGTAGAACTTAGAATTCACAAATACGAACGCATTTTTCAGGCATAGATGTGGCTTGTTGGCAGAACCACTGGCTGTGTAATTTCATGATTACAAATGGTAGATTACAAATTTTAATACAAACATTCCCACTTTCTCAAAATTGAGTGACCCTGGCCAACTTACTTTAATATCCAGTTACTTTTAGTCTAAGTCTCTGACGCACTCATTGCACACATTGCACACACTGCAGTGGAATTGTTTTATGAACGGCTAGAGACAGCTTTAGTTGTTGAAAATACCTTATGGCATCACAAAAATACGTTCCGCCAGTGGTTCTTAACTTTTTGACTTCAGTGCTCTGCCCCACTTAATCATTACTGGAACCAGGTACCCCAACTAAGCATTTGAACCACAAAACAATACCTAAAAAATACAGAAACTAGCATTCATCAAACAAATATACAAATGTAAATTTTGTTTAATTCACTAACAAATATAACAAAATCTAAATTTGAATGGCAAAGTTGGAGCTTTTCTAAACTCAATTAAGGCCACTTAGGGCCTCATTCTGACCCTGGCGGACGGCGGAGGCCGTCCGCCAGGGTACCGCCGCTGAATGACCGCACCGCGGTCAAAAGACCGCGGCGGCCATTCAGACATTTCCTCTGGGCCGGCGGGCGCTCTCCAAAAGAGCGCCCGCCGGCCCAGAGGAAATGCCCCTGCAACGAGGACGCCGGCTCAGAATTGAGCCGGCGTAGTTGCAGGGGTGCGACGGGTGCAGTTGCACCCGTCGCGTATTTCAGTGTCTGCTTAGCAGACACTGAAATACTTTTCGGGGCCCTCTTACGGGGGCCCCTGCAGTGCCCATGCCATAGCCATGGGCACTGCAGGGGCCCCCAGGGGCCCCGCGGCACCCCCTACCGCCATCCTGTTCATGGCGGGTTTCCCGCCATGAACAGGATGGCGGTAGGGGGTGTCAGAATCCCCATGGCTGCGGAGCGCGCTCCGCAGCCATGGAGGATTCTGTAGGGCAGTGGTAAACCGGCGGGAGACCGCCGGTTTACCCTTTCTGACCGCGGCTGAACCGCCGCGGTCAGAATGCCCTCGGGAGCACCGCCAGCCTGTTGGCGGTGCTCCCGTGGTCGGTGACCCTGGCGGTCACCGGCCGCCAGGGTCAGAATGACCCCCTTAGTGTTCATAATTCTTTTATGCGACTAGCAGTGCTCCATGAATCAATCTGAGGATACTACCTTAATTTTTAGCTTCTGTTTTCAAATTCCTTTATGTTTACAGATGTTTTTTCAATTTTCAACTGCACATTTTGCTTCTTTATTTATATACACTTTTTTAACTAGTTAGTGTTTCTTAATTTTCCAAGGAGTCACTGACCACACCAGTAGGCTTTGTGGACCCCCAGGAGTCTCCAGACAATAGGTTAGGAACCACTGCATCAAGAAATACAGAGAGTGTAGTCCTTGGGTCACCCCCCCACTTCAGCCCCTAGCTTGCATGTGTTTTTCATGGGTTGCCATTGCTTGGATGGACTGTTTATTTTGAAGGTGGCAACACTGTCCCATATGTGCTCCCATTAGGTTTTAGTTATGGGCCATCAAGTCATCCTTTTTAGGTTGAGCATAGCAGCGCGCAAGCACTGCTTTTCTGATGTGTTGGTATGTATCCGGGCTTTTAACAACGCCCACCTCACCCCCATCACTACCACTCGTTTGTGGACTTGCCCTTCAAAAATCCTTTGATGACAATGGTAAATGGCTTATGTTTGTCCCTCCTTGAGGAGGTTTTGTTACTGCCTTGGCCATCACCCGTTACATGGCTAATTGCACTTTTGCTGATAGGTTTGACTGCGAGCTAACTTATTTTTCCTTTTGTGTGTCTCTTCACGCTGATGCTCATGGCGGCCAAGGCACTGTGAAACGACTGGCTTATGTGAAACTGTTTTACTTTTAATTTTCAATTTATGTGGCAAGAAAAGTACAGTTAGGAGTTTACAACGCGAATAGCTCTAACTCGAGCAAATGCGAGACCCATTGCATTGCAAATGCTTGTTTACATATGTATTCCATGATACAAACCAATTCAAAGAACCATAGAATTATGATACAAAAAGTAAAAAGAACTTTTTTTCCGGTTAAAGGGGAAATGCAACATTACCTCCACACAATATCATCCTTGGAACTTCAAGGTAGATGTCAGAGATGCCAATAACAATTCTGACAACAGTTTCATAAATTGGGACATCGCAGATGACAGCTTGTGGTTGTGAAATCTGCATATCTCTCAGATTTTGAAAACTTGAGCCATGGCTTTTGGCCACATGTAGCACATATCCGTGGCAACTTACACGCACCACTTAACTAAGGTACATATGGTTTGCAGCTTCCAACTGTAGTCCATGTTTAGTACGTGTATGCAATACATGCACCAGTGCATTTGGTGTCATCCACAGAGTGTGAGTTGGCTTTTCACTGGTAGGGTCTGATTGATGAAGGTAACAGAACAGACCTATTTTTTTATTCAATGCCCAGACTTCTGAGTTTAAGCAGTAGTTTGTGAATACAAAAAAAGTAAAATTACACAAAAGTGTAAATTTACCTTTGTGAATCGGGCCTATCCTGTCTCAAGAGATCATGCTAATTTGCTTGTTAATTGTCACTAAGGGTGACTCTTTGTAAATTATAATATAATTGAAACTTTGTGTTGGAACAGCTTTTCTTCTAGCGATGTTCTAATGATACTGTAAAGAAAAAACCCTGCAGATTGCACCTTGATTAGTATATAAGTGGTACACTGCATGTGTGCCATTGGAAAAGCTCCAGAGAGGACCAGCATAAGTTTTGATGGGGATTTATTGATTCAGTGCACAGAGTACAATATCCTTTGAATGTGCGTTGTATGTTTCCCTCTTATATTCTAAACAATGTCCTGTGCCTTTGCCTGAAGACTGTTTTTCTCAATTTCTGGTTACTTGTTGTGCAATGCCTTTTATAATGTGGTCTGTATCATTCCGATATACAAAACATGACCTATGACATCCTGTCTATGCTTCACACATGCAAGTAATTAATGTGATTGGCCTGTGGCTACTCACGTTGTTCACAACTCAGATACTCATAATACAGGCCACAGACTTTGGATGCCTTCCATTCTATGTCAGGACCGGAGGCTCAGATTATGCTTCTCTTTCCATGCTTTATTTTAACACAGCAGCAAATGAAAACCATGGAAAACCAAAAACTACATATCCCATGTACAGATATGTCACGTGATAAAAATAGAGGAGGAAGCCTATAAAGTGTTGCTTCACACCCAACCACTCCTCTTTCTTTGCTGCTTCGCAGCCAGTTAAGTGATTCTTATCTTATTTCACATGTCGTTGTGTTATTCTGTTGGTGTTTGGGAGTGGTTTTCCCTCCCTAAAAGCGGCCGCTCGGCGCTTCTTACTAGGTGGAGTTGGGAGCAGGGGAGCGAGGACTCACGCATCTCTGCGCAGTCCTCTTTTTATTGCCGGTTATTTTATGTGTTTTATTATCACGCTGATCAGCGTAAGACCCGCGCGGCCAGAGCCCACGCAGCAGCCCTTGTTGCGTGTCTCTGTGCCGGCGTATGAGAAGTGTTTTGTTGTGCCCTGAAGGCGTAACTTTCCTCCGCTTCTAGCGGAGTTGCAGAGGAGTTTACTTTTCCCAGGGGGACGCTCATATTTGCGCTCGCGTCCCGAGTGTTCCTTAAGCCGGGCCGAGTTTATTATTCACTGCCCCGGGGCCTTCTTAATGAGCGCTCGTTCGGGAGCGTCTCTTCAAAGAACTTCAAGTTTTCACCTCCCCAGAGGCCTAATTAACGAGCGCTCGTGCCAGAGCACCTTTTGAAAGAACTTCAAGTTTTGTTTTTTCCTCAGCAATTTTATATATTTACAGGCTCATTGTTGAAGCGTTTTTTGTTACAAAACACAAATAGTTTTCTTACCGGGTAAGCTCCCCACCTACACCCCAGTGCCTGTACTCTAGGGTTGCAATAAATTCCTATCCAGGCTGGGCCTGCACTAAGGGTGTTTTAGCATCACAGGGCAGCTCCCTCCACGTACTAATCAAAAAATTTTGCTTTTGCCCCTGTTTTTTCTATTATTATTAATACTGCTCCTTTGGGGCTCATCTGCTGTTTTACAGTACGGCTGGCTATGAAGACCAAGCCGAAGATTTGTATTATCTGGATGAACCAGCTGGTTCCTTTGAACAAGACTTGGTATATGCTCTTGACGCAGGAGTGCGTCATACTGTTAATCAAGCTTTAGCCCAAGCTATTCAGCCCATTAAGCACCAGCTCTTGGGTTTTGTGGAGCAACAAGGCTGGGTAGCCCCGTCGGGCATCCGACCCATTGGGGAACCTCCCCTTCCGGCGAACACACAAGCCTCTAAGCAGAGTACTAATCCGCATTCTGCGGACTTTGAATCTTTTATCAGGAATATGGCAAGGGAGCATGATTATAATTCGGGCTCTCATAAGAAAGCTGTAAGTGACCCAGCTTCTTCTTCTTCTGAACAATCCTCCGAGCAGGGAGATGATCCCCCTCACAAACGCAAGAAGAAAGTTCATCATCAGGAGGCACCTACTCCCAAGGACCTGACATTCGAGCCGGAAGACATTGTGCATCCCAGGTCTTCGCTTTGGTTACCACCTCCTGAAGTGGCGGATTATGTGGAATCCCACATTAGGCATAGTTTCGATAAGGAGGTTCGCTCTAGGCTGAGGTCTGAATGTCCCAGAACGGATTTTCCCTCAAAGGTAACTGAGACCCCTGAATTAGACCCTACTCTAGTCACTTTTCTCAAAAAGTCTGCAAAAGACCCTAAGAAGGGTATAGATCGTGCCTGGTGCGATGTCAGGAGAAGCTCTTGGTCGTCTCAGGTCCATTAACAAAGATCTTGGAGTTGGCTTTTCAGGCCAAGGAGTCAGGTGAGCCCATCAACCCTGACATTCTAGTGGGTTGGGCTCAAAGAGCACTTTGTTTCTTGGGCAATGCCAATTGCGCCATATCTTCTGAGTGTCGCTAATCAGTGTTGATGAAGTTAGACCCCAAATTGGCAGATCTTGCTTTCTCTGAATCGGGCCCCGTGGCTCGGGGTTTGCTGTTTGGTTCCCCCTTCCTAAAGGAGCTCTCTAAGTTTGTTTTTACTTACGCCAGTCTGGACAAGGCACAAGGATCAATCAGAAGAGTGCTACGTCCACTTTTTAGAGGGGCCGGACGCTACAGAGGGCGTGCCTTCGGCCGCTTCAACCAGCAAGGCCCTCAACGTGGTTACTACCATCAAGGAAGAGGCAGGTTTCAGGAGTATGACTTCTCCTCTTCTACCTTCTATCCATCGAGACCAAGAGCTGGTCGGGGCAGATTCCGCAGGGGAAGATCCAAAGGCCATCAATCTTTCTTCTAGGAGTCGGGAGCCACAGGTGAGCTTGGTTGTAAGTTCAGATGTAATGTTGGGGGGCAGAACTCAGAAGTTTCTGCAAGCATGGTGTCTTATCTCTTTAGATGCTTGGGTCTTAGAGACCGTGCAGGGGTTCAAACTAGAATTTTACGAGTCCCCGTCTCAGCTGTGCCCACCAAGGCCAACATATTTTTCCCATCTAGATCGCAGTCTCATTTCTGCAGTAATATCGGCTTTGGTAAAGAAGAGCGCCGTCGTCAAGGCACTGCTTCACCCTTCAGGGTTTGTCAGTCCAGTGTTTCTAGTGGACAAGAAAGGAGGTGGATCTCGCCTGGTTCTAAACTTAAAAGACTTCAACGGTTTTTTACTGTATCGTCATTTCAAAATGGAGTGCATTCATTTGTTGAGAGACATTCTCCAAGAGGGAGACTGGATGGTCCGTTTAGATTTAAAGGACGCTTACCTGACCATTCATATATTTCCTCCTCATCAGAGATTTCTTCAATTCCAGTGGGAGACCGAGTATTACGAATACAACGTTCTCCCCTTTGGCCTGTCTTTTGCCCCCTGGTGTTTCACGAAGGTGATGCGTCCAGTGGTGGAATTCCTTCGTTCTCAAGGGGTTCGACAAATAATTTATCTAGACGAGATCCTGATCATGGCCCAGAATCAAGACCTGCTGCTTTCTCATCTGGAATGCACAGTGTCTCTGCTTCAGAGTCTGGGTTTTATAATCAATTCCCAGAAGTCCATACTTACTCCATCTCAACAGATGGATTTTCTGGGTTTCCAGATAGACTCGGTACAGTCTCAGTTGCTACTTCCCCCAAGAAAGAATCATTCGATCAAGAGAGAGTTGAGGTCTCTATTATCCAGACAGACTGTATCATTGAGGGCGATTGCCCGCATGGTGGACCTGCTTTCTTCTTTGATTCAAGCGATTTTTCCGGGCCCTCTACATTACCGAGCCCTTCAACGTATAAAGATCTCCCATCTGCAAAGAGGTCTCAGTTATGCGGATCAGGTGCTCCTCTCCGAGGAATCTTGTGCAGAGATGAATTGGTGGTTGGAACATATGGAAGCCTGGAAAGGCAGAGCTATTTTCTGTTCTCTCCCAGATGTAGTGATAGAGTCCGATGCCAGTCGTTGGGGCTGGGGAGCCCGTTGCGGATCTGTGTCCACGGGGGGCTAGTGGTCCAACACGGAGCTGAACCTTCACATCAATTGTTTGGAGCTCCTAGCAGGTTCTTTTGCGATCAGGATTCTCTCCCCGTTCAGGGCGAACTGTTGTGTTCTCCTTCGCATGGACAATATCTCGGCTGTGAGATATGTCAACAAGTTGGGGGAACTCGTTCCCGCATTTTGGCGGAGATAGCCAAGGAATTTTGGCACTTTTGCCTTCAGCACAGGATTTCAGGTGTCGCGGAGTACCTCCCAGGGGCCAGCAACTTGGTGGCGGACTGGAACTTGCGACACCTGAGAGATTACAGCGATTGGAGCTTCACCCCAGAGTTTTCCAAGCACTTTCTGCTCAGTGGGGTCCTTTCTCGATAGACCTGTTTGCATCTCGCCTCAATCGGCAGACCAAATGTTTTTTCAGTTGGAGGCCAGATCCGGGAGCAATGAACATGGATACCTTCCTTCAGGACTGGTCTCAAGAACAGAGGTACGCTTTTCCCCCGTTCTTGATGATACCCAGGGTATTGGCACAGATCAGACATCAGCAAGCAGAGCTGGTTCTGGTGACACCTCTTTGGAGGTCTCAGGCATGGTTTCCGTTGGCAATGGAGTTGAGTTGCGATCATCTGATTTTACTCCCCTTCCGGGAGAATCTTCTCCAGGACCCTCTGGGTCTCTTACATCCATTGATCCTGTCGGGTCAGCTATCTCTGGTGGCTTGGCGTCTTTCACGGAAAGATGGAGTATCCCAGGACTTTCGCAAGAGTCTTCCAATTTCATTGCAGGTTCCTGGTCCTCCAGTACTCACAAGAGATACGCTTCAGCTTGGAAGCGCTGGAGTTCTTGGTGTAGTGCTAGGGGTGCGGATCCTTCTTCAGCAGATTGCTGTCTGGTCCTAAATTTTCTATCTTCTTTAGCAGCATCAGGTCTAGCTTATCGATCTATTCATAATTATCGGTCTGCTATTTCAGCAGGGCATTTACCCGTGGAGGGCAAACCTATTGGAGAGTCTCCCATTGTTTGTAAATTAATGAGAGGTATCCGATTGGCTAATCCGCCTCAGCCCCGCTATTCTTCCCTTTGGGTTGTGAACATTGTCCTTCGTTTTTTGGAATCTTGGCCTTCCAATAGATTTTTATCTAGGAAACAACTTTCAGCTAAACTCACAATGTTGTTATGTTTGATTTCATGTAAGAGAGTTTCAGATGTTAGAGCTCTGGATTTGGCTGGGAGAGAATTTTCTCCTGAAGGGGTTACGTTCTCTATTTCACGTAGGACTAAATGCAATCTGAAGTCCGTTTCTTATCCCTGTTTTGCGGACAACCCCAAACTCTGTGTTGTGCAATGCCTTAGAGCTTACGAGATGAGTACAGAAGAGTTTCGTTCTGATATGGGGGGTCAATTGCTTATTTCCTTGGTTAAGCCCTATCATCCTGTTTCATCGGCCACCCTCGCTAGATGGATGCGATGGTTACTGAATTAAGCAGGCATTGATGTTTCTAAATTTGGGGCTCACTTTTCAAGAGGCGCTATGGCTTCAAAGTCTTTTGCTTTGGGTTCTCGTTTAGAGGACATTCTAAAGGCAGCAGACTGGTCTTCTCCTTCAACTTTAAAAACTTTTTATTGTAAACCTATTGTGGATATTGCATCGGTGGTTGTGAATCAACTTTGAACAAGCATAATCTGAGTCTCCGGTCCTGACATAGAATAAAAAAAAGTCTAGCATTCGCGTTAAGAATTTGTCAATTCTATTAAGGACATGGAGGCGAGGATTATCTCACCGCATTGTTGTATGTGTTATCTTGTGGTACTTAATGTTATTATGAAGCTCATGTATAAATTTACTGTAATTCAGTGCTAACCCACCCTATTTGGTAATGGATATAAGTATCATCTTATGATGTTCAGTTTTTATGGTCTGAATTTTCTTTCTTCCTAGGAAATGACGAGAAGTAAATTCTGGTCCCTTCTGTCACCGTTCAAGTTTCCGGACGAGTTGGACCCATCTTTTTCATTCCAGTTCTTCTATTTCCAGGATTGCGTTTGTAGGTTTCATGTTTGAGACTAAGACTTTTTTCTGTTGCGAATATTGGACAAAGAAAGAGGCGTGGTTGGGTGTGAAGCAACACTTTATAGGCTTCCTCCTCTATGGTTATCACGTGACATATCTGTACTTGGGATATGTAGTTTTTTGTTTTCCATGGTTTTCATTGGCTGCTGTGTTAAAATAAAGCATGGATAGAGAAGCATAATCCTCGCCTCCTTGTCCTTAATAGAATTGAAAAATTCTTAACGCGAATGCTTTATTTTTTTTTATTCTTTGCACAAAGAGTGTGTATCTTGCAGAGGTACACTCTGCCACTATTCAGGAAACTGCTAAGGTTGCCAGCAACCTTCGGCTGCTCACTCTGTTCACTAAATGTGTGTGGCACAATGTACCACTCAGATTATCCCTAAAATAGCTTTTCACTATGGACTGTGGTTGTTTCTGGTATGCATAATGCAGGGCCATTGCAAGCACAGCCATTACCTTTTGACTGATGTCCATCTCTACTGTAGTGTAGGTTACCCACTGTGTGGTGCCTGAGTTCAGCATTTTTCAGGTTACAGGCCTTGGGAGGACATCACGTTTAATGCACGGGTCACACACAGGGTACAGTCTGTATTCTACAATTTGTCTAACACACTGAGCAAATACCACCCTTTGGCTGTGACCTGCCTTTGTACCACTCTCTAACCCTTCATCTTCATATGCAAGGCATGTAATTACACAAGTCATCTCATGCACATTGTTTTTCACTCAGACTGTGAAGTAAGTCACCTGTGCCACACACTGTCCCTACCCGCAAGATAGCCCAACAAACAGCCCAACAAACAGGCCATACACCCCTAACAATAGCAGAGGTTACCCTAGGAACACACAAAGAGCATCTCTTTTGGGTTTTTTTCATCAGGGCATAGTTTTAATTTACTTTGACATAAATCCACACTAGACATCAACACTGAAAGCGCCTGTTATGATCTTAAAAATGGATACGTCTTAGAAAGGGATACAATATTGTACATTAATTCAACCACAAAAAGTGTAACCCGTTTACTATGCACACCTCTGCTGCGAGGCAGAAGCAAGAAACAAGTTGCTTGGAAACTGTAAGAAATGACATTTTACAAAGCACCACAATGAGAAATTACCTACAGAGGCAAAATCATGAAATCATACATTACATAACCAGGGAATGACTTCTTTGCACGGTTCCTTGCGAATAATGGCCACACCCTGCAAGTAGCAAACTAGAGGGTAGAGGGCATGGATGTTACTGGCAAAAGTGCCCTTCTATGGGAAGCCGTTTGTCTTATCCAGGTGACTGGTTGACACCTGTTCGGTATAAGTCAATAAGGACGCTCAATGAAGGACCACACGCCAATTATGAATAAAATTTAGCTTTACTAGAATTTCAGGTAAATGTATGCATTTAGCACGTCAACAATAGTAGAATAAGAATAGCAATGAAAAGCATCTATTTATATATGAGTACACTACAAAGAGCATCTATGCATATATATATATATACATATATATATATATATATATATATGCATATATATATATATATATATATATATATATATATATATATATATATATATATATATATATATATATATAAGCAAAGAGTTAATTGACAGATGTTAAGCTTTGATTAACTGTATACCAAAATGCATCACACTATGATGTTCAGGAAGCAAAATATAAATGAGTTGAATAATTCAGATAAGCTTTGATTTACTGCACACCAAAATGCATGTTTCAATTACTGCAGCAGGCTCACACTACGATGTTCAGAAAGCAAAATATAAACGAGCTGAATACTTCAGATTAGCTTTGATTAACTGCATACCAAAATGCATATTTCAATTACTGCAGCAAGCTCACACTACGATGTTCAGAAAGCAAAATATAAACGAGCTGAATACTTCAGATTATAAACACAGTGCAAGCATAATAATCAATCATAATAATAGAGCAGAGAAAAAAAGGCCTTTCATCCTGTGTGGAACTTAACTTAGTATACGAAATGCTGGGAAGCCCTCTACCGCCCGCTTGGACCTCTCCCCCTCTCAAGCATCACGGTCTCTGAATAGCAAACAGGGAGGCAGCACTGGGTCTGAAGATGGCAGCTTTCACAACCCCATCCGCGAGCTTCAAATCCCTCACCCTCACTTCAGTGCTTAAATAACTCGAAGCTTGGATTCTATCTCTTTCTGGCATTTTCTAGCTATGTTATCAGCACTTGTCTCTTGGCTGCTCTGCCCTTCCCCAGCCTTTGTTTTCATTCCATCTTCTCCCTGTACTCTCGTTCTCAAGGTTGAGACGGAGTCTCCTACACAAACAAGCTTGAAAATAATATCATGAACTTTTCCACATTGTTCGGGGGTTTCAGCAGGCATCACGCTCATCTACACTGCTCAAGCTAATTAACCCTTCGCGTCACAATGTCTTCTGCACCTTTCCCTATACTGATCACTTCACCCCTTAGATGAGCGCGATGCATGCGAAACAGATATCATTTACTTTGACATTCCACTAGCTAGGTTGCTACGAATACTTGTCAGCGTTATTCTAAGCGCCTGCATCTTAGTATAAAGCTGTTTTGTGCATACATAAAGTCTACATAGTATAGTCATTAGCGTAACATAAACAATCAATAACCAAATTAGCTGATGTAACACTATATTTAGCGTCTTCATAGCTCCTAGTGCCCAGCCTAAGAAGATGTCATACCAATGATGCTCAGTTATTTGCTGGATGCGTGAAGCAGTGTGCATAAGCTGTTTGACGTTCATGGTCATCTGTATGGCTGTCTCCTTGGTGTATTTAGCTGCCATATCAAATTTAGCAAAGGTAACTTGTGCGTAGTGCCTAATTGCCTCTAATCTGGGTATCTTAACAACAAGCAAGATGTTCCACTCTAACTGCGCTCGCATTTGCGTCTGTAATGTGGTTATGGTGAACTTAGTCGGTCGGTACAAGATGTGAGTGCTTATGTCAATAATGCTGGTAATATTGCACATACACATTACTGGCTCTCCGGTGGTTTGTATAAATCCGTTAATATGTAAGGGATGATTAGTGACATATCATATGCTTTCTGTCCCTATCTGATATAAGTCTGTGCCATTAATAGGATAAGGTAACCATTCACATTCTCCTGGTATTGTGTTAAGACATGGATCTAGCACCCGCCCAGTGTGGGTACATACCCACCCCTTAGACCAATCTGCACAACTAGTGGGATCTACAGTGTGATTTTTTTGATCAATCCACTTTTTGTACTTCTTGTGAGTGTGTGGGCCCCTATTGAGAAATTACTTTTATGGCCTCTCCTGTACTATATCCTGTAGAATATAGCTTATTTCTAATGGCTTCAACATCAAAAGAATTCAGGGCCCCTACCCCGATTCCGGTGGTCCCAGCTATCAAGAACCCTAGATCTCTTCTAATGCGTAACTTTGGCAAGGGCCATAACTGTGGTGTCCATGGTGCACATAATGGATCATACTTTGAGACATTCCCCTTGGCAATCTTTATCTGTAACACAATACGATTAGTTATGCTTACATGCAGAGCTTGCTTACATCCTATTCTATATCGAACTATGGAATCGTTGCCTAAGTTGCTGACCATGCGTCTTTCGGTTACATAAAACATGAAGGCTGGTGGTTTGGAGTATCAAACTCCTTTGGTTCCATTGTTCATTGTAACAACCACCATATGTCCTGGTAAAATAATTTGTTTGTCAGAGCAATCATAAGGTTTACACGGGTATGCCTGTGCTTGTGTAAAAGGTACAATGGTATCACAATATTTACATATCATGTTTAGCATATAACTCAAAGCCTGTACTGTCGCTGGCGTCCCCTGCAACTCGTACAGTCCGTTGGCATGTCGGATTTGCTGTCCAGTTACCTTCCAGGTCACAGCTTTGGCAGCCATCCACTTGCCTCCAGGTACCTTCACGTTGCAAAGTGAAACATTTCCCTGGTCATCAGTTACGTTAGCGGCTTGAGGTGCACAAGTGACGTAAAGGTCCGTAACAACATTCTCTGCTACATTCGGTTGGACCCAATGACTGCAAACAGGAACCACGTCATCGACGCAGATGTCATCGTTTATGACCGTGGGGTAAGTCTCACTGCAGGTACAAATACAGGTACATTAGAGTTCTTTAAAAGTACAACATACGTACTCCCCACCCCTTGACTCAATATCTCTCCTGCCTTAGACTTTTTCCCTGGATGGTTCACCCATACTTTTCTTCCTGTGCTTCCCAATCCTCCCTCACCTCTCTGGGAGTTATCGGGGGCAGATCTTTCTTCAATGTGGGGGGTGTGCGCTTGTTCACAAATCAATTGTGCAATTCTGTCATGTGCTGATAACTTTTTTAGCTGTTCTTTCACCAATCCGTTATATCTCTTAATCATGCCTGCAGCTTGTGGATAATAACTAAGGTGCACAATCCACCAAATTCCCTGTTCCTGCGCCCAGCCCTGCACTGTTTTCCCTAAAAAGTGTGTGCCCCTATCTGTTTGGATCTCATAAGGTGCCCCATAATGTTTTATCAGGTAGCTTAGCCCTCGCAAAGTGGACTTTTGATCTGCAGAATTACAGGGCATACCCAACATAAGGCCAGAGTATGTGTCCATCATGGTCAATACGTAGCTTTTTCCTCCTTCTTTTGGTAGCGGCCCAATATAGTCCAATTGCCACACCGTAGCAGCTGCAGTTCCTCTTCTGATATGGCCGCTAGGCTTCTTTTGCAGGGGCATTTGTCTTTTCTGGTTGCATGTGGGGCACTCCTTTACTGCTTGTTGTACTTGTTCTTTAGTAACTGGAATTTGTCGTTGCTGTGCCCGTGCATAAGTGCCATTCCCTCCTAGATGTCCGGATGTTGCATGGGCCCTGTTTGCTAAAGCAGCTTCAGCTTCCTCCTGGATGACAACCGTTCGTGTATTGGCCATTTGATCTGCGGTGTTGTTGAATAGAGATGCAAGTGAGGTATCCGATGGGCAATGGGCATCCACATGTCCCACATAGATTTGAAATTTTTGCCCTTTCTCCCACATCTCTTCCCATAGCTGCTCGCCTCCCGAAATGGGGGTGCCTTTAATTTTCCATCCATCCTTGCACCAAGTTGGGGCCCAGCTTACTAGTCCTTGGTAAGTGGCCCAACTGTCAGTGTACACAAATGTTTTCTCTCCGATGGGGGCTTGTTGGATCACTGCTGCTACCCCCTGCAGTTCTGCAAGCTGGCTTGATCCATTATCCCCTCCTCGCAGCAACATCGTTTCTGTAGCAGGCTGGAATGCAACTGTTTGCCATTGTCTTTTTCCTTGATAGTACCAGGCGGTACTATCTGTGAACCATGCCTTTTGCTGTTCTTCTTCAGTGAGTCGTTCAAAAGGCAGGGCTGTCTTGAATGGTAAGGATTCTATTTCAGAGGGCTCTGCCGCAGGGGCCATTGCCTGCAAGTCCACTGCCCCTAGCGTAGACATTCTCTGCTACATTTGGTTGGACCCAATGTCCGCAAACAGGAACCACGTCATTGACTCAGATGTCATCGTTTATGACCATGGGGTAAGTCTCACTGCAGGTACAAATACAGGTACATTAGAGTTCTTTAAAAGTACAATATACGTACTCCCCACCCCTTGACTCAATATCTCTCCTGCCTTTGACTTTTTCCCTGGATGGTTCACCCATACTTTTCTTCCTGTGCTTCCAAATCCTCCCTCACCTCTCTGAGTGTTATCGGGGGGGCAGATCTTTCTTCAATGTGGGGGGGTGTGCGCTTGTTCACAAATCAATTGTGCAATTCTGTCATGTGCTGATAACTTTTTTAGCTGTTCTTTCACCAATCTGTTATATCTCTTAATCATGCCTGCAGCTTGTGGATAATAACTAAGGTGCACAATCCACCAAATTCCCTGTTCCTGCGCCCAGCCCTGCACTGTTTTCCCTAAAAAGTGTGTGCCCCTATCTGTTTGGATCTCATCAGGTGCCCCATAATGTTTTATCAGGTAGTTTAGCCCTCGCAAAGTGGACTTTTGATCTGCAGACTTACAGGGCATACCCAACATAAGGCCAGAGTATGTGTCCATCATGGTCAATACGTAGCTTTTTCCTCCTTCTTTTGGTAGCGGCCCAATATAGTCCAATTGCCACACCGTAGCAGCTGCAGTTCCTCTTCTGATATGGCCGCTAGGCTTCTTTTGCAGGGGCATTTGTCTTTTCTGGTTGCATGTGGGGCACTCCTTTACTGCTTGTTGTACTTGTTCTTTAGTAACTGGAATTTGCCGTTGCTGTGCCCATGCATAAGTGCCATTGCCTCCTAGATGTCCGGATGTTGCATGGGCCCTGTTTGCTAAAGCAGCTTCAGCTTCCTCCTTGATGACAACCGTTCGTGTTTTGGCCATTTGATCTGCGGTGTTGTTGAATAGAGTTGCAAGTGAGGTATCCAATGGGCAATGGGCATCCACATGTCCCACATAGATTTGAAATGTTTGCCCTTTCTCCCACATCTCTTCCCATAGCTGCTCGCCTCCCGAAATGGGGGTGCCTTTAATTTTCCATCCATCCTTGCACCAAGTTGGGGCCCAGCTTACTAGTCCTTGGTAAGTGGCCCAACTGTCAGTGTACACAAATGTTTTCTCTCTGATGGGGGCTTGTTGGATCACTGCTGCTACCCCCTGCAGTTCTGCAAGCTGGCTTGATCCATTATCCCCTCCTCGCAGCAACATTGTTTCTGTAGCAGGCTGGAATGCAACTGTTTGCCATTGTCTTTTTCCTTGATAGTACCAGGCGGTACCATCTGTGAACCATGCCTTTTGCTGCTCTTCTTCAGTGAGTCGTTCAAAAGGCGGGGCTGTCTTGAATGGTGAGGATTCTATTTCAGAGGGCTCTGGCGCAGGGGCCATTGCCTGCAAGTCCACTGCCCCTAGCGTATCTTCTTGTAACTTCGACACTCCTGCTGGTCCCGGTTTTGCCCTCTGCTGCAGATACCATTTCCACTTCACGATGGCACACTCCTGCGCTCTGCCTACTTTAGTGCCAACTCCTCCTTCTCTTGTCCAACCTAGTAAGGGGACCCATGTTCTTAAGGTGAGCGGCCGATCATCAGTTATGCGTTCTATTCCCACTAATGCCCAATATACCCCTGCTAGTTCTTTTCCTAACGGGGTGTAATTGCTCATGGATGGTGTTAATCTCTTTGACCAAAATCCTTGTGGCACCCTCTTTTTTCCCTGCCTCTGCCATAGGCTCCACATCACTACATCATCTACATCATCCTGTACTATCATTTCCAGCTCAAACGGGTCTCCTTCTGTGATGGGACCTAACAAAAAAAGATTCTGTAATGCATCTTTTGCTCCAGTGTCCCACAATCTCACCAACCATTTAAACAAAGGCTCTGCAGGCATCTGCCTAAACATACTGGTTATCTCCAACAGCTCACTCTGCGTATAATCTCTCACCTAACGAGAATTCTGTATTTGCCCACCATTCACTCCCTTTGATTTGTTTTGCATGAGTGGGCGAACCTCCATTACACTTCCTCTTCCACCTTCAACTTCACCTACACTTCCTTATCCACTTTCAACTCCACCTAGTTCTGTTACACATACTTCCACCTCATCCTCCCAATTCCAGTTATCATTATCTGAGACTGTTCCATTCCAAGTATATGGATCCAATTTTCTTTGCGTACCAATGCCCTCACTTGCACAGTTGAGGGTATTTTAGGCTTCTGCCTACTCTTCTGTTTGCGTACCAGTGCCCTCACTTGCACAGGTGAGGGCATTTTAGGCTTCTTCCTACTCTTCTGTTTTGCTACTCGTACTGCTAATGCGGTGCACCTTGCCTCCATTTGATCACCCTGAGTCACTGCACTTTCTATGGTCTCTTTCATAAGTAACTGCCTTTCCTGCAAGGCGGCAACCTCATCCCGCAGTTTTGTCTTCCTGTATACCATACAGAGCGCAGACATGAAAAGCCATCCCACTTGCCCTGCCGCTTTTAGCTCCAGCTTTGCCCCTCTTAGTTTCACACTCTCGACCACATCTTCCACTAAGAGAGGAGTCACTTTCTCATCTAGTGCTTCCCATAAAACCAGCGCTGCCCACCGGTTCAGGAGTCCTGCCACACCAGAGAACGGGTTAGTTGCTAACCACCCAGGAATGGATCTGGCTTCTACCCCATGCTGCCTTCCGCTCTCTGCCCCATTTTTCTTACGTCCCCAAAGAGGCATTATTGACTTATACCCCACTTCTGGTACCAAAATGTCTTATCCAGGTGACTGGTTGACACCTGTTCGGTATAAGTCAATAAGGACGCTCAATGAAGGACCACATGCCAATTATGAATACAATTTAGCTTTACTAGAATTTCAGGTAAATGTATGCATTTAGCACGTCAACAATAGTAGAATAAGAATAGCAATGAAAATCATCTATTTATATATGAGTACACTACAAAGAGCATATATGCATACATATATATATATATAAGCAAAGAGTTCATTGACAGATATTAAGCTTTGATTAACTGTATACCAAAATGCATCACACTACGATGTTCAGGAAGCAAAATATAAATGACTTGAATACTTCAGATAAGCTTTGATTTACTGCACACCCAAAGGCATGTTTCAATTACTGAAGCAGGCTCACACTACGATGTTCAGAAAGCAAAATATAAACGAGCTGAATACTTCAGATTAGCTTTGATTAACTGCATACCAAAATGCATGTTTCAATTACTGCAACAAGCTCACACTACGATGTTCAGAAAGCAAAATATAAACAAGCTGAATACTTCAGATTATAAACACAGTGCAAGCATAATAATCAATCATAATAATAGAGCAGAGACACAAAGGCCTTTCATCCCTGTGTGGAACTTAACTTAGTTCACGAAATGCTGGGAAGCCCTCTACCGCCCGCTTGGACCTCTCCTCCTCTCAAGCATCACGGTCTCTGAACAGCAAACAGGGAGGCAGCACTGGGTCTGAAGATGGCAGCTTTCACAACCCCATCTGCGAGCTTCAAATCCCTCACCCGCACTTCAGTGCTTAAATAACTCGAAGCTTGGATTCTATCTCTTTCTGGCATTTTCTAGCTATGTTATCAGCACTTGTCTCTTGGCTGCTCTGCCCTTCCCCAGCCTTTGTTTTCATTCCATCTTCTCCCTGTACTCTCGTTCTCAAGGTTGAGATGGAGTCTCCTACACAAACAAGCTTGAAAATAATATCATGAACTTTTCCACGTTGTTCGGTGGGTTTCAGCAGGTATCACGCTCATCTACACTGCTCAAGCTAATTAACCCTTCGTGTCACAATGTCTTCCGCTCCTTTCCCTATACTGATCACCGTTGATGTCAAAATTACAGCTCCCCATATAGGACACCGCCTGAAATGCATAGCATGCTGCAAAATGAATAGGAGACACACCAGAATGAATGTACTGCGTGGCAAAATAAACTTGATACCTGAGGGAATCTGACTTGAACCAAAGCATATATGAAATCTGGCAGAGTGAATAAGCTACTTAGGGAGTTATTCTAACTTTGGAGGAGGTGTTAATCCGTCCCAAAAGTGACGGAAAAGTGACGGATTTACCACCAGCCGTATTACGAGTCCATTATATCCTATGGAACTCGTAATACGGCTGGTGGTATATCTGTCACTTTACCGTCACTTTTGGGACGGATTAACACTCCTGCAAAGTTAGAATAACCCCCTTAGTGATTATTATGAATAACTCACACTCTGAATTGAATAAATATGGCCCTCACCTTGAACAATAAAGCAATCACTGAAAAATCTGCAACATTCATCCAAAAAATGGGACATTTCTTGAAATCAATGGCATATGCCAAGAGGAATATGACATAACATCGGACTGAATATGACAGATTGAAATTAATATAAGGTACTGAAACAAAAATGTATTATTCCTAAAATGATATAAAGTGCATTGAAGACAATACAACATACACTGAAATGAGCATTACACACGTTGCAATGAATATGGTTTGCATTGAAGTGAATATTACCCAGATTACAATGAATATGAGATATGCAAAAATGAATCAGATGATTTAAAATTAATATGGCTTGTGTTGAAATGACTATAAGCCTCATTAAATTGAATTTGACATGCTTTCAAATGAGTATGACGAAAGCTGAAATTCTCATGACATCTGTCATAATGAATATGGCATGCATTGAAATTAATATGATACTTATTCAAATGAATATGAAAGATGTTAAAATGGATAAGTTGCATTTTAAAATTAATATAACAAGTGTTAGCATGAATATGACTTCCACTGAAATAAATATAGCTGATAAAAAAGAATGTAGTACATGTTAACATTAGTACGGCACGTGTTGAAATTAATATGAGTGCCAATGAAATTATGTTGACATGTTTTAAAATGAATACAAGCAATGTTAAAATGAACATTACATTTATTAAAATGAATACAGTTTGCATTGAAAGTAATATGATACACATTGATGTGATTACGATACGTGTTGCAATAGATGTGACCCATGTTAAAATTATTATGGTGGTCATTACAACCCTGGCGGTCGGTGTTAAAGCGGCGGTAAGACCGCCAACAGGCCGGCGGTAAAAAAATTGCAATTACGACCGTGGCGGAAACCGCCAACAAAGACAGCCACTTTAACACTCCGACCGCCACGGCGGTACAAACAAACAGCGCGGCGGTCACAGCCAACAGACATGTGGGAGACAATGTACCGCCCACACTATTATGACAGGCCAATCCGCCACCTTTTCAGGGGCGGATTCATTGTGGATAAAAACACGGCGGAAACAGGAATCCCGAAGGAAAAACGCTCACCTCTACACACCCCATAAGGAACGAGGACGCCATGGATCCGGAACTCCAAATTTTACCTGCAATAGTCTTCCTGCTCCTCTACCAGGAGCACGAACGCCGGCGGTGAAGACCATGGTGAGTACTGCACCTACGACACAGGGGAGTGGGGGGAAAAACCAGGGACACACACATGCAACACGCAACACCCCCACCCCCACCCTCACCCACCACAACACACACACTAATGCATATCAATACATTACAGTTACATCCCCCAAACCCGCTGGAAGAATGCAAAGACAATAGAAAATGAGTGTAACCATTGTAATATATTAAAAGCAAGTAGGCAGAAACATATATATATACACCATGTACAAAATTTATACCAAGCATAGTAGTCCAGATAGTGCTCTAATAAAGTCCGTGGAACACTGGGGCCACACGGTATGGGCGTGGCCCACACAAGATCCCTGACCATGACGGAGAGAACACTGCAGGGGCATCAGACAGCAACTAAACAGGCACCTCAGGGGGAGGGAAAGGGGGGGGCACCTTAGCCGCTTGAGTGCACGACGGCAAATCCACGAGGGGGCAACATGCCCACTGTTCAATCCTGGGGAGTGCAAAGCCACAGTCTCACAAGTCTCTCCAGTGGGTGGGTTGCCCACTGTTCAATCCTGGGGAGTGCAAAGCAACAGTCTCACAAGTCTCTACAGTGGGTGGTTTACCCACTGTTCAATCCTGGGGAGTGCAAAGCCACAGTCTCACAAGTCTCTACAGTGGGTGGTTTGCCCACTGTTCAATCCTGGGGAGTGCAAAGCCACAGTTTCTCAAGTGGATGACAGTCTCCACTGGTTCTGGAGGGGGCCTTGTGCCCAGAGTGCTTCATCCTGCCAACGACTGAGGTAGTGGATGTGATACTCCACTGGTTCTGGAGGGGGCTTTGTGCCCAGAGTGCTTCATCCTGCCAAGGACTGAGGTAGTGGATGTGATACTCCACTGGTTCTGGAGGGGGCCTTGTGCCCAGAGTGCTTCATCCTGCCAAGGACTGAGGTAGTGGATGTGATACTCCACTGGTTCTGGAGGGGGCCTTGTGCCCAGAGTGCTTTATCCTGCTAAGGACAGAGGTAGTGGATGACAGTCTCCACTGGTTCTGGAGGGGGCATGGTGCCCAGAGTGCTTCATCCTGCTAAAGACAGAGGTAGTGGATGACAGTCTCCACTGGTTCTAGAGGGGGCATGGTGCCCAGAGTGCATCATTCACCCTGTGACGGACTCAGTTGCGTCAGTGCCCTTGCCGCTCATGGTCCAGCGGTGCTTGAGACGGCGGTGCCCTGTTCAGGGGTGCTTGAGACGGCGGTGCCCTGTTCAGCGGTGCTTGAAATGGCAGTGCCCTGTTCAGCGGTGCTTGAGACGGCGGTGCCCTGTTCAGCGGTGCTTGAGATGGTGGTGCAGCAGTGCTTGAGGCGGCGGTCTCCATTGCAGGGACTCAGCTGCTGGCAGTCCTTCATGGCCCAGCGGGGCTTGTGCTGGCGGTCCTGTCCTGGGCAGCTGGGCTTGTGCTGGCGGTCCTGTCCTGGGCAGGTGGGCTTGTGCTGGCGGTCCTGTCCTGGGCAGCTGGGCTTGTGCTGGAGGTCCTGTCCTGGGCAGGTGGGCTTGTGCTGGCGGTCCTGTCCTGGGCAGCTGGGCTGGTGATGGAGGTGGCCTCCTAGGCAGCGGGGATGATGGCGGTCTTCTTCGCCGTGCTGCTCTTCCCAGACTTTCCTGGTTTCTTGTGGCCCTTCCCCACCTTGGAGGGTGTCACAGCTGAGTCCACACTCCCACAGAGACCCCTGGGAGCAGCTTTGGTGGCTGGAGTCTTCCCCCTCTCCCGCCGGGCACTGGCCAACTTCTGATGCTTCACAGGTGGGGGACTGTCTGTGCTGTAGCTCCGTGCCACACTGGCAGCCCTGGTGGCCGGTGCACTCCAGATTCCGGTGACTACAGGCACCACTGGTCCCGGAGATGTTGTGGCTGAGGTGCTAGTTCAGGCCCTAGGAGACGGATGGGGTGGGGGAGGTGTGGGAAAGAGGTCAAGGTTCGACAGGAAAAGTTTTTGGGAGACACTGGGACGGGTAGCTGGAGGGGTTTTGGGAGTGGAGGAAGAGCTGGTGGTTGTAGGAGGTGTTCGTTTGCTGACTTTGGGTGAAAGTGCATGTGCTGGAGGCTGTCGTGAGGTGGATGGCTGTTGGGTGGGTGTGTGCCTGCGTTTGTGTATCTTGGGAGGGGGCATCACAGACACACTGGGAGAGGACACAGGGCACGTGTGAATGGTAGTGGGGGTGGTGACTGCACGTGAGCGGGGTGTGTTGGTGGGTGTGCTGGAGAGGGACGTAGTGGCTGTAGAGGTAGTGCATGCAGGTGTGAGTGTAGACAAGACTGGGAGGGAGGAGGGAGACGAGGAGGAGGGGGACACAGTGGAGGCAGTGGATGTTGGTCTGTCTGTATGTGTGTGATGCTTGCGTGAGTGCCTGTGGGATGTGTGGTGCTTATGTTTGCCTGAGCTTCCCTTGTGTGTTGAGGTGTGTGCATGTTGTCTGTAGGTGTGCTTGGGATAGGCTGAGGTACAGGGGATTGGGTCGGAGTGGAGGAAGTTGGAGGGTGGAGGCTAGAGACAGGGACAATGGCTGCCATCAGTGCTGAGGCCAGAGTCTGAAAAGCTTGCTGAAGGGCCGCCTGACCAGAATGAATGCCCTCCAAAATGCATTTGTTTATTGCAACTGCCTTTCTACACCCTGGATGGCATTCAAAATGGTAGACTGCCCAACAGTGAGGGACCTGAGGAGGTCAATCGCCTCCTCACTGAGGGCAGCAGGGGTGACTGGGGCAGGGCCTGAGGTGCCTGGGGCGAAGGTGATGCCCACCCTCCCGGGTGAGCGGGCACGGGGCGAAGGCTGAGGGGCTGCTGGCAGGGCGGTGCTGGAAGGGGGGGTGGCGGCTGTACCTGTAGATGGGGGGGGCACAGATGTTGCCGCCACCACAAGGGAGCTCCCATCAGAGGACGAGTCTGTGTCACTGGTCTCAGCTCCTGTCCCCGCCGTGGAGCTCCTCTCGCCCTCCGTCCCACTGGTGAAGTCCAAGTCCGTAGTGTGGCCCTCCATGGCCATGTGGGATGCAGCCCCCTGGTGCTCCGGTGCCACTGTTCCTCCGCCTGATGATGCTAATGCACACAAGAACAGGGATACAACAAAAAAGGGGGGGGAACGACAGAAGAAAGACATGTTGAGTGCATGCATTACCGCTACCGTTGGCGGACACGACAGACACAGAAGCCCCCTGCACTACGCCACGCTCTTGGGCTCCACTGTTCAATTCCTGGGAAATGCCCTACAAGGCTATGGACGACATCTGCACACATAGATGACACAGGGGCATGACTAGGTGTACTTGGCACCCTACAGAGGCCCATGGGCAAACTAGGAGGGTGATCGAGCGGACCTTCGGCATCCTGAAGGCCAGGTTCCGGTGCCTCCATATGACAGGTGGATCCCTATTCTACTCACCAAAGAAGGTGTGCCAGATCATCGTGGCCTGCTGTATGCTCCACAACTTGGCTTTTCTGCAGGAGGATGGTCCAGATGGCGGTGTTGTGGCAGCTGTGGAGCCTGTGGACAGCGAAGACGAGGAAGCAGAGGAAGAAGACATGAACAACAGGGACTCAGTGATCCAGCAATATTTCCAGTGAGACACAGGTAAGAGTACAGACCTGCCTACTACATGTACTTTAACACTACTACCTCTCTACTGCCTGTCCTTTTCACCCAGTGTGTTGGCACTGAGTTGTCACTTACCCTTACGATTTCACAGATGTGGGTCCCACTGTGTGACATCTGCTTAGACTCCTCATGGACTAGAGCTGTGTGACATAGGTATGTTGACATTACAATTGTAAGAGAATTTTGTCACTGTAATTGCTAATACACTATTTGGAAATCACAGACAGACTCCAGATTGTTTTGTGCTTTAAGTGTGTTTATTTAAGTGCTCAATATTGGAGGGGGTAGTAAAATGGTGAGGGGTGATGGTGGAGGAATGTCCATGGCAGAGTCCAGTCTATTAGTCTCACAGGTGCATTGCCCATATGGGCATAGGAACTTGGAGCTGGGGCAGTTTAAGTATGGACAGGGTGACAAAGTGGGACAGTACGATGACAATCAGGGTGGTCTCATTTCTGGGCGGGGGCCTTGGCATCGTGCTCTGTCTTTGTCCTGCATCTCAGGGACCGTTTGCGGGGTGGTTCTCCCTCTGCAGGGGGTGGAGTGCTGGTGTGGTGGTCCTGTGGCGGGGCGTCCTGTCCACTAGCGCCGGCAGAGGTGGTGGGCAGTTCATCGTCCATGCTAGTGTCAGGGGCCCCTTGTAGTGCCACAGTGTCCCTACTGGTGCTCACGAGTTCCATCAGCACCCCTACGATGGTGCCCAGGGTGAAGCTGATGGTTCTGAGTTCCTCCCTGAAGCCCATATACTGTTCCTCTTGCAGACGCTGGGTCTCCTGAAACTTGGCCAGTACCGTTGCCATTGTCTCCTGGGAGTGGTGGTAGGCTCCCATGATGGAGGAGAGGGCCTCGTGGAGAGTGGGTTCCCTTGGCCTGTCCGCCCCCTGTCGCACAGAAGCCCTCCCAGTTCCCCTGTGTTCCTGGGCCTCCGTCCCCTGGACCGTGTGCCCACAGCCCCCAGGTCCCTGTTGTTGTTGGGGTGGTGGGTTAGCCTGGGTTCCCTGTAGTGGTGGACACACTGCTGATTGACGTGTCCTGGGGACGGAGGTATGGGCCCGCTGGGTGGGTGCTGTGCTGGTGCTTCTTGAGGGTGGAAGGTCTGTAGTGGCCTGTGACTGTGTCAGGGGAACCGACTGTCTAGAGGTCCCCGATGGGCCGGGCTGGTCATCTAGATCCAGTTGGACAGAGCTGCTGACATCACTGTGGGCCTCTTCTGTTGGTGGTGTGGACATATGTGGACCCTCCTCTCCAGTGACGTTGGGTAGGGGTCCTGCAGGGGTATAAAAGGATGTTTATTACATCTGTGTGTGGCATGGTGTGCAATGGGTGGGTGACCGTGTACCCCAGTGCTTGCATTCCTGTGTGGGACCTTGTGTGATGATGGTTTAGGGGGTTGTATGGGTATGTGCAGTGGGCATGCTTAGGTGATGGGTGTCCATGCTTTGTTGTTGCATGCAGGGCTTGGTGTTAGGATGTGTGGTTTGTGATGTAGGGACATTTGTGAGGAGTTAGAGTGATGGGGGTGAGGGTGAGGGTGGGGGTATGTGCTGGAATGCAGGTAGGGTGGGGGATGTAATAGTTAAGATTTGACTTACCAGAGTCCATTCCTCCACCTACTCCTGCGAGGCCCTCAGGATGCAGAATCACCAAGAACTGCTCCTCCCATGTTGTTAGTTGTGGGGGAGGAGGTGGGGGTCCGCCGCCAGTCCGCTGAACCGCCAGGTGGTGTCTTGAGACCACGGAACGCACCTTCCCCCGTAGGTCATTCCACCTCTTCCTGATGTCCTCCCGATTTCTTGGGTGCTGTCCCACTGCGTTGACCCTGTCCACTATTCTTCGCCATAGCTCCATCTTCCTTGCAATTGAGGTGTGCTGCAGCTGTGATCCGAATAGCTGTGGCTCTACCTGGACGATTTCCTCCACCATGACCCTGAGCTCCTCCTCCGAGAACCTGGGGTGTCTTTGCCATGCCATGGGGTGGTGTAGGTGATGTGTGGGGTGGAGTGTGTGGTGATAAGTGTGCTGATATGTAGTGGTGTGTTGTGTGAGTTGCGTGGACGTTCTGTGGGTGATGGTGTTGTGTGCCTGTGGATGCTGTTGTTCTTGCTGGTGCTGTCTCTCTCTGGTCTTCTTTCGGAATTTTTAGTAGTAGGGGTTTGTGGGTGATGTGGGTGTGTGTTTTATATTGTATTGGGTGTGTGGGAGTGGTGTGTGTATGTGTATCAGGTGTGTGTATTTCGAATTGTCCAATGTGGCTGTGTTTTGGAGATGTGTGTGTATTTTGAGCGCGGCGGTGTGTACCGCCAATGGAATACCGCAGTTGAATGACCGCCGTGTGGATTCGTGGGTAGTGATAGTGTGGGCATATTTCTGTTGGCGTGACAGTGGAGGTTTTGTTTTCATCAGTTTATCACTGACCTTTGGTGTGGCAGACTTGTGTGGGTGTCTGAATTTTTCCGGGTCCGAACTGTGGGTCATAATAGCTGTGGCGGAATTCCGCGGCCGCGGCGGTGTGTTGGCGGTCTTCTGCACGGCGGTAAGCCGTTTTTACCACCAATGTTGTAATGAGGGCCTATGTGTTTCCTATGAATGAGACATCCATTGAAGGGAATATGACACATGCTAAGATGAATATGACATTCATTGAAATGAATATGAGCCCCTCTGAAATTAATTCAACATGCCTTAAACAAAAAATTACCAATGCTGAAATAGAAATAAAAATGTTAAAATGAATATGTTATGCTTTGAAATTAATATGATACACATCAAAATGAATATTGCATGTACTGAAATGAATATGACCTATGTTGAAATGGATATGACCCATGTTAAAATGATTATGTCAGGTGCTAAGGCGAATATGATATCTGTTGAAATGAATATGACATTCAGTGAAAGGAATATCACACATGTTAAGATGAACATTAACCACTATTAAATGAATATGACATCTGGTGAAATCAATATGACCCACATCAAAATTTATATGACATTCATTAAGATGAATATGACACTTTTTGAAATGAATATGAAACTATGTGAGATAGATGTAGCATGCTTTGAAATTAATAAAGCACATATCAAAATTAACACAAACCATGTTTAAATGAGGACCCCTGTTTAAATGAATATGGCATGCATTAAGCTGATGTTGATTTGCTATAATATTAATATTACATATTGAAATTATTATTACTTATTCTGAATGGATATGATATGAACAAAAAACAAAAGACTTAAAATTACTATATGTTTTTGACTATGTGCTGCATTTTGTTTTTGCTGGCTTTAGGACTCTTCAAAAAGAACAGATGAACAGATGATGAACAGAATGCTGTACGATGCAAACATTCACCCCCAGTCACAAAGATGTGGGTTTAATCCATCGTTTGTTTGCCCACCACCCACCCCAGGTTCGACCACGCCATATGCAAATCAGTATTGACCCTGTCTCCCATGGGAACATTCCAGCCCAAACTGCTGGGTCAAAACTAGGGTGGAGTGGTGGGCAACAAAATGATGGATTAAACCCAGATCTTTGTGACTGGCGGTGAATGTTTGCTTTGTTCAGCATTCTGGCTATCATCTGTTCTTTTTGCTTTTGTAGCCCTAGGTGGGAAGGGTATGCCTAGACATGGGTCCCATGCTCACTGCTCAACTGTATTAAAGCTAGCCAGGCTGATAAAGGGTTTTACCCCAAAACTGGTTCCAGGATGCTTGTTTACGGTCCAGGGAACTCCTGGCTTAGTAGTTCAGGCTGGACTGTTCTCATGAGAAACACGGTCAAGACTGATTTGCATATGGCTGGATACAAACTAGGGTCACGTGGTGGGTAGAAAATAATGGATTAAATCCAGGTCTTTATGAAAGGGGTGAATGTTTGCATTGTTCAGCATTCTGGCTGTCATCATTTCTTTTGGCTTTAGGACTCTGGGCACTTCACAACTGCTGACCAGTGCTAAAGGGCAAGTGGTCTCTGTATAAATTGTATTGATGATTGGTTTATTCATGATTGGCATTTCAGATTTTCCACTAAGTAACAGTATGCCCAGTGCTAGTAAATCAAATGCTACTAGTAGACCTGGAGCACTGATTGTGCCACCCACATAAGTAGCCCTGCAAACATGCCTTAGACCTGCCACTGCATTGTCCGTGTGGGCAGTTTTAAACTGACATTTCGACCTGGCAAGCGCACCCACTTGCCAGGTCCAAACCTTTCTTTTTACTACATGTAATTCACCCCTACTATAGTCATGTCAGACTGCCAGCGGTGCAGAAGCTTGGATTTAGGCGGTCCGACATCCAGTGCCATCAGCGCCGCAACCAACCACCAAGCCTATTACACACAGTTACCGGGGCGGTCCCTATACGGCAGTCAACCAGTGATGGTCAATCACTGCGGTCCGCGTTCAGCACAGTAACAGACAAGTGCACACTGGATGAACTGAAGAACAACACAGCTGATACACATTGTAAAAAGTGGACACACCTGCAAAGGACATTATAAAACACGCCCCATTCACAGACCACAATCCTTTGCATTTCCACTGCAGCAAAGCAAGACAGACCACACATCATTTCGTACATTTTTTGTCATAAAGAAGTCATTTTTATCCCCATCCCATTTTACACCTTTCACACACAACGCCAATTTTTTACCCATATTCACTTGTCTTGTTTAGTTAGTCACTGTCACCCCTTTTAATTTCCAGTCATCTCCTGGACCAAAAACCCTCGATTTTCAGAGGATGAGTTGGGAGTCATGGTTGATGAAATCATTGAAGTAGAGCTACAATTGGTTGGAGCCTAACGCACTCTTCTCAGTAGGAAAATGGAAATGTGGGACAGCAAAGTCGAAAGAGTGAATGCTGTAGGCACCACCCTGCGCACAAAGGAGGACATTAGGAAGAGATGGAATGACCTCCGGGGCAAGGTCCTTTCCCTGGTCTGCAGACAGCAGCTGGAGGCCAACAAGACTGGCGCTGGCATTTCCAGTGCTGTGAGAAAAGGACTCTTTTTGTCATGATTCAGCTCACTTTTTGCCTGGTATATGATGTAGCCTCGAAGATGTTAGTGCCAAGGGCCCCTGCTAACCAGGTTCCATGGGCCAGATCTCTTTCACTAAAACTGTTGTGATGCATTTGCACTATTGGCAACACCTTTAGCTGCCACTATAAGTCCCTAATAAATGGTACTTAGGTACCCAGGGCATGGGGTACTAAGGGTAGGCCCCTGAGGGCGGCAGCACAGATTGTGCCACCCTCTAGAGCCATGCATCCAGAAGCACCCAGCACTGCCATTGCAGGCTGAGTGTTCTGAAGCAATCCTAATAGATAAACTTGACATGGCACACATCCTGTGTGCCCTGTCCACTACACACTGCGTGCACTAAAAGTGCACTATAAGTAAGTAACCCCACTGGCAGGCCTTCCAGCGATAAGGCAGGATGCCCTATATTGTATGTGTGGGCATAGATGCATGTCCTTGCCAAACCCGGGACATATTAAGTGAACAGGGTAGCCATTTTAATACATGTGATGGAAACTTGTCAGTACGAGTTTAACAGCTACATGATAGCTATTCTGAAACCTGGGTTGTTTGGTATCAAACATCTCAGAATGATAAATCCAAACTGGAACCAGTATTGGATTTATTACAAAATATACCCAGGAGTCACCTTAGAGGTGCCCCCTGCAAAAGCTAACTACCCTAGCATGGTTGCTGGCCGGTCGCAATCACCATTCCACCACTAGAAAAGATTCTGGAACCCTGGGTTGAGAGATCCTACTCTCTGGGTCCCAGAACAAAGCCCTTCCTGGGTGGAGGTGCAAACAACCCCTCCCTCAGGATTGTGCACTGCCCTGCTAGCATGCTTCAAAGGGCTTACAGTCCTTGAAACTCGAACCTAGCAGCAGATGGCCACCCCCATTGCAAACCCCCATATTTGACAGGAGCAACAATGGGAAACCATAGGAGGAGTGGTCACCCCCAGCTTGCACAAAGGTGTTGCATGTGAGGTGAACCCTCCATTTCATTTTACTCCATCTTGCATGGAAGGAAAATAGCCAATCCGATGTAGGGAAGTGACCTCTGCCCACATGAAGTGGTCACTTAGTGGGTGTAGCCACCCTAAGGTAGATGACCCATTGACCACTACCAGGTACTCCCCTAAATGCCCACTAAATACAGTATACAGGAAATTGGATGGACTCTCCAAACCCCCAGAGGACCTCAACTGATCAGAATTCGCCAACGATCTCCCTCTAGAATGAATGTACGACTCTCCGTCAACCCAAGACCAAAGACCCACTGAAAGCCACTCCACTGACCAGCTGCTGGCCAAAAAACGAGACACCACAGCTACACCAAACTCCATCCAGCGGACCATGAGAACAAATCCTGTAAGTATGCCAAGTTTGGTGGTACTGCAGTCTCCAGTGGCCACACCGTGCAATAGTACTAGGTACTGGTCACCTAACATTGGACACCAAGAAGGACAGTCCCTTCCAGACTGTAAAAGGAGAAGGAGGAAGTCTCAGTCAAGAAACTTCAGAAACCACCAGGACCTCCCACCAGAGTGCCCCTGTTGTCCTGCAAGTGACCCTCAACTTGATGACCTCCTGCTTCCAAGGACACCTAGGCGCACAGCTCCTGGCTTACCACTTTGCACTGCACCTGGCCGCCCTGTGCTCTACACCAAAGATCCAGGTGTCCCGTAAGGGTCCCCACCCTTTGTGACCTTGATACTCCAAGGGGAACCATTGGACTTACCTTTAAGTCCACCTGTGCAGAGCTTTTCCAAATGGTCCCCCATGGTGGCCTGGCAACAGCTACAACGGCTTTCTGCAGTTGCTCCTGCCGAAAGCCGGGAGCTATCCAAACTTATCCAGCTGGTTCATAGTGCCCACCAACGACCTCAAGATACCTGATAAAGGAGACAGTGGTAAACACATTGCCCGATTTAATATGCATTTTCAAATAATTTACTCCTTTGATTCCTATGGTGCGTAATTACGCACAAAAAAAGAATTTTTTTTATTAAGACTTAAAAAGTACTTACTCGATTATGATGATCTTGGTCTTAAATTTTTATAAAAATCTGAAGTGTTCTTGTATATTGGTCTCAAGTTATTTATTTGAGTGTGTGGTCTCTTTTATTGACACTGTGAGTACAACAAATGCTTTGCACTTCTCCAAGATTAGCCTAACTACTTGCCCAAGCTAGCATGAAAATTATAGCAGTAGGTGGTCTAGTTTGTTTCTCTGTAAACCAACATGTGGTTGCCTGGGCCCTCTGCACAGTGTGCCTAGTTTTGCACACTACATAGAGGGCCAGCCACCTACACCACCCATTTTCCAACTCTGGGCATTGGCACTAGGAATTGGGCTTTGGGGACTACCTACGCTAGAACACGGTTTGAGTTCTCTCCACTTCAGAAAGAGAACCATCCATTACTGCTAACATCTGATGGAGTCTGGGGCCCTCTGAATAATTCTGGGGACTGATGAATCTTTGCTTCTCAGTTCCAAGGGATGAGGAGTAACAGTTATCAAATTTCTTAAACAATTTCTGTATAACCCAAATGTCATTTAATAACATTCAGAGTCGGTTCATAGAGTTGAAAGAAATTCATCAGAGACTCAAAGTTAACGTTACATAAATGAGTCTTAACACTGTAGTGTACATATATAAAATCAGCAAAGGAGAATTAAAGCATTGTACATTGTTAAATCTAGTTAGCATATAAAAAACTAGAACTTCTATTGCCACAATGTAGTAAATCAGAAAAAGCATGCAGTTCTTGGTAACCGAGACCAAGTTCTCCTGCCTAATCATTTTGAGAAAGGTCTGCAAACAGAAATTCAGTAGAATATTCTGTTAAGAGAGGTCTGGTGGCATGAAGCTAGATAGAAAATATGAGGTCTGTTCAGCTCTAAGGGTAGGAAAGGGTCTGAATCTCTCACTAGCTAAACCTTCCTTAAATCACAGTTTCCCAAGATGATGACATCACAGTCGAAGCTTCTCCATTGAAGCCTCAATTATATTTAATTGGAAATTACACTTTTCAAATCCCTTGTTCATCCAATCTTGATAGTCTTCGGTCTCAGCAATTTCAAAAGAGTTACAGCTGCAAAGCTTCCAGAATACCCCTCTCCTCATACTTGCATAGTTTGCCTCAGGCTTTTTTATCTCTCATGCACAATAAGCTTCTTGTTGATGCCGTCATCGCTCCTAACACTAGCATCTTGAAAGAAACATTTAAGAAAAACAACTCCACATTGAAAGTTAACTATGGAAGGAAGAAAAATTTATGTATATGCCTTCACTACAGCACGTTAATAAAACAGGAATATACTTTCAGATTAAAAGAATTCGAAGCATTACATGTGAGAATATATAAAATGATTATGCAAAATAATACTTTTAGAATGTTAGTCTCTAATGGATATTTATAAAACATTGGTTAATGCTATATCCAAAGCCGCACCCCACTCATATGCTTTGCAGTGCAGAAATTATATAAAATAATTTAATCAAGTTTTACAAAATGTAACCACCACATTGTGACAGAAAATGACCACCCTTTCGCACTCTCAGTTTAGAGACGTAGTGGCACAGCCAAGCTATGCTCTTTCACCCTTGTCCTCCTTGTAGCAAAGCACATCACCAGGAGTAGAGGGACTAAAAACAAAGGAGAAGTTGGAAAACACCCAACCCTTATGGCATTGATGGCACAATAGCGAGGATAGGTGTAAGCCACAATCCTCCATGTTGGAGCAACTAATAACGCCCCATTGACATTTTGTGGAATGCTTGTACCAGTATCAGTTCTCCCTGTATGTCTCTCTGCAGATTCTACAGCTTTGAATATTGGCTGTCAACTGGGTAAATCCACAAGTGCATTAGAACTGTTTTTCCTCACTCCAAATGTCTCACAAGATTTTGTTAATTTGCATATTCCTCCACTAGTATGCACACACCTTGACAAATATGTTGATATACTTGAACTGGCTTTATTCTCTTATTTCCTCTCAGCATTACCAAGGGACCTAGGCTGCCATTCTGAGTGTGGAAGAACTCCCACATCAATGCCACTTTCCAAATTTTCCCTGGAGATTTTGCCAGCTAGGAGAAATAAATATGTTGGAGGCTCAGTTATATACATAGTCAATGTTACTAATGTACAAGTAGCCATCTATTTTAACCAGCTGACATATTCTTTGGCAGCTCTCCCCTAGCTAAGCTAGCTAGAGGAGAGCTGCCTACTCTTGAGTTGAGGAACCAGGTTTAAGTCTCGACGTCGGCTCAACATCCTGTGATTCTGGGAAAATCACTTAGGCCCTCATTGCAAGTGTGGCGGTCTTAAGACCACCACACTTGCGATGGCGGTTGGACTGTTGCCAATGTGGCGGTCCGGCCTCAATATTACGACCGTGGCAAAAACAGCACCGTCGGACTGCCAACACCACCATTTTTAGGCTGGTCACTGGCCTGGCGGTGAAGGGGTTTCATTCGTCACACGCATACAAACAGTCATGCAGGATAAATCGGTGCCCCCCAGGAAGGTTCACCACTTCTATAGTTAAACTACCATCAAGAGGATTAATGAGCTGTTGTCAGTACTAAGAGTAATCGTAATTATGCTAGAAATTTCAGTAATTCTGCGTTACCTTTTGACGTGGAATTACCGTTAGTAATGCGACTATGCCCACTAGCATAATTAAGAGTAATTTGGGAGAAAAAAATCCTACTGCAAGGTACATTTAGATACTGTGAGTGGTTGCTCATGGACCTATTTCTATTCTGCTGCATTTAGCTATTTGATTTTTTTAGCACAAAATGCATCCTTGCATACATTTTGGATGTGAGGGTGCATTTTACGCTAAGAATCTAACACAAAAGATCCTCTAAAGCGTTTGTGAAATTAACAGAAGCCCATTCAAATTATCATGGTTGGAGGTTGAATGAGGAGCAGCCCCACGAAAAGGTATGCCACCTAGGTTGGTGGATGAGGGCTTGTGTTCTTTTTTAGGGGACACCAACATGGACCGTGTTGACAAGTCGAATACTATTCTCTTAAAAAAAAAACAAGCTAAGGGCCTCAATATCTGGTAGGATTTCTTGATTCTGATTTGCTGCTTGGGAGGGTACTCTACAAATCTCCTACTCTCTTCATTTCCCTTCTTTTGCATTGATTTTATACAACACATCTTTGTACAGTGCCACTCTTCTCAGTCACAACAGTAATTCATCTTGTGAAGGGGATATTGACTTCCTCCAGTACCTCAAAAAATGCAGACCTTAGCAGTGGGCGGAGAAGTTTTGTACCACCTATGACCATTGCTGGAGTAGTTTCATCCTTCCCAGGAATCAATGCTTATTGGAGGTTTACGGACATTTTGAGCCAGCAATAAAGTGTGGTAGAACCATTAAAACCAAATGTAATCACCATGTAGGAGAACAGTATCTAACATGTCAAGGTGGCCACAAGGTGTCCCCTAAAAAGGATGCTAGCCCTCAACTGTCAATGGTTCCCCTTTCTTCTAGTCGACCTGTTTCAACTGGACCTTGGTTAGACCTATGGTGTTCTTCAGTGTCTACTGTTAGTCATGTCGGTAGTAGTTAATCTGTGATCTACACCTAATTTTGTATGAGAGTTGGCCTGTGCCTATCTCATTCTTCACACGCATACAGTCACACAGGTCACATCCAGATGTATTCAATTTTTTTTGGATCAACTCAAATTGGTGCCCGAAGTTGGAAGGAATATGGCCCCCAGGAAGGTTCACCACCTCTCTAGTTAAACTCTTAACAAGAGGATCAATGGGTTGTTGTTGTAAGTCCTGGGAGTAATTTTAATTATGCTAGAGTAATCAGAGTGATTTTGGTAATTCTGTGCTACCTTTTGATGTGGAATTACCGTTAATAATGCAATTACACCCACTAGCATCATTAAGAGTAATATGGGAGAAAAAGTCGTACCGTAAGGCACATTTAGGGACTGCGAGTGGTTGCTCATTAAGCTATTTGTAATCTGCTGCATTTAGCTCACAGTTCATCCTTGCATTCATTTTGGATGTGAGGGTACATTTTGTGCAAAGAATCTAACACAAAAGGTCCTCAAAATTAACAGAAGCCCATTCAAACTATTGTGCATGGAGTTTGAATGAGGAGCAGCTCCAGGATAAGGTATGTCACCTAGGTTGGTGGATGAGGGCTTGCGTCCTTTTTTAGGGGACACCATGGACCCTGTTGACAGGTTGAATACTAATTTCTTAAAACACAAGTTAAGGTCCTCAATATCTGGTAGGATTTCTATATTCAGGTACTCTACAAATCTCCTAATCTCTTCATTTCCCTTCCTTGATACTGGCATTGATTTTATACAACGCACGTTCATACAGTGCCACTCTTCTCAATTACAACAGTCATTCATCTTGTGAAAGGGCTGTGGACTTCCTCCAGTGCCTTAAAATATGCAGACCTTAGCAGTGGGCAGAGACGTTTTGAACCACCTATGACTATTGTTGGAGTATTTTAATCCTTCGCAGGACTCAATGCTCATTGAAGGTTGTTGGACTTTGTGACCCAGCAATAAAGTGTGGTAGAACCATTAAACCAAATGTAATCACCATGCAATAAATTCAAACAATACAACCCATTTGGCCATACAAGAAAAACTCCAATCAAATTTAAGATTGAGATATTTATTCCAAGCTCAAAATTAAAGTCACATAGGTTATTCTCAATGCAAAGTTATGGATATACATTATTACCAGCGGTTGCCCAAAGTTATGAAAGAAGTTTAGTTTAACTAACATTAAAAAAGTTAAACATTCAAAAGGAACAATACATAGCGTTAAAAGAAATATCTGAAACACAGAAATCCAATGTTGCTCAGGGTTAGCAATCATGAGCAATTTCAATTTAACAACTTTATCAATTCAGGCTGAGCAGTGGAACCCTATGCTAGCCAAATCAGGGAAATGCATGTGTGGGGTGAAATACATGCAGGTAAAATATAAAAAGCACAAAAAGGGCAAAAATAATTAGGAAAAAGACAATTTCAGACTGTAGGTTAATAACTAAAAAAGGCAAAAGATAGGTAAAAAGAGATAGCATCAGCATATCAAAAGATCGGTCAAGAGTCTTCTGAAGGGGAGAGAGAAAAGTTTCTAAGACTAAAAGGGACATCTCAAAAGGGGCAAATAAGAGAGGGGATAGATCTCCATTGAGTTCAACAAAGCATCAGGGATAGGAATCAAGGCAGCATCGCTCATAAAATCTTACCAAAGTCCAACTGAACACTGCAATATCAAAAATCACTAAACGTTCTGATTTGCCAAAGGTATCAGTCCATGTCACGTTGAAGAGGCATCATTCAATAACAATCGATCATACAACTCCAAATTGTAACACACTCTTCTTTTCCCAAGCATCCCATGAAAACATCTGTGACACTCCATGCAAGTTCAAAACAATTGTATGCAATGTCAGTCCATGTTCCACACTGTTCCACTCCCATGGGTGTTAAGATACATTCTCTCTATGCTTAAGCAGTGGGGTCAATTACCAAACTCTTGGCTTCTCATGGGAACATAACCTAAAAGAAAGTTCATGTTAAAAAATAAATCAGCATTTCTAACCCAACTACAAATGCAAACACTACAGCCCTCAATTGCGGTAAGGCAAAATCGTGACATTAATATCAATTACTACGTTTTAATGAAACACATGTAATATGCAAACCTATAAATTCAACATTAATAATGCTTCAAAAATATGAGTAATACAGTTTATTTAAAGCGAGAATGCTTTGTTAACACATTTCCATTCGCTATAGCAGAGAAGTGCATATCTCTCATTTCTGCACACATTTTAAACTCATTAATTATTAAAAATTAAATATTGTTTTGATATATTGTTAGTCTAGACTCTAAATTAAATGTTATTACCACATCACTCCTTCTAACATTCACTTTAATCCAAATACCACCTGTCAAACACTTCGTATAAGGCACATTCATAAATGTGTGGATGCAAATTTCTTTGTTTAAACGGTTTGTGATCAGAATCTACTAAAACATATATTGTCACATTATGATCACTTTTGTGACACGAGGGACACTTCCAAATTTCAAGCTTTATCACTATATCCAGGCTTCCTTAACATGTCATACAAATCATGCATAGGAAACTATACCATCCTGACTTGCCTACCAATACATCCATCGATACTGACTAAAGTTATAATTTAAAAAGTCTTCCAGTGAATCAGGTTTGTGTCAATCATCTCCCCATTCGACATTTTTAGCATGCTAGCAGGCAAAATACCTCAAATCTGTTGAGTTTCTTCAAACGTTGGGGAAGGTCACAATCTTCTTCATCCGAATATTTGTTTCATGTGAGCAACCTACAGAGACCTATATTTGCTAAATCCTCTAGCATGAATTCGTTTTTCTTCTTTTTTGCAGCTTGCAGGAACATTGTGGCATGAAGATAAAGCAGAAGCCGCATTATTATGGGTTAAAGTCTGTTTGATTCATTGGAGTTCTGAAAATTGATCTAATGAGCTCTTTGAAACGCTATGAAATCTGAACTTGTAACAGGTCTACTAAGAAGCCATCAAACACACAAATGGTGATCGGAGAAATGCTTGCAATTTGTCTAACGGCTGGCTGGCAACCGCTCAGGGTAGCATCCCAAGTCTTCTTTCTTTTGCTCACCATGCCACCTCAGTTTAGACCCTGCCATAAGCAAATCAGCCATGACCCTGCTCCTCAGTTTAGACCCAGCCATATGCAAACCGACCTTGACACTGCTGCTCATGGGAACAGTCCAGCCTGAACAGTCAGGCCAGGTACTCACTGAACCAGAACACAAGCAACCTAGGGCTGGTTTCACCCTGATAAGGGCTCAATAGCTAGGTACAGCTTGGTTCCAGCAGCACACTGAGCGTTAGGCCCATGTCTGGGCAAGCCCTTGCCACGAAGGGTGGTATATCAAACACACAAGAGGTGATGAGAGGAATGCTTGAAATTTGTCTAAACACTGGCAACCTCTTGAGGTAGCATCCAAACCCAGGCAACCTCAGTTTAGCTGTATGCACATCAAACCTATAAAGTGAAACAGTTCTCCCATTTCCATTTTGTTCTGATATCTCATACATTTGGATGTTATCTCAGCATGACTAGTCCTCCAATCAGAGTTCCTCTCCCCAGTCTGCCAATGTATCCATACTCTGTCTACCATTGCTAGTCATTGTTCCGTAGATTCCAGATGACCATGGAAATATGCTATGTCAGTGAAAATTATTTTGATCTCAGAGGATACTTCAGTTATCCTAGAATTCATAGTGCCCAATGAGATTTCAATCAAAATAGACTCAAGGGTTGGATCAGGCAGGTAGCCATCATGAGGGTACCTCTTCTACCATATAATGCCTCAGAAAATAGAAAGTGAGGGCCAGCCCCACCGAAGACATCAATCCCCTAATCAGCTACTGCACAGAGAATCAACTGGTTGATTTGGGCAGTCCAGCATACATGCAATGTTATCAACAGAATCATATATTAACCTCTAGTAAATCTCAACTGGTGTCACTTTACAGTTAGGGATGGTTTTTGCTTTTTTTTGCAGTGGCCTGAGGATTCTGAAGAACAGTGGTGAGACTGCTTATGTAACAATGCATTTATTACTTGAATAGATCACCCTTTCCTCTCGTACATTTTTAGATTTTGTAACTGGGTCAAAAAGGGCCTGCACAACCCAGGCTTGATAAGAAACTTTTGCAACAAGTATTGATATTGTCTCTAGAAATGCAAACACTAGATACTACTGCAAAGTCACTGAAATGTTGAATAACTCCTTTAAAGCATTGCTTTTTATGGGGAAGTGAAGCTGCACAGCCAAGGAGGACAGTGTGGTGGCAACTACCTAATTTAAATAGTACACATATAACTCAAAACAATATAATGACAAGGCTGAGTTTTCATCCCCTGTAACGCTCTATTATCTGAGATTACTTCCGCCGTGAAAGCCAGTCCTTTCTGGAGATCTATAAATATGTTGGTTTTGCCTTCAGACTGAATACGGAGATTTTCAGGATACCAAAGAGAAACCTATGCCCTGCAGCAAAGTCCTTTTAATATTCTGGAGAGCTCATCTCTTGTGTGTCTTGTCATACGGAGGTCCGAGTATACTTAAACCATATTACATCTGACATACACTTATGTGTTTTTAGGGCTGCAAGGGTGACTGCCTTGTACTGCGTTATGGACTCCCGCTCCACTAATATAATCTCGACTCGAGGTGTCATCCCCTTCTGCCCCTAGCAAGTAAGAGCTGTACCTTATGGACCTCCAGTGTCACTGGCTTCTGATCCCAGTAGTCTGTAAAAACTGCAATAGCAAGGTCCAAACACTCCTCAACTCAGTATACCAAAACTTGTCAGTTTTGTGGTTTGGCCAGTATGATCAATGAGTGCCATGTCGCATTTCATGCACCTCATGGCACAAATTGAACAGAGTCTTAATTTGCATAGCCACTTCAGGGCCTCACCTTGGTCCTCCACCAAGCTTTCTAATTTTGACGGGTTTTTAAGGACCCCGCTTTAACCTCTGTCTATGCCATCTTTCCTTTCAATCCCTCAGGCTGTCCTTAATGAAAGGGACATTACAATCAATGCTTTTGGTGGTTGGTTGTAACTCAATAAGTAAAAAATGGAGGAGATTTTAGAATCAATGCTTTCGGTGGTTGGTTGCAACTCAGTAAGTAAATCCCTGATCAAGATTTACCCAGAGCAATATCTGCTATATGGGGAATCGTTTATATCCCCACTCCCATCTTTGAGATGCAAAAAATTCCTTTTTTGTTTTTGGACCCCTTTTGCTTGCTTTCCTGAGGTGGTATTCCTCCTGAATCAAAACAGGCCCATTCAAACAATAGATCTGAAAGGTGATAAGTAAATGGCCTCAGGAAGGAAAACATTCAGCTGCATTAAATGTACGTGTGGTGGGCTGTAGAGGATCCAAACTCCTTATGTGTGCTGCACTGTGAGAAAAGAGGGCTGATTGCAGAGGCCCCCTAAATTTTTGCCCTCATTTTCCACTTTTGGCTGGTGTTTTCCTGACTCTGATGGTGCCCTGGGTACTGCTAACCAGTCCCAGAGCCTGTGCTCTGTGTAAAATCAGTATGCAAATTAGGCACATTATAATTGGCTAAGTCAACCTACCTATAAGTCCCTAGTTTATGGTAGGGCAGGTAGGTTTAGGGACCACAGCATAGGTTGTGCACCCATAGGTGCACTGCTGAGGTGCCCAGTGTCATTCTAAAGGCAGGCCTGCTTTGCTGGCTGCTTTTAAATTAAAGTTATATGCAAATTCGACTTTGGAATTAAAAGTGGTTCCAAAGTCTTAAACTACCTTATTTTTACATATAAGTCATCCCTAAGGTGTGCCCTATGTGCCCCTAGGGCTGTGTGCCATGTAATTTTAAGCAGGGACCTTATAAAAGTAGTTGTATAAGCCCTGTTGAGGTAAAAACAGCCAAATGTGTTTTTCCCTCATTGTAGTGAATGGCCTTCATAGGCGAGAATGGGGAGACTTTTTCTAAATTTTAAAAGTCCCCTTAAATGACAGATACGAAGAGTTTGGTATCCAATTAATTGTTATAATAAATCCCACAACTTCCAGTTGTGGGATTTAATATAACTTGTTCAGGTAAAGAGTTTTAAACTTTACCTGAAAAGTTGCCAACTTCAGCCCTGTATTGTTTTTGCTGCTGTGCTCTGATTGGCCAGCCTCTGGCAGCCTGGCCAGGCTGCTTGATGAGGTGTGAAGTGGCCTGGCTTCACACAGAGAGATGTGCCTGTGGGTGGGGATCTCCCCTCAGCAGATGGTGAGGCAGGAAGGGGGAGGACTGCCAAACTGGTCTTCAAAGGCAGAAAAGGACATTTGGAGCAACCCAGCAACACCCCCCACATCCTGCAACCCCAGATAACTAGGTGCCCCCTTGATTAGATTAGGAGAGGGCAGGAGAGGGGTGCGTTTATGATTTTTAGCCACACCAGTGGTGGGCTCAGCCAGAGGTAACCTCCAAAAATCACTTTCAGCCATGATTGATGTTTGAGGAATGTTGCCTCCTCGGATTGATTTTTGCCACACTTCCCAGGAAGTGGTCATCACAGGGGGAAGGACCCTGCACCTGATTGGAGTACCAGGACCCCCCTGCTTTTCACCCAGGAGCAAGGATACAACTGGCAGACCTGCACCCACACCTCAGTTCCCTACCAGATCCCCATCATATTCCAACAATGAAGAACCAAAGGAGAAGAAGGACTGCCCTGCTGGACCCCTGGCCTGCACCTGTACCCTGCACTCTGAAGGACTGCACCAGCTGCACACTTGGGCTTCACCACAAGAAGGACTTTGCCTGGCTTCATCTGGTTCAAGGAGGGACTCCCTGTTTGCTACAGGTGAAAAATTGCTAACCAGAGTCCCCTGCACCAACTCCTGAAGAAATCAATAAGCTAACCACTGTCCAGTGGCCAAAAAGGAGTTTGCGCCAGGTGCATTCTGGGATTTGTAGTCCACACCCCCAAGGATAATCTCAGAGCTTCTGGAACCTTGGGGTGAGCTGTGGACCCCAAAGGAACCTTAAAGGAACATCTGGGAGAAGATCCAGAAGTTTGGAGAACTTTTGGAAAAAAGCTCCATAGAGGGACCAACCCGCCGCAGCAACTCTAGCCGGCTTGCCTCAACTGCGACCCGACCTGATTTGCAGGTTCGTACCAGTGAAGAAAATCTCCAAAAAAGATACTAAGGGGGTCATTCTGACCCTGGCGGTCATTGACCGCCAGGGTCAACGACCGCGAGAGCACTGCCAACAGGCTGGCGGTGCTCTCAAGGGCATTCTGACTGCGGCAGTTTGGCCGCGGTCAGAAAGGGAAAACCGGCGGTCTCCCGCCGGTTTTCCGCTGCCCTAAGGAATCCTCCATGGCGGCGCAGCTTGCTGCGCCGCCATGGGGATTCCGACACCCCATACCGCCATCCTGTTAGGATGGCGGTATGGGGTGTCATGGGGCCCCTGGGGGCACGGCATGGGCACTGCAGGGGCCCCCGTAAGAGGGCCCCACAAAGAATTTCAGTGTCTGCTTAGCAGACACTGAAATTCGCGACGGGTGCAACTGCACCCGTCGCACCCTTCCCACTCCGCCGGCTCCATTCGGAGCCGGCTTCCTCGTGGGAAGGGGTTTCCCGCTGGGCTGGCGGGCGGCCTTCTGGCGGTCGCCCGCCAGCCCAGCGGGAAACACAGAATCACTGCGGCGGTCTTCGGACCGCGGAGCGGTGTTCTGGCGGGGGAACTCTGGCGGGCGGCCTCCGCCGCCTGCCAGAGTTAGAATGACCCCCTAAGTCCGATCGTAGAAAGTTGACCAGGACCTCACAGCCAGCGTATCCAAGGAGGGCTCCAAGGACGTCTGATCAAGATCCAGCTTTACCCCGGTCGAAGGATTTTCACCTCGAAAAAATGACTAAGTCCGAAGGTAAAAATCTCCACCGAGGGCTCCCGCGACGCGTATCCGGAGAAGAGTTCTAGGAGGTGGGATTGGACTGGCAAGTTCGTCCCGCTGAAGAAAATCTTCAGAAAAATTACTAAGTGCGAAGGTAAACTTTTGACTGAGGCCTCCTGCGGGCTGTAGCCGAGCCGGGCTCCATCGCGGTCGACTTTAAACTTTGACTTTGCCCCGGTCTATGCGCGACCAGATGACCAGATTGGCGCTTTTTGTTTTTAGGCACTAGAAAACAATAATTCTTTATAAATTCATATCTCAGGTTCCCCTTATCCAATTGTATTTGTTTTTTTGTCATTTTAAAGATAAAAATATAATCTATTGTTATAAATTCGTTTTGCATTTTTAAACTATTTCCTGTGTTTTATTTAATTACTGTTTTGTGATATTTGAATGCTTTACACTCTGTCTCCTAAATTAAGCCTTGTTGCTCATTGCCAAGCTCCCAAGGGTTGAGCTGGGTTTAATTTACTGAGACCTAACTCTACCTAAGTGGAGGTTAGTTGTATATTGCTAAGTGTAGGTACCTACCTGCCCTTACCACTAACCCATTTTCCAACATTTTTGGTGCGCAGTGGTGGGATCCTGTACTTGTGTTCAGTATCACATTGCAGTTTTAAGTAAAACAAATTAAAACTCCTTTAAACTGTCCTATTGCAAACATTGTTTTAAATTTTTAATTTGGATTAATTTCAATTATTGAATTCTTTTGATTTTTCTGAATTATTATTTCCAATTTTTTCAAAAAGATTTTTGTTGACACAAAACTAGGGAACCATGGAGCTTGATCTGGCTAGGCTACCCACACTGACAGTAGTCCAGCTTAGGGGGCTGTGTACTACAAGGGGGTTGCCTGCAACCACTGACCTCAGGAAGCATGTCCTGATTAAATCCCTGACAGCATGGGCTGAAGCCCAATAAGTAGGCCCAGAGGAAGCTCCAAAGGAGGAAGAAGTAGGGGAGGAAGCAAGCTCCAACCACTCAGAGGAGGGAGGCCATCTGAGCCTAGGTGATGAGGAGGAAGACCGGTCCTCACTACACACACTCACTAGGGTCATACCCAAAGCTAGTTGGGGTATGGGGGTCCCTTCAGGAGGAGAGAACCTGTCCCTCGGGGAAAGAGAGCTGGAGGCCCAGCTAGCATTTATAGCTTTGGAAGCACAGAAGCTGGCCCTAGAAGAGAAAAAGTGGGCAAAGAAAGAGAAAAGAGATGGTGGCAGCGATAGAGAAGCTGTGGTGTCCATGGGTGGGGGGCTTTGCCCCAGATTACCCAAGGGGGTGGTTCCTGCTTATGTAGAGGGGGATGACATAGACAAGTGGTTGGAGGCCTTTGAGAGGGCACTCCAAATGAGAAGGATTAGGCCTCAATACTGGGGTTCCCTTTTATGGGAGTTGGTCCCCAACTCAGGGAGGGATAGGCTTCTGACCTTAAATGGGGAGGAGGCAGATTCATACCCTAGTATGAAGAGGTGCTTAACCAAGAAGTTTGGTCTAACCCCAGAGCAGTATAGGATGAAGTTCAGGGACACCCAGAAGGTCAGTACTCAGTCTTGGGTTGACTTTGTAGACACCTCACTTAAGGCACTAGAGGGCTGGATTCATGGTAACCAAGTAAATACTTATGAGGGGTTATACAATCTGATCATGAGAGAGCACATCTTGACCAATTGTATCCAAGAAAGGTTACGCCAGCATCTAGTGGGCTCTAAGCTGACCAACCCTAGAGAGCTGGGGGAGGCAGCTGATGAGTGGTTGAGAACCAGGGTAGTTGTCAAGTCCCAGGGGGGAGACTCCAAGAAGGGGGGGGTCAGGTCCCCAAAATCCTAAGGAGGAACATTGTAAGCCCACCACAGAGACTCCCTCTGTACCCCAGAACCCTAAGAAGGAGGAGAGTAAATCCCACTCCCACTCTGACAAGCAGAGACCCAGGGTTAAAAAAAGCTCTTGGACAGTAAGGCTTGCTTTGAAGGTCAGCAGACAGGTAATTTCAGAGGAGATGCAGCCTGTCCAAAGAAGGTGGTTAGCACCGGGCTGTCCAGTGTAGCCATGGAGGAGGACTCCTCAGATGATGAAGTCCTCCTAGCATTGAGCTGGGAGACAGGACCAGATGGTAAGCTGGTGATCCCTGAGGGTGGGAGTAGGCACTTCCACCCCATTCAGGTGAATGGGATCCCTACCACTGGCCTGAGACGCACCTGTGCCAGTCACACTATGGTGAGTGACCGGTTAGTGACCCCAGACATGTATGTCCCGGGAGAGACCAGGAAAGTCAGGATAGCCACAGGGGAGGTCACCTCCAAACCTGTAGCCATAGTGCCCCTAGAGAGGGAGGGTATCCTTGACTGGTTTATGGTGGTAGTCAGTGCTGACCTCCCTCTAGATTGTATCCTGGGCAATGACCATGGCCTCATTGTACTGTTCCTCTGCCCTGGTCCGGGGATTCCTCACTGGGGTCAGTAGCCATGACAGGTTGGGGTAACCAGAGTCACCTAATAGCCACACCCGGTGCCTCTGGAGTTGACCCATCACGTAAGGGATGCTGCTATTCCGCATGATGTACGCGTCATGCACTGAGCCAGGGAACTTGGCATTAACATGGGAGATGTACTGGTATGCCAAACACACCATCTGTACATTCATCGAATGATAACTCTTTCTGTTTCTGTACACTTGTTCACTCCTGTGGGGGGGGGTACTAAAGCCACATGGGTCCCATCAATGGCACTTATGATGTTGGGGATATGTCCAAGGGCATAGAAATCACCTTTCACTGTAGGCAAATTCCCCACCTCAGGGAAAACAATGTAGCTCCGCATGTGTTTCAGAAGGGCAGACAACACTCTGGACAACACCTTAGAAAACATAGGCTGAGACATCCCTGATGATATGGCCACTGTTGTTTGAAATGACCCACTTGCAAAGAAATGGAGTACTGACAGCACCTGCACTAGAGGTGGGATCCCTGTGGGTTGGCGGATGGGTGACATCAGGTCTGGCTCCAGCTGGGCACACAGTTCATGAATAGTGGCTCGGTCAAGCCTGTATGTCAGTATGACATGTCTTTCCTCCATTGTCGACAGGTCTACCAGCGGTCTGTACACGGGAAGATTCCTCCATCTCCTCGCATGTCCCAGCGGACGGTGCCTATGAAGGACAACAGCGAGCACAGAGTAAATCAACCCACAGGTACGTAACCACAGCTTGCACATAACACGATTCCCAATGCATTGAATGGTTTGTATGAGTGTTGATGCAAGGCCTAGGTATGTGTGACGCAGTTAAAAGTAAGCCATGTGGGCCCTTGAAATGGCGGCTGCCTGACCTGTGAAGTATGACAATGGGATGTGAGGTAAATGCGCTGGCGTGGCACACCGTGGCGGTAGGCGGTCGAAGACTGCGGCTCAAAACAGCATTGGTTAACATTGAACCCTATGGGTCTCAGGAGCCAATGACGATGTGCGCCGGCGGTCGCGGTACGCACCGCTGCGGTACGCACCGCCGCGGGCGTGACCGCCATTTTCTATCTGCTTAATCACTCGATACCTGATCTTCGACAGGAGAGGACCTACACTGCAAGTGCTGCTGTGACCTTGGTCTGGAAGAGACAATGGCTCATGTGACTGGGGAAAGGGCCCCTGCCTTCACTGCTCAGGAATTGGAGAAACTCGTGGATGGGGTCCTCCCCCAGTATGCGCTACTCTACGGTCCTCCAGACCAACAGGTAAGTACACTGGGACCATGCTTTGGGGGCAATGGCTGTGTTGAGTCGGGTGGATGAAAGATGGTGGGGAGGGGAGCGAATGAGGCATGCATCAAACGACGGATGACAGGATGTGCCACATGGCAAGGGTAGGGATGGGGAGCCACTCACATTGAGGGTGCAGAAGGTGATGACTCTTTTTCTCCCCCTGTACATTTCACATAGGTCAGCGCCCACCAGAAGATCGACATTTGGCGTGCCATCGCCAAGGACGTCCGGGCCCTGGGGGTCCACCACAGACGGGGCACCCACTGCTGGAAGAGATGGGAGGACATCCGACGCTGGAGCAGGAAGACGGCAGAGGCTCAGCTGGGGATGGCCTCCCAACGTGGGAGGGGTGCCAGTCGGACTTTGACCCCCCTGATGTCCCGGATCCTGGCGGTGGCCTACCCCGATTTGGATGGGCGCGTGAGGACATCACAGCAGACACAAGGGGGTGAGTACACTCTCATTCTGGTGACTTTGCGCGCAGTGGAGGTGTCTAGGTGGGGGAGGAGGGCTGTGGGTATCCCTAGGCCAGGGCGATTTCTGTAGGCTAGGCCCCTCCGTAAGGCATGGCCCTGTGCCCCCGCCCCTCACCTCTGTAGGGTGCCAAGTACAGCTATTCATGGCCCTGTGTCATCTATGTGTGCAGATGTCGTCCATAGGCTTGTAGGCCATGTCACACGGATTGAGTAGTGGACCCCAAGTGCGCGGCATAGTGCAGGGGGCTTCTGTGTCTGTCCTGTCCGCCAACGGTGTCGCCAATGCATGCACTCAACATGTCTTTATTTTCTCCCCCCCCCTTTTTTGTGGTCTTCCTGTTCATGTGTGCATTAGCATCATCAGGCGGAGGAGAAGTGGCATCGGAGCACGAGGGAGCTGCATCCCACATGGCCCTGGAGGGCCATGCAACGGATTCAGAATACACCAGTGGGCCGGAGGGCGAGGGGAGCTCCACAGCGGGGACTCGGGCAGACATAAGTGACACGGACTCGTCCTCTGAAGGGAGCTCCCTTGTGGTGGCGGCAACATCCGTGCCCCCCGCAACAACAGGTACAGCCGCCACCCAGCGCACCAGCACCGCCCTCCCAGCAGCCCCTCAGCGTTTGCCCCGTGCCCGCTCACCCAGGAAGGTGGGCATCTCCTTCGCCCCAGGCACCTCAGGCCCTGCCCCAGTCACCCTTGCTGCCCTCAGTGAGGAGATCCTTGACCTCCTGAGGACGCTCACTGTTGGGCAGTCTACCATTTTGAATGCCATCCAGGGTGTCGAAAGAGAGGTGCACCAGAGTAATGCATACCTGGAGGGCATTCATTCTGGTCAGGCTGCCCTTCAGCGATCGTTCAACACTCTGGCCTCAGCACTGATGGCAGCAATTGTCCCTGTCTCTAGCCTCCCCCCTCCAACTTCCTCCACCCATACCCTATCACCTGTACCTCTGCCTATTCCAGACACACCATCAGACCAGCCTGCACACACCTCAACACCCAAGGGAAGCTCATCCAGACATAAGCACCACACATCACACAAGCATTCACACAAGCAACATCCACATACAGACATACCAACACCCACTGCCTCCACTGTGTTCCCCTCCTCCTTGTCTCCCTCCTCCCTCCCTGTCACGTCTCCACTCACACCTGCATGCACAACATCTTCAGCCACTACGTCCATCACCAGCACACGCACCAGAACCCCGCACACGTGCAGTCACCACCCCCACTACCATTTACACGTCCCCGGTGTCCTCTCCCAGTGTGTCTGTCACCCCCTCTTCCAAGATACACAAACGCAGGCAGCCACCCACCCAATAGCCATCCACCTCACGACAGCCTCCAGCCCAAGCACCTGCATCCAAAGACACCAGACTTAAGACTCCTACAACCACAACCTCTTCCTCCACTCCCATACCCACTACACCTACCCGTCCCACTGTTCCTAAATTGCTATTCCTGTCCAAACTTAAACTCTTTCCTACAACACCCCCACCCCGTTCATCTCATAGGACTCCAGTCAGCACCTCAGCCACCACAAAACCGGGCCCTGTGATGACAGTCTGCCATGGACTGTGGAGTCCCCCACCCTCAAGGGCAGCCAGTTCAGTACGGAGCCAAGGCACGGGCAGCCCACCCCCGGAGAAACACCCGAAGATAGTCAGCGGCCGGCGCGAGAGGGTGAAAACACCAGGCACTAAAATCCCTACCATGGCTCCGGCACGAAGTGTGGAGACAGGTGGCACACCGCCCAAGGTGGGGAAGGGCCACAGGCGAACAGGGAAGGCTGGGAAGGGCAGCACGCCCGAGGAGAGCGCCATCAGCCCAGCTGGCCAGGAGGGCCCCGCCAGCCCCATCCCAGGTGGGCAGGAGTACACCAACAGGCCAGGTACTGCAGACCAGGAAGGCCCCGCCAGCCACCCGACAGATGGGCAGGAAGGCCCCGCCAGCCACAGGACAGGTGGCAAATTACCTGCACGCCATGGCCTGATCCGCTGAACTGGGCCCTTCATCTCAAGCACCGCTGAACTGGGCCCTTCATCTCAAGCACCGCTGCACTGGGCACCGCCGTATCAAGCACTGCTGAACTGGGCCCTTCATCTCAAGCACCGCTGCACTCGGCACCGCCGTATCAAGCACCGCTGAACTGGGCCCTTCATCTCAAGCACCGCTGCACTGGGTACGCCGTCTCAAGCACCGCTGAACTGGGCACCGCCATCTCAAGCACCGCTGAACTGGTCACCGCCGTCTCAAGCACCTCTGAACTGGGCCCTTCATCTCAAGCACCGCTGAACTGGGCACCGCCGTCTCAAGCACCTCTGAACTGGGCCCTTCATCTCAAGCACCGCTGAACTGGGCACCGCCGTCTCAAGCACCGCTGCACTGGGCACCGCCGTCTCAAGCACCGCTGAACTGGGCACCGCCGACTCAAGCACCGCTGAACTGGGCACCGCCGTCTCAAGCACCTCTGAACTGGGCACCGCCGTCTCAAGCACCGCTGGCCCATTAGCGGCAGGGGCAGGCCCGCATCTGTGTCGGGCAGGGCTGCACGTGCACTCTGGGCACCAGTCCCCCTCCAGAACCAGTGGAGACATGCATCCACTTGAGAGACTGTGGCTTTGCACTCCCCAGGATAGCACAGTGGGCAACCCACCCACTGGAGAGACTTGAGAGACTGTGGCTTTTCACTCCCCAGGATGGCACAGTGGGCAACCCACCCACTGTTATCCACTTGAGAGACTGTGGCTTTGCACTCCCCAGGATGGCACAGTGGGCAACCCACCCACTGCAGAGACTTGAGAGACTGTGGCTTTGCACTCTCCAGGATGGCACAGTGGGCAACCCACCCACTGTTATCCACTTGAGAGACTGTGGCTTTGCACTCCCCAGGATGGCACAGTGGGCAACCCACCCACTGCAGAGACTTGAGAGACTGTGGCTTTGCACTCCCCAGGATGGCACAGTGGGCAACCCACCCACTGTTATCCACTTGAGAGACTGTGGCTTTGCACTCCCCAGGATGGCACAGTGGGCAACCCACCCACTGCAGAGACTTGAGAGACTGTGGCTTTGCACTCTCCAGGATGGCACAGTGGGCAACCCACCCACTGTTATCCACTTGAGAGACTGTGGCTTTGCACTCCCCAGGATGGCACAGTGGGCAACCCACCCACTGCAGAGACTTGAGAGACTGTGGCTTTGCACTCCCCAGGATGGCACAGTGGGCAACCCACCCACTGTTATCCACTTGAGAGACTGTGGCTTTGCACTCCCCAGGATAGCACAGTGGGCAACCCACCCACTGGAGAGACTTGAGAGACTGTGGCTTTTCACTCCCCAGGATGGCACAGTGGGCAACCCACCCACTGTTATCCACTTGAGAGACTGTGGCTTTGCACTCCCCAGGATGGCACAGTGGGCAACCCACCCACTGCAGAGACTTGAGAGACTGTGGCTTTGCACTCTCCAGGATGGCACAGTGGGCAACCCACCCACTGTTATCCACTTGAGAGACTGTGGCTTTGCACTCCCCAGGATGGCACAGTGGGCAACCCACCCACTGCAGAGACTTGAGAGACTGTGGCTTTGCACTCCCCAGGATGGCACAGTGGGAAACCCACCCACTGGAGAGACTTGAGAGACTGTGGCTTTGCACTACCCAGGATGGCACAGTGGGCAACCCACCCACTGCAGACTTGAGAGACTGTGGCTTTGCACTCCCCAGGATTGAACAGTGGCCATGGAGGCCCCTCGTGGATCTGGCGTTGTGCACTCATCTGGCTGAGGTGCCCCCCCTTCCCTTCCCCCTGAGGTGCCTGTAGTTTTCCTATCTGATGCCCCTGCAGTGTTCTCTCCATTGGAGTCAGGTATCCTGTGTGGGCTTTGCCCATGTGATTTGGGCCCAGTGGTCCACGGACAATGCCTGCTACAATGCTCGGACTTGTACATATATGTATATACTGTAAGTGTTTTTGATGTGTAGATATATATATATATATATATATATAATTCTGCCAGTAATACAATATATTCCAATGTTTAGAATCATTTCCTTTTGTCTTTGCATTCTTTCAGGGGGTTTGGGGGGGGTAACTGTGATGTATTACTGTGCAATGATGTGTGTGTTGTAGTGGGTGAGGGTGGGGGTGGGTGTGTCGCGTATGTGTGTCCCCGTAATATTTTCTCCTCCCCCTCCCCTGTGTCGTAGGTGCAGTACTCACCGTTGTCTTCTGCGCCGGCGTTCGTGCTCCTGGTAGAGGAGCAGGAAGACAATCGCTGGGAGGATGTGGAGTTCGGGTTCCATGCTGTCCAGATTCCTTGTGGGGTGTATGGAGGTGAGCGTTTTCCGTTTGAAATGGCTGTTTCCGCCATGTTTTTATCGGCGGGGCTACCGCCCCGGAAAAGGTGGCGGATTGGTGTGTTGTGATAGGGTGGGCGGTAAATTGACTCCCGCCTGTCTGTTGGCGGTGACCGCTGCGCTGTTTTTTTGTGCTGCCGTGGCGGGCGGTGTGGTAATGTGGCGGTCTCTGTTGGCGGTTTCCGCCAGGGTCGGAATTCCATTTTTTTACCCGCCAGCCTGTTTGCGGTTTGGCCGCTGGTTTAACACCGACCGCCAAGGTTGGAATGACCCCCTAAGTCCGATCGTAGAAAGTTGACCAGGACCTCCCAGCCAGCATATCCAAGGAGGGCTCCAAGGACGTCAGATCAAGATCCAGGTTTACCCTTGTCGATGGATTTTCACCTCGAAAAAACAACTAAGTCCGAAGGTAAGAATCTCCACTGAGGGCTCCCGCGACGCGTATCCGGAGAAGAGTTCCAGGAGGTCGGATTGGACTGGCAGGTTTGTCCCACTGAAGAAAATCTTCAGAAAAACGACTAAGTGCGAAGGTAAACTTTTGACCGAGGCCTCCCGCGGGCTGTAGCCGAGCCGGGCTCCATCGCAGTCGGCCTTAAACTTTGATTTTGCCCTGATTCGAGGCACGACCAGATGACCAGATTGGCGCTTTTTGTTTCTAGGTGCTAGAAAACAATAATTCTTTAAAAATTCATATCTCCGGTTCCCCTTATCCGATTGTATTTACTTTTGTGTCATTTTAAAGATCAAAATATAATCTATTTTTATAAATTGGTTTTGGATTTTTAAACTGTTTCGTGTTTTATTTAATTACTGTTTTGTGATATTTGAATGCTTTACACTCTGTCTCCTAAGTTAAGCCTTGTTGCTCGTTGCCAAGCTACCAAGGGTTGAGCTGGGTTTAATTTACTGAGACCTAACTGGACCTAAGTGGAGGTTAGTGGCCTATTGCTAAGTGTAGGTACCTACCTGCCCTTACCAATAACCCATTTTTCAACATGCACCAATACACCATTTAACTTCCAGGGCTCAAATTGTGCTATGTTGGGTCAAGAACATGGGTACGTGTGCACCCTCAAAGCTATCCTCCGACAGCCCATCATGAGCAATCTGCAGTAGTCCTTCATCTGTTCCCTGGATTATGCCAAACCCTTCTAGTGTACACCCACTGAAGAAATGATGCTCGCCACTGCCACTCTTTCAAAGTATGGTGTGCAATACCATAGTGCCATGTTAGATGACAACACAGGCAGGGACTGTCTCCGGTATAAAGGATTACAGGCACAGTGTGAAAACTGGGAGTGGCTGACCCAGACTGATTAGTGTCTTGCAGGTTGCCATGGTCAGGAATGCTTAATTCATTACACCATCTTGCCCACCTTTGCTGACACTGACACCCGTATGAGAGCAGTATCTGTCCAAGAGCCCGAAAAGCTGCACCCCGTTTAACCGGGATCAGAGTTGCTGGCTAGTACTTATTTTGACGGGTCCAGAATCCATATCCGTGGCTCCTTTTAACCGAGATGTAGATGATGTAAAAGAATATTTTCCTGAAGTAAATCTTTCGTTTAATTTACACTTTGAGATTCCAGGCTGAGGGAGGTAATTGCAGTTCTGCGTTACTTGGCAGATCAATGGCTCAAGTAGACAATGGGCTAATTGTCTGCTGGCACAAGGGGTCAGCTTGGAATCTCCATAGCTACCAACAAACACTTGACTAATAATAAAAGGGAGGGGAGCTTCCATTTTAAACGATGCACACACTCTTGTTCCTTAATTTTGGAAGGAGCTGCGATGTTGACATGCGCTGTAAATCTTCTATATGCATTTTTGTTACATACAATACAGGTCTAGAAGTATGATAACATTGTCCCTGTTCGTGCATTAGGGTGTGTGTGGTGCAAGTAAAAGGGCCCAAAAAGATTTGCTCATTCCATCATAGACCTGTATGAACGATACAGCAAATAAAATGAGTGATTTATTGCCATGTTTTTCTGTGACTTGCGCTAACAGGCCTGAGAAGGAAAACATGTGATGTTCCTTTTTAAGCAGAATAGCTAAATTGTGGCTACAAGGAGAAATGACCTGGCGAGTCCCATCTTGTAGGAAGGAGGATGAAAAGGAGCAGTAAGCTTCTGTGCACTACTATGTTTTGAACTATAACATGTGTTCATTATCTTTTGTAGCACAGACACACATGAGCTGACCGCTCCTTGCTCTTTTAAGTTCCATGAATAAAAAGGTATATTATGATAAACTAATACAACTGTTCTGTTAGACAACTACTTATAACATGATCAAATCTGAATGGGGCATATCTGACAGTTTGACCTATTATGCGCCATTATTGCTGAGCTTCAATCATTCTAACGCATATGACTTGCGGATGATTAGCGTGTAATTAATAATCATAGAGCTAAAATACCAACTACCGTGTGTCCATACTGATGGTGGAGATGGGGTGGGTGTCTGTTTAATATCTGCATGGCAGAATCCTTAACAGGTTTTGTCTGATTCATACCTCTCTCACCTACATGAATGGAGCTCACTAGGGAAGGAGTCAAAGACACCTGCCAGATTTCCCTTTCTCTGACATCACACGTTTTGTCTGGGGCTTAGGAAATCTGCTTGCCGTGAAAGCTTGGTGGTGAAAGCTCACCCAATATATACCACTGTGGTATTCTATTTGTGGATTGAAATAGAAATCACAAATGCAGCAGGCCTGTTCAAAAGATATTCTGTGATAGATCCTCCATCACATTATGATGGGCATGGATTTATCAAAGTGCTGAAAACATAATTAGAACACATGGTCATGTTTCATGGGGTGTAACTGCATGTGACAGAGACAGTACATTTGAGATCTTTAGCATTGCTAGGACAGACTTGGACCACACTGGCAATTTATACACCTCACCAAGATGGGGTTCAACTATCCCAGGGGTCTTCAAACCGAGGGGGGTCGGGCCCCCATAGGGGGGCCTCCAGTGACCCCAGTGGGGGCGCCAGGCTCTGGCAAAAAGAAACATTACGCCGATAACAGTGCTTTGTTTTAAGCAGAAAAACATTTATGACATTTTCAAAAAGGCAACAGAACATAACTGCAATGTTTAAACAAGCCTAGACATATTCAAACACTGCCAACTTAAAATAATAATTGTGAAACATTCTCAGGGGGGCTAGGCAATAAACAGTTTGGAAACCGCTAGTCACTATCCACAGTAGAGACTAGGGAAATGCTGACTGAGAGTGATAACAATATTACTTCAGCGTGGCACTGAATTCTTTAGCGCAACCCAAACACCTAGCCAGATAAGCCACTGATCATAATTCACAAATTATAAATACTCTAATGGGGCGTTACCCAGCTAAGTGAAATAAAATCCCATTCTGTGTAGGTATTGAGACTTATCAGTTAGACGTGGTTTATCCTCCTTCATCTCCATAGGACAAACACCAGGTCATGAATATGTGCCACCTAGTGGGCATGGCAACAAATCCACAGCAATGACAGTCAGTGGGAAGTAGATTGGCTACCCTGTGCGCTACTATTCATTTCATTTGCTCAACAGCTGTGTTACCTGAGGTTCTTTAACAAATGTAGGCAGAACATGATGTCTACCTGAAGCTCAAACCCCTCCTGATCATGGAGGAGACTAATGACTATGTTAAGGTAAAACCCAAGTTTTCTTTGTATTTGGCCATACCATGCCATCATTCACAGTGCTGCAAAAGATTTGCTGTGCTTAGTAGTTTTGAGTGTACTTTGCATATTTAATTAAGGGACTGCGATGGTTTTTGTTCTAAAAGCCTTAATTCTCTCCCCTGTTGAGTTGCAAGTGTGATTGTTACATCCCTTCCATTCACAAACACTGAATGGCCATTTAAATTACCAAATTTAGTTTACAAAAGAAAACTCCGGGTAATCTAGATTTTTTTAACTTAATTAATTGGACTTTAAAACAGTTGCTAAGCACAGACATGGTATGATATAGTAATGTATTGCAGTGATGCCTTAATTCATAAAACAAATTATAATAATGATTGTTATAAATGGGATCTTTGGTTGGCAGTCAGGTTACCCCCTGTCCAAGCAAGGACCCTCACCCTAGTCAGGGTAAAGCAAAATCAGCCTCAGTTAACCCCCGTTCACCCCCTTGGTAGCTTGGCACAAGCGGGTGGCTTAACTTCAGAGTCTAGGTGTAAAGTATTTGTACCAACACACACAGTAACTCAGTGAAAAAACTACAAAATGACACAACACAGGTTTAGAAAAATAGGTAATATTTATTTTAAAAAGCACAAGACCAAAATGACCAAAATCCACCATAACAAGTCAAGTTATAAATTAAATAGCAAAAAGAGTCTTAAATCCTTAGAAAACAGTGCTAACGCTATTAGCGTGAAAAAATACCTAGGTTGCGTCAAAATAACATCGCACAGGCGAGCGTGTGCAAGAAAAGGCCAGCGATGCATCGATTTCTCACTCGCAAGCAAGACCGTGCGTTGTTCCTCCTCCGGTCGGGTCAGCGTGTGTCGATTTTCCTCTCTGCAGGAGAGCGATGTGTCGATCCGGTCAGGCACCTCGGGTCTGGGCAGACTTTGCATCGTTTTTCCCTGCGCCCAGCAAGGTTTGCGTCAAAAATCCTGCTGCACAGTATTAGCAAAACCACACTATCTGGTTGCAACATTATCAGCCTCCGTCAGTGGGAGTTGCACATCATTTCTCCCGCCGCGTCGATCTTCCAGCCGCGAAGCTGGCAGTGCGTTGTTTCTCAGCCGCATCTCAAAAGGTGCGTTGAAATTTTCCCCACACTGCAGTCTGTGCGTGGATTTTCAGTCTTGGCCGGCCAGCTTCACCTTCCAAGGCCCCAGGAACTGGATAGGGCACCTCTTGGCAGGGCAGGAGTCTCAGCAGAGAGTCCAGGTGCTGGCATGGGAAGTCTTTGATGGCCCTGAGACTTCAACAACAGGAGGCAAGCTCAGGACAAGCCCTTGGAGATTTCTTCACAAGCAGGAATGCACAACAAAGTCCAGTCTTTGTCCCCTTGCACAGGCAGAAGCTGCAACTGCAGGATAGCTCTGCAAAACACAGTCACAGGCAGGGCAGCACTTCTCCTCAGCTCTTCAGCTCTTCTCCAGGCAGAAGTTCATCTTGATGTCCAGAAGTGATCTAATTTTCAGGTGTTTGCGTGTCCTTCTTATACCCAGTTCTGCCTTTGAAGTAGGCCTACTTCAAAGGAAAGTTTCCCTTGTTTGTGAAATCCTGCCTGGCCCAGGCCAGGCCCCAGACACACACCAGGGGGTTGGAGACTGCATTGTGTGAGGGCAGGCACAGCCCTTTCAGGTGTAAGTGACCACTTCTCTCCTCCCTCCTAGCACAGATGGCTCATCAGGATATGCAAGCTACACCTCAGCTCCCTTTGTGTCACTGTCTAGAGAGAGGTGCAAAAAGCCCAACTGTAAAACTAACCTAGACAGGGAATCCACAAACAGGCAGAGCCACAGAATGGTTTCAGCAAGAAAACGCCTACTTTCTAAAAGTGGCATTTTCAAACACACAATCCTAAAACCAACTTTACTAAAAGATGTATTTTTAAATTGTGAGTTCAGAGACCCCAAACTCCAGATGTCTATCTGTTCCCAAAGGGAATATATGCTTTAATCATTATTAAAGGCAGCCCCACTGTTAACCTATGAGAGAGATAGGCCTTGCAACAGTGAAAAACCAATTTGGCAGTATTTCACTGTCAGGACATACAAAACACATTAGTATACAGCCTATCTTAAACATTCACTGCACCCAGCCCATGGGGCTACCTAGGGCCTACCTTAGGGGCGTCTTACATGTAGGAAAAGGGAAGGTTTAGGCCTGTGGGTACAACTTGCCAAGTCAAATTGGCAGTTTAAAACTGCACACACAGACACTGCAGTAGCTGGTCTGGGACATGATTACATGGCTGCTCATGTGGTTGGCGCAACCAGTGCTGCAGGCCCACTAGTAGCATTTGATTTACAGGCCCTGGGCACCTCTAGCGCACTGTACTAGGGACTTACCAGTAAATCAAATATGCCAATCATGGGAAGCCAATTAAATGCACATTTCATATAGGAGCAGTTGCACTTTAGACATGGATAGCAGTGGTAAAGTGCCCAGAGTAACAAAAACAGCAAAAATAGAGTCCAGCACACATCAACAATCTGGGAAACAGAGGCAAAAAGTTAGGGGAGATCATGCCAAGGATGCCAAGTCTAACAATGATGATGATGATGATTATTATTATTGTAGGGACACACATTTTTTCCTAGTACATCCTGTTGGCACTGCTGACTGCTGGAATTGCCATACAAGACTGCTTTGATTTTCTACCTTTCTCTCTCTTGGTCCAGGCCAAAGTGAAATGATGAAAAATACGTTTTGGCCTCCAAAACTGAGTGCTTTTACCCACCACTTGGAACTACAAGCTGAAAGTAAGTGCTGACTGCAGCACAAAACTCTTTACTAAATGATTTGGAGGATTCTAAGGGGGTGATAATGTGAACAACAGTCACAACTTGTTCTCTTTCCAGGACCTGCAAGAGATCAGGCAAACAATTAGCAGTGACATAAGACTCTTAACAAGCTGCACTGGTGCTGCTAATGGTGCTGCATGGATACCTAAACTAGGCAATCTCTTGAAAGAGAGGATTCACAACAAGAGACCATTTGTTAGAAATAAGTTGCTGGATTGAAATGCAATTTGTCATTTGCATAGCACACTGCTACCCTAGTGTGCCCTTACACTAGTTATCTAAGGTCATTCTTCTGTGCCCTCAGTGGATCCGCTCCACCAGAGGATGCCCTGAAGACACAGAGACACCTGCCACCTAGGCAAGGAACTATGCGTGATATGCGGTGGCCCTCTGCCAGGGGAGAGGAGACCAAAGACTTCATTGACCTAGGGGGCTAGCAGACTGTCCATGAAAAGGTAAATGAGGCCCTTCATTTGTCCACAGTGGACATGTGGCACCAGTGGTTGTTCTCAGTATATTAATATCTGTGCACCATGGTATTTTCCTGCCATGTTGATTGCATCTTTATTCATTTAGGCTCAGATTCAAGAGAGAAAGACACTGATAACTTAAAATGTAACATTTTCATTACACCAATGGCAATGGCGAAAACAATGTTATCAGACAGGTACAGTCTAAAGTAATCTTCATGTGGGTGTAGATATCAGTCAATGTACTACATAACCTTTCTTGTCCTAGCCTGATACATCCTGTGTGCCATTCATGATAACTGCTTATATTTGTGGACTTGTTTGCCCTCTTCCAAACGTTTTATAAAAAGGTCAAATACTGCATTTGCAGCACATTTAAAAAAACATAAATATGATTAAAGGCTCAGAAAACGTTTCTGTAAATTCAAAATCTGCAAGTCAAATCTAACCATTGCCAGAAGTGTGGCAGGAGAACCTTCACTAAGAAAGGTTTGGGAAAATGACAGAATTGTGCATCATTCAGCACATGCTCATTGACAATTCTGAAAAATACAACATTAATAATCATGACTATACACACAATGATTAACAATGAATAAAAGTACTCAACAAGGACATCCGTACATCTATATGTAATGTGTTTATTCTATATGTTGCAAAATGTTAGAATATACATTCATTAACCTACAAAGACAATCACTCATTTGATTAAAACCCTCATGTGGAAATTCTTACACAAAGCAGTATTAACGCAGACAGCCCTCCTATCAATATGAATCAATGTCAATATTTCTGCACACGGTTCGGCAGATCTTTTGTAATTCAACTGGGGACTTACTTTGTCAACCTAAAATCGTGTTTGGACCCAATCAATTTCTTCTTGCCCTTATCCTTTAGCTGTAAATCAAGAAGGAAGTTATTGTCAGAGAGACCAATCCTCCCTAAGCTGTAGGGGACATCTCACTGTATGACACATTCCCAGCCATTTCCATAAATTTTAGATGGAAGAGCTACATTGGCAGAAGCTGTGTCATGAAATACCACCAAATATGCCACAGTCCTCACGCTAAAACACACACATTATAGTTCTATCTCTCACTGGTCTGAGTGTAAACCACTTTGGTGGTCATTACAACCCTGGCGGTCGGTGTTAAAGCGGCGGTAAGACCGCCAACAGGCTGGCGGTAAAAAAATTGCAATTACGACCGTGGCGGAAACCGGCAACAAAGACAGCCACTTTAACACTCCGACCGCCACGGCGGTACAAACAAACAGCTTGGCGGTCACCGCCAACAGACAGGCGGGAGACAATGTACCACCCACAAAATGCTCACCTCTACACACCCCACGAGGAACGAGGACACTATGGACCCGGAATTTCAAATTCTACCTGCGATAGTCTTCCTGCTCCTCTACCAGGAGCACGAACGTTGGCGGCGAAGACCACGGTGAGTACTGCACCTACGACACAGGGGAGGGGGAGGTTCTTTAACAAATGTAGGCAGAACATGATGTCTACCTGAAGCTCAAACCCCTCCTGATCATGGAGGAGACTAATGACTATGTTAAGGTAAAACCCAAGTTTTCTTTGTATTTGGCCATACCATGCCATCATTCACAGTGCTGCAAAAGATTTGCTGTGCTTAGTAGTTTTGAGTGTACTTTGCATATTTAATTAAGGGACTGCGATGGTTTTTGTTCTAAAAGCCTTAATTCTCTCCCCTGTTGAGTTGCAAGTGTGATTGTTACATCCCTTCCATTCACAAACACTGAATGGCCATTTAAATTACCAAATTTAGTTTACAAAAGAAAACTCCGGGTAATCTAGATTTTTTTAACTTAATTAATTGGACTTTAAAACAGTTGCTAAGCACAGACATGGTATGATATAGTAATGTATTGCAGTGATGCCTTAATTCATAAAACAAATTATAATAATGATTGTTATAAATGGGGTCTTTGGTTGGCAGTCAGGTTACCCCCTGTCCAAGCAAGGACCCTCACCCTAGTCAGGGTAAAGCAAAATCAGCCTCAGTTAACCCCCGTTCACCCCCTTGGTAGCTTGGCACAAGCGGGTGGCTTAACTTCAGAGTCTAGGTGTAAAGTATTTGTACCAACACACACAGTAACTCAGTGAAAAAACTACAAAATGACACAACACAGGTTTAGAAAAATAGGTAATATTTATTTTAAAAAGCACAAGACCAAAATGACCAAAATCCACCATAACAAGTCAAGTTATAAATTAAATAGCAAAAAGAGTCTTAAATCCTTAGAAAACAGTGCTAACGCTATTAGCGTGAAAAAATACCTAGGTTGCGTCAAAATAACATCGCACAGGCGAGCGTGTGCAAGAAAAGGCCAGCGATGCATCGATTTCTCACTCGCAAGCAAGACCGTGCGTTGTTCCTCCTCCGGTCGGGTCAGCGTGTGTCGATTTTCCTCTCTGCAGGAGAGCGATGTGTCGATCCGGTCAGGCACCTCGGGTCTGGGCAGACTTTGCATCGTTTTTCCCTGCGCCCAGCAAGGTTTGCGTCAAAAATCCTGCTGCACAGTATTAGCAAAACCACACTATCTGGTTGCAACATTATCAGCCTCCGTCAGTGGGAGTTGCACATCATTTCTCCCGCCGCGTCGATCTTCCAGCCGCGAAGCTGGCAGTGCGTTGTTTCTCAGCCGCATCTCAAAAGGTGCGTTGAAATTTTCCCCACACTGCAGTCTGTGCGTGGATTTTCAGTCTTGGCCGGCCAGCTTCACCTTCCAAGGCCCCAGGAACTGGATAGGGCACCTCTTGGCAGGGCAGGAGTCTCAGCAGAGAGTCCAGGTGCTGGCATGGGAAGTCTTTGATGGCCCTGAGACTTCAACAACAGGAGGCAAGCTCAGGACAAGCCCTTGGAGATTTCTTCACAAGCAGGAATGCACAACAAAGTCCAGTCTTTGTCCCCTTGCACAGGCAGAAGCTGCAACTGCAGGATAGCTCTGCAAAACACAGTCACAGGCAGGGCAGCACTTCTCCTCAGCTCTTCAGCTCTTCTCCAGGCAGAAGTTCATCTTGATGTCCAGAAGTGATCTAATTTTCAGGTGTTTGCGTGTCCTTCTTATACCCAGTTCTGCCTTTGAAGTAGGCCTACTTCAAAGGAAAGTTTCCCTTGTTTGTGAAATCCTGCCTGGCCCAGGCCAGGCCCCAGACACACACCAGGGGGTTGGAGACTGCATTGTGTGAGGGCAGGCACAGCCCTTTCAGGTGTAAGTGACCACTTCTCTCCTCCCTCCTAGCACAGATGGCTCATCAGGATATGCAAGCTACACCTCAGCTCCCTTTGTGTCACTGTCTAGAGAGAGGTGCAAAAAGCCCAACTGTAAAACTAACCTAGACAGGGAATCCACAAACAGGCAGAGCCACAGAATGGTTTCAGCAAGAAAACGCCTACTTTCTAAAAGTGGCATTTTCAAACACACAATCCTAAAACCAACTTTACTAAAAGATGTATTTTTAAATTGTGAGTTCAGAGACCCCAAACTCCAGATGTCTATCTGTTCCCAAAGGGAATATATGCTTTAATCATTATTAAAGGCAGCCCCACTGTTAACCTATGAGAGAGATAGGCCTTGCAACAGTGAAAAACCAATTTGGCAGTATTTCACTGTCAGGACATACAAAACACATTAGTATACAGCCTATCTTAAACATTCACTGCACCCAGCCCATGGGGCTACCTAGGGCCTACCTTAGGGGCGTATTACATGTAGGAAAAGGGAAGGTTTAGGCCTGTGGGTACAACTTGCCAAGTCAAATTGGCAGTTTAAAACTGCACACACAGACACTGCAGTAGCTGGTCTGGGACATGATTACATGGCTGCTCATGTGGTTGGCGCAACCAGTGCTGCAGGCCCACTAGTAGCATTTGATTTACAGGCCCTGGGCACCTCTAGCGCACTGTACTAGGGACTTACCAGTAAATCAAATATGCCAATCATGGGAAGCCAATTAAATGCACATTTCATATAGGAGCAGTTGCACTTTAGACATGGATAGCAGTGGTAAAGTGCCCAGAGTAACAAAAACAGCAAAAATAGAGTCCAGCACACATCAACAATCTGGGAAACAGAGGCAAAAAGTTAGGGGAGATCATGCCAAGGATGCCAAGTCTAACAATGATGATGATGATGATTATTATTATTGTAGGGACACACATTTTTTCCTAGTACATCCTGTTGGCACTGCTGACTGCTGGAATTGCCATACAAGACTGCTTTGATTTTCTACCTTTCTCTCTCTTGGTCCAGGCCAAAGTGAAATGATGAAAAATACGTTTTGGCCTCCAAAACTGAGTGCTTTTACCCACCACTTGGAACTACAAGCTGAAAGTAAGTGCTGACTGCAGCACAAAACTCTTTACTAAATGATTTGGAGGATTCTAAGGGGGTGATAATGTGAACAACAGTCACAACTTGTTCTCTTTCCAGGACCTGCAAGAGATCAGGCAAACAATTAGCAGTGACATAAGACTCTTAACAAGCTGCACTGGTGCTGCTAATGGTGCTGCATGGATACCTAAACTAGGCAATCTCTTGAAAGAGAGGATTCACAACAAGAGACCATTTGTTAGAAATAAGTTGCTGGATTGAAATGCAATTTGTCATTTGCATAGCACACTGCTACCCTAGTGTGCCCTTACACTAGTTATCTAAGGTCATTCTTCTGTGCCCTCAGTGGATCCGCTCCACCAGAGGATGCCCTGAAGACACAGAGACACCTGCCACCTAGGCAAGGAACTATGCGTGATATGCGGTGGCCCTCTGCCAGGGGAGAGGAGACCAAAGACTTCATTGACCTAGGGGGCTAGCAGACTGTCCATGAAAAGGTAAATGAGGCCCTTCATTTGTCCACAGTGGACATGTGGCACCAGTGGTTGTTCTCAGTATATTAATATCTGTGCACCATGGTATTTTCCTGCCATGTTGATTGCATCTTTATTCATTTAGGCTCAGATTCAAGAGAGAAAGACACTGATAACTTAAAATGTAACATTTTCATTACACCAATGGCAATGGCGAAAACAATGTTATCAGACAGGTACAGTCTAAAGTAATCTTCATGTGGGTGTAGATATCAGTCAATGTACTACATAACCTTTCTTGTCCTAGCCTGATACATCCTGTGTGCCATTCATGATAACTGCTTATATTTGTGGACTTGTTTGCCCTCTTCCAAACGTTTTATAAAAAGGTCAAATACTGCATTTGCAGCACATTTAAAAAAACATAAATATGATTAAAGGCTCAGAAAACGTTTCTGTAAATTCAAAATCTGCAAGTCAAATCTAACCATTGCCAGAAGTGTGGCAGGAGAACCTTCACTAAGAAAGGTTTGGGAAAATGACAGAATTGTGCATCATTCAGCACATGCTCATTGACAATTCTGAAAAATACAACATTAATAATCATGACTATACACACAATGATTAACAATGAATAAAAGTACTCAACAAGGACATCCGTACATCTATATGTAATGTGTTTATTCTATATGTTGCAAAATGTTAGAATATACATTCATTAACCTACAAAGACAATCACTCATTTGATTAAAACCCTCATGTGGAAATTCTTACACAAAGCAGTATTAACGCAGACAGCCCTCCTATCAATATGAATCAATGTCAATATTTCTGCACACGGTTCGGCAGATCTTTTGTAATTCAACTGGGGACTTACTTTGTCAACCTAAAATCGTGTTTGGACCCAATCAATTTCTTCTTGCCCTTATCCTTTAGCTGTAAATCAAGAAGGAAGTTATTGTCAGAGAGACCAATCCTCCCTAAGCTGTAGGGGACATCTCACTGTATGACACATTCCCAGCCATTTCCATAAATTTTAGATGGAAGAGCTACATTGGCAGAAGCTGTGTCATGAAATACCACCAAATATGCCACAGTCCTCACGCTAAAACACACACATTATAGTTCTATCTCTCACTGGTCTGAGTGTAAACCACTTTGGTGGTCATTACAACCCTGGCGGTCGGTGTTAAAGCGGCGGTAAGACCGCCAACAGGCTGGCGGTAAAAAAATTGCAATTACGACCGTGGCGGAAACCGGCAACAAAGACAGCCACTTTAACACTCCGACCGCCACGGCGGTACAAACAAACAGCTTGGCGGTCACCGCCAACAGACAGGCGGGAGACAATGTACCACCCACAAAATGCTCACCTCTACACACCCCACGAGGAACGAGGACACTATGGACCCGGAATTTCAAATTCTACCTGCGATAGTCTTCCTGCTCCTCTACCAGGAGCACGAACGTTGGCGGCGAAGACCACGGTGAGTACTGCACCTACGACACAGGGGAGGGGGAGGCAAAAAACAGGGACACGCCACACGCAACACCCCCACCCTCACCCACTACAACACACACAAATGCATATCAATACATCACAGTTACACCCCCCAAACCCCCCGGAAGAATGCAAAGACAATAGAAAATGAGTGTAACCATTGTAATATATTAAAAACAAGTTGGTGGAAATATATATATACACCATGTACAAAATATATACCAAGCATAGTAGTCCAAGTAGTGCACTAAGAAAGTCCGTGGAACACTGGGACCACACAGTATGGGCGAGGCCCACACAAGATCCCCAACCATGACGGAGAGAACACTGCAGGGGCATCAGATACCAAGAAAACAGGCACCTCAGGGGGAGGGAAAGAGGGGGCACCTCAACCGGTGAGTGCACAACGCCAAATCCACAAGGGGGCCACATGCCCACTGTTCAATCCTGGGGAGTGCAAAGCCACAGTCTCTCAAGTCTCTACAGTGGGTGGCTTGCCCACTGTTCCATCCTGGGGAGTGCAAAGCCACAGTCTCACAAGTCTATACAGTGGATGGGTTGCCCACTGTTCCATCCTGGGGAGTGCAAAGCCACATCTCACAAGTCTATACAGTGGGTGAGTTGCCCACTGTTCCATCCTGGGGAGTGCAAAGCCACAGTCTCACAAGTGGATGACAGTCTCCACTGGTTCTGGATGGGGCATGGTGCCCAGAGTGCTTCATCCAGTTAAGGACAGAGGTGGTGGATGACAGTCTCCACTGGTTCTGGAGGGGGCATGGTGCCCAGAGTGCTTCATCCTGTTAAGGACAGAAGTAGTGGATGACAGTCTCCACTGCTTCTGAAGGGGGCATGGTGCCCAGAGTGCTTCATCCTGTTAAGGACAGAGGTAGTGGATGACAGTCTCCACTGGTTCTGGAGGGGGTATGTTGCCCAGAGTGCATCATTCACCCAGTGACGGACTCAGTTGCGTCAGTGCCCCTGCCGCTCATGGGCTAGCGGTGCTTGAGATGGCGGTGCGCTGTTCAGCGGTGCTTGAGATGGCGGTGACCTGTTCAGCGGTGCTTGAGATGGCGGTGCCCTGTTCAGCGGTGCTTGAGATTGCGGTGCCCTGTTCAGCGGTGCTTGAGATGGCGGTGCCCTGTTCAGCGGTGCTTGAGATGGCAGTGCCCTGTTCAGCGGTGCTTGAGATTGCGGTGCCCTGTTCAGCGGTGCTTGAGATGGCGGTGCCCTGTTCAGCGGTGCTTGAGATGGCGGTCTCCATTGCAGGGTCTCAGCTGCTGGCGGTCCTTCATGGCCCAGCGGGGCTGGTGCTGGCGGTCCTTCATGGCCCAGCGGGCCTTTTGGTGGTGGTCCTTCATGGCCCAGCTGGGGTGGTGCTGGCGGTGGCCTCCTGGGCAGCTGGGCTGGTGCTAGCGGTGGCCTCCTGGGCAGCTGGGCTGGTGCTGGCGGTGGCCTCCTGGGCAGCGAGGATGATGCTGGCGATTGGCTCCTGGGGAGCTTGGCTGGTGGTGGCGGTGGCCTCCTGGGCAGCTGGCCTGGTGCTGGCGGTGGCCTACTGAGCAGCGGGGATGATGCTCGCGGTTGGCTCCTGGGCAGCTGGGCTGGTGCTGGCGGTGGCCTCCTGGGCAGCGGGGATGATGCTGGTGGTTGGCTCCTGGGCAGCGGGCAGGATGGCAGTCTTCTCCGCCATGCTGCTCTTCCCAGACTTGCCGGGTTTCTTGTGGCCCTTCCCCACCTTGGAAGGTGTCACAGCTGACTCCACACTCCCAACGGGACCCCTGGGACCAGCTTTGGTGGCTGTAGTCTTCCCCCTCTCCCGCCGGGCACTGGCCAACTTCTGATGCTTCACAGGTGGGGGACTGTCTGTGCTGTGGCTCCGTGCCACACTGGCTGCCCTGGGGGCCGGTGCACTCCAGATTCCGGTGACTACAGGCACCACTGGTCCTGGAGATGTTCTGGCTGAGGTGCTAGTTCAGGACCTATGAGACGGACGGGGTGGGGGAGGTGTGGGAAAGAGGTCAATGTTGGACAGGAAAAGTTTTTTGGACACACTGGGATGGGTAGCTGGAGGGGGTTTGGGAGTGGAGGAAGAGGTGGTGGTTGTAGGAGGTGTACGTTTGGTGACTTTGGGTGAAGGTGGGTGAAGGTGCATGCGCTGGAGGCTGTCGTGAGGTGGATGACTGTTGGGTGGGTGTGTGCCTGCGTTTGTTTATCTCGGGAGGGGGCGTCACAGACACACTGGGAGAGGACACAGGGGACGTGTGAATGGTAGTGGGGTTGGTGACTGCACATGAGCGGTGTGTGGTGGTGGGTGTGCTGGAGAGGGACGTAGTGGCTGTAGAGGTAGTGCATGCAGGTGTGAGTGTAGACGAGACTGGGAGGGAGGAGGGAGACGAGGAGGAGGGGGACACAGTGGAGGCAGTGGATGTTGGTGTGCCTGCATGTGTGTGATGCTTGCGTGAGTGCCTGTGGGATGTGTGGTGCTTATGTTTGCCTGAGCTCCCCTTGGGTGTTGAGGTGTGTGCATGTTGGCCTGTAGGTGTGCTTGGGATAGGCTGAGGTACAGGGGATTGGGTCGGGGTTGAGGAAGTTGGAGGGGGAAGGCTAGAGACGGGGACAATGACTGCCATCAGTGCTGAGGCCAGAGTCTGAAAAGCTTGCTGAAGGGCCGCCTGACCAAAATGAATGCCCTCCAGGAATGCATTGGTTTGTTCCAACTGCCTCTCTACACCCTGAATGGCATTCAAAATGGTAGACTGCCCAACAGTGAGGGACCTGAGGAGGTCAATGGCCTCCTCACTATGGGCAGCAGGGGTGACTGGGGCAGGGCCTGAGGTGCCTGGGGCGAAGGTGATGCCCCCCCTCCTGGGTGAGCGGGCACGGGGCAAAGGCTGAGGGGCTGCTGGGAGGGCGGTGCTGGTAGGGGGGGTGGGGGGTGTACCTGTAGATGTGGGGGGCACAGATGTTGCCGCCACCACAAGGGAGCTCCCATCAGAGGACGAGTCCGTGTCGCTAGTGTCAGCTCTTGTCCCTGCCGTGGAGCTCCCCTCTCCCTCCGTCCCACTGGTGAATTCAGACTCCGTAGTGTCGCCCTCCAGGGCCATGTGGGATGCATCTCCCTCGTGCTCCGGTGCCACTGCACCTCTGCCTGATGATGCTAATGCACACAAGAACAGGGAGACCACAAAAAGGGGGGGGGAGACAGAAGAAAGACATGTTGAGTGCATGCATTACTGCTACAGTTGGCGGACACGACAGACACAGAAGCCCCCTGTACTACGCCGCGCTCTTGGGCTCCACTGTTCAATTTCTGGGAAATGGCCTAAAAGGCTATGGACGACATCTGCACACATAGATGACACAGGGGCATTACTAGGTGTACTTGGCACTCTACAGAGGTGGGCTGGGGTGCCACATGGCCTGCCTTACGGAGGGGCCTTGCCTACGGAACTCGCCCTGGCCTAGGGAAACCCACAGCCCACCTCCCCCACCCAGACACCTCCACTGCGCGCAAAGTCAGCAGAATGAGAGTGTACTCACCCCCTTGTGGCTGCTGTGATGCCCTCAAGCGCCCATCCAACTCCGAGTAGGCCACCGGCAGGATACTGAACACCAGGGGGGTCATGGTGCGACGGGCACCCCTCCCACGTTGGGAGGCCATCCCCAGCTGAGCCTCCGTCTGTGGTAGACCCCCAGGGTCCGGACGTCCTTGGCGATGGCACGCCAAATATCTTTCTTCTGGTGGGCGCTGACCTACATGAAATGTACAGGGGAAAAAGAGAAGTTATAACTAACTGCACTGTCGAAGTGATTGGCCCCCATCCTTACCCTTGCCATGTGGCACATGCATTCACTGTCTTTCATGCACGCAGCACTCTCCCCCCTTCCTTCTTACATCCAGCCCTCTCCACACAGGCATAGCCCATACAACATGCTCCCTGTGTACTTACCTGTTTGTCTGGAGGACCATAGAGTAGCGTGTACTGGGGGAGGACCCCATCCACGAGATTCTCCAACTCCTCCGATGTGAAGGCAGGGGCCCTTTCCCCAGACACTCGAGCCATTGTCTCTTCCAGACCGAGACCAGAGCAGCACTTGCAGTGTAGGTCCTCTCCTGTCGAAGTTCAGGTATCGAGTGATTGAACAGATAGAAAATGGCGGTCACGTCCGCGGCGGTGCGTACCTTCACCGCCGGCGTACATCGCCATTGGCTCCTGGGACCCATAGGGTCCAATGTTAACCAATGCAGCATTGCGCTGCGGTCTTCGACCGCCTACCGCGACGGTGTACAACACCAGCACAGTTACCTCACATCCCATTGTCCCACTTTACAGGTCAGGCAGCCACCATTTCAGGGGCCCACATGGCTTCATTTCCAACTGCGTCACACATACCTAGGCCTAGACTCAACACACATACAGGCCATCTTTTGTGTATGATTGGTGTTCTGTGTAAACTGTGGGTACGTACCTCTGAGTTGTTTGACTCTGTGCTCGCTGTTGTCCTTCATAGGCACCGTCCGCTGGGACATGTGAGGAGATGGCGGCATCCTCCGGTGTACCGACCGTTGGTGGACCTGTCGACAATGGAGGAGCGACATTTGATTATCACATACAGGCTTGACCGTGCCACAATCCAGGAACTGTGTACCCAGTTGGAGCCAGACCTCATGTCAGCAATCCGCCATCCCACAGGAATCCCCCTTCAAGTGCAGGTGCTGTCAGTGCTCCATTTCCTTGTAAGTGGGTCATTTCAAACAACAGTGGCCATAGCATCAGGGATGTCCCAGCCTATGTTTTCAAACGTATTGTCCAGAGTGTTGTCTGCCCTTCTGAAACACATGCGGAGCTACATCGTTTTCCCTCAGGTGGAGGATTTGCCTACAGTGAAAGGGGATTTCTATGGCCTGGGACATATCCCCAACATCATAGGTGCCATCGATGGGACCCATGTGGCTTTGGTCCCCCCCCCCACAGGAGTGAACAGGTGTACAGAAACAGGAAGAGTTATCATTCGATGAATGTACAGATGGTATGTTTGGCAGACCAGTACATCTCCCATGTGAATGCCATGTTCCCTGGCTCAGTGCATGACGCTTACATCCTGCGGAATAGCAGAATCCCTTATGTGATTGGTCAACTCCAGAGGCATCGTGTGTGGCTATTAGGTGAGCACCTGGAAGCAAGTCAGTGGGAATGGTTGTCTGGGTCTGGGGATATCCCTCCAGGTTAGTGCGTGTCTAACAGTGGTCCCTCACCATTTGCAGGTGACTCTGGTTACCCCAACCTGTCATGGCTACTGACCCCAGTGAGGAATCCCAGGACAAGGGCAGAGGAACACTACAATGAGGCCCATGGGTGAACTAGGAGGGTGATCGAGGGGACCTTCGGCCTCCTGAAGGCCAGGTTCAGGTGCCTCCATATGACCGGTGGTCCCTATTCTACTCACCAATGAAGGTGTGCCAGATCATCGTGGCCTGCTGTATGCTTCATAACTTGGCTTTGCGACAACAGGTGCCTTTTCTGCAGGAGGATGGTCCAGATGGCGGTGTTGTTGCAGCTGTGGAGCCTGTGGACAGTGAAGACGAGGAAGCAGAGGAAGAAGACATGCACAACAGGGACTTAGTGATCCAGCAATATTTCCAGTGAGACACAGGTAAGAGTACAGACCTGCCTACTACATGTACTTTAACACTACTACCTCTCTACTGTCTGTCGTTTTCACCCAGTGTATGGTCACTGAGTTGTCACTTTCCCTTACGATTTCACAGATGTGGGTCCCACTGTGTGACATCTACTTAGATTCCTCATGGACTAGAGCTGTGTGACATAGGTATGTTGACATTAAACTTGAAAGAGCATTTTGTCACTGTAATTGCTAATACACTATTTCGAAATCACAGACAGACTCCAGATTGTTTTGTGCTTTAAGGGTGTTTATTTAAGTGCTCAATATTGGAGGGGGTAGTGAAATGGTGAGGGGTGATGACGGAGGAATGTCCATGGCAGAGTCCAGTCTATTAGTCTCACAGGTGCATTGCCCAAATGGGCATAGGAAGTGGAGCTGGGGCAGTTTAAGTATGGACAGGGTGACAAAGTGGGACAGTAGGATGACAATCAGGGTGGTCTCATTTCTTGGCGGGGGTCTTGGCATCGTGCTCTGTCTTTGTCCTGGATCTCAGGGACCGTTTGCAAGGTGGTTCTCCCTCTGCAGGGGGTGGGGTGCTGGTGTGGTGGTCCTGTGGCAGAGCGTCCTGCCCACTAGCGCCGGCGGAGGTGGTGGGCAGTTCATCGTCCATGCTAGTGTCAGGGGCCCCTTGTAGTGCCACAGTGTCCCTCCTGGTGTTGAGTACTTCCTTCAGCAACCCTACGATGGTGCCCAGGGTGGAGCTGATGGTTCTGAGTTCCTTCCTGAAGCCCATATACTGTTCCTCCTGGAGGCGCTGGGTCTCCTGAAACTTGGCCAGTACCGTTGCCATCGTCTCCTGGGAGTGGTGGTATGCTCCCATGATGGAGGAGAGGGCCTCGTGGAGAGTGGGTTCCCTTGGCCTGTCCGCCCCCTGTCGCACAGCAGCCGTCCCAGTTCCCCTGTGTTCCTGGGCCTCCGTCCCATGGACCGTGTGCCTACTACCACTGCCCCCAGGTCCCTGTTGTTGTTGGGGTGGTGGGTTATCCTGGGTTCCCTGTAGTGGTGGACACACTGCTGATTGACGTGTCCTGGGTGGGTGCTGTGCTGGGGTTTCCAGACGGTGGAAGCTCTGTAGTGGCCTGTGACTTGGTGATGGGAACCGACTGTTCCGGGGTCCCAGATGGGCCGGGCTGGTCATCTAGATCCAGTTGGACAGAGCTGCTGTCATCACTGTGGGCCTCTTCTGTTGGTGGCGTGGACATGTGTGGACCCTCCTGTCCGGTGACGTTGGGTAGGGGTCCTGCAGGGGTATAAAAGGATGGTTATTGCATCTGTGTGTGTAATGGTGTGCAATGGGTGGGTGACCGTGTACCCAAGTGCTTGCATTCCTGTGTGAGACCTTGAGTGAGGATGGTTTAGGGGGTTGTATGGGTATTTGCAGTGGGCATGCTTTAGTGATGGTTGTCCATGCTTTGTTGTTGCATGCAGGGCTTGGTATTGGGATGGGTGGTTTGTGATGTTGGGACATATGTGAGGAGTTGGGGTGCTGGGGGTGAGGGTGAGGGTGGGGTTATGTGATAGCATGCAGGTAGGGTGGGGGTTGTAATAGTTAAGATTTGTCTTACCAGAGTCCATTCCTCCACCTACTCCTGCGAGGCCCTCAGGATGCAGAATCTCCAAGACTTGCTCCTCCCATGTTGTTAGTTGTGGGGGAGGAGGTGGGGGTCCGCCGCCAGTCTGCTGAACCGCCAGGTGGTGTCTCGAGACCACGGTACGCACCTTCCCCCGTAGGTCGTTCCACCGCTTCCTGATGTCCTCCCGATTTCTTGGGTGCTGTCCCACTCCGTTGACCCTGTCCACTATTCTTCGCCATAGCTCCATCTTCCTTGCAATGGAGATGTGCTGCACCTGTGCTCCGAATAGCTGTGGCTCTACCCGGACGATTTCCTCCACTATGACCCTGAGCTCCTCCTCCGAGAACCTGGGGTGTCTTTGCCGTGCCATGGGGTGGTATAGGTGATGTGTGGGGTGGAGTGTGTTTTGATGTGTGGGGTGATATGTAGTGGTGTGTTGTGTGAGGTGCGTGGAAGTTCTGTGGGTGATGGTGTTGTATGCCTGTGAATGCTGGTGCTCTCTCTCTGGCCTTCTTTCAGAATTTTTTGTTGTGGGGGTTTGTGGGTGATGTGGGTATGTGTTTTATATTGTCTTGGGTGTGTGGGAGTGGTGTGTGTATGTGTATCAGGTGTGTGTATTTTGAATTGTCCAATGTGGTTGTGTTTTGTAAATGTGTGTGTATTATGAGCGCGGCGGTGTGTACCGCCAATGGAATACCGCAGTTGAAAGACCGCTGCGTGGATTTGTGTGTCGTGATAGTGTGGGCGTATTTCTGTTGGCGTGACGGTGGAGGTTTTGTTTTCGCCAGTTTATCACTGACCTTTGGTGTGGCGGACTTGTGTGGGTGTCTGAATTTTGGCGGATTCCAAAATGTGGGTCATAATAGCTGTGGCGGAATTCCGCGGCCGTGGCGGTGTGTTGGCGGTCTTCTGCAAGGTGGTAAGCGGCTTTTACCGGCAATGTTGTAATGACCCCCTTTATCTTCTTTAGGTCTAGTTTGAGCACATTTGCTACCCAAAAATACAGTTATATTGGTATTGTTAGCGCGTCAGACATTATTTGGTTAATTGACATTAATTTATAAGGGGACTCGTTTTTAGGTTGATGAACCTTTTGACTGCGCTTAGAGTAGTTTCCGCCATAAGACTCCATACCAATACAAATTAATAGCAATGACAGCAAATAGCATCAATAATAATAGGATTCAGTTAATTCCACACACCATGACCTTTCAGTCATGAATAACCACACCTTTATGTAAAAGTTAGAATGTTTGTTTCCCTGTATTAACAATGCTAACATCACATAACTTAGGGCCAGATGTACCACCCCGAGTTTTGCGACTCGCAATTTGCGACTCATTTGCACAAATTGCGAGCCGCAAAACCTTATGTACAGCATTGTACTTTTCACTGTTTGCAGCTCGCAATGGGGTCGCAAATGACCTACTGTAGTGAATCCTAGTTTGTTTTAATGGGATAACAGGAGTTAGCTTAGCCGTAGGCTTGTAAACTCGTGCCCCCGTCACCTAGTGACTTTTAACCTATTTAGCTTGCTCTGTCTTAGCTCATTTAATTACTTATTTCCTCTAAGATGGCTGCCTTGTTTATAATTAAGCCACTTGTTATGAGTTTTATTATCAGTGTCACTGCGCCAAGGTGTCAAGATCAAGCGCGAAAGCCAAACAGACAGTAGGTGTTCACACTGAGGGATTTTCCCTCTCTATACTTTCGAGGGATTGTTGATATTAATTGCCGTCCTAAGCATGCCTGTTATCTATTGTTTTGGAATACACCTACGTCAGGGGACCTTGTAGATCTGTATAAATACATCACACTTTTAGACAGATAATAAGAGGGATTCCGACCAGAGGGCATTGCCACCATCGCTGATACCAATGCTGCAGTCATCTTGACGCTGACCCAGTCTTCGTGTCCCTGCGGAGTCTGAGATAGAGACCTCATTCCAAGGTAATGAGGGTTGGGGGCTCCTCTCATGGACACGGCTTTGGCAGATTAGGTTTAACAAACCCAGCTCTCCTTTAGGTAGGAGGTTAGGCCTATTCTCATTAGGGTATTAGGGCATATTCCATCTTATACATATATATATATATATATATTTCTTTCATATAGTAAAATGGTGGGGGTCTTCATAACAATGACTCTTTTCTTCACAATACTGTTGCTTGGTATATTCATTATCCTAATCATTGCAGTTCATGCAACTTATCGCAAATTGCAATCATGCTAAATAAAAACTATTATAACTTCACGGCATCTGTGTTTTTGCCTTTGTTTGTATGAGACATAATATATCTGTGAGAAAAGGGTAATTTCCGTTTAACCACGAAAACCCTGAGATATCTTACTTTGAGTCCATGCGTAAGCGACTGCCACAAATCACCTTTTACTATTGTGTTTCTGGTGAGGTGCTGCTAGTGAGCCAGTAAGGCTGGGACAACAGTTGCGACTTGTTGTAGGAAAAACTCAGTCGCCTACAAACAAAAGTACTGTTATCTTTAAACCAGCAGTCTTGCTCAGAGCTAGAGTCCAAACTACGACATGGCACCACCAACGATGGTGTTTAGGCACTAGTTTACAGATACCCTGATTATCACTGTCTCACAGACAACAGGTACCCTAAGTACCATTATACAAAGACGTCCGTGGTCTTTGGGAGAATCCTCCTCAGCTGAACAGGTAACACCTAATTAAGCTGTAGGTTGTTCGAGCTCGAACACATAAAAAGGAAAAACTTCCCCTATTTTTGGTGTTCCGTTTCTCTAAACGACTATGGCTAATACCATAGACATTCCTGCAAATGCTAGACGTGCACTTACACAACATTTATTAGCGCATGGCCTTACAGAAGAGGGCGGGGATGTTACGGTGATAATAGAGGCAACTGAAGCATACTAAACAGAAACATTTTACTGTTGGGTCACCTTTCCTGAGGCTGACCAAAGAACGCACACATTTCACACATATGAAATTGCAAACGTACCTGTACGGTACGAAGCATACCAGTATCATGAAATATCGCTCACATATCAAGAGCATCAGAACTTGTTTGAAGGCGCCCTACCACATGTACTACGAAGAGTGAGGCTAGGTCCTTTAAGTAATGAGGGCCCTACATGGCCTATGTTTGCCACATATACACCTCACCCAGGCATAGAGAATATGCCGATCGCAGATTTACGAGTATTATATAATGAATTAGTGGCATTATATAGACGATTGGTTCAGTTCGTATTGCGAACATTGAACACTACACCAGCGCGTCCAGCAGCGCCAGTAGCTGGTGGATATCAATTGGCTACTGGGATTAATCCACAAACAGTGCATACTATTATGGGTAAAGTGCCCACGGAACGGGAAAAGATACCGTGCTGGATTGCCCAGAAAACTAATCAGCTGGAAGCTGTGTTTCCCCATACGGGACCACAGGAAAAACATAGGCTGCTCACTATGTGCTTGCCGTTTGGGATGGTTCCCTCGGTGGATGACTGTGCCACATGGGGTACAGTCTTCGCTGCCGTTTGCACTACCACACATGGTACCCCGACCAATTTACCGGAGGTGTTAAACCAAATACAAAATGAACATGGGGCTGCACCAGCCCTGGATCTGGGGATGAAATTGATGCGTAACTTTGACGCCGTCTCCTCGATAATACTGAGTAATATTAAAGGGGAAGCGGTGGCACTGGCAATACGCCAGTGTCTCCGGGAAACTCCAAATGTGGAACAAGAGAGACAGCTACCGAAAATAATTTCCGATACCTATACTAGTATAGGACGGGATAGTTTGGGAGCCAAACCTAAAAAATTGGAATTACCAAGGTACTTCCCATAAGGAAGGTACAAAGCAGGCACAAGAGGGCTCTAAAAAGCACTGGGACAAACAAAAAGATTTCAAAGAAAGGAGAAATAAGAGAGTTGATTCTCCACATCCGGAGTACTCCGAAAGGAGGTATAATCTCAGAAATAGGGAGCACATTAGAACTCCAGACAGATATACTGATTCACATCCCTCTCGTTCCTTTCAGGACGCACCGGATAAACGTAGCGAGAGAGGGGGCCGTCAAGATCGACGTGCGGAATACGTGAAAGAAAAGAAAGACTCACCACAGTCTGCCATTAAAAAAGAAGAAAAAACTCCTCAGCAAAAGCCGCAGTTTAAAAAGAAGAAGGTGGCAGCACTGACAGTTAAAAATGCCAGTAGTATTGAGAACACTGTTGAGGAACAAGAAGTGGGCTGTGACTCTGTTGGACAGCGCAGCAGAGGTCACGATATGTCACCAGAGTCTGAAAGATCATCTGGATGCGACAGCAACTAGCGATTACATCGCGGTTGAGACAGCGGATGGCCGCGTTCTCCCACCTGATAGGGTTTATGATTTAACAATTCAGATAGAGGGAGACATGGAACGCATTATTAGTGTAATATTTTGGGATGAACTTACTAGTGATATCCTGTTGGCCGAGAGAGACTGGCCACCTGAACACGACCGCAAGCTCCCGCATGGGGAACATGTCATTTTGCCTTCTTTTTCCGATCTTTTCCAGAAGCAGACAAAAAAGCCTATGCTGCTGGATGGGCTTTAGCTCAGGCACCCGCACTATACCGTAATCATGTAGGTTGGGACAAGGACTCTCCTTGTCATGTTATTCCCGTTAGGTCTACACCCCAACCACAGCCACAATAACCTGTTAAACATGACGCGAAAGCTCTGGTGACGGAGATACTGTCACAACTTGAGTACCAGGGAGTGATTGAGACCTGTACATCAGCAATGAATAATCCACTATTTCCCATTGCGAAACCAGATCATTCATATAGAATAGTGGTTGATTATAGACACTTAAATAGTCATACATGCACATATGCTATACAAAATTCACACAGCACAGCACTGATAAACAATATAGTGCGTAAAAAATATAAAACTACATTGGATATATCTAATGGTTTTTTCAGGCAGAATTTAGCACATGAGAGTAGGGACCAAAGTGCATCTTCATTTGGCTCTCAGAACACTTTTGTCGTTTACCTCAAGGCTATAAAAATAGCCCAGGACTGTTTTCAGCCCGTGTAACATCAATTTTGCACGAGCTTGATTCCGATGCATTGTCCTATGTGGATGATATCTATCTCACTGATGACGCCTTCGACATTCATCTTGGATCGGATCATTTTGGGATTTGCAGACCTCGGTTATAAATTTAATTTTAAGAAAAGCAAGAAAGCCTTTTTTAGTGTATTATTCCTGGGATATGAGCTGTCAAACGAGGGGAAGAGCCTGGCCCCGCACTTCCTAGAAAAGTGTGCTCAATTACAGCCTCCGAACACACTTAAGAAATTACAGTCATTACAGGGTTTCTTCAATTTTGGCAGAACATACATTCCGGATTATGCAGAACGCATCAAGCCACTTTATGACTTAATTCAGCCCAATTTTTCTAGCAGACGATGGACGATTGAACATACACACATCCTTAGGGACATGCAACGGGACATGCTGGAAGCTAAACACTTACAGACATGTGACAATAAAACCAATTTGGGCATCAGAATAATTGCTGGTGCCCTTGGATTTACTTATGTCACCTTCAATGAGGATGACACAGTGCCGATAGCATATAAATCACATTTATATTCAAATGCTGAAAAACGTTTTGCACCTACAGAAAAGATTCTGACAGTAGTTCAGATGGCCATCATAAAGGAGAGGCCACTTGCCCAGGGGAAACGCATTATTGTTGTCTCCCCGGTGCCGGCCTTAGAGGCTGTCACTAAAGCGAACGTTCCGAACGCTAAGGCATTACATCCACGCTGGATTCAATGGGCAACGTCTCTGACCGCCACTGATGTTGATTATGTATTTGACCCACGACTTCAGACACAAGAATTTCTCCAGTATGAACAGGAGTACCCCGCTCCTCTACATGTTTTGCCGCTGGACAGTTATACTACTATCATTTATACTGACGGATCGGCACAACCGGCTGTAGGTACTAAACATCAATAAGCAGCTTGTGCAGCCGTGTGCGGGGTACTGGAAGACGGAGTTTTCCATCCTCACAATACCTATACGCAGACCTTAGGGGACTGCACAGCCCAGTTGGCCGAGCTTAAGGCTCTTGTTCTAGCGCTCGAACATACTGAGGCAGGAAGCCTGACTTTGATAGTCTGTGATTCATATTACTGCGTCCAGTCATACAATGAATATCTCAATCATTGGAAACTGAACGGGTTTAGGGATTCTAAAGGGAACACCATTAAACACAAAATGTTGTGGGGAAGGGTGGCTGATCTTAAGGATAAGCTACCATATGTCCATGTAGTTCATACATTAGGACACCAACGTGTAGGAATACACGTTGCCGGCAATACATTGGCTGATGAAGCGGCCAAAGCATCAGTAGCTACGGCTTCTGTGGCTGCAGTGACTCGTCAACTCAGCAATGTACTGAGGGCAAAACCTACCTCCATCATGAGTATTTACATCCAGGTTGATGTGATAGTAAGAAAGAATAGGTAGAAATGCATGAGTGTCATTTCTGGCAGGACTAACATTAAGTTTTAGCGTCACTCTGAGGTTAGAATACCCTCAGAGGGTAGTCTAGTGAATGCATACCTGCCTGAAGACTACCTTCTTTGGGTGCAGACTTACACATTTTTGAAATTTTCTAAACTTTAAAAAGCTACGCTTGGAAAATGGCACCAGTCATAGCTAACCAGTCATAATCCTACAAATATTTCAAGAAATCCTATTTCTCATCTGAAAATATACAAGTGCATATTTTCAGATAAGAAAAATAAAAAAGAGTGCAAGTATTATTTTTCTTATTTTCTGTAAAGTGAATATATTTTCCCCGGGCAGAAATCCTTCTGTTACACCCCGCCATTTTATATGGAGTTCCCTCTCTCTGTCGCCCTCCAAAGGACTAATTCCTGCACTTGTCCAGAGCATATCACTGACCGTTTCCATGGTAGAAAGACCTTCAAGAGGAGTTTATGAGTACCCACAAATGTATAAGTTTGTGAGTGTTCACACACTTCCAGGACATTACAGTCCAATTTTCAAAGTGAAAAAGTTCTCTTAAGGGTATGTGCTCCCTTGTGGGGGCAAATGTTATCAGCCCACCTTGAGTCCATTTCTTTCCAGCTAAAAGAAGTTAGTGATGATAGTTATCGTGGTCCCTAAAGTGCAAAAGAAGGCAATGGCCCCATTCCCTTGAATTGCTGGTGTATATCCTGTTATGGGATTCTTGCTCAGGTCCTGTTCTCAATTTCCCATCCTCATTTAAAAATTGACTACCTCAACAGTTAATACACTTGCACAAACCAAAAGTAAAATTCAGCAAACAATTTGACATTACAAGAGGTGTGAACATCACTTTTGAATATTCTGTGCTACCTTTCAATGATCACTATTTTGGCAAATCTATATCCCTATATAGTTTGGTTTATTTTCACAAGCAGCTGCACTTTTTTTCTGAACCAGGTCTAGTAACACTGTTCATCAACCTGCGCATCACTTCTTGAAAACAGAATCAAGTTACAAAAAAGCCCACATAATATTCCCCGTCATGTGAAACCGACTCCGTTCTCATCTTCTTTGGAACATTTTGAAATTTTGTGACCTGGTAAACAGACATAATTACAAAATAGAAGAGACCATTGTAACATATAAAGCAGAAAGGTGATATGTCTAGATAAGCTTGGAAATTGCTCTTCTATGAATACCCACAGCCCAAAAACTCATTTTAATTCCTCAGTTTTCTTGCAAGTATAAATTCTTTAAGATTCACATAAAGGTGCTTGGGGTGTTTCATCAAACATCTTATATGTTAGCATTGTAATAAAATTATATGGCACCATTAAAAGCAACAAATGTGGAATTATTCCTTAAACCCACGTGATTAAGAAGAAACGCCATCAGGTTTGAGAGTGTACAATTTGTTTCCATATCACTTGATCCTAAAGTCCTGATTGCTTTTAAAGTTGTAAAACTTAAATGGGATTTCATTGTTAGAGGTAGGTAGGTAAAAATGTTATTGTTTAGTCAATTAAAACCATAACAATGTTAAAAAAAGAGGCCAGATGTATTGGTTGGTCAACAGTTCAGCAAACATTGCCTTATTGTAAACACCTGTCTTAAAGAAAGGCACAAAACAGTAGTACAATGTGCAAAGGGAGCAGGGTAAACTTCAACTTCGTCCTTCGAGATTTCTGGAACATACATTACCAATACCTGGGTAGATACTACCTCTGTAAAATACAAAGCAGCATAATAACCCAAAGGTGCATAGTGCTAGGTAGAATTGCCACACATTGTTAGAGAACATTTAGAATTGTAGCTTTTGAGATGTTCATGCGGATCAAGTTTTATCTCACTGGAATTAGAACAAGTTCAGAATGGGTGGTGACAGTGTTCACTACACACTGCAGCGGAGGAGCCCTGCTTGTGAACCAATGACACACGTAATCAGCAGTGCGTGCACCATTTGTTAGTGGGCCGGATAATGATCAAGGCACCCGACATGAAATGGTCTCAGTTGATAAATGTCTTAATTAATAAACCTCGCCCGAGCAACATCGACAACGGCAGACAAATAACTGCTCCATGGGGCACATCTATTATGTCTAGTGACTAAAACCACCCGTGAGAATTAGTTCTTCCGAATTTTTTTTAGCTAGGCAATATTTCATACCTCTATCCGAGAAAGACATCTGAGTGCCTTCTTAAGGGCACTGGAAAGCTTTGTAAATGATGGGAAAGTCTGTTTTTAATTTCATGAGCCAAAAATTTGTGGTGTTTTAGGGAAGATGTATTTTCCAAATAAACAGATTTTTTTTTTTTTACCGTCGAATAGAATCACAAAGCAGGAAGAGTGCGCGTGTTTGTAAAATATACACACCTCGGCTACTTCAGAAAGGTCCTTTTTTTACAGTTTTGGAGTTAAACGCTATCTACAAGTCTGATGTGGTAATGTAATTTCTTCTCTTATTAGTGCTATAACATGTTTTTATTTTGTATATGTTTTATGAAAGAAACTTGATTTTTTAATTAAATTATACAAGTTTTTTTTCTTGTATTTGAAATGTATTTTTCTGTAAGCAAATAGAAAGCCAATTGAGTATGGCCATATGCTTGTAAACTGGAAGCGTTACGGATCAGCCTTGAACTATATGCATGTACTGAAAACTCCAAGATCAGTGTGATATTTGTTTCCAATGACATCTGACATGACTATGCTACAGATTGTCCTGAGGACCATGGCCTGAGTTCTGATGGAGTGTTTGACCTATGGTGTCATAAAACATGTTTGTTTGCCAGATAATGTACAGATTACCTATTACTCATGGCCCTGTTCTTAGTAAGCGAGGAGTACTTCTTCCAAAAGATCATTTGTTGCAAAACTGAAAAGACACTCTTAACTCTCACAACCCTTAGCACAGAGCACCCCTCCACATACCTTGAGGAATGTGAGTTTTCTACTGACAGCCAGTGGTGCTTCATAACACACTAGGAGTAGTATGAGCAGCTGCCATGCACATATCAGATATAAGAAATCACTATCCTTGGTCTAGGATTCAGAAATGAACATTATGAATTCCTTCACTAAGTAATGAATAGGAAGGCTTGTCTATGAATGAACCAACAAAAATAAGCAGCAAACTATATTGCATATGTAGGAAAGTGGATTATTAGTAGGTGGGGGGATCACCTTCACTGTCGCTAACAGGTTCAGTCAAGTCTCAATATATTAATCCTTGCTCAACCCTCGGTGACTTATTAAACAAGCAGTCAGGCTTAACGTAGGAGACACGTATGTGAAAAGCATTCACTACCATCAAAACAGTAAGTAAAAGACACAACACAAGAAAAATACAACAACAGTTTATACAAATAGAGAAAATTTCTATCTTGAAAATGACACCAAAATGACAAAAATCACACATTTGGAACGGGAGATATATGAATTGCTAAAGATTAAATGACAAAAAAATGAGCATTCTAGGGCCAAAAAGCTCAAATCACCACTTGCAGCTATCTGGTCACGCTGGACCAGGACAAAGTCAAAGTTTTGGGCAGACTGTGATGGAGCATGGGTCAGATAGGTTGTGCGCTAAGTGCAGATAAAAAAAAAGTACCATCGGACTTGGTCTTTTTCTTGGAGCTTTTCTCTCGACATCGAGTCCTTGGGGTTCTCGGGTCTGGATTTGGATTCGATGACTGCATCTTCCTGCAGCATAATGCCTCAGTGAGCCTCCAGAAGTCTTTGTCTTTGACATCAAGGAGGAGCTCAGGAGCTCTCAGTGGGACAAACCACAAGGGTTAGGCCAATTCGCGAGTCGATTACAGCGGCTTGAATCTCAATATCGAGCCACTCTTCTCCTTGAGCTTTTCAGCAAAGCTTTACAGAAAGGTTCCAAACTTTCAGATCTCGTTCCTTGTTGGATCCTTTGGGGAAATAAGTGTCCAGTAGCACCAGCCAAGGGTTCAAAGACTCTGGGCTGCCCCTTGGGGGGCTAGGACTCAATGTCCCACAATGCACATGTACAGTCAGGAAAATCTAGGTCTAGCTGGTCAGCTGGGGTAGTCCTCTCCTTGCTGCAGGTGACTTCTTCCAGCACTTTTGTACCTGTTGCTGATCAGGGAGCCCACTCCTTTTCCTTTGAGACAGACACAGTCTTTTCTTTGTGGAGTCTTGAGAGTGCAGCAGGTGTAGTCCTTCTAATTGCAAGCCTTCTGTGGTGCTGTCCAAGGGTCCACTCTGAAAAAACTCTGAAATAACGAAACCATATGGTTTCATTTTTTATTTTGTATTGCAACTCGTTTTCCTTTAAGGAAAACGGGCTGCAATACAAAAAAAACCTGCTTTATTGAAAAAGCAGTCACAGACATGGAGGTCTGCTGTCTCTAGCAGGCCACCATCCCTGTGAGTGCAGGGAATCGCAAGGGGGTCGCAAATTGCGACCCACCTCATTAATATTGATGAGGTGGGTCTTTGCGACCCCCCTTGTGATTCGCAGAAGGTGTCTGAGACACCATTCTGCATACGATTTTGAGACTCAGAAATTGCGAGTCGCACCGACTCGCAATTTCCGAGTCGCAAAATCGTATCTTGCTACATCTGGCCCCTAGTCTTTCTAGCTGCTCAAAAGTAAATATTGGAGACACAATGATTATCATTTTCTCTGGGGTGTTTGTCTTTATTTCATAATGGCTGTTTGCAGTGCAGTAAGTGGAATAGTGAAACCTGAAACACAGGAAAGGTACAGCAGGTAAGTAACAGTATGAGCAAAGAGTAATCCCATAATCAGGAGAGGATGTGCCACAGAACAGGCATGAACCTGCCCCACAGAAAAAATGTGCTGCCATGGATGTGGTTTACACACAAATGGACATACAATTTGGGCTATAGTGCCTGCTCTCCAGTAACATCATGGTCCATCAAACAGTGCAGGAAGGTGCACTTTGATGAACACTCATTTCATGTATATGCAATAACAAAACGATAACAATGAGAAGATAAATGTACAAATACATGATAATAACATAAATGGTTACAAAATTGCAGAGGGCCAGAGATAGTCAAAATAACAATAAACATAATTTGGAGGAAGTATCACTTAATATCAGGCTCTCCTGTAGAACTAAAATGTAAATCCCAATAGGTGAGGAGTATATACTCGTGACAGGGCATGTGATTACAATTACAGTGTAATGTAACAATGGTTAGCATAAATGCATAACATGATGACAAAATCTATAGACAAAGGATAGCATGTACAACAGTAAACATCTAAGGCTGAAAAGATTGTGTTTAAATGTATTGTATGGATACAAAAAATAATTCCCTATAATGAGCCAAAGTTAAAGAAACATATGTAACTCCTTGTCTGCATTTAAACAGTTCTCCACAGCACTGAGCTTGATAATCCGTCTGCTTTTAAGTCACCTAAGAGCCAGAACCCTATCACCACCCCTAGGCATGTTATCAGCCATGTCAATACAATGAAAAGTGATGTTGACTGTTTCATTTTTCTTATGGACAGTAATAAAAAGTATCAGCAATGGGTAGCTTGTGATGTTTTTTTGAATGTCTCTAAGATGCTCTAGTATTCTTTCTTTCAGCGTTCTAATGGTACTCCAAATATAAATCAAGCTGCACAAATAGCAAATACAATAGACCACAGACCTAGTGTTACAATTGATACACTTGCTGACAGCATGAACCTATTTAGTGTTGTACCTAAAGGTTGTGGTCCTGTCCATGGCCAGTCGGAACACACCCCATGTGCCACATTTGTAAAACCCCCAGGGTGGGTAAGGTAACCAAGTACTACGAGTGAATGGTGCTAAGAAGCTGGGGCAAAGTGATTGTCTTAGTGTTTTGCCCCTCCTATCTGTAAACACAGGTCTGGTAGTAAGGGAGTTTCTCAATGTCTGGTCTTTTGTCAATAAGTAACAGTGTCTTGCCAAAATCTTGTAACCTTCAGAGCTAAGTACAGAGTAAGGTTTAATGAATGCAAACCTACGGAATTTGTTCCTTCTAGTCTTATTAGAGACCACAAGTGAGGCCTCCCATTTGATTCCTGCTAATTTAAGTTGTGAGGGGTAGCTCGTATTTGTGAACGAGGATGTGAACTAGTGGCATGAAGAACTGCATTACAAGCAGTGGGTTTTCTAGACATGATGTCTTCCAACCGTTGAGCCTCAACTTGAATTGTGACGTGAATGTAATGCATTTCTCAGGTGCTGTAATGCTGAGTGAAGGAGATGTTAAAGGTATTGTTGTTAAGATGCAAGAAAAACTTATTGAGTGAGAAGGTATCACTGGACCAAAAAATGTCGATGTTGTCAATGTAACGACTCCAATACAAGAAATGCTCCAAAAGCATGGACTAGGACATGTGGACCAAACATGTAGTCTTTCTGTCTACATCATCTTTGGGTCCCCACACTTGGTTAGTGGGGACCCTAAAATAATAAACCCTCCCACCATTCAGTGTCTGTTTAAGCTCTCTCATGGCTGGAACTTTTGTTTTACAGCTGGGAATAGCTTGGCTCTCTTTGTAATATCATTGTTATAGCTTGCTAACCCTGAAGATATGTAATACACTGTGCCCTTTAGGGGCTAAATATATGGTTACACTGCCTTATTTATTGCCATTTTGTTTTTGTGTGGTTATGCCATCTAGGGGCTAATTATATAGATACATGACCATGTTTCTTACAAATGCTATTTTCATTGTGGTGTCCTCTAAGGGGCTGTTCTAACCATTACAATCATATCAACATATTAAAATATTTGTGCCACAGAAACGGGCCCCATAATGCTTTGCAGGGCATTACTTTTACAAAACATTTTTGCTCATAACTCAGCCTGTGGTGGTCCTAGGACGACTACCTTCAAAACATTGACTACAATGTTCTCTTTCTTTCTACATCATCTCTACGTCCCCACACTATGTTAATGGGGACTCCAAAATAATAACCCCTCCCACCATTCATTATCTTTTTAGGCCTTCTCATGTCTTCAACTTCTGCTTTATAGCTGGGAGAGGTTATGTTTAATGGGTCTTGTTTGTAATATCATTGCAATAGTCCTGCTAGCCTTGAAAATGTGTAATGCACTATGTTCTCTAGGGGCTAAATATATGGTTACACTGCATTACTTTCTACCATTTTTCCATGTGGTTATGTTCTCTAAGGGCTGACTGTATGGTTACATGACCATGTTTCTTCTAAATCCTACTGTTATTGTGGTGTTCTCCAGGGGCTGTTCTGAGTATTGCAGTCAACATCTTATAATATTTGCGGCACGAAAACTTGTACCATAACGCTTTGCAGGACATTACTTTTACAAAACATGTTTGCTTAGAACTCAGCCTGTGGTGGTCTTAGGCAATGGGACCTTCTTCCAAACGTTCTTTCTCTCTATATTATCTTTGGGTCCCCAAACTAGGTTAGTGGGGACCTCAAAATAATAACCTCTCCCACCATTCAGTGTCTTTAAAGCTTTCTCATGGCTATAACTTTTGTTTTACAGCTGGGAGAAGTTTTGTTTTAAAGGTCTTGTTTGTAATATCATCACAGTAGGCCTGCTAGCCCTAAAACGTTCTCTAGGGGTTATGTGGTTACACTGCATTACTTTCTCTTGTTTTTTTCATGGAGTTATCCCCTCTATGGGCTTACAATATGATTACATGACCACATTTCATTCAAATGATATTTTTGGTATAGTGCCACCAAGGGCTGCTTTGAACATTACAGTCTAATGCCAAAAGTGTATTTTTGTTAAAGGTTTATGGGATAATTGTATATTTTAACAATCTCTCCTTATTACAATTACGACTATAATTCAGGCCAACTTAACATCCCTGTTATACTATGACTGATTGAACACTCTTGATATGTTTGGATGACCCTTCTAGTTTATTTCTCCTCTGCGGCTCTCTTGTGTCTTTTTGGGGGGAATTGTGTTAGCCAGCCAGCAACTCTGATGGTGGTGTGGTGAAAGTGGTATTGTATTGGAATTAGCATGGCAGATTTAAATTCGGATGCTAAAAGGCAACATTTTTATTTTTTGTTGCAGATGGAGGAAGAAGGTAAATAGAAGTGCTTTAGTTATATGCTTGGCCACTGAAATTATATGGCAGAAAAAGATGAAATTATGAGGCAGGGTTAATCAATTTATGTGGCAAGAAAAGTCCAGTTATGAATTTACAATGCCTATCGCTCTAACTCAAGCAAATGCAAGACCTATTGCATTGGAAAATGCTCATTAAAAATCATGTGTTTGTACATTTATCTTCTCATTCTTGTTTTGTTATTGTACATACATGAGTTATTACATGTAGTGAGTGTTCATCAAGGTGTACCTTCCTGCACTGTTTGATGGACCATGATGTTATTGGGCAGTAGAAACTATGTGACACATTCTCTCCTGATTATGGGATTACTCTTTGATGCTGTTCATACTGTAATTTATCAGTTGTACTTTTCCTCCATTTCATGATTTTATTTTGCTGTTCTGTAGGCTTATCACAGCCCTGAATCAGTCTCACACTTTATGCTACTATGTACTTTACTATTACCTTTGCATTTTGAGTGACGGTAAGCATGTCTACTACCTGTGTTTGACCCTTATTGGCTTTGTGCACTCTGTATGTGGTAGATACCAACAGTTGCTTTGACCCGATTGCTAATTGTCGAAATAGCTGGTATTTTATATTTGATCGGAACCATAATTTTCTGGACTCACTCTTTGTTTAGGATTGATACTCTCTCTTACTCTGTGCATTTGTCATTCTATCTTACCCCTTTTTCTTTTACTTTATTTAGCTCGTGTTGGTCCCTAGGCCACCTTGTTGACAGGTTATTGTGAGGCCGCAGAAACCAGAGTTGTCCCCCTCACAGGCTGCGGTCGGATCGGCGGTCCGCGTCTCAGGTGGCCATTTTTTCTGTGGGTCGCCTTTTTGGCCGCAACCTGCTTTTTGAGCAGCGTCGTGGTCTGGAGTTCCTTTTTTGGTCTCTGGGTCACACTGCACTCTTTCAAAACCCCCATAGTTTACTCACCTGATTTTTGGACTTCTTTTTTCTTCTTTCTTTTATTTTTTCTCCTTCCTTGGCCATATCGTTTTCTTCCCAGGAGTCTGTGTTTCCTTCTCTACATGCATTGCTCACCACCTTTTCTTCACCTGTTTATGATTTTTCCCAATCCAAGATGGTGTCTTAGCTCTTCCTGCAGGTTACTTCCTGTTTGTCAGTATATAAGCACAGAAGGTCTTCCTTGCATTGCAAACACTTCCATCGTGGAGGTGCTCCTCACTCCCGTGTCCTGTGATTTGGATCCCTTCTGTTTGGCTCACAGTTTTCTTGTTCCTGATTTTTCTTGTGTTTTTTTCTTTTTTTTCATTTTTGCCTCTTTTCAGGAGTTCATGTGATCAGAGGGTTTTTTCCCCAACATTGTTTTTTTTTCCTCTGGGACTCCTTCTGGAGGTTATGGCCTGCTAGGTGTTATACTGTCAGCAGCACCATAGCTACTGGAAAGGGTCACCCTGACCTTGGCCAATCCAGAACAAGCAAGAAACCAGGTGGTGGCCCGAGACTGGCAGATAAGAGCAGTAAGAAGCGCGCAGATTGTGACAGATTGCAATGCCAAAAGATTATGTGTTTCGCTGGAACCATGGAAGGACCTCCTGAAGATGTTGTGGAAATGGCACAGTCCATGCTTCATACCGTACAACAACAGGCCCAGGAGTTACAACAACTGCGTACCAAAAATACAGCACTGAGACAAGCTCTGGTTTCTAGGTCCATTGATATACCGCCTGTCTCCGCCTCAACACCATGTTATTCTGGAGAACCGAACGACTTTAAAGAATTCCTAGATTCCTTAAGGGTATATTTTGCATTTCGACCCTCTCAGTTTTTCCAGGATAAGACCAAGGTTGGTTATTTGATTAGCGCCGTGTCTGGCCCAGCCCTAGCTTGGGTGACTCTCTTGGTAGCTACCAATGACTCTTTATTGTTCAACTATTCAGCTTTTCGTTAAGCCTTTAAACAGATGTTCGAACGACCTAAACTGGAGGCCGCTGTGGAAGAAGCTTTATGTGATATACAAGGTAATCAGACAAAATAAAGGATGAGCTGGTGCATTCCACCCAGGCAGAATCACTGAAAGAACTGATGGATCTGGCATCTGGATATAGAGTACCATTTACGAGAACGTCAATTGAAGAAACGAAAGACCAGGTTGCAGTCCCAGTCTGGAGCAATGCCCCCTTCCGTACGTCACCCTGATGAAAACCGACCAGAGAACCCAGCCTCTACAGAAGAAGAACCCATGCAAATAGATATTGTCCGTGGACCTTTATCTGAAGATAGTGAGAAAACTGACGCTGTAAGGGCCTGTGTCTTTATTGTGGAAGTGCGGGTCACCTAATCCAAATGTGTCCTATTCGTCCTATCAGACCTTCGGGAAAGGCCAACTCCCGTCCCTTGTGAGAAGGAAGGGACGGGAGGCATTGAGATACCTTCTATCTGCTCTTCAAAAGAAGATACCACAGCTCTCTTTATATTATCAGTAATCCTACAGTGCCCTAATAATCGGGAAGAACAAGTATTTACGTTATTGGATTGTGGAGCTAGTGGGATTTTTTTAGATGAGAAATGGGCTAAAGAAAAAGGAATACCTTGTGTACCTAAAGAGGTTCCAGAACATGTCCAAACAGTGGATGGCTCTGCTCTAACCTTTGGACCAGTGGTTGATACTACTCCTACCCTTTGCTTGCAATTCTGAAGACATAAGGAATACGATACTTTTGACCTGATATTTTCCCCTAATAATACTATGATTCTGATTATTCCTTGGCTAACACAACATAATCCATATATTAATTGGGAGACACGGACTACTATATCACTTTCATCCCAGTTTTGTCAATTACATTGTTGTTCGACAGACTCCTATTGGTCCCCTAAAGGTTCCATCATAACTTCCAAAGAAGCAAGTTGTACCATTAACATGATTCAAGGAGTACCCAGCTGCTATCAAGAATACTCGGACGTGTTCAAGAAACCTATAAAACCCATTTTGCCTCCTCATCGTGAATATGACTGTACTATTCCTTTGATGCCTGGGGAAGTGGTTCCATTTGGAATAATGTATTCATTGTCTGAGCAGGAAAGGAAGGTACTTAAGGAATACATAGATGAGAACATACAGAGTGTTTGATTGTTCCTCTTTCGTCACCTGCCGGGGCTCCTCTTCTCTTCGTACCAAAGGAGACTAAAGATTTACACCCCTGTATTGATTTTCGAGAGTTGAATAAGATCACCATCAATGACAGGTATCTCCTACCCTTATTAAGGATGTTTTAGAAGCAGTCCAAGAAGCCAAGATATTCACCAAGCTGAATCTGCGAGGTGCCTATCATCTTTTAAGAATTAAGGAAGGTGACGAATGGAAGACAGCTTTCCGTACTCCGTTGGGCCATTTTGAATACCGCGTTATGTCTTTTAGTCTGACCAATGCACCTTCCATATTCCAATGGTTTATGGATTCGGTATTGTCTGATCTTTTGAACCAAAGCGCTGTAATATATCTAGATGATTCTGGTCTATTCCCGTTGTCCCGAACAACATGCTAAGCATGTTCTTCAGCTTTTAGAAAGACTCCGACAAAACAATCTGTACTGTCACTGTTTTTTTGTTCCTGATTTGTTTTTGTGTTTTTTTCTTTTTTCCATTTTTCAGGAGTTCCGGTGATCAGAGTATTGTTTTTTCAATATTGTTTTTTTTCCTCTGGGACTCCTTCTGGAGGTTACGGCTTGCTAGACATTATACTGTCAGCAGCACCGTGGCTACTGGAAAGGGTCGCCCTTACCTTGGCCAATCCAGGACAAGCAAGAAATCAGGTGGTTTCCTGAGACTGGCAGATAACAGCGGTAAGAAGCGTGCAGATTGTGACAGTTTTGGGCAAATATTATACGATATTAGTGCCTCGCCAGTGGCATCTCTATATTCATGTTTTTGATGACTTCCTCAGTTCCTAGTTTCTGATGAACTGCATTTCAGACATACTACATTATAAAGGTACTTGTTTGTTTATCTTCTCCACTTCCTTCAGTTATTATGTTTTGTAACACAGTTCCACCCTTCTTTGTGCTTTCTGTACGGGTGGCCCTCTTGGGGCTTGACTCTATATTGCCATGGTTTTCTGCACCATTCTTCCGGGTATTTTCAAACCCTTGAAGTCAAACTTTCACCTTCAGTTTTTCCACTACTAAGTATGAAGCTAGGGTTCTATTGGTAAAACTGGTTAGCAGTGGTAAAGTGTACAGATTCCAGCAAAAACTAATTCAGCAATACAGAAGGGTTGAAAGCAAAACATTAGAGGAGAACCATGCCAAGGATGTCAAGTATAACAGGATGCATTTAAAAAGAAAAATGAAACATTTAAGTTTCATTTTTTAAGAGTAGGGAGTCACCCGAGGGACCACTGCCTGCTCTTAGAAAGTATTTTTGTAAACATTTTTAACAGAACACAGATTCCCATTTGCAAATGGTTACCACTACCTCTCAGCAATCTGTAAAAAGTTAATGTTTTGTGACTGTAATAATATAATAAATAAATACCACAGCGAACTGGTATTTGGAAGGGATGCCCTAAACATGCCCCATCCAAATACAGAATTGCAAATCCAAATTGTGATTTGGTAACAAGTCATCAAATCGCAATTTGGCTTTTATACATTGAAAAATGCTATTTTGTGGTCACAAATGCCCAACTTCTGTGAATCAGGGTATTTGCAACCTCAAAAAAAGCTTTGAAAATCTGCCCGGTAGTGTGGGTTTCTGTGCAGTCTTCTTCTAAAAAAAAAAACAAGTGGGTGATATTAGCTAGTACTGTGGTTTAATCCTCATATGAAGTTTATTTAGATGTTCCATGTACCATATTTTCCAGGAAAGTGTGTGCTAATTCCTTTCCTTTAGTGGACAGCTCATATCCCAAATATTACATTGAGATGCCCTATTTTAGAAATTATTTTGCATTTAATTTCTTCTCTAATGGTTATTATTCTGTCTTTGCAGTAAAGGGGTTCATCTAAATTATCATCTGTAAGGAATATGCCATTGCTATATGAAGCCCCTTATGAGTCTCCTAGAAGGAGTTCCCTAGTTCTAGAAGACAATACTACTATACCATTTTAATAGCACTGTGGTAAAATGTGAACTTGAATTGAGACCCTGCAAAAGTAAAGGTGGTAAACAATTGTTGTTTTGGAGCAAAGCTTTGGCTGAAGAAACGGTTTGCCACATCTTACTTTTTTGTATTGTTTACAAACTATATTAGGATTTCTATAATCCAAAAGTGCTTTAATGGAGGAGTGACTGTGAAAGATCACTCCTTTATATTGAAGCTCATTTAGATTGTTTAAATAAACCTATAGAGCCTGTGGCTTAAAAGAATACTGCGGTTGGATATGAGGTTCTTCTTTTTAAGGGAATATTATATGATTTTTAAGAAGCTGGGGCTCTCTTCTTTGCCTATTCACTTGCATATAAACCCCACTGTGTCAGGCACACAGAGGGGAGAATGCTTCAGACATGACTTCCTTTCTTCTGGGTGCATCTGTTAGTAATTGTGGTAGCCAGTCTCCCTCAGCCAATATTATAACACATCCCTTTGGTAAATGTGACCAGAACATAACTTTTATGGACCTTTATTTGATCCCTTCCGATTGGATGTGAGTTATTTAAATCGGATCTGGCATGTTTACTTTTCAATATGGGGTTTTTCATTATTGGAATTGTTTACAGAATAGACTCACGAGCAGGGTATCATCTAGCTGCAGCATTGCCCATGTCCTATCTGTCTGGAACATCCAGAGCATTTTCTTCTTAGCTGCCAATCTTACTACATTTTCCTTTTGATGGTGTTTATTTTTATTTGACTCCTTTCCTCCATTTTACAATATGTTTTAAGAATCCGTTGTTGGGCTTGTCCCATCTCTCATGTTTTCTCCTGGGAAGATTTCACAGTTCAGTGTAACCTATTTAATAACTGTGTGTTTCTCCACACTATCTGCCTAAATATCAGCTATGCCTTTGATCCTGTCTATACCAGGAATATTGTTAATCAGAATGGATATGGCTTTGTGGTTGTCTTAGTGCATATTGGTCCCTTGTTTGGTATCCTTATTGGAATCTCACTCATTTTGGGTTTCAACTCTCCTTCTGAGAGATCTTCCACTCCTACTGAGAGATCTGTCCTGATTTGTGCTGATTCTTTGGGATTTTCTACGCTTTTTTAGATTTTTTCTACTTCTGACTTTTTTTTTTATTCTGTTCCTGTTTTTGGTTTAAGCTGAGGTTATCTGGTCAAATGCATAATTCACATCTGGTGGAAGTGTAGATTTGTGATGTTACTGTGGGCAACTCCACTTCACTTCGCTAGGGCAGAGCTTTAGAACTTTTCTGATTGGTAATGTAGCTCTTACCACCACCTTGAAGCCAGGCCAAAGCAATGCAAACACTTGGGATTTGCTAGCTTCCACCAACTATTTTGGTAATACTGATTATGTAATTGGCGAACTGTATCCATAATGTGCAGTTGAAGGTTCCCTGCATAGGGACATGCAAAGGAATAATACCATGGACAAAAGTTAAGGAACGTTAACAAATAATATATTAATAAGGAAAGGTTTTAAAGTCTTTGTTAAAATGTAATTATTGTTTTCGTCAAATACTGAAATATTATATAAACCAAATGACATTTTTTTCTATATAGGATATCTTGATTTGAGGTTTCTTGTTAGTTCTTAAATTAAATTGAATCCATTGTTTATCAAGTGAAATGCATACACAGTGGAACACATCTGAAGAAGTGGTTTACCAGGACTCATCGTCAAACTATTTTATCTTTGGTTTCCCAAAAAACCTAGAATGAGTCACTTGGAATCTTCCTTTCACTATAAAAGTGCCAATTGCCATGGGTGGAAAGAGAACTAAGGTCAAAACGGCATAAAGAAGGGCTTTCTTAGTAGTATTCAATTTACAAATCTACTTTACGAGGTAAACATTTTAGGACGTTTCTGCACTCTCTAAGTCCATGCCATATGTTTTTATTGGGAAGTAAATGATGTACTCTCACAAAACTATTACAAACTGGGCTAAGGTCACACAAACGGGCGTTGCTACACAGGACCCAAACTTGTTAAGTACACAGCAATCAGCAGTTTTTTTTTTTTGCAGTTTTAAATAGCTCAGATGAAACTCAAAGGTATTGGAGTGCGTAACATGAGTACCAGTTCATTACACAAGGGAACATTCGTTTTTTTAGGTTGAGCATTTGAGACCTCTTGTATATACTTTATTTTATACTTCTTTGTGGGCTTTAAGTCGGCCCACTGCTTCTCATTAGTTTATGTCAGTGTCCTTTAAAATCTTTGCTTCTAAATGGTTAATCTTTCCTGTTTGTCCCACCTTTTCCTCCTTTGTCCACTCCCACAGAGCATGTCTCCAGTACTTGTACCCTTCCACTTGCCCCATTTTAACATCTGTCAGGGACTATTTTTTCCTTGTTGCTGTGAGTGCTTTTTGAGCTGGAGGCTATGTTATCTCCTCCAAGCTTGTTGTTGCTCCCCAGTGTGCCTGCAGAGTTACTTAATTTTAATTATATTTGTAAACCACTTCATGTGCCCATGTCATTCCACTCCCCCAACACCTCCCATATGTCAGTGCTGGCATTTTATTACATCGTAAATAGGACATAGGGAGCTATGTCTTCCCCCACCACCACCTCCCACCTCTCGCTGCTTGCCAAGCTAAACCCCCTCATCCCCAACCCTGTTTTAACCATTTTCATAGTAACTGCTTGTGTTACCGAGCTTCAACAGCCTTGTAAATCTTTTTATTTTCTAATCCTCCTTAGTATTCTTTTTGGACACTAGTGCAGCTGAGACTTCAGCTGCGTTGATAAAGAGCAGCAGGGATGCAGCATCTTTGGTGCTTTAGACCGCTGAGCACCATCTTTCATGTACACAATAGGCAGGTTTATGACATTAGGTTAGATCTGTCTGCAAATGATCGGTTGCACTGCAGGCAAGAGAAGGGCTTCTCTTCTGCAGGAAGACACATCGAGGTAAGAGAAATAAGCACTCCTAAATTAGATGGCATTCATTTCAAATTCCATTTTATTTATTGTATTTGGTCCTTTCCTCCATTGTTGTTGCTTCCTTCTTTCTCATTTCTTGCCCCTCCTCTTGTTTTAAGTTGCTAGGATAAACGGCTCTGCCGTTAGTGGAGAGCTGTCTCTGGGCTCCAGGACCAGCTGTGGTAGTGTCATGGGGTTGCTCTGCAATATGAGGTAGTGCCGGCTTGGGGAGGGGAGGAGAGGGAGGTGCAGGTGAGGAAGAAGAACAACTGTCTCGTGCCTCCCATCCATTAAAAAAAAACAAAAAAAAAAAACATATTGCCATGGTTTCTGTGGCGCTGCGAGTGTGGGATTACAAGCTGAGTACAAAAATATTGATCACAGTCACAAATGAAAGTTGCAGCAAGTGAGAGTTGGTGCATGGCACTTTCAAGGCTTGGGCTGTCTTCTGAGATGCCTGGCATTGACCCTGTTCCACTGCGTCTTTAGTGAGGAATGTACATTGACAGTCTTTACAGAGACCGTGTGCACTCACATTTTCAAAGCCGCAACAGGAGCTGTCTCATGGAAGTCATGTGCACTCTTGCATTCACTAGACCCATGTTGTCCCTTTGACAGCCACGGGCACCGGCACTCATAAGGTCGAGTTCAGCTAGTTTCAGCCTAGCTGCACATTTCGAGTCCACTACTGCTTCGGCAGGAAGTGCATGGTCTCACCTCCCATCCCTCCAGCTTAAGTTTATCACCTGTTTCCACTCCCAGAAGGCCAGAGTGTGATTTCCCTCAAAGGTGGGAGAGGACCCTCCCATGGCATGGACCATTTTGAAGGGTCTATGAGAATTGTAGCAACTAAACATTGCCCTGTCGCACCAGGATGTGACAGCATTGTTTTTGGTTACTACACAAACTCAGCTGGAAGAAACAAGAGCCTGTATACCTGGGGGTTTAAGAGCTCCATACATAGCACACAAATAAATAAAAAATGCAACGCATCCAGAACACCTACACACACCTCATCATGGACATCCACCGTGGCTGCCACATCACAGACCACCTGAAAAACCTGCACTGGCTCCCAGTCAACAAGAGAATCACCTTCAAACTCCTCACCCACGCTCACAAAGCACTGCACAACACCGGACCAGAATACCTCAACAGACGACTCTCATTCTACACCCCGACCCGGCATCTCCGCTCTACCGACCTCACCCTCGCAACTGTCCCACGCGTCCACAGATCTACAACCGGCGCAGATCATTCTCGCACCTCACCGCCAAAACGTGGAACACTCTTCCCACCCACCTGCACAAGACCAAAGACCTCCTTACCTTCAGGAAACTTCTCAAGACCTGGCTGTTCGAGCAGTAGCAGCACCTTCCCCCCATTTTCCCCTCTTCCCTCCTCAGTGCCTTGAGACCCTCAAGGGTGAGTAGTGCGCTTTACAAATTCCTGACTAATTGACTGAATGTGCGGGTTGGAGGCAGAAGGTAATGTTATGAAGTCCAGCACAGGTATTACTGGAATTTCTTGCAATAGAGTTGATGATTTTTAGATGTACAGACCGATACAAACCGAATCTTTTCATGTTGCTTCTCAACACAAAATCATGACCCCATTCCAACCTGCAATCTTATTGTGTGTCTGATTGTGAGTTTAATACTAGTTTTCTTGTGTGTGCACGTGAGCATGCTTGTGTAGGTAATTGTAAAGACGTATTTTCAGAGATAGAACTGACAGCTTAAAGAGACTGAAATCAATGCTAATTGACTAGGGCATTTTGGAGGGGACTTGAGGGTCTAGAGGGGATACCACAATGAAGCGTAAGGGCCTTTTAATTGACAGTGTGGGAGTAAGAAATAGTGCGCCACTGGGAGGTCACTGCAGGCTCTTTCACTAATTCAGTGCGACATGTTATTAAATGCTACCACCATAGCAAAGTAAGAGGAAGAGGTGTCGAAAAAGCTGGACCGTACTTTCAAATATATAACAGCAATGCATGGCACAATTCTATTCAACTAATAAAATAATTTTAGCAAGTTTAATGTTGCAATAAAGAGGGACAGCTGTGCACAGGGCATGCAATGCAATTATTTCTATCTGCCCCGCTACTTTATGGCCAAATCAATTTCAAATTATGTCAAATCTTTTGAAGAAAAGTTGTTAACACAGATTTTATTGATCTGATACTTAACAGCCTTAATTTGTGCCTCATTAGAGAACCAGGGATGTAAAACGACTGTGCTGTTGTCAATGCCACTGCATTTGCTGCTTAATGGCTTGGCAGGTACTGACATTTTAGGAGGTCACCAGGAAAGCAAATATAAATTGTTGTTTTTTAAATCAATGCTTTCAATGATTTTACATCCTCCCTCAAATCATCCGTGAAGAGGAAATATAAAGGCAAGTGCAACCCAGGGAAGTGAGATGTATACGTAGAATCCATATTATGAATTCCTGTCTGTGGAAATCAAGTGTTTGGAAAGCTCTGTCCAAAACATTCCATTTACCCGCAATTGAAAGATTATTAAATTGTCGACAGGCGCAAGAGCACATTAATGTGCATGCTATTATCCTGTGCTCAAGGGATGGTGCCTTATCTATAAAAAAAAATGAAAAGTGAATTGAGAAGATAGGTAGATGTTTATATTGCAAATAGAATACTGGTGCAAGAACATACACGGAACAACACCTTTCAATTTATTGCGTTCTGAATATAACACTTAACCAGACAGTTCTCAGTAAATATAAAAACAAGTTAAAAGGTTATGTGATAGTAAAATAAATACCAGGACATCATGAATCAAGAGGAGTGGTCTACTATCACCTGCAAAGCGAGCATACTGCTTGCCAGACCGCTCTTTATTACAGTCAGACCATGCAGGTAAACATTAGAAAATGGGGACATTAATGTAAACACAGCCATGTAGCAGTAGGACAAAAGACCGTGTGGAACTATATAGAGCCAAAGTTGGTGTCTCAGTGGAGAAAGAAAAGATGTGCTGTACATATCTAAGAGCTATTGGCAGGAGGCTATATCAACCAAAAAACTCTCTTTCTCTCTCAGAACATGCCCTGAAGAGTAGCAGGGTTCGTTGTTGATCCAGAACTATGTACCATTTTAGAATTTCCATACAGGATAAATTAACAATAATTCTAAATAGAACTTACTTACACAGCCATTAGTTATCCGGAAAACCGGGCATTCCTAAATCCCCCCAAACTACATTGGAGACCTCTGCTCTAAAAGATTCTTTACATTGGAATTATCAGGATCAATCTTTGTATTTCATATTAGCTCAGCTATGGAATGGTTGCAAGTTGAACTGACTCTCAGTTCTCTGTAATATTTATAGAACGATTTTATCAACTTTCTTAGAGATGAAAGTAAAACAAAGAATGATGTACTGAGGGTGATCTTTTTCCAACAAGGGCAGAAGCAGTTTATTTCTACTGTGCTGCATTTTCGACTACATATGTCGAAACCAGAAAGGTAATATTATTACAATTATTTAATCAATGTTTTCAATCAGACCTGATCTGTTAAGGAGACTATTTAAGTTAGTGTTATACTTGTCTTACGGCAGAAAAATGGGCCTGATTTACAAAGATTTGTTTTTTGATTATTGCTTGCTAGTTTTAAGTCTGTCCTAAACCAGGCATAAACATTTATAAATAAATTAAGACAATCTTTATTGGATTATGCTTATTAAACTTCGCGATGCCTGAAAAATTACTTAGTAAATTAGTACACCAGGCTAGAATATTCCTGGTAGTTTCAATTGCAACAAGTTGTCTGTGTTGCATATTTTCTAGTAAAATTTTTGTAAGTACACATACATTTTCCAAAATTCCATAGGCGTATATTAAAATTCATTGTGCTTTTCTGTGAGAAAGCAAATCTTTTTTCTGTAAAATGTTTTTATTCAATTTTAACCCCTTCATTGCCAGGCCTTTTCCCCTGAGGTGCCAGGCCTTTTTTCCGGCTATTTGGGGCAGTTCGCGTTTAGGCCCTCATAACATTTTGTCCACATGAGCTCCCTACGCCAAATTTGCGTCCTTTTTGTCCAACATCCTATGGATTCTAGAAGTACCCAGAGTTCATGTGTTCCCCTGACGGATACTAAGAAATTAGCCAAAATACAGTGAAAATTTCGTTTTTCTTCCAAAAAAATGGGGAAAAAGGGCTGCAGAAGAAAGCTTGTGTTTTTTCCCCCTGAAAATTACATCAACAAAGGGTTTGCAGTGGTAAAATCACCATCTTCCCAGCTTTCAGGAACAGGCAAACTTGAATCAGAAAAATACATTTTTCAACACAATTCTGGCATTTTACTGGGACATTCCCCATTTTCACTATTTTTTGTGTGCTTTTAGTCTCCTTCCAGTTAGTGACAGAAATGGATGTGAAATCAATGCTGGATCCTGGAAAGCCAAACATTTCTGAAATGTAGACACAATTCTGAATTCACCAAGGGGTCATTTGTGTAGATCCTACAAGGTTTTCCTACAGAAAATAACAGCTGAAATAAAATATTGAAATTGAGGTACAAAAACAGCCATTTTTCTCCATGTTTTACTCTGTAACTTTTTCCTGTGATATCAGATTTTTAAAAGCAATATACTGTTATGTCTGTTGGACACTTCTGGTTGCGGAGATATATAGAGCTTGTAGGTTCATCAAGAACCCTAGGCACCCATTGGCAATAAATGAGCTGCACCTTGCAATGGGTTTTCATTCTATACCGGGTACATAGCAATTCATTTTCTGAAATATAAAGAGTGAAAAATATGTATCAAGGAAACCTTTGTATTTCCCAAATGGGCACAAGATAAGGTGTTGAGAAGCAATGGTGATTTGCACATCTCTGAATTCCGGGGTGCCCATACTAGCATGTGAATTACAGGGCATTTCTCAAATAGACGTTTTTTTTACACACTGTCTTACATTTGGAAGGAAAAATGTAGAGAAAGACAAGGGACAATAACACTTGTTCTGCTATTCTGTGTTTCCCCAAGTCTCCCGATAAAAATGGTACCTCACTTGCGTGGGTAGGCCTAATGCCCACGACAAGAAACGCAACATGGACACATCACATTTTTACATTGAAAACTGATGTGTTTTTTGGCAAGTGCCTAGATGTGGATTTTGATCTCTAGCTCTGCCGGCACCTAGGAAAACCTGCCAAACCTGTGGATTTTTGAAAACTAGATACCTAGAGGAATCCAAGATGGGGTGACTTGTAGGGTTCTCACCAGGTTCTGTTACCCAGAATCCTTTGCAAACTTCAAAATTTGGCAACAAAAAAACACTTTTCCCTCACATTTCAGTGACAGAAGGTCTGGAATCTGAGAGGGGCCACAAATTTCCTTCCACCCAGCATCCCCCCAAGTCTCCAGATAAAAATGGTACCTCACTTGTGTGGGTAGGCCTAGTGCCTGCAAAAGGAAACACCCCCAAAAACTATGTGGACACATCAAAATTATCAAATACAAAACTACCTGTTTTTGTGGGGGGTGGGGAGGCACCTGCGTTTTTGGTCTTTGGCTCAGCAGCTGTATAGGGAACCAACCAAACCCAAACATTTCTGAAAACTAGACACCTGAGGGAGTCCAGGGAGGTGTGACTTGCGTGGATCCCCCAGTGTTTTCTTACCCAGAATCCTCAGCAAACCTCAAATGTAGCTGAAAAAACAATTTTTTTTTCACATTTCTGTGGGATCACCGCACCGGGACTAAGGGCCAGATGTACGAACCGTTTTGCATGGCGCAAACTGCGAAAATCGCAGTTTGCGCCATGCAAAACAGCCATCGCAATGCACATTCCCATTTTGCGAGCTGGTACCGACTCGCAAAATGGGGAATGCGATTTGCAAATAGGAAGGGGTGTTCCCTTCCTATTTGCGACTCACACCGCAATTCGCAGTTAGCACCCACTTTAAATGGGTGCTAACTCATTCGCAAAAGGGAAAGGGTTCCCATGTGAATGTCACCCAAAATATTTTTTCAGAGCAGGCAGTGGTCCAATGGACCACTGCCTACTCTGAAAAAACGAAACCAAATGGTTTCATTTTTTCTTTTGTAATGCAACTTGTTTTCCTTTAAGGAAAACGGGCTGCATTACAAAAAAAAAACTGATTTATTGAAAAAGCAGTCACAGACATGGAGGTCTACTGTCTCCAGCAGGCCACCATCCCTGTGAGTGCAGGGAATCACAAGGGGGTCGCAAATTGTGACCCACCTCATTAATATTAATGAGGTGGGTCTCTGCGACCCACTTGCGATTCGTAGTAGGTGTCTGAGACGCCATTCTGGATTTGAATTTGCGAATCGAAAATTCGTATATTGCTACATCTGGCCCAAAGTTCCTACCACCCAATGTTCCCCTCAGTCTCCCAGTAAAAATGATACTTACTATAGGTGGGCCAAGTGCCTGTGACAGGGAAGAGCCAAAAACATGTCAAAACCGAGGGGGAACCAAAGCAGATCCAAAAGGGCAGTTTGAAAAAAAAGATTTTTAGACTGACAAGTGGGGCAGAATGTTTATCGGTATAGATGAGACAGTGCCGGGTGATGGGCATTTTGTGGATTCCTGCAGATTCCAGAAGGTTCCATCACAAAAATGTGGGAAAAATGTGTGGTTTCCAGCAAAGTTGGAGGTTTGCAGGGCATTGTGGGTAAGAAAATGGTGCGGTGTGCATGTGAAGCACACCACCCTGGACTCACCCAGATGTTTAGTTTTCAGATGTGTCTAGGTCCTGTGGATTTTCTTAATGGCAGCGTCCCACAGTCCAAAAAGTGCAGCCCTCACCATTTCAAGTGGGCTGATTTTGAGAGTTAGCCAAGCTCTCATGGCCCAAATGTAAAACCAAAACCCAAAATAATCAAATGTCCTCTTGCTTGCCGTGGGATAAAATGTTTTAGTGTGCGGGAGAAGAGCTGAAAGACTGTTACCCCTTTCAGTTGGGGTGGGGGCATTAACATGCCTATATTGATTGGTAGCCACCACCCCACTATTTTCTTTTTAACTTCCCTGGCATCTAGTAGGTTTTCTGCCCCCCCAGGAGTGAATCGGGGGTAATTGCCCCATCTGCCCACCGGTGGGCAGAACAACTTTGGTCCCATTTATTTGGGGTGGGGGTATGGCCATACCCCCACCCACTTTTTTTGAAAAAAAAAAATCTTCTCTGGTGGGCTTGTTGCCTTGGGTGCAGATGGGCCTTCCAAAAATAGGCCGATCTGCACCCAACAGTAATGTTTCCCCATGGGGAGCAACCCTTGCCCAAGGGGCTGCCCCCAAAGCAAAACACACATACACACACACCAATCCCTGGTGCCTAAGTGGTTTCTGCCCCCTCCCCAGGGGCAGATCGGCCTAATACACATAGGCCGAAATGGGCAGAAAAAAAATCCCCCCCCTGTCGAATGAACCTTTCTTAAGGGGTCGCTCCCCTCACGTGAAACTGGCCTAAAAACAAAAAAATCCCTGGTGTTTAGGGGTTTCTGCCCCCCTTGGAGGCAGATTGGGCTAATAAAAATAGGCCGATCTGCCCCTAAGGTGGGAAGAAATTGCCTAAAGTTGATTTTGCCCCCCTGGGGAACGACTGTTGCCTAAAGGGTCGCTCCCCACGTATAAAAAAATAAAACAAACAAAAAAATAAATTATCCCTGGTGCCTAGAGGTTTCTGCCCCCCCTGGGGGCAGATCGGACTAATTAAAATAGGCTGATCTGCCCCCCGGGGGGGCAGAAACGGCATCAAGAAATTTGCCCCCTCCGCCCCAGGGGTGCGACCCTTGCATAAGGGGTCGCTCCTCTCACGTGAAACTGACTAAAAACTAAAAATCCCTGGTGTCTAGTGGTTTCTGCCCCCTGGAGGCAGATTGGCCCAATAAAAATATGCTGATCAGCCCACAAGGGGAGCAGAAATGGCCTAAAATAAATTTTGCCCCCAGGGGAGCGACCCTTGACTAAGGGGTCGCTCCCCACATATAAAAAAATAAAAGGAAAAAAAAAATCCCTGGTGTCTAGTGGTTTCTGCCCCCCTGGGGGGCAGATCGTCCTAATTATAATAGGCCGCTCCCCTTATTCAATAATAAAATTGTTTTAAAAACTCCCTGGTGCACCGCAATCGAGCAGCAGAAACGCTGAGAAAGATATCAAAGGAAAGGAAAGGCCTTTCCTTTACTTTGATGCCTTTCGTACCCCCTCTACGTGCAGGGGAAGTCTCTGATGAGGTCAGCAGGCTATCGCACGCTGACGTCATCATACGCCACGGGGGAGAATGGGGGGTGGGGGTGGAAGGGAAAGCGATTCCCCTTCCATCCCAGCATTGGGGAAAGGGACGCTTCCCCCGAGGGCCCCTACCAGGACGTAACAGTTACGCCCTGGGCACCCAAGCAGTGCTGCTCAGGACGTAACCGTTGTGTCCTGGGCACCCAAGAGGTTAAGCAAATAATACAAACAAACACCAACATGTATCCAGAACATAAACAAAGAGCAACCCAGGTGAGCAAGAACATAGCAGACATCATCTGTTGTAGATTACAGACATCATAACAGCTTATATATAGCACAACTCTGTCTAGTTGAAGGCTGTTCTCACAGGAAACCGGGGGGCCATCAGACACATCATCCATTATCTCTAGGCCAAACACCCCCTGTTTTTGTAGGTAACTTTTTCTGCACTCATATATAAATCCATCCCAGATCTCCATTCTGAGAAGGATGGTCCTTCAGGTGACTCCCAATGTCTTTCTTCATCTCTTTTGGTGACCACCAGGCCAAGGTTACAGAAAAGAAGTTTTGTCCATTGTGTATCCATATCATTAGGTATGTCAAGGAGAATATACTTGGGATCAGGGGTATTGTTGCCAAGACCACTCCACGTAACTCCCCAAATACCAGTTGCCAATATCAGTGGATGTTCAGGCATGACCACAGTATGTGTAAGAAATTCCCTCTTGGTTCCCCACAACTCAAGCATTCCGGAGACACTGCCCTCCCCATTTTATGTAATCTTACTCGATCAAAGTGAACTCAGTAAAGGATGCTGAATTGAATTAGCCACAGCCTAGCCCAAATGGCCACTTCCTTTGGATGCATCAATGCGGCCTCCCAATCAAGGTCTTCCAACTCCCCTTCTTTCAGTTTCCACTTGGCCCTGACCTTCCCCAGGGAGTCAGGTACATTATTATTAATAGATTTGTAGGTAAAAGAGATAGCCTTTTCATCTTGTGCCTCCAGCAATAATCTCCCTTCCAGGGGGACATATTCAGGAAGATTTGGGTCAATATCTCCCGCTCTTCATGCATGGTATAGTAGTATACATTGAAAGTACTATGGGGGTCATTCTGACCTCGGCGGTAAAAGTCGCTTACCGCCGGCCAGAAGGCCGCCATAACACCGCTGCGGCCGTGGTAAACCGCCACGGTCATTCTGACCCGCAACTGGCAAACCGCCAAAAACCCGACATCCACAAAAGTCCGCCACACCAAAGGTCAGCGGGAAACTGGCGATGACCAAACCTCCACCGTCACGCCAACAGAAATACGCCCATACCATTCCGACCCACAAATCTCTGCAGCGGTCTTTCAACCGCGGTATTCCATTGGCGGTACACACCGCCGCGGTCAAAATACACACACCTTTACAAAACACAACCACATTGGATAATTCAAAATACACATACCTGAGACACATACACACACCACTCCCACACACCCAATTAAATATAAAACACACACCCACAAACCCTTACGACCACAATTGCGAGTGAAGGAAAGAGAGAGAGAGAGCACAGCATAGAGTACACCATCACACAGAGGCAAATCACAACATCAGCCACACAATTTCCACGCACAAAACACCATACACCACCACACTCACCACACTCTACAACACATACACCACCCCTCACCTCATCCACACCACCCCATGGCACCCCAAAGACACCCCAGGTTCTCTGACGCAGAACTCAGGGTCATGGTGGAGGAAATAGTTAGTGTAGAGCCCCAGCTCTTCGGGGCACAGGTGCAGCACACCACCATTGCCAGGAAGATGGAGCTATGGCAAAGAATAGTGGACAGGGTCAACGCTGTGGGACAGCATCCACGCAATCGGGACGACATCAGGAAGCGGTGGAACGACCTACGGGGGAAGGTGCGTTCCATGGTATCAAGGCACAACATTGCGGTGCAGAAGACTGGCGGCGGACCCCCACCTACTCCCCCAGAATTCACAGCATGGGAGGAGGAAGTCTTGCACATCCTGCATCCTGAGGGCCTCGCAGGAGTAGGCGGAGGAATGGACTCTGGTAAGTCAAATCTTCACTACTCCATTCCCCCCACCCCACCTGCATGCCAAATCATACCCCCACCCTCACCCCCACCCCCATCACACCAACTCCTTGCAAATGGCTCACCATCACATCCCACCCATCCCAAAACCTAGCCCTGCGTACGTCCCCAAAGCATGGACACCCATCCCCAAAGCATGCCCACTGCACACACCCATCACCCCCACAAGCCACCGTCACAAAAGCCCCCACAAGGGAATGCCAGCACTGGGGGACACGGCCACCCACCCATTACACGAAATGCCACACACAGAAGCAATAACCATACTCTTATACCCCTGCAGGACCCGAACGCCACCACACCGCCACAGAGGGTCCAGAGATGTCCATCCCACCCCCAGAAGAGGCCCCCAGTGATGACAGCAGCTCTGTCTCCCTGGACCCTGATGACCAGCCCGGCTCATCGGGGACCTCGGGACAGTCGGTTCCCCACAGACAGCCACAGGCTACACCTGACCTAACCCCCTCTGGGAACACCAGCACAGCTCCCACCCAGCGGGCCCATGCCTCTGTCCCCAGGACACGTCAATCAGCGGTGTGTCCACCACTACAGGGCACCCAGGTTGACCCACCACCCCAACAACAACAGGGACCTGGGGGCAGTGGTAGTGGGCACACCATCCAGGGGACAGAGGCCCAGGGAAACAGGGGAACTGGGAGGGCTGCTGTGCGACAGGGGGGGGGACAGGCCCAGGGAACCGACTCTCCAAGAGGCCCTCTCCTCCATCATGGGAGCATACCACCACTCCCAGGAGACGATGGCTACGGTACTGGCCAGGTTCCAGGAGATCCAGGTCATGCAGGAGCAACAGTACATGGGGTTCAGAGAGGAACTGAGGAACATTAGTTCCGCAATGGGGACCATCGTCGTGGCCCTAAACCAGATAGTCACCACATTGCGGGACCATGTGGCACCACAAAGGGCCCCTGTCACTAGCCTGGACCAGGAATAGCCTACCACCTCCGCCGGCGCTAGTGGACAGGAGGCCCCCACACAACGACAGGCCACCAGAACCCCACCTCCTGCAGAAGAAGAACCACCCCGCAAGCGGAACCTGAGATCTCACAAGAAGACAGAGTAGGATGCCAAGACCCCCGCCAGCAAACGATACCCCCTGATGTCATTCAACTGTCCTACATTGTCACCCTGTCCAACCTTGAACTGCCCCTGCTCCATCCTTCCACAGGCATATGGACAATGCACCTGTGCGACTGAGAACTGGACTCTGCCATGGACATTACTCCACCATCACCCATCCCCGTTTTACAATCATGTTCCTTAAATTTAGCACTTTAATTAAATCACTTCTTGCACTAAAAAAATCTGGAGTCTGCTTGTATTTTGAACAAATGTATTAGACATAACGGTGCCAACATGTTCAGTTACATTGTGATGACAACATACCACTGTCACACAGCTGTAGTCCATGGGCAAACAAAGCAGAGGTCACGCAGTGGGGCCCACACCTCTGAAAACGGAAGGGAAAGTCACAACTCAGTTAACAGGAACTGGGGGGGAACTCAGACAGTAGAGAGGCAGGAGACTTTAAGTAAATGTAAAATGGCGTGGTTGATTCGTACCTGTGTGCTACTGAAAATACTGTTGTATCACTGTATCCCTGTTGTCTGTGTCGTCCCCGTCGTCCTCCTCCTCTTCACTCTCCACAGGCTCCACAGCTGCTACAACACCACCATCTGGACCATCCTCCTGCAGGAAAGGCACCTGGCGTCGCAAAGCCAGGTTGTGAAGCATACAGCAGGCCACGATGATATGGCACACCTTCTTTGGTGAGTACATTAGGGATCCCCCTGTCATATGCAGGCACCTAAACCTGGCCTTCAGGAGGCCGAAGGTTCTTTCTATAATCCTCCTAGTTCACCCATGGGCCTCATTGTAGCGTTCCTCTGCCCTTGTCCTGGGATTCCTCACTGGGGTAAGTAGCCACGACAGGTTGGGGTAACCAGAGTCACCTATTAGCCACACACGGTGTCTCTGTAGCTGTTCCATCACATAAGGGATGCTGCTATTTCGCATGATGTACGCGTCATGCACTGACCCAGGGAACTTGGCATTTACATGGGAGATGTACTGGTCAGCCAAACAGACCACCTGGACATTCATAGAATGATAACTTTTTCTGTTCCTGTACACCTGCTCACTTCCACTGGGGGGAACCAAGGCCACATGGGTCCCATCAATGGCACCAATGATGTTGGGGATATGTCCAAAGGCATAGAAATCACCCTTCACTGTAGCCAAATCGGCCACCTCAGGGAAAACAATGTAGCTCCGCATGTATTTCATCAGGGCAGACAACACTCTGGACAAAACCTTAGAAAACATAGGCTGAGACATCCCTGATGATATGGCCACTGTTGTTTGGAATGATCCACTTGCCAAAAAATGGAGTACTGACAGAACCTGCACCAGAGGGGGAATCCCTGTGGGTTGGCGAATGGGGGACATCAGGTCTGGCTCCAGCTGGGCACACAGTTCCTGTATAGTGGCTCGGTCAAGTCTGTATGTAAGTATGACATGTCTTTCTTCCATTGTCGATAGGTCCACCAGCGGTCTGTACACAGGAGGATTCCTCCATCTCCTCGCAAGTCCCAGCGGACGGTGCCTAGGAAGGACAACATGGAGCACATAGTCAAGCAACCCACAGGTACGTAACCACAGCTTGCACAGTACACGCTTCACTATGCATTGAATGGCTTGTATGAGTGGCAATGCAAGGCCTAGGCCTGTGTGACGCCGTAGAAATTCAGCCATGTGGGCCCTTGAAATGGCGGCTGCCTGACCTGTGAAGTGTGACAATGGGATGTGAGGTCAATGCGCTGGCGTGGCACACCGTGGCGGTAGGCGGTCGAAGACCGCGGCGCAAAGCAGCATTGGTTAACATTGAACCCTATGGGTCTCAGGAGCCAATGACAATGTGTGCCGGCGGTCGCGGTACGCACCGCCGCGGTATGCACCGCCGCGGGCGTGTCCGCCATTTTCTACTTGCTTAATCACTCGAGACCTGATCATCCACAGGAGAGGACCTATACTGCAAGTGCTGCTGTGAACTCGGACTGGAAGAGACAATGGCTGCTGCGACTGGGTAAAGGGCCCCTGCCTTCACATCTGAGGAATTGGATAAACTTGTTGATGGGGTCCTCCCCCAGTATGTGCTACTCTACGGTCCTCCAGACCAACAGGTAAGTACACTGGGAGCACATAGTATGGGCTATGCCTGTGTTGAGTGGGGTGGATGTAAGATGGTGGGGAGGGGAGCGAATGAGGAGTGCAACGCACGACAGATGAGAGCATGTGCCACATGGCAAGGTTGGGGAGGGGGGGCCGCGCACATCGACCATGCAGAAAAGTGATGATATTTATTTTTCAACCCTGTACATGTCACATAGGTCAGCGCCCATCAGAAGATCGACATTTGGCGTGCCATCGCCAAGGACGTCCGGGCCCTGGGGGTCCACAACAGACGGGGCACCCACTGCCGCAAGAGGTGGGAGGACATCTGCCGCGGGAGCAGAAAGACCGCCGAGGCTCTGCTGGGGATGGCCTCCCAACGTAGGAGGGGTGCCAGTCGTCAATTGACCCCCCTGATGTCCCAGATCCTGGCGGTGGCCTACCCCAATTTGGATGGGCGCGTGAGGACATCACAGCAGACACAAGGGGGTGAGTATCAGCACATTCCGTTATATTAGCGCACAGTGGAGGCATCTGGGTGGGGGAGGAGGGCTGTGACTATCTCTAGGCCAGGGCGGTTTCTGTAGGCTAGGCCCCTTCCTTAGACATGGCCCTGTGCCCCCGCCCCCCACCTCTGTAGGGTGCTAAGTACAGCTATCCATGGCCCGGGCTCACCTATGTGTGCATTTGTCGTCCATAGACTTGTAGGCCAAGTCACTATAATTGAGTAGTGTACCCCGAGTGCGCGGCGTAGTGCAGGGGGCTTCTGTGTCTGTCCTCTCAGCCAACGGTGCCGCCAATGCATGTACTCAACATGTCTTTCTTTCTTCTCCCCCCCCCTTTTTTTGGTTTTCCTGTTCATGTGTGCATTAGCATCATCAGGCGGAGGAGAAGTAGCATCGGCGCACGAGGGAGCTGCATCTCACATGGCCCCGGAGGGCCCTGCAACCGACTCGGAGTTAACCAGTGAGACGGAGGGCGAGGGGGGCTCCACAACGGGGACCCGTGGAGACGTCAGCGACACCGACACGTCCTCGGAAGGGAGCTCCCTTGTGGTGGCGGCAACATCCGTGCCCACCGCAACAACAGGTACAGCCGCCACCCAGCGCACCAGCTCCGCCCTCCCAGCAGCCCCTCAGCTTCCGCCCCGTGCCCGCTCGGGAAGGAAGCCGGCCATCTCCTTCGCCCCTGGCACCTCAGGTCCTGCCCCAGTTACCCCTGCTGCCCTCAGTGCAGAGATCATTGACTTCCTCCAGACGCTCATTGTTGGGCAGTCTACCCTTTTGAATGCCATCCAGGGGGTAGAAAGGGAGGTGCATCGGAGCAATGCATACCTGGAGGGCATTCATTCGGGTCAGGCTGCCCATCAGCGATCGTTCAACGCTCTGGCCTCAGCACTGACGGCAGCAATTGTCCCTGTCTCTAGCCTCCCCCCTCCAACTTCCTCAACCCAGTCCCACTCCCCTGTTCCTCTGCCTATTCCAAACACACCTACAGACCAGCCTGCACACACCTCAACACCCAAGGGCAGCTCATACAGACATAAGCACAACAGATCACACAAGCATTCACCCAAGCAACATCCACATGCAGACATGCCAACAGCCACTGCCTCCTCTGTGTCCCCCTCCTCCTCGTCTCCCTCCTCCCTCCCTGTGACGTCTCCACTCACACCTGCATGCACACCACCATCAGCCACTACGTCCATCACCACCACACCCACCAGAACAGTCCGCACATGTGCAGTCACCACCCCCACTGCCATTTACACGTCCCCTGTGTCCTCTCCCAGTGTGTCTGTCACTCCCTCTTCCAAGCCACACAAACGCCGGCAGCCACCCACCCAACAGCCATCCACCTCACCACAGCCTCCAGCACAAGCACCTGCACCCAAAGACAGCACACTTGACTCTCCTACAACCACATCCTCTTCCTCCACTCCCATACCCACTGCACCTACCCTTCCCATTGCTCCTAAAAAGTTGTTCCTCTCCAAAATTAACCTCTTTGCATCACCTGACCCACCCCCTCCATCTCGTAAGAGTCCAAACAGCACCTCAGCCACCACAAGCCCTGCACCTACTAGGACCATCATTCAGGGCTATTGGAGTCCACCAGCTCCTAGGGCAGGAACATCGGCCAGCAGCAAGGGGACAGCCAGCCCACCCCCTGGGAAAAGAACCAAAAAAGGGAAGGGCCGGCGCAACAGGCCTGAGACGGCTGCCCCCAAGGACACCACCCTTGCACCGTCACCTGGCCCATCCACAAAGGGAGGCAAGGGCCCCAGAGATTCGGCCAAGGGGGGCAAGGGCAGCAGGGCGGACAAGTCCGGCAGCAGGCGAGCTGCCCAGGAGGGCCCCACCAGCCCCATTTGGGGTGTGACGGAGGACACCCATGGGCCCAGGAGTCCAGCACAGGAGGGCCCCGCAAGCGATAGGTCGGATGGCGATTGAGCGGGAATAATTGCCCAGATCTGGTTCCCTAGGAACACAAGACAAGCACCGCTGAACAGGGCCCGCCGTGAGAAGCACCGCTGAACAGGGCCCCGCCAAGAGAAGCACCGCTGAACAGGGCCCCGCCGTGAGAAGAACCGCTGAACAGGGCCCCGCCGTGAGAAGCACCGCTGAACAGGGCTCCGCCGTGAGAAGCACCGCTGAACAGGGCCCCGCCGTCTCTGCACCGCTCCGCTGGACCCTTCCTGTCAAGCACCGCTCCGCTGGGCCCTTCCTGTCAAGTACCGCTCCGCTGGGCCCTTCCTGTCAAGCACCGCTCCGCTGGGCCCCGCCATCTCTGCACCGCTCCGCTGGGCCCCTCCTGTCAGGCACCGCTCCGCTGGGCCCTTCATCTCAAGCACCGCTCCGCTGGGCCCTTCCTGTCAAGCACCGCTCCGCTGGGCCCTTCCTGTCAAGCACCGCTCCGCTGGGCCCTTCATCTCAAGCACCGCTCCGCTGGGCCCCGCCGTCTCTGCACCGCCCCGCTGGGCCCCTCCTGTCAAGCACCGCTCCGCTGGGCCCTTCCTGTCAAGCACCGCTCCGCTGGGCCCTTCCTGTCAAGCACCGCTCCGCTGGGCCCTTCATTTCAAGCAACGCTCCGCTGGGCCCCGCCGTCTCTGCACCGCTCCGCTGGGCCCCTCCTGTCAAGCACCGCTCCGCTGGGCCCTTCCTGTCAAGCACCGCTCCGCTGGGCCCTTCCTGTCAAGCACCGCTCCGATGGGCCCTTCATCTCAAGCACCGCTCCGCTGGGCCCTGCCGTCTCTGCACCGCTCCGCTGGGCCCCTCCTATCAAGCACCGCTCCGCTGGGCCCTTCATCTCAAGCACCGCTGGCCCATTGGCAGGGCCGGATCTGTGTCGGGCAGGGCTTCACGAAGCACTCTGGGCACCATGCCTCCTCCATAACCAGTGGAGTCTGTAATCCACCTGATGGACTGTGGCTTTGCACTCCCCAGGATGGTACAGTGGGCAATCCACCCACTGTAGAGACTTGAGAGACTGTGGCTTTGCACTCCCCAGGATGGTACAGTGGGCATGGAGGCCCCTCGTGGATCTGGCGTCGTGGACTCATGTGGCTGAGGTGCCCCCCCTTCCCTTCCCCCTGAGGTGCCTGTGGTTTTATTATCTGATGCCCCAGCAGTGTTCTCTCCAATGTAATCGGGTCTCGTGTGTGGGCTTTGCCCATGTGTTTATGCACATTGGCCCACGAACAATGGCATGTAGCCAATATGTGCCGGACTTTTGGACTATGTATACATTGTTCATGTTGTGATTTATTTATTTTATAAATTTCATATTTCACTTAAGTTCAAATATGCTTTAATATACTTCTATTTTAATCATCATTTTATTGTGTCTTTGAATTATTCCGGGGGGTTTAGGGGGTGTAACTCTGACTTGTTGCTCTGCATTGGTGTGTGGGGATTTGGGGGGGTGGGGGGTGTCGCGTATGTGTGTGCCCGTAATCTTTTCTCCTCCCCCCTCCCCTGTGTCGTAGGTGCAGTACTCACCGTTGTCTCCTGCGGCGGCGTTCGTGCTCCTGGTAGAGGAGCATAGACAATCGCTGGTAGGATGTTTAATTCGGGTTCCATGCTGTCCAGATTCCTCGTGGAGTGTATAGAGGTGAGCGTTTTCCCGTTCGTGGTCTGTTTCCGCCGTGTTTTTATCGGCGGGGCTCCCACCCCGGAAAAGGTGGCGGATTGGTGGGTCGTGATAGGGTGGGCGGTATATTGTCTGCCGCCTGTCTGTTGGCGGTGACCGCCGCGCTGTTTGTTTGCCCCGCCGTGGCGGTCGGAGTGTTAAAGTGGCGGCATGTGTTAGCGGTTCCCGCCAGGGTCAGAATTCCATTTTTTTTACCGCCTGCCTGTTGGCGGGTTGGCCGCCACTTTAACACCGACCGCCAGGGTTGGAATGACCCCCTATATGTCTCGGAGGTCATAATCTCTCTGGAGAGATTGGAAGGACATAAAGTCCCCATTCTCTATGAGATCCTCCACTTTGGAGATACCGATGAGATCCCAGGCCTGGACGCCTTGGTCAGGTGATCTTATAAGCCCATCCTATATATTAACCTCTTAGCTGCTGGGCCTTTCTCCCCCCCCCCCCCTCAGCCCCCCCCCCCCCTCCAGTGCTGAGCCCTTTTTTGGCTATTTGGGGTAGTTCGTGCTTAGGCCTTAATAACTTTTTGTCCACATAAGCTATCCACACCAAATTTGCGTTCTTTTTTTCCAACATCCTAGGGATTCTAATGGTACCCAGAGTTTGTGGTTTCCCCTGGAGGAGACCAAGAAATTAGCCAAAATACAGTGAAAATTGTGTTTTTTTTAAAAAAAATGGGGAAAAAGGGCTTCTGAAGAAGGCTTGTGGTTTTTTCCATGAAAATGCCATCAACAAAGGGTTTCTGGTGCTGAAATCACCATCTTCCCACCTTTCAGGAACGGGCAGACTTGAATCAGAAAACCACATTTTTCAACACAAATTTGGCATTTTACTGGGACATACCCCATTTTTACTATTTTTGGTGCTTTCAGCCTCCTTCCAGTTAGTGACAGGAATGGGTGTGAAACCAATGCTGGATCCCAGAATGCTAAACATTTCTGGAAACTAAACAAAATTCTGAATTCAGCAAGGGGTCATTTGTGTAGATCCTACAAGGTTTTCCTACAGAAAATAACAGCTGAAATAAAAAAATATTGAAATTGAGATGAAAACAACAGCCATTTTTCTTTATGTTTTACTCTGTAACTTTTTCCTGCGATGTCAGATTTCTGAAAGCAATATACTGTTTTGTCTGCTGGACTCTTTTGGTTGCGGGGATATAAAGGGCTTGTAGGTTCATCAAGAACCCTAGGTACCCAGAGCCAATAAATGAGCTGCACCCTGCAGTTGGTTTTCATTCTATACTAGGTATACAGCAATTCATTTGCTGAAATATGAAGAGTGAAAAATAGGTATCAAGAAAACCTTTGCATTTCCAAAATGGGCTGAAGATAAGGTTTTGAGGAGCAGTGGTTATTTGCACATCTCTGAATTCCGGGGTGCCCATACTAGCATGTGAATTGCAGGGCATTTCTCAAATAGACGTCTTTTTTACACACTCTCTTATATTTGGAAGGAAAAAATGTAGAGAAAGATAAGGGGCAATAACACTTGTTTTGCTATTCTATGTTCCCCCGAGTCTCCCGATAAAAACAATACCTCACTTGTGTGGGTAGGCCCAGCGCCCGCGACAGGAAATGCCCCAAAACACAACGTGGACACATCACATTTTTTTGACAGAAAACAGAGCTGTTTTTTGCAAAGTGCCTAGCTGTGGATTTTGGCCTTCAGCTCAGCCGGCACCTAGGGAAACCTACCAACCCTGTGCATTTGTGAAAACTAGAGACCTAGGGGAATCCAAGATGGGGTGACTTGTGGGGCTCTGACCAGGTTCTGTTACCCAGAATCCTTTGCAAACCTCAAAATGTGGCTAAAAAAACACGTTTTCCTCTCATTTCGGTGACAGAAAGTTCTGGAATCTGAGAGGAGCCACAAATTTCCTTACACCCAGCGTTCCCCCAAGTCTCCCGATAAAAATGATACCTCACTTGTGTGGGTAGGCCTAGCGCCCACGACAGGAAATGCCCCAAAACACAACGTGGACACATCACATTTTTTGACAGAAAACAGAGCTGTTTTTTGCAAAGTGCCTACCTGTAGATTTTGGCCTCTAGCTCAGCCGGCACATAGGGAAACCTACCAAACCTGTGCATTTTTTAAAACTAGAGACCTAGGGGAATCAAAGAAGGGGTGACTTGTGGGGCTCTGACCAGGTTCTGTTACCCAGAATCCTTTGCAAACCTCAAAACATGGCTAAAAAAACACGTTTTCCTCACATTTCAGTGACAGAAAGTTCTGAAATCTGAGAGGAGCCACAAATTTCCTTCCACCCAGCGTTCCCCCAAGTCTCCCGATAAAAATGATACCTCACTTGGGTGGGTAGGCCTAGCGCCCGCGACAGGAAATGCCCCAAAACACAACGTGGACACATCCCATTTTTTGACAGAAAACAGAGCTGTTTTTTTCAAAGTGCCTACCTGTAGATTTTGGCCTCTAGCTCAGCCGGCACATAGGGAAACCTACCAAACCTGTACATTTCTGAAAACTAAAGACCTAGGGGAATCCAAGATGGGGTGACTTGTGGGGCTCTGACCAGGTTCTGTTAACCAGAAAACTTTGCAAACCTCAAAACGTGGCTAAAAAAACAAATTTTCCTCACATTTCAGTGACAGTTCTGAAATCTGAGAGGAGCCACAAATTTCCTTCCACCCAGCGTTCCCCCAAGTCTCCCGATAAAAATGATACCTCACTTGTGTGGGTAGGATTAGCGCCCGCGACAGGAAATGCCCCAAAACACAACGCGAACACATCCCATTTTTTGACAGAAAACAGAGCTGTTTTTTTCAAAGTGCCTACCTGTAGATTTTGGCCTCTAGCTCAGCCGGCACCTGGGGAAACCTAGCAAAACAGCACATTTTTTAAAACTAGAAACCCAGGGGAATCCAAGATAGGGTGACTTGTGGGGCTCTGACCAGGTTCTGTTACCCAGAATCCTTTGCAAACCTCAAAACGTGGCTAATAAAACACATTTTCCTCACATTTTAGTGACAGAAAGTTCTGAAATCTGAGAGGAGCCACAAATTTCCTTCCACCCAGCGTTCCCCCAAGTCTCCCAATAAAAATGATACCTCACTTGTGTGGGTAGGCCTAGCTCCCGCGACAGGAAATGCCCCAAAACACAACGTGGACACATCCCATTTTTTGACAGAAAACAGAGCTGTTTTTTTCAAAGTGCCTACCTGTAGATTTTGGCCTCTAGCTCAGCCGGCACATAGGGAAACCTACCAAACCAGCACATTTTTGAAAACTAGAAACCCAGGGGAATCCAAGATGGGGTGACTTGTGGGGCTCTGACCAGGTTCTGTTACCCAGAATCCTTTGCAAACCTCAAAACGTGGCTAAAAAAACACATTTTCCTCACATTTTAGTGACAGAAAGTTCTGAAATCTGAGAGGAGCCACAAATTTCCTTCCACCCAGCGTTCCCCCAAGTCTCCCGATAAAAATGATACCTCACTTGTGTGGGTAGGCCTAGCGCCCGCGACAGGAAATGCCCCAAAACACAACGTGGACACATCACATTTTTTCATAGAAAACAGTGCCTACCTGTGGATTTTGGCCTCTAGCTCAGCCGGCACCAGGGGAAACCTAGCAAACCAGCGCATTTCTGAAAACTAGAAACCCAGGGGAATCCAAGATGGGGTGACTTGTGGGGCTCTGACCAGGTTCTGTTACCCAGAATCCTTTGCAAATATCACAATTTGGCCCAAAAAACACTTTTTTCTCTCATTTCGGTGACAGAAAGTTCTGGAATCTGAGAGGAGACACAAATTTCCTTCCACCCAGCATTCCCCCAAGTCTCCCGATAAAAACGGTACCTCACTTGTGTGGGTAGGCCTGGTGCCCGCGACAGGAATAGATCACACAACGGTCAATGTTGGTCCTTACATGAGGCAGCTGTTGACCCTGGGGTGATCAATTCCTGACGCAGGCACTAGGTGTAGGCACTCAAGTGGGGTAGTGTTTTTATCAGGACAGGTGAGGAGTCACTGGGTGGTAGGAATTTTGTGGATCCCAGTATATTCCTGTAGTTTGTGTGACAGAAATGCGAGAAAAATAGAGTTTGTATTCAACATTTCAGCTTTGCAGGGTATTCTGGGTAAGAAAACTTTGGGGAATCCACACAAGTCACACCTCTGTGGACTCCCCTGAATGTCTAATTTCCAGAAATGTTTGGGTTTAGTGTGTTTCTCTATATGGCCGCCGAACCCAGGACCAAAAACCAGTTTGTTTTGCCATAGATAATTTTGATGTCTCCACAATACGATTTGGGCGGTGGAATTTGGGGCTGAACTAAATTGGGGAGCTCCCAAGAGAGCACTCTCTCTCTCTCTCTGCTTGCCGCCGCATTCACCTTCTCTCTGGGTTGGGCTAACCTACTATTACCCAGTTGCACAGACTGCTTGCGAAGGGACAGCAGGACTGTCCTCATCACCTCCCTCATAATGTACTGGAAGAAGAGTTATCGAATGGGACTCCTCCGACTGAAAAATCACTCCCAGAGTCTGCGCCATTGTCCTACCCTCAGATGCTGTCTCAGTATCTGATGTCTCAGTCTCTGATCCTATGTCAGAGCTGTCCTCTATAACCTGAGTGCCGGCAGCAGTCATCCATCAAGATGCCATCTCTGCTGTTGGCTAAACTGTTGCTCTAAAACACTAGCCTACGTAGACAGTCACAAAATCGATGGTGTGTGTGAGATATGTGCAACAGTAGAGGCCACCTTACCTGCGCTTCTTCCCTCAATCAGCACGTTCTTTCAAGACACTCAAAAAACACCTTGTCATATACCATTCGTCACAGTCTTTAGCACCTCCTGCGCCCAGTCCAACAATCATTATTGGTGCTCCCACTCCCTCCTCCTCGGATTCCCTCATTACCACCCAGCAAAAGTGCCCTTCATCTCTCCATAGCCGCCATCCACCCCGCACATACATTTCATTGGTATTATAGCGCAGGTAATGGCTGACTTTACTAATTTACTCAGCTATTTACATAAAATACAGATTTGCTCTTTGCAGTAGGCATATAAACCTTCTGCGCTTCTTTATGGCACTAAAACTGCCACTAGACAAGTCTGACCCTTTTGTAGCAGAAACACACTCACAATACTTACTTGACTTTTTTATTGCTGCCTAAAAGCTACAGTTGAAAAGCGTCAGTTGAAGTATGTGCATTGCTTTGAAGACGCAAGCTGCAACTGCAAGACAACTGGCGGCAAATCTATATATATATATATATATATATATATATATATACACACATATATATATATATATATATCACTTTTATATGTGGGTCTGGTTTTCCTGGGGGCCGATCGCAGCCCCCAGGGAAACCACACACATATTGACAAAAGTGATATATATATATATATATATATATATATATATATATATATATATATATATATCTACATAGATATATCTATAGATAGATCTATATATATATATATATATACAAATATCTATATATATCTATAGATCTATCTATAGATATATCCATGTACATAGATATATCTACATAGATATATCTAATCTATATATATATATATAGATATAAATCTTAAACAGATGGACTGATGGCCATCTGACGGCTGCACCGATCCCGTTGGTTAGATCCCAGTTATCGAAACAAATTCATATCCAGCAAGCTTAAATTCAGTTCATTAATTTATTTCTTTATACAGGTAACACAGAGTCCTGAAATATGATGTCAACGCGTTTCGGCAAAACGCCTTCTACTGGACAAATCTGGCTACAAAGCCGGCATCATTTAAATGCAAGTTAAAATCCTTCATTTATTTCCATAACAACCTAGTGTGGTCTAGAGCGGCGGCCATCTTAGAACATGCAAAGACCTATATTTAAATTCCACAATTGGTAACAGAATCACCTACATCCATTGAAATACTTTAAATAATTTAAATTAGTGCGACATAGATATCTTATATGTGTCACCTAAGAAAATCCAAATAGACAATACATATCATTGATTCATTCTGATATCGATCGTAGGTTAACTATTCAATAAATGATAATGCATGTTAATTCATCATTGAGACCACAGTTATCAATTGTTCTGGTCAACCTACATTCAATCAAATTAATCAAATGTTATTTAAAGTATAATTTTTTTGTTAAATTTATATGGAATGTATCCTTTTCTACAGGTATATATATATTTATTTATAGCTTTCTCAATTGATAGACACCATCAGCCTGTCACGAATTTTATAAATATTACAAAATGTTAAAAACCAATATAAATAATTTATTGTTATACATGAATCAATCCTTAAATTAATAAATTGTAGAAGATTAACTATAAGAAATTATTACAGGATTATTAAATAATTAATTAATTAGTCATAAAAAAAACCGATTTGTCATACAAAGATTTCTCAATATGTAATGTTTTATATATAACAACAGTCAATTGCATTATATTTATATTCAAAATCTTTTCTGTGTCATCACTGCGACCTCATATTGATAATAATAAGTTGCAATATCTAAATGACTTTCAATAAAATATGATCTAAGATCTTGAGTTGTAGTTACTCGATTAGCAATTGGCCTACAATTTCTTTTTTATTATTTATTTTATATATATAGCCAGTTGGTGCCTTACATCAAAATCATATTTGATTGTGTTATGATACTTAAATACGTCTCTAATACCTGTATATTTTGGATTAATTCTTCTCTGTCCTTATCTATATAAAGAGTGGCTCTATAAATGCATGTAATTAATCTGTATTTAAACAGGGCCTAGGCTTAAAGTGCAAAGTGCTAAGTGATAAATTAGTCATATGTGCAAAATGTGCATTTAAAGTGCAACTAAGTGTTAAAGAACTATAGTATTAATCAAAAAGATTTTGTTTGTTTCTTTCTCTTTAGTCCTATATCCCATATGTATATATATGTTAATTCAATTTTCTACGTTTCTTAAGTTACAAGGAAGGTATGATCCTAAGGCCAATTACAAAAAGAAACATATATAATCATGAAAATGGCAATTTTTCTACAAAGTTCCTAAAGCTTCAGTTGGGGATAAAAATAAATATAGGTTCATAAATAGTTACCCTTTTAAATTTTATGATGGTTATAACCTTCTCATCTACCTTCATAAACATGATAATAGTGGGATGATATCATATTCACAGTTATGTTTACAGAATTAAAGAACATTCAGAGTTTCTTTATAAGTTCAAAAATGAATCCAATTGATGGTTATAGTATCATCTAAGATGGACATATAACTCAGCATCAAGATTGTGTCCCCAAGGAGATTCAGAGCCTAATAATAGAATCATCTTCGATTCCATTTGTCTAAGCTCTAATGTTCTATTTCCAGCTCTAGGATTGTTTTTGATGGATTTGATGCCGTAAAAAGATAATGTACTACAATCTCCTTTGTGTGTGTCCCAGAAATGTTTAGCCAAGGGATAGGTTCTATCTTGGTTTTTTATGGCTCTAAAATGGTGTAAGAATCTGACTTTTAACTTGTGAATAGTGCTCCCAATGTGTTTTTATATATAGATATATTTTTCTTAGTTGTTGTATGGTTTCCTTGGGGGCCAAAATGGCCCCTAGGGAAACCCTACAACAACTAAAAAAAATATTGCCCCCACAGGGGGTCGCCCTGCCCACGGGTGACCCCCTGTCCATTTATTTTTATTTATTTATTTTTGGGGAAGAAAAACAAAAAATGTTTCCCTTGGGGGGGGGGGGAGGGGCGCGATCACGCCCCTCCCCCCCCCAGGGGGCACCTACCTTTTTTTTTTAAAAAATGCCCCTGGGGGGTCGGCCCATTTTCCGAGGGGTCCGACCCCCCCAAGTGAAATCCCTGGCATCTAGTGGTGTTGGGGGCCAGGAAACACTTTCAGAAGGCCTCGTAAGAAAGGGAGACTCTCCCCTTTCTTACGAGGCCTTCTGAAACTGTTTCCTGGCCCCCCGATCGGAGCTGTGCTGCGATCGGGGGCCAGGAAACACTTTCCGGAAGGCCTCGTAAGAAAGGGGAGACTCTCCCCTTTCTTACGAGGCCTTCCCGAACGTAGGGAAGGCCGTTTTCCCCCATTGGAGCAGGAAGCGGCCGCAAGGCTGCTTCCTGCTCCGATGGGGAAACCAACTTTGTAATGTCAGCGCGCCGCGAGGCGGGTGGGGGGCGGGGGGGAGATACGGAAGCTTCTGTGTCTCCCTGGGATGTAAAAAAAAAAGAAAACAAATCCTCGGGTGCGTCCCCCTCCCTGGTGTCGGCCACTGGTCGTGACCCGCACCAGGGAGGTAGTGCGGGCGTCGGCCAGTGGCCGACGCCCGCAGTGAAGGGGTTCATTTCTTTCTATCCAGGCCCCTATTGTTGCCTGTGTTGCCTGCAGCAGTTGCCCTGTCCCCTGCCACCCCATAAAGATAATTTTGGAAGGGATGTTCATAGAACTGTGAAAGTTCAGTCATTGATAACAATTAAGTGGGATGCCCAATAGTATGCTCAGATAGCGGGGAGGGCAATACCTCCATTGTATTGCTTGCGTTGTAGTATTGTAAGGACTACCCTTATCGCTCCACAGCAGTTTCCTAAGTATACCATCTATTTTCATGAATATTTCCTGAGGGATTTTACAGTATACATTCTGGAGAGCCTATAAAATCTTAGGAAGAGTGAGCATTTTAAACATGGCCACCTTTCCCATTATAGTGAGCGACAGCGTCTTCCAACGTTCAGCATCTTCTTCAAACATTATAAGTACCTTACCCAGGTTCTTTTCTATACATATCTCCGGGGCTGGAGTGACATATATTCCCAAATATTGGATTCCCTCAAGGTCAATACAGAGTGTTATTGGGAGGACCGATGGGTCTACGTCATCACCCGCCGGGAAAAGAACCAACTTATCCCACTTTATGGTATATCCGAGTAGGTACTATATCTTTTAAAAGCTTGAAATAATGCAGGGATCAACTCCTCCAGGCGGGTGAGATACAGCAGATCATCATCTGCATAGATCGAGATTTACTCTTCACTTATTGGGGACCTGGCAGTATTGAAGCCTCAAACGTTTGGGTGTGCCCTGATTATGCAGGCCAAAGGTTCCAACACCAAAGCGAGTAGGAGGGACGAGAGGGGGCAACCCTGTTGGGTCTATCTCCTGATAAAGAATTCCGGACCTGTTGACTAGCACCTCCACCACAGGAGCACTGGAGAGCAACGCCACCCACTGCAGGAACTGGGGACCAAATCCAATCTTCACAGGTCTGCATCTTAAAGGGCCAGTGACCACATCAAACGCCATTACGGCATCTAGAGATATAAACCAGTAGGGATCGTTTTGGTTTTGAACCTCTGCTACTCAGTTATGGAGTCTACAAATGTTGTATCTAGTGGAGCGCCTAGGCAGAAAGCTAGATTGATCATTATGTATAAGTGTGTAGATAACCCTGGTAAGTCTTGTGGTTAATAATGTTGCCAGTATTTTGGTCTCAATATTAAGCAGGTCATTATGAGTTTGGCAAGACGATTTATACTGTCACAGGCTACCTCTCGCCGGCCCCATTAAGAGTTTCCCTCTAGGCTGGTGGGCAGAAACTCAGTTTCCGGCCACAAGGGGGCCCCTGCATTGCCCATGCCAAGTGCACTGGCAGTGCAGGGCCCCGCCCATGTCCCCCTGCACCTGTTCTCCGACAGCCTTTTCATGGCGGTGTTATGCTTGCAGCGCTACCCTGGCAGATTAGGATCTCTGCCACCTCCAGACCGCCCGGATCCAAGATCCTGGTGGTGCTGGCGGTTCCCTGGCATTCCGATCACCAGGATTTTAATGTGGCGGTTGGATGGTCCAGACTGTCACTGCAATGAGCCCCTAAGTAGTGAGATGGGTTGGTAAGACCCGCAACAGGTAAAAGGTTTCCCGGTTTTATGTATCACCACTATTGTGGCTTTGTGCAAGTCAGGGGGAAGTATTCCATCATCATGAGCTTTTAGGTACATGTTTAAAAGGTGGGTGGGCAATACATTTATATACTTCTTGAAAAACTCCATGGGGATACCATTTGAACCCGGAACTTTCCACAAGAGAAAGCAAATCTTAACACTTTTAGAAAGAGGGACAAGCACTTTCTAGGATGAAAGATGCACAGAATGATTGGAGTTCCAATAAGAAAGAATCACAAAAGAATATAGGGCCAGATGCAGGAAACTATTTGCGAGTCGCAAACGGCAAAAAATGCCGTTTGCGAGTCGCAAATTCCAGTTTCCAATGCAGAAATGCATATTGCGAGTCGGGACCGACTCGCAATATGCATTTCAGAATCGCAAATAGGAAGGGGTGTTCCCTTCCTATTTGCGATTCGGAGTGGTATGCATATGCGTCGCAAATGGTGTTGCAGTTACCATCCACTTCAAGTAGGACCCCTTCCACTTTGTGAATGGACCCAAAACTATTTTTTCAGGGCAGGTAGTGGTCCAAGGGACCACTACCTGCCCTGAAAAAATACTGAAACTAAAGGTTTCGGTTTTTTTTTAAACGGGCTACACTTAAAAAAAAAAAACTGCTTTATTTAAAAGCAGTCACGAACATGGAGGTCTGCTGACTACAGCAGGCCTCCATGTTTGCGAGTGCCTAGACTCGCTATGGGGCCGCAATTTGCGACCCACCTCATTAATATTAATGAGGTGGGTCATTGCGACCCCATAGCGACTTGCAAATTGCGAGTCGCAGGAACTCGCAATTTGCAAGTCGCAAATTGGCTTTTTGCTACATCTGGCCCATAGCATCAAAGAGGGAGGAATAAAAAAGTAAAAAGTCAGAAATTAAAGAATGTGGGAGTGGTCAGCATTGAAAGATAAAGGAGACATAGGCCCTCATTCTGACCCTGGCGGTTTGTAACCGCCAGGGCAGAGGGCAGAGGAAGCACCGCCAACAGGCTGGCGGTGCTTCTGGGGCAATTCTGACCGCGGCGGTAAAGCCGCGGTCAGAAAAGGGGAACCAGCGGTTTCCCGCCGGTTTTCCCCTGCCCCAGGGAATCCTCCATGGCGGCGCTGCATGCAGCGCCGCCATGGGGATTCCGACCCCCTTCCCACCAGCCTCTTCCTGGCGGTTTACACCGCCAGGAAGAGGCTGGCGGGAACGGGTGTCGTGGGGCCCCTGGGGGCCCCATTAAGATTTTCACTGTCTGCAAAGCAGACACTGAAAATCGCGACGGGTGCCACTGCACCCGTCGCACCCCAGCAAATCCATTCGGAGCCGGCTTAATCTTTGCTGGGGCTTTCCCGCTGGGCCGGCGGGCGATCTGCTTGAGGGAGCTGCTGTATTATACACAGAAAAGAAGGATGAGGGACTGGGGGACTAAGGCGGTAAATTAGCCCCTAATCCATGATATAAATGTCTTGGGGCATCCCTGATGTCTGTTGAACATCTCTGGAATAAAGTGTCCACTCTCACACTGGATCATCATGGCCATTTCTTGTCAGAAGATAGGCATCCCAAACATCTCAAATATTTCGAACATTAGTAGTCACCTTTGGTATCAGATGGGCATTCCTTTCACTTGATAGGTATTCCTGACATCATGTGTACATACTTAACCTATGGTGGACATCCCTGGCATGAAGCAGTCAATTTTAACAATTTGTGGCCAGCCATTACATTTTCTGATGAGGCAGGGATATACAGGACATTGTATATCCAGGTAAGGCCGTCACAAATATTAATCTTTGATGAAAATGGCAAGCTTATATTTGGTCTCCAAACCAGTATCTGTACTGAAAATGAAAAGAAAGTATTTGAGCTGAAAAAGTGAATGTTAAAAAAAAAACAAAAAACAGGTATTTAAAGGAAAATGAAACTATGTATTAAAAAGAAAAATAGACCTCGAGTGTGATGTGTGTGTGAACGAAAGTGAGAAAAATTATTTTTGGGTGCTCGTATTCTTGCAAAATATTTAGGGGGTCATTACAACCTCGGCGGTCTGCACGGCAGGCCGCTGAGGTTGCGGGCGCCAGAATACCGCCATTGCTGGCGGTATGGCTGGCTCCCTATTTTGACATTTCCGCTGGGCCAGCGGAAAAATCACATCAACATTGCCGCCGGCTCGTAATTGAGCCGGCAGCAATGCTGATGTGCAGCGGGTGCAGTAGTACCCGTCACACATTTCACTGCACGAAATTCGGGCAGTGAAATGCGTGATGGGGCTCTGCCTGGGGGCCCCTGAACTGCCCATGCCAAGTGCATGGGCAGTGCAGGGGCCCCCTGAGTCCCCTTACCGCCAGCCTCTCCCTGGCGGTGCAAACCGCCAGAAACAGGCTGGCGGTAGAGGAGTCATAATCAGCACTGCCCTGGCGGATTATCACTGCTGGGGCTAAAATGGCGGTATACCGCTGGCCCCAGCGGTGCGACCGCGGCGCTACCGCCGCGGTCTAAATACGCAGGGAGGCACCGCCAGCCTGTTGGCGGTGCTCCCTTAGTTTTGGCCCTGGCGGGAATGACCCCCTTAGTATACATGAGGCCCTCAAATATGTGAGTTTCTAAAATATTTTAGTTATAATTTTTCTGAGTGTTGACTTTCTTGAATCAAGCAGAACTGGGTAACCTTTGATTTCCCAATCTTTTCCCTTTCAAGTAGATTCTTATGAATAAACATCTACTTCAAATAGGCATGGTGGTGAAAAAGAAGGAAAATGGAAGGTATACATGTGAGAAGATACTATGTACATTTTTTAACGTGATCAGCATTAGGACATGTTAAAAAGTTCATGCCAAAATGTAAACCCTTTGACACTTTAGTCAAATACAGGCTAATGCAATACAATGAATTGTGATAACATTTTCCAAACCTATGGGGCAATTGCCCCACATCCTAAACATATTTGGAACAGGAAAGGCCTTCGTAGCACAATATGCAAAATCGAAAATACTTTACATGTGCCTCTTCACAAGTGCCTGTAAAACCTATAACATTGCAGTTTGTCTGGAAATAGTGCTCTAAAATGCATCCTTTGTGTCCTGATTCCATTTAGTAAACATGACACAAGCAAATCCCCTGGAAGGCATTATGCCCACTCACTTTTCTCAACCAGTTCAATTCAAGACACTAATTTCCCCCTCACAACCTTGAAAGCCATTACATGAGAGGAAGCCCGGGAAAGGTAAGTGTACAAGAAGACGAGCAGAATGGGTACAGCAGTGAATGGTACAATATTAGGCCCAGCTTGTGTGAATGTCTAAACAGAGTTCTCATGTGTAATTTTGGAGATCAAACAAAATAGTCTCATTTGTTGCTGTTGCAACACCCAATCATCATGGTATGTGTTGGTTGCCTTGGCTTGCACGCCACTAAACATAAATTAAGAGTCCAGGACCATAGTTATGACTTCCACCTTCTATCATGAGCATTGTAGGTCATCATCTGGTTATTGGTCCCTGCCTGGATGTTCTGAAGAGGAATATAAGTGAGATGCTAGGCATATACCACTGTGCCTGTTGATTGTAAGAAATGTGGCTATTGACTGAAGGGAGTGGTAGCCCCCGCTCAGGAGACAACCACAATGCTTGCCAGGGTAAACCACAAAACTCAATAAATTCATCTATGCTTAACCTTCTAGAATCTTGACACAAGAGCAGTCAGGGTTAACTTAGAGGCAATGTGTAAAGTATTTATGCAGTACACAAATAGTAGCAAAGTAAAACACAACACAAGAAAAATCCAAAGCCAATTTAGAAAAATAGAGTACATTTAGTAAAGAAAGTGACACTTAACTAGAACTGGAGTAATGGATTTTTAAAGCTTTTAGTGAAATCTAGTGGCCAAAGATCAAAGCGCCAACCGTGGGTATCTAGTTATGCGAGTCTGAGGCAAAATCAAAAGTTAGGGCCAACTGTGATGGAGTACGGGTTGGTTACAAGGCATGGATTGGGACCAGTCTTGGCTTACCTTCAGATTTAGAAGAAATTTCAAGAAAAGGTTCTGGAGAAGGTAGCTTTCTATCTTGCTCATAGATGTTTTTCAGGAGCTCGGATTCACCCAGCAGTATGAGGCTGCATGCTGCAGCAGAAGATGGCTCCACAAGGTTGGATACTGCTGCCAGAAGGTCCTGCTGAAGAGGATTTGCAGCTGCGGAGGTAACGTAGCAGGTGCTACCACAAAGTCAGGCTGGCTGGCAGCACATCTTGGGCAGACTGCCTGGCAGGTAGGTTTCAGTCTTCTGTCAGTTCTCCAGGCAGTTTTTGGTGAAACATTTTGATTCTGGTAAAAGGATGTGAATACAGCACCACACCAAGGTGTTGGGACCTATAGGGAACCACTTCGTGAGTGAGGACTCACTACAGCAGAGGCCAGCAGCAGGGTTCACAACTTCTGGCACTTGTTGTGCCCTGTAGCCCACATAGGAGGCTAGCCATCTAGCCTGTAGAGTCACTCTGGTGGTCCAGGGTTCCAGGATCAAGTCCAGTCCATCTTTTCCAGACAGTAAGGCAGCAAGGCAGTTTGTTTAGCAGCAGGGCAGCAAGGTAGTCTTTACGGCAGCAGGACACTCCTTCTTCTAAATCTTCCACAGGTCCAGGAGGTACTGTGAAGAGATTCTGGGAGTTCAATATTTATACCTGGAGCCAGCCTTTGTGTGCTGTGGAACATCCTTTAATACCACCACATCTGGTTCAGAAAAATTATTCTTTTCCCCTGTCAAAGCTCCAAACTGTCTGGGGCGACAAAGGATGGTGTCAAGTTCCCTTGTGTGTGCTGAAGGCAAACCCTTTGAAATTTAAGTGGGGCAGGGCATAGCTCTGCCCCCAGCCATCCATGGAGGATGGCCCATCCCACCCACACCGAGTCCCATTTGTGTCACTGTCTGGGAGGAATACACAAATTCCTAATCTGAAGGTATCACTTATCAGATGTAATAAGGTATTCCCATGTTAGTGAAAGGGAGAGATAGGCCTTACAACATTGAAAAATGACTCTGGGAAAAAGACATGTCAAACATAAACCCATGTATCCTACCCTTTAATTACCATGAACTCTGCCCTAAGTGCCTTTAGGGCCTACCTTAGTGGTGACTTACAAGTATTGAAAAGGGAGGTTGAAGCTTAGCAAAAGGTTGTTTCTACCAGGTCAAATTGGCAGTTAAAAACTGCACTACCGGCTGTAATGGCATGCCTGAGACACGTTTTAAAGTGCTACATTAGTGGCTGGTACAATGAGTGCATCGGGCCCACTAGTAGCATTTAATTTACAGGCCCTGGGTACACGTAGTACCATATACTAGTGACCTATACGTATATTAAATGAGCTAATCAGGTGTAAACCAATTTTACCATGCTTTAGGGAGAGAGTACAATCACTTTAGCTCTTGTTAGCAGTGATAAAGGACACAGATTCATAAAGCCAACAAAAGTAAATTCAGCAAAGCAGAAGGGGAGAAGGCAAAAGGTTTGGGGGAATACCAAACCAAAGATATCAGGTCTAGCAATGATCTACTTCTGCTGTTATTTTTGCAGAGGCCAATCAGATGGTCAATATGATACCCCAAGTGTCATGGTCTTTCCTGACATTTCCTTTCAACAGCTAAAGGTGAGTAGGGAGCTAGAAGGTTCTTACTAAGACAGAGCTCTTGTGCAAAATGACCAAAAAGAAGCTAAATGTTAAACTGTACACAGCGTTTTTGTAAGGAACCAACAGCTGCAGTCCAAATATAGCAACAAAGCCTATTCTGATTCCACACTGTTGGATTTAAAAAGGATGATCAACCCCTTCCTTTTAGCTGGTTCCTGTCCTAGCAGTTTTACAAAGAGCTATTGAAAGTACTAGTACATCAGAACTCTTTGGCTTGTTCCACCTCCTGCTCTGTTCCAGTCCTGATCTAAAAACAGCTCTGCTCTAGGACTGAGAGCTCCACCTTTCCTTCAATGCTTGTCTTTTTGTCTGTCCCATCCCTGTTGTTACTTCAGCTCTGCACTAGGTCTGCAGCTATAGCTCTAGTTGCACTTAAGTACTGGGGTTTCCCAAAAGAACATTGCCAGAATATTTTAACTATCAGAACCTATAGCTTTGAAGGTTGTTGTGTTTTTGATGTTTTCTTCCTTTTACTGTCAGACACTAAATTCCAGAGGACATCCTTTCTGTACTCTGCATTACAGTCAGGGCAGACAGTGCGAGTTTCTGATTGGGAGGCCCTTTTCTCTGAGCTTCTAAGAATGAGGTAAAGGATCAACTCCTACACCCAGCCTTTACAACATTTCCAATACTTTATGCACAGTAAAGGCATATTCAACATTTATATGCAAAATATATTCTAAATTATTTCCCTGATCCCGCTCTAATTTAGGAAAAAGCTTTAGATGCACCACTTTAAAGAGCACTACATCACGATCCCGTAGTAGTGCACTCCCAAACCAGCAATCACTCAGTGACTATATTGCATTCTTGATTTTGATCCTATACAGTGCTCCCCTGTCTTTTGGCTAGGTACTCAATGTACAGATAACACTCATATACATACATACTTACAACTGAAATAGATAATATGGTTCCATATTAAAACGACCCAGGTCAATTGACTGGATGAAGTAACCACTTCATTAGGATTAATTCCTGTCCTGATATCTATCATAGGATATCATGGAATTCATATCCTGATCTCTGACATTGTTCTACCAAATGTAAAATACTAGTTACTATGATGTATTCTATGTGTTTGTAGGGATAGTACGTTATTGCACAAAGTGACAGTATTTTAAACTAGCTTAAAACATACACTGTTTGCACCACATGTTTTTTAAATCAAGTACAGTGGAAAACCTAGTAGGAACAGAGAAGTGTTAACTGTGTTTTTTGGCTCACTTGTTAGAGAGTGTGAATATAGTGACTAATAGACCAATACAAAAAGAACTGTTCTTGGTACAAGAGGATAAAAACTGGTTTAGGATACCTTTCTCTCAACCAAATCAGTATGTGCAAGATGCATAATTAATCCTGGCAGGAAACCATCAGGGCATGTTCTGCTGATGTGCGGACTTTAGAATACAAGGGCTCCCTGCCTTAAACAGTATATTGATTTTGTGTTGTGACTGAGGCCACTTTTAAGGAATGCAATTTGGGTCACTTGCCTTCTAAATAAATGTAGAATTTAAGGAGGTGACAGCAAGAATATTCGATGTAGGTATCATGAAAATTGGACCTTTAGATGTAAAATATTGCAGTACTATGTGCACCCTTTCCAACAGCACTTCCTCCCATTTGAGACAGTATTTCCTAGTGCACAGCTGATTGGCAGTAGTGTGTTTCATTGAATTTTCTCTTTGACTTTTTCTCAAAGGTTTTTTGGACACGGAAAAAGAAGAAGAAGAGTGTGATGGAGTGGTGTGATAGTCACAAATGTATATACTAAATCACCTTGATGGCATATTTCCCAAGCACAGATGGCATATTTCATCAAGAAATGTGTAGCCCACTGGGACTTATATGCAGATTGGCCAGGCAATTTATGGGCTAGCAGAAGGTACATGTCAGTACAGCCTAGGGTGGTGTTGACGCATTATGGACCAAGCAACTTTGTTTGTGCAATTCAAGCTTAGTCACTTGGAAGCAGTGATTTACATAGGACCACAAAGTCCCCTATGTTGAGTTTAAGACAGACAGAGGTAGAGGCCATGGTCGAAAATTAGGAGCGGGGTGACCTGGTCTGCCCAGGATGACCATCACTGGAATCCGGCAGAGGTAAAGAGAGCGCATTAAGTAAGTTTGGTTGTTGTTGAAAGTCCCATAGTTTGATGACGAAACACACTTTGGGGCATAATTCCGAGCCACTTTTTTGTGATGCTCCGGTGGCGCTGTGCCATATTTACAAAGCTGCGCTGAGCACACTATTTGTTACTTAATGCTGCCTTGTAAATATGGCTCCCTCCGATGCAGTTTTCTGCAGCAAAGGGGCGTGCAATGGGTGTTGCTGTGGGCGTTCCACTGCAACACCCATTACTTTTGATGCTGCCCCATATTTACAAGAATTCGTAAATCTGAGGCAGCGCCAAAAACTAATGCCATCCCAGGGATCCCGTTAGCATAGCGCAACGATGAAAGATACTTTTATTTTTCCTTGTTTTTGCTTTTTCCATGTCTGTTCCAAAGCATAAACTATTTTTTATGTGCAGGAAGGTGTCCATTCATTTGTTAATGACAATTTGCTACTTCTATGTGTGCTGCATTTTGCAGCACACATAGAAGTATTAAATCACCATTGTAGATTGTTTATGTGCAGGAAGGTACCCCTTCCTGCACATAAACAATCATTCCCTTTAACGCAGACACCCGTGCACTTTGGTGCAACGATGTCTGCGTTGGCAGCTAAATTTAGGGCAAATGCTAAGGTAAACACAGGGGTGCATCACTGAGTTTCAGTAATGACTCTGCACGGTGCTAACAATTTTGGCGCAGGGCCACGCTGCACCAGTTCCTTGTAACTCTAGCCCTTTGTCTTTTACATTACTGTCCTATCATGGTGAGTTCCTAACTTACATCGTGTTTTTTATCAGGCTAGTCATTACATCACGATGTAATGATACTAAATGTAACTTACTTCTACAACGCAACCATTTAAATCTTATTATAAATTTTTTATCACACATGAAAATAATATATTTGTTTTAAGCAAAATCCAATATTAAAGGAATCTTGATAATATCTTTAAATATCTTTAAATAAAACTATTGTTTCTCCAACCAAGATGGCTAATGGCGGCCCCTACTTCCCTTAAAGAAAATCTTTAAAATGTTATTCTAAAAAAACTGGGAAAGAAATGTTGGATTCGATCACAATTTTAAATGACCATTCAACTGATAACCAAAAGAAATTCCCTTTAAAAAACAAAATCACCCTACATAATTAATGAGAATCGTTTTCCTGCCAGGTGTCACAGCACTCCTGATGAGAAGAGCCATTTCCTCACACAAAATCTTTCAATAACCTAGCAGTGCCATCTACACATCATTTAAAGTACATGTACCTACTAGTAAATATAAATGAACAGACTGAAATCAAGCATGAATGAAATAAAGTATTTCCTTAATTTTCTTAATTTTTTATAACCAGGCAATATTAAAAGGAAATGGATTGAGAAACAGAAGAAGGATATCTTACATTCAAGGACTGAAATCACAAAACCACCAAAAAGGACAAAAACTAAATATAGGTTAGCACACAATAGAGAAATAACAAATATATTTTCGAAATATTTCATTAAAGAAATTGCACACTAATTTCCAATAGTGCGGATCACATTTTTCTCGCCAACCTCCTCCATGTCTCTCAAGTGCTGATAAAAAAAACAGATGAAAAAAGGGTTAATACAACTACTGAAAAAACGTACACAGATATAACACCAAGCAAAATAAATAAATGAAATGAAATACATTTTTAGACTGTTTAATGTTACTCCCATCATCCTTGGCTTGGTTCTCCCGCTAACGTTTTCTCTTCATACCTCCAGTTTTGCTGACTTAGGGGGTGATTCCAACTCTGGCGGGCGGCTAGGCGGGAACCGGCATTTGGCCGCCATGCGGCCAAAATACCGCTGCCCCCATTCCAACATTCCCACTGGGCCGGCGGGCGCTAACCATGTTAGCGCCCGCCGGCCCAGCGGGAATGAGGCCGCAACACAGGAGCCGGCTCCGAATGGAGCCGGCAGTGTTGCGGCGGTGCGACGGGTGCAATTGCACCCGTCGTGCTTTTCACTGTCTGCTAGGATTCTCCCAGCCGGGGCAAAAACGGCGGAATACCGCCGGCCCCGGCAGGGCGACCGCGGCTTTATCGCCGCGGTCAGAATGGCATGGGAAGCACCGCCAGCCTGTTGGCGGTGCTTCCGTCATTCGTGACCCTGGCGGTCCAAGACCGCCAGGGTCAGAATGACCCCCTTAGTTTTTGCTGCCCTGAGGAATGCTAACCATTGCTGAAGTGAATGTGTGCTTCCTCCTTAAAACATCTTAGATTGGCTTATACTCAATTAGCATATTTTATTTACTATTATTTACTACTAAAGAGGCACTAACTATGCCCAGGGACGGAAAATTAAATGCTACGAGTGGACCTACAGCACAGATTATGCCACCTACTTAAGCAGCACTTCAAACACACCTCTGACCTACCATTGGAGCTGGTGTGTGCATTTTCAAACTAGCTGTCATTTTGACCTGGCAAAAAAAAACTTTTTCCAGGTCTAAGTGTTCCTTTTTAATACATATATATATACATATAAGTCACTCCTAATGAAGGCCCTGGACATCCCAGCGATGAATTTAGAAAGTATGACATGTACTTTCAAGCCTTACATGTCCTGGCAGTGAAAAACTCTCAAATGTGTTTTTCACTCCTGTAAGGCCTACATCATAGACTAACATTGAATAATGTTACTTTATTACATTTAGTAAATTTCCAAATGTGAACAGGTAACTAGTTCATGTTTGGTTTCTTTTGGAATTTTAATGAAACATTCCAATTTATGGTAAATTTGGATTTTAAAATTACAGTTTTCAAGATGACACTTTTCGAAATTTGGTATTTTCCTGCATTGGCCATTTATATCCTGCAGCTTGTCTCTGGGACATGTTACTGGGCGTAATTGAGAGCTTGGCTTTGGGTATTCCTCCTAGACAGCCACACACAATGGAAAGGTTACCTATGAGTGGATGGGCCATCACTGTCAGGATAGGAGGGAGGAGCTGGGCCCAGCCCAACATACACTTCAATATGCTGTGTACTGCCTCTGCATAAAGGGCTGCATACCCTTTGTAGTTAGTTTGAAGCCAGGGCCAGGAAGACAGGGCACCTGTGCAGTTCAAAGGCATGTCTCTCAAAGCTGCTCCACACTTCAAAAGGCACAACTGGGTATAAATACTGGACCCCAGACACTAACTCTTCAGATACACTTCTGCACCTGTGGATACTCTACCAGGATGAAGGACAGCTGTGCTGCTGAAAGGACTGCCACTCTGTTGACCTGCTGAACTAAAGGACAGGTCAGTTGTGGCTGGATCCTAACCTCCTTGGAGGCCACTACGAGGTGTACTCACTTCTATGATATTTCCGGGTTAGAAATATCGATGTTAGAATTATCGATCATTAATGGTAATCTGAGTAGAAAATGACGGAAACAAATATGGGCACCTATTATTATTAGATAGATAGAATTTTCTGTCAACTACGTGAATAAGCTTGTTTAAGCGAAAGTGCCTGCTATTTCCCTTTGGAATGTAAAATCATATGTTTCTACTGCTTCCTTTTGTTTCACAACCTGATGTAAATAGAGAATGAGTCAATATGAATTCATTTTGTGTACTATTATTGAATATTTTCTAATACAAAATGAAGCCTTCTGTCCTCCAAAAGACTGGAAAACATTCTCTCCCAAATTAATCAAAATTCAAAGGCATTGAAATACACATTCATTACAAAATTCCATTACTAAAAATAAAATCTTGAAAAACATAGAAATGTTTAAAAGACATAAAAGAGTCTAGTAACAAACAATGTAGGTATTACGTGCAGTCAAAATCTTCAAAGCTACATACCCTTAAAATAAATAGATGAATAAATAAAACATGGGCTGTTCTCAGAATTGTAAAAATGAGTAGCTATTGCAAGGGATAACAATCCAAAATAGTTGAACAATAGCACTTGTAAGTCCCTTAATGTAACAGCAGGCAAAACATCCAAGAAATTGTTAGGAGGAGATGTTAACAAAATAACTTGACTTCCTAAAAACATTTATAATTAATTAAAAAATCCTTTCCCTACATATGTTTATTTAAAATCATAATGCAAAAAGAAACAGTTTCTATCTGGCTTTGATGACAGCAACTCTCTCTTCTGGACTGTAAAGCTTCATCAACTAACAAAAAAGACACAGAAACCAAAAACTTCAATATGTGTAGAGGTTACCATAAAAAGGACAGTTTATGCTTTGGAAATCAATGGGAAGTCATGAACAATTGTTTGAAAAATATTTATAAAATGTTTATATATATATATATATATATATATATATATATATATATATAAAATTATATATATGTTTTAGGAATAAGTATAAGTAAAAAAAATTCAAACCTTGTGACCTGGCCCTGTGCCCAAACCCTCCTCAGGCCAGGCACTGCGCCCAAACCCCATGTGAAGCAAGAAGCTGAGCACAGGGCTTCACGCCCAACCCCAGCGGACATGCACCACTATGTGATGCTACAATAGAAAGGATGGCATTTTAAGCAAGGCAGACTTACTGACTTTGTCAAAGGGTCAGCATACCCAACTATAAAACGGGAGTCTATTGGCTTTACGAAGCAGTGAGCATATCAACATATATCTAGCAGACCTATTGTTTTTATCAAAAAAACACCAATAATCATAATTAAATGTACATTTCTGTTAGGATTTTACCAACGGGCCACTAGGTGGCACTCACTAAGGCCCTCTGGAGTCCTGATTTTATTCCTGAATATGTTGTTATACACTTCTACACCTTGCCTTGTCAGATACACTTTTTATTCCATTCCAGGCTTCCACACACCCATCCTGATGCATCATGCTCGCTGTAGTATTTTCTGTCCCCAAACCCTGCCACAATCTCGCCTTGGTGGGGGTATTCTATTCTCTATTTTGATTCCTGGAACCCAAAGCCTTTCTGACCTCTTTACATCTGGTTTCTGGAATGTTCACTCTCTTAGCTCTGACCTTTACTCCGTTCCTAGCTTTCCTGTGCCCTCTCTTTTGTCTGTTGGTTTCCCTGGGTCATTCTCTTTCCAAGTCTCAGTTCTGCCTTCCCTTCATTTGGTGGTTCCCTGATGACTTGCACCTGGTTCTCTCTCCCTGCACCTGTGTTCCAGCCCTGAGCCTCTTGCTATTTCAGCCCTGTGAGTGCAGAGTGCAGTGGCTCACAACTGAGTCCGCAGCTGTGTCTCCTTGCTCTCTGTGTGATCCTCCAACTATATTCCAGGCTTGCCTTGGATTCTAGTGTTCATTGTTGTTGGACACAATGTTTCTCTTCTGATTACGTACTTGTCTCTGTTGCCTATCTCTTGATTACCTTGTGCTCTCCTGTTTCCCTCGACCCTAGTTCTGACTGCACACATCCAGACCTATTGTGTGTATGCAGATTCCTTGTCATGTATTCCTGTTAGAATGAATATTCCTGTCTTGTCCTAGTGTGCTGATTTCCAGCATACTGGGATGTGTGTATTACAGTCCTGTTCTGGATCCTTATTCCAGTCCAGATTATCTCAGAGCCCATTTCCTGGTTCTCTGTACCTTCCGCTGTTCTTGTCTATTTCTATATTTATATGATATCCTGATTTGCATTGCTTCCAAGAGTGCCAGTTAGATTCCAAGGCTTGTGCTTTTGGCACAGAGAACCCCCAGCACGCCTTCCACATAGGAGCTGGCAGGTGTCTTCCCAAACTCTGCTCCTTGCTTTCATAAAAAATCTTTTCAGCTAACAGAGAAATCACTATCTAAGGAGTACACAAACTATGATTTATGAAAGTCTGTCTATCATCTCCCTAGTTTCCCTTTTTTGTAGAACTTGGGTTTTCCTATAGTTTCCCTTTACAGACTTTCAGTATCATAATCAAAGCTGTCCATGCCTACTCCAGTCCTCTGCCTCTGTGCTCCCTTCCCAACCTTTAGGTACTTGTACATGTTTTACCCCGACAGTTGAAATCCCATTTTCCTACGGAGAGTTCACACCCTATATATTCCAGTTCTGTCCCAAACTCTTCCTGTTAGACCCATGACAATCTCATTAATTCAAATAGTGCAATGTTTTATAAAACATGACTGTTATAAATAATGTTAATAAAGTTTTATTTTAAAAAAATCAACATATCTTTGAGTCTTTTGTTTATCATTTTTCAGCCCACAACATGCAGCTATAAAAACAACCACAAGAGGGCCTTGCACTTGAGCTGAAGTGCATAGAGCTCCAACTAGGAGTGCTTTAAAAAAATATGGTAAGCTCGCCTGGGGTCATGGATTTAATGATGCTGGAATCTTACTGTTTTATTTATTTAATGTCACCATTCATTCATTCAAGCACTCACTCATACTTTCAATTATTTATCTATGCAGTCACTATTCCAATAATGCACTCAATCACTAGCTCATTTATGTCCCTATGCTTCTCCCACACCACTCCATCACAATGCTCATACCTCTTGACACGATTCAGATGCCTAATCAGGGATCTTGGGCCATGGGTTGATGGAAGTTTCCAGATCTTGTCTGTCTTTCTCTGCCAGAAGTATGTGCAACCCCTTCTAGTTACTACTATGCAGTCAATGTGAGAAAGAACTATGCAGAAAGTGCCATCCAGTAGGAATCCCAAATGCAGGAAAGAGCCTAAAGGCAAAACTCCCCAAGGTGGCTGCAGAATTCCAACCAATAAAGTGTAGCCAGGAGACAAAACTCTTCAGGAGGCACTAGAGCAGGAGTACAGGAAGCAGAAAGGAAGGGCTGACTAAAGTAGACAAGCATTTTCAGTGCAATAGGTCTCGCATATTTCGAACAAGTTAATTGTCATCTTTTGACAACAGCACCCACGAGCAAAAAAAAAAAAAAAAACATGAGTGGAAACTGAGAAAAGATGACTTAACAAAATTAAATAAAGTTAGCTTTAAAAAATCGAACTTTGTAATTTTGTATATCCTGATGGGTACATTTTTGCCAGTTATAAGCCTTCTGTTTGTGGGTAACTGGAAGTTAGAACAAAATAGTATCTCAATCACTCCGGGAGCAACAGACGGGCACTAGTTAAGTTGAATTAATTAGTGGTCGATCCCTGCTCCTCACAGAGGAACACAAATTATGCCGGACCTGCCTTGACGAATTACGAGGCTGTAAAGAAGAGTGCCATGCAAACCAACAAATGGTGAGCGACAGGCAGGCTCCAAGCCCTCTACTGAGCAATACAGCGTGTCGCATACGGGACGCATGCACAAGCCCATGCACTCGCAGACTCGACCCTAAAAAACACCACAAGAGTCAGGAGCGATGTTCGCTAAGGCAGGAGAGCTTGAAGCACTGTGACACAAAGAATAATGAGAACTTCCCTCCTTATATACTCAAGAAAGAATGAAATCTCAAAGATGTCATATAGGTTGGAAATATCCCCATTAGGTGCACTAGATGGCAGCCATATTGGAATGGGCTAAATATCAGACCCAGAGTTCCTTACAAAGGAACACTGAAAGAAAGAAGGTTTTATAGAATGGAGATGCTGATGGCATGTCCTAGGTGGAACCCACCATGGGGAGGAATAAACAGGCAGGTGGCAGCACCTTCGGGCTGGTTGCTTCAAAGTAAGATTAAGCATGCAGTGTGGCAGCCTGCAGGTGTGTCTCTTTTACCCACCGCAGGCATCCAACAATGCATCTCGCCTGCCCAAGATCACTTTGGGTAAAGGAATCAGGCAGGACACCCTGCAGCACATTTACATTTGTCGCCCTAAGTGCGAAGGGTATGCCCAGATGCGGGTCCTTGCTCCCCATGCCACTGGAGTCAAGCTAGCCTGGCTGATGAAGGGTGATACCTGAAACCGGTCTCAGGATGCTTGTTTCCATTCCCAGGAGGACTTGGCTTGGCAGTTCGGGCTAGACTGTTCCCATAGGCAGCAGGGTCAAGACTGATTTGCATATGGCTAGGTCCAAACTGGAATGGCATGGGTAGCAAAAAAATGATGGATTTAGACCCAGATCTCTGTACTGGGTTTGAATGTTTGACATTGTTCAGCATTCCGTCCATCACTTGTTACTTTTGCATTTGTCGCCCTGTAGCACAGCCACACGCTCCCACCTTGCCCTTGCTTTATCACACTATACTTACAGCATTCATTAATTTACACAATGACTCACCCATTCACTTTCTTTACCTCATACACTGCCCCTTCTCCTACATTATCCCAGCCTCACTACCTTATCTTTGACCTGACACTGCTCTTACCCCTCACCCATTCATCTAGCTATCCAGACATGCACTCTCTGTTCCAACCCTGTACTCACTTCTCTATCTATTCAATCAATTGATCCCCAATCAATACCCCAAACCCATACATTGCTCCTCCTCCACACTGTTTTCTTCACTGTCCTAGTCTCGTCCAGTCGTGGCTCGCTTCAATGAAATGGATCGGCGCGGGCTGGTGTGGCGGACGGGGGGAGTGAAAAGGGGCTAAAATGTATTTAAATAAAATAAAAAAATAAAAAATAAACACTTACCTTTTCCACGTTGTCCTGTACTCCTCTTCCCTGCTGGCTGAATGCAGGCACAGGCTCCCAGCCTGCCCTGCGGGACAATCCTGACGCTGCTCAAAGCAGAATCAGGATTGGCTGGGAGCGCCTTGGCTGGGTGCTCCCAGGCAGACTGGGAGCCTGTGGAGGCTCTCTCCAGCCCGAGAGACTCTTCTTGGCATATGTGTTTGGCCGGCCCGAGACAGCCGGACAAACATACATGCGCAGTGACACTCCCCCATTGCTCGTCACCCCTTTGGCCCCGCCCCTTTCACAAGGGGATAATAAGCTATGTTCATTATCCCCTCAGTGTGAAAGTTTTGCTGCTTCTGCTGCTGGCGGGGAGGCGACGCCCCTGGCCTCGTCACTTCACCATTGCCCCCACACACTGCCCCAATATGACACACTGCTATTAGCTACACATTGCTTTTAACCCTCACACTGCTCCAGCCCCCTTGGCCCATGAATACACTGACTCATTCATCTTCCCATCCATCAATGTACACATTCACTAGGCAACTTATTTTAGCCATCTCCTTCATCCTCACAATCACGCATTCACCAACCCACACATACAATAAATGATGAGGACATATTGAATTTGCCGTTGCCTGTTGAAAAGAGCATCTCTTTAACCTGCTGCTTTGACTCTTTCAACTCTCAGCACACCAGCCCTTAATTTTAAGCAAGGCTATTTTTGGCACCTCCGATGAGTAGCTCATTGACACAATCAGCTCTTGATTTTGCTTCTGTCTGATAACAGTTGAAGCGTCTACAGCCGCTTATTTTGCTTCAACTGTTTTTCTCCCACGCACCCTATTGACACTCCCCCTTTCCTCACTGTACGTTTCTCAAAAAATCGCCGTGCGCACACAGTTGGTTCTTCTGAAGCTTTATTTTCTGTTGACTCCGATTAGTGCTGTTCGACCTCTTCCACACTTTGCTGCGCACACACCTGGAGCGCGTGACTCATCTGCAGGGCCCCATCCTCACGGGCCGTCCTCCTGCTGAACGTACTCTGCTACGCTTGACCTCTCCGACACAGACGCGTCCACGCCGCGTGACTCATGGCCTGACATTTCCCCACTCCATCTTTCGGCTTCTACGTTCCAGGTGATCTGAATGCAGTTTCAACTTTCTAGTTACCCAACCCTCCATCCTACTAATGAACGGACATGCTTTGACAGATCACAGTGTAAACATATTGATTCTACTGCTGGGGAATCAATGAAGCCAATTAATTTCACAGGGACCTTAGTGGTGTTTGGCCCAATTATCTTTTCAAGTTTCGAGAATGTAAGACAGAGACAAAATAAGGAGTTAAAACTGTTTGCTGTTTTCAAATTATGGGCAGTAGTTTATTGTCTCAAAACAATAATGTTTACCCCCATTCGATTCTTCTGAAGGTAGTAAAAGTGTGCACTATTGGTCATGGAAGTTTTTTTTAGGGTTTATGAAATAGCATCTGTGTTCTTTTAAAAATGTATAGCGATATAAACGTTATGCTTTTCAAACACATCTTTCTCATATAGTAAACTTGGTAGCTTGACTAAGTCTTCTTGGTTTATGTCATTGATCATGCTTTTCGCTGCTTCACCCATAGATCTAAATTCTTTTCTATTTCGGCATCGGCAATTTCATATTTGTGATTGAAATTCTTGATTTAAAGTCTGCCAGGCAGTAACTCACCACCTCTTGCAACTCTGAAGACTTAAAAAAAAAACACACTTACAATTTTTGCTAACAAGCAAAAAGTGTCTGATGGAGAATTTCTCAGTCCTAGACATAAATCATAATCCCCTTGTGATGTCCAATGTCAGTTTCTACCTTTGGAAAGGTGTTTCCAAATAAGGTCATTATTTTAAAAATGGTAGGCACGGGACTACTGCCAATTTGAAAGAAGAATGTGACAAATAAATGCTCCCACGCTGCTTGAGAGAAGGCAGACACCCTGCAAAACATCAGATCAACGTGTCCAGGCAACAAGCCAATTGGTGTAAAGGAAATATGCTTTAAAAGAAACCTTCAAGTGGGAAGCAAGACATTTCTCCGTCTTGCTTCCACTTGAGTGTATGCTTTCAGGTGTCTTCTTGGTTTGTCAGTTCTAGGTGCTCATTACAACTCGTGCGGTAATCCCAATTCGTCCAGTTATCGATTGAATTAAGAATACAGATAGCTATTCAAAACACACCTTTTTTTAACGATTTGAAGGATGATGGCATTTCTGGTTTAACGCAGGAATCAAGTGCACAAACACTGATTCCAGGAGTAATTCTCCCTTTCTAAAGGTCAGTTAACGGTATTTTCGCACTGCAAAATTACAGATGCCTGCCCTATTGCTAATTTCATATGGAGGAATACCACGTTGATATTCCTGATTTACATGTACTTAGACAGAGTACACATTACTTGCTGTTTCTTTCTAAGGCCATGGTTACAAGTTGCACAGCATTTATGGGGGGAACTTGTAGTTATCATGTCCTGTTACTTGATGGGTGTTTTTATAACACGCTTATAACATGTGAGGGTTTACAGGTACATTCTCTCACTGTGCAAGGTCAGTCCTGGGGCCTGCTTGAAAATGTAGGTCTTTAGCTTCTTGCGAAAGTCAAGAAGAAAGTGGTATTCTCTGATGTGTCATGGGAGGTCGTTCCTGGCTTTAGGTGCCAGATACAAGAAGGTGTGATCCTCTGCTTTGCTTCTGTGTATTTATGGGAAGTGTGCTAGTGAGAGACCGGCAGAGTAGAGGTATCTGAAAGGTTGGTGGAAATGAATGTGGCTGTTAAGGTAGGTAGGGCCAGTCTTGTGGAGAGCTTTGTAGGTGTGGGTGAGGAGTTTAAAGTGTGTGCGCTTTTGTATCGTGAGTCAGTAGAGTTCTCTAGGGTGTTGTCAGATGTGGGTTCAGCGTGGGAAGTTGATGATGTGTAGCTGCTAAATTTTGGATGGTCTGCAGTCTGCTTCTGAGCTGGTTGGTAATCCCTGCATATTGGGTGTTTCCATAGGGTAGTCTTCTGGTAATGAGGGCTTGGGTGATCATTTTCCTTGTGTTGTTTGGTAGCCACTTCAAGATTTCCTTTAGCACCCGTAGTGTGTTGAAGCAGGTCGAGACCACTGCATTGACTTGGGCATTATGTTCAGTTTATTCTCTGTGATGATTCCAAGGATTCTTGCCTGTGAGTAGGACATGGGGTAGGTCCCCAATCTGTGGATCATGAGGTGGAGTCCCATGGTGTAGCATTTTTCCCCAAGACTACCAATTCAGTTTTGTCCAAGTTCAATTTGAGGCACTTGGATTTCATCCAATTGGCTTCTTATGTCTTGCATGTTGTGAACTTTTTCTTGGTGTTGGGTGTTTTGACTGACAGGGACAGAATCAGTTGTGTGTCGCTGGCATGAGTGAGGACGTTTATGTTGTGAGCTCGTGTGACGCTGGCCAGCGGTGTCATGAGCATGTAGCAGAACATTGGGCTGAATGAGGAGCCCTGCTGGGCTCTGCAAATAAGATCTTGTGCTTCAAAGGCATAGGAGGTCATGTTGATGATTTAGGAAGGAGCATATGCACCCAAGGGTAAGTCCCTGGATGCCTGCTTCAAGGAGTTGTTGAATTAGGATGGGGTGGGAGACAATGGGAAGGCTGCTAATAAAATCAAGAAACTAAGGGCCATATGTACGAACACATTTTCTCATTGACACAGAATGGGTAAAACCCTTTGCTACATCTGGCCCTAAGTTTCTTATGGTCCAACTCTCTCGTTCTGAAATGCCCATTCAAGGTTGAAAGTAGGTTATCACGTGGGGTGTGGACCAATTTGGAAAATGGAAAGGCTGCTGACCGGTTTAGAAGAATAAGAGCTGCGGTTTCTCCCTTGTTGAGGATCATTTTATTGCCATCCATTACTGCTACAAAAACAGTGTTCATTCTGTGGCTGGGTCTGAATCTTGATTTTTATTTTAGTGTCAGGAAGCTCAACGGCTTTTTCCAGGACTTTGGCTGGGAAGGTAAGGAGAGGTATTGGTCAATAGTTGGCAAGTTTGGTCAGGTCAGTCAAAGGTTTCTTTAAGAAGACGTTAACAGCTGCATGTTCCCATGGCTGTGGGAAGGTGGCTGCACTGTTGGAGGAGATGAGGATTGGCGTGAGGACCTTACTGATAATGATTACTTTTTTGTCAAAGGCATGGTGTTGGCAGGGGTCCACCGGGGTCCCTCCTGTGACCAGCTTTGAAAGCGTATTTTTCCTTATCCTCTTTGCTGGTTCTCCATTTCTATTCCAGCTGTTTGCAGTTTCTCTTGGTAATATTGCGGTATTATGTGCAACAGCTGGCTTGTGTTCTTTTTTTGCTTTGTTTCATGGGAGTCAGAGTTTTGGAGCAGTTGGTAGTCCAATTGTTGACGTTCTTGACGTCACATATCAATATGCCTGTGGGTTCTGGTTTGTTCTTGTGTAGGGTGTTGTGCAGTCCACCTCAGTTGTTGTTCCAATGTCAGAGTGCTGTGCACCCTGTGAGGGCTCTACTGTGTTGATGGATATCGACTGTAAAACTATCAATGGTGTGGTCTGTCCAGGTGATGGGTTTTGGGGTGTTGATTGTAATGTTGTCGAACGATGTGACAATGGGGGTCCAGGGTGTGTCTGGCAGTGTGGCAGGATTGTGATGTGTTGGGTTAGTCCCAGGTTCCTGAAGTTGTCATGAAGGGCAGGAGAGTAGGGATTGGTCCTGTCTTCAAGATAGAAATTGAGGTCTTCTAGGGGGATGAAAGTGCTGGCATTGAGCACTAGGGGTGATGAAGTCCGTGATGTTGTTTGTGACATTGGTTGGGGATCTGAGAGTGTTGGGCACAGCAGTCTAGGGCACCATCCAGGATTACATTTTCTGTGATTTGTAATATAAAATAGAGTTGCTCCATGTAGTTTGTTGTGACTTCTGTGGGGCGGTGCTGATGATGGTGTCTTTGTAGGGGTGCAGAGAAGCTGGAGAAATGGAAAAGGTGAGAATATGAGTGCAAGAAATGATAAAAAGTGAGCTAAACAGCTCAGAAATGACACAAAGAATGATAAAAGAGTGGAAGAAATGGCTCATAGAGGCAAAAGAACGACAGAAGTGGAATAGAAAAGTCAAAGAAATGGCAAAAAGAGCAAGAGAAATGACACAGAAAACAGAGAGAATAAGAAAATGGTTAGAGAAATAGCAGATTTTTTTTTTAAAAAGAGCAATGGCACAGAAAAGTAATAGAGTGGAAAGAGTGAGAGAAATGACACAAAGCAGCAAAAAGAGTGAGAGAAACTGCAGAAAAGTCACAAAAATTGCACAAAGAGACAACAATGGTGAGAGATTTGGCACAAAAAAGACACAGAGAGTGAGAAAAGAGTGGAAGAAATGGCACAAAGAGGCAGAAAGAGTGAGCGTAATAGCACAGAAAAGTCAGAAAAATGCACAAAGAGGGAAAAAGAGTGAGAGAAACACCACAAAAAAGTATAGAGAGCAAGAAAAGAGTGACTGAAATGCCACTGAGAGGCACAGTAGAGGGTAAAATAGCACAAAAAAGTCACAGAGAGTCTGAGAAAAAGTGAGAGAAATGGTACAAAGAGGCAAAAAGAGTGAGGGAACAGGTCAGAAAAGTCCCAGAAGTGGCACAAAGAGGCAAAGAGGGAGAGAGAAATGGAACTCAAAAATAACAGTGAAAGTTAGAAAAGAGAGAGTAATTGCACAACAAGGCAAAAAGATTGAGAGAAATGGCACAGAAAAGTCACAAAGAGTGTGACAAAAGAGTAAGAGAAAAGTTACAAAGACAAAAAGAGGGGGGATGGCATAACAAGTCACAGAGAGAGTGAAAAAAGAGTGAGTGAAATGGCACAAAAAGGGCAAAAGAGTGAGAGACATTGCATATAAAAGCCACAGGAATGGCTAAAAGAGTGAGGGAATCAGCATAGAAAACTCACAGAGAGAGTGGGGAAAGAGTTAGTGAAATTGCACAAAGATGAAAAAAGAGTGAGATAAATAGTACAGTAAAGTCATAGAAATGGCACAAAGGTAAAAAAGTGAAAGAGAAACAGCACAGAAAAGTCACAGAGAGTGAAAAATAGAGGGGAAATGGCAAAAAGAGTGAAATAAATGGTGGAGAAGAATCAAAGAGTGAGAAAAGAGTGAGGGAAATGGCACACAGAGGCTAAAAAGAGCAGGAGCAACAGCACAGAAAAATCAGAAAGTTAGAAAAGAGTGAGAAAAATGGCACAAGAGTCATTAAGAGCAGGAAAGTGGCACAGAAAAGTCACAGAGAGTGAGAAAAGAGTGATTAGAGAATTGCACGAAGAAGCAAAAAGAGTGGGAGAAACAGCACATACAAGTCACACAAATGGCACAAAGAAGCAAAAAGGGCGACATAAATGGTACAGTAGAGTCACAGACACAGTGGAAAAGAGTGAGAGAAATGGCATAAAGAGGAAGAAAGAGTGAGAAAAATGACACAGGTCACATAAATGAGACAAAGCTAGAAAAAGGGTTGAGCTATGGCACAGAAAAGTCACAGCGAGAGTAAGAAGAATGTGAGAAAAGGTATAAAGAGGCAAAGGAGCAGCAAAAATACCACAGAAAGGTCACAGAAAGTAAGAGAAGAGTGTGATAATGATAAAAGTCAAGAAGACCTTAGAAAAGTCATAGAAATACACAAAGAGGCAAAAAGGACAAGAGAAATGGCAGAGAAAAGCCAGAGTGGAAAGGAGTGAGAGAAATGGCACAAAGAGGCAAAAATAGTGAAAATGGTACACAAAAATGACACAAAGAAACAAAAAAGCAAGGGAAATGGCATCGAAAAGTCACAGAGAATGAGAAAAGAGTGAGTGAAAATGCACAAAGAGGTAAAAAGAGAGACACAGCTCAGAAAAGTTACAGGAATGGCGCTACGAGGCAAAAAGAGCAAGAGAAATGGCTCAGAAATGTAGAGTGGAAAAGAGTGAGAAAAACGGCACAAAGAAACAAAAAGAACTTGAAAAACAGCACAGAAGTCACTGAAGTTTCACAGATGGAAAAAGAGTACGAGAAACAGCACAGAAAATTCACAGAGTAAGTGAGAAAAGAGTGACAGAAATGGCACAAAAAAGGCAGAAAGATCGAGAGAAACAGCACAGAAATGTTTTAGAGAGAGTGAGAAAAGTGTGAGAGAATGGCACAAAGAGGCGAAAGATTATGAAAAATGACACAGAAAAGCCAAAGACAGAGTTAAAAAAGAGTGAAAGAAATGGCACAAACAGGCAAAAAGGGCAAGAGGAAGAAGACAGAAAAGTCATTGAAATGGCACAAAGAGGCAAATAAGTTGAGAGAAACAGCCCAGAAAAGTCAGAGAGTAACAGAAATGACACAAAGAGATGAAAAGAGCGGAAAATGACAGAGAGAGAGAGCGATAAGAGAGTGATGAGAGAACTGACACAAAGAGGCAAAAAGAGTGGGAGAAACAACACAAAAAAGTCACAGAAATGCCACAAAGAGTCAAAAAGGGTGAGAGAAATGGCACAAAAAAGTCACAGAGTGAAAAAAATGGCATGGACAGGCAAAAAAGGGGAGGAAACAGCACAGAAAAGTCACAAAAGAGAGACAAAACAGTGACAGAAATGGCACAGAGAGGCAAATAGAGCAAAAGAAACAGCACACAAAAGTCACTCAGAGAGTGAGAAAAGAGAAATGGTACAAAAAGGCACAAAAGAGTGAAAGACGGCACAGAAAAGTCACAGAAAGAGTGGGAAGGTAGAGAAAGGACATGAACAGGCCAAAAAGAAAGAGCGGAACAGTGCAGAAAAGTCACAATATTGCCACAAAGAGGCAAAAAGAGCAAGATAAACACCACAGAAAGTTGCAGTAAGAGTGAAAGAAAAAGGCACAAAGAGCGAGTAAAAAAGCACAAGTCACATTAAGAGCGAGAGAAAAGGCAGCACATGTGAGACGTGGCCCAAAAGTCACAGAAAGAGAAAGCCGAGGTGAGAGAGAGAGGTGAGGCAGGTGCCTCGAGGTGCTGCAGTCGGGTCAGCAAGGGCATTGTCCTGTCAGAAGACTGGTCATAGGTTAGGCCAAGGGGGCTGGGCCTATGCACCTTCTTAATCATATGGTAACACCTCACCAGCATTGTGTAAATATGAGTTAGACCTCTCAGAATGGGAAATGCCTGGTTGAATGCAGAACCACTGTGCAGTATTTCTTTTTATGAGTGGTTATTGTAACCACTTACCGCCTACTCTGAGCAGGTAGCAATGTGTGTAGGGTCTTCTCTGTAGGACAAGGGTGGAGGGAGAGGGTAGGAAAAATTGGGTAGGCAAATGGAAGATTAGTTCCTTCAGGTGGGATCATTGAATAAATCCCCTTTTGGGGAGGTTGGAGGGTCTGCTGTTGCAGCCAAAACCTCACCCTGTGACTGGCCAGAATTACCAGCAGTAAAATCCGGTCTGGTGTTCCTCCACCCATTTAAACCAGGTGGCAGAAAACCAGGCCAGCAGTGATCATGCTGAGCGGAATTCCATATGGTAATTTCGCTTCATCTGACTCATAATCGGGATCTATGTGATTTGTTTCGGCACTACTGTTCTAGTTTTCATTTGTTTCCATACAATTGCCCAAAAAAGGCTCACTAAAGATTTCTTTAAATATTTTATTTATTTAACATGTGAAAGATTGGAAGCAAAAAATGTAAAAAAAAAAAAAACAATAGCAGTACACAAAATGTGTGAGTAGGTGGGTAACTCAGATCAGAAATGATATCCGTTGTGTTGTGGATGAATTGCTTTGTTTATGTAGATGATACAGCTGAAAATAGACACATAAATCAATACTTATATTTCATTATTTGGACAATTAAAACACATATTTACAGTGTTCAAATTATGAGTTTGCATATTTAGGTCACCAAGCACTGCTGGGGGAAGAGCGCCATATTGGGTGTGGAACACTCAAGAAATTCACATTTTCAGACGTCGCTCATTTAAAGCAGGATGTACTTGAACTGGGTATAGTTGAAATCCAAATTTATTGTCTCAAATCATACCTGTGCAGCTTGCTGACACTGTTCAGCTGAAAACAGCCTTGTTCATGGTCGACAAGCACCCCCACAGTGACACAATTTAAGTGATTATATAAACATGAAGAAAGAACTAGTAGTACTTAAAATCTTAGTGCAAAGATCCCATCTTGGAAGGAACTCTCTTTCTTATACACATATAAATATTATTGATGTTATCAATTAGTATCTCATGTGCACCTCAATTATGGTCTTATTCAAAATGGCATTGCAGGTCAAAAAGGGTCATATCAGTAATAGATCGGTCATCTTGATAACGCGTCCGTCTATGTTAATTTTATACACATCAGGACTCGTTTTAGGTCGATGAATCTTTGGACCCAGTGGTGAGACACCGTAAGACGAGACAACTGATCAATACATCAAATCATATGTCAATAATATTGTTAACATATATCACCACAATATATTTCACTTTAGACATTAATAAATCTTCGACGCAACCATGACCTTTCAGTCATGAATAACCACACCTTATTGAAGTTTTGTGAATTTTATTCCCTATTGATTACAATCTAATAGCAAATGTATTAATCTCAAAACCAAGAAACAGAGAACATTATCACAAAGCGGCGACTATGGTAAGTTTTCATCAATGCAAAGATCACAAATATAAGATAATCATATGAAGATAACAAATCAAAATACATAGAACCTCCTAAAGGTCTTAGTTCAGCATAACACCATGTCAGTCACGTCAGTTACGTCAGTTAAGATGAACACCTCATCTAGCCACTGATTAGCATTAGCATGTTGGGCTTCATGCAAAACAATTTAGAACATCAATTTGGAAAACGTCTAACTAAGGTCTCTAATCAAAACACACAGCAGTCGGTACCTAGAAAGGAAAGGCAAAATAAATGAATTTCCATTAGCAACTGTATAATTACCCTCCTCGGAATAAGTCAGCATACAGGGTCAGTCTTCGTCTTCAGGACATCAGTTAAATCGCCGTCAGTCTATCTAAGCTAAGGGCAGGGGACACTTCCCTCATAAGGAAGAAAGTGTAAAAGGCAGTCTATGGATGAGGATAGTTTTGTCTAAGTCTCAGATCACCAAATAGAGTGACAGAGTTTCTGGATGCAATCGATATCATTCCCTACCTAATGCCATTTGTTCCTTGTGTCATGAGTTTTTATCCCTTTTTCGAAATACATTCCCCCAAAATCCTATTGGTCAGTCACTACACCCCACTATCTGTAACCTATCAATTTATACATTAAGGGCCTCATTCTAAGTCTGGCGGGCGGCGGAGGCCGCCCGCCAGACTTCCTCCCTCCAGAATACTGCACCGCGGTTGGAAGACCGCTGCGGCTATTCTTAGTTTTACACTGGGCTGGCGGGCGACCGCCAAAAGGCCGCCCGCCAGCCCAGTGTAAAACTCCCTTCCCACGAGGACGCCGGCTCAGAATTGAGCTGGCGGAGTGGGAAGGTGCGACGGGTGCAGTGGCACCCGTCGCGAATTTCATTGTCTGCAATGCAGACAGTGAAATTATTTGTGGGGCCCTCTTACGGGGGCCCCACGACAACCCATACCGCCATCCTGTTCCTGGCGGGAGAACCGCCAGGAACAGGATGGCGGCATGGGTTGTCAGAATCCCCATGGCGGCGCAGCGAGCTGCGCCGCCATGGAGGATTCTAATGGGCAGCGGAAAACCGGCGGGAGACCGCCGGTTTTCCACTTCTGACCGCGGCAAAACCGCCGCGGTCAGAATGCCCTGCGGGGCACCGCCAGCCTGTTGGCGGTGCTCCCGCCGACCCTGGCCCCGGCGGTAAGGAACCGCCGGGGTCAGAATCAGGCCCAAAGTAATACATTTGTCATTCTATGATATTTCTCGTGCTTCTAATTGGTCTTTATAATTGACGTTTTCGTAGGTGGCACATCCGGGGTTACTTCATTTTCTGTCACACACTTCGGGTCAAGAGTTCTCTTCTCCGCGATTTAATGTCCTTGAAAGTGTCTATGTTTGTTGCGAAGTCCATAATTTTTATACTAAAGCTGCTAGCATGCGGATGAGAAAAATTAGCATTGTTGCAAATAAGTGAAGAAAAGAACAATTGCTAGTTCATGGCCTTTTGCAAATCAGTACACTGGAGAAACAGAAAAATACGCTTTAATATGAGAGCTACACAGCCAGTTTTCGATTCACGCTAACTTAAGGCTTATGAATTCTAATAAATGCAGTCTTTTAATGTTTTCAATTAATCATAATACAAACAATTATTGCTTACAGTCGACATTAGTTTACGCATGTGAAAAATTCTCCACGTTTAAAATACGTTTCAATGAATGATATTATTAATACAGCATTTGTTAAATATAAGCATTTCACATCTAGAATAGGTAATATTTAAACTACGCTCTCTCAATCTGATATAAACATAGGGGGCCATACACTTCAACGTCATGCTGGTTATTGTGTACATATTTTGAAAGACAGGTCTAAGGGCATCAATTGACAACTCAACTATAGCATTCTGTTTGTGACTTACTGTGACTAGTCACATTAGTGTCTAATGTGTTTTTAAACTTACTTTTTAAACTTACTTCTATAGGGTCACTGATTAAAAGTCAAATCATGGAAAAAGAACAGATGATGGACGGAATGCCAAGCAATGTCAAACATTCACCCCGAGTCACAAATGTGGCCCTAAATCCATTGATTTTTTGGCTTGTTACACCATTCCAGTTTTGACCCAGCCATATGCAAATCAGTCTTGACCTTGCTCACAATGGGAGCAGTCCAGCCCTAACTGCCAGGTCAGGTCCTCCCTTGCCTGGAAATAAGCATCCTGGGATCAGTTTCTGGGTATCACTCCTCATCAGCCAGGCTAGCTTGAATCCGGTGGCATAGCGAGCGCGGGACCTTTGTCTTGGCATACCCTTCCCACTTAGGGCAACAAATGCAAAAAAGAACAGATGATGGACGGAATGCTGAACAATGTCAAACATTCACCCCTAGTCCCAGATCTGGGCCTAAATTCATTGTTTTTTATTTAAAAGTTAAATCATATCAGCCAACATGTAAAGAGTTTCTAACATCTATTGCTCTGGTAAAGATATCCTAACTATATTGCACATAGAAAGTTACCATAGTAAATAAATGATATTGCTCCATGGACATGCCCACAAGCTGCGTCTGTATCAAATGTCAAATATACAAGTCTGAAAAGGTGCAAAAGTCATTCAACTTCATCACCTCAAACGTATGCTTAGCTCTTCTCCGCTGTTCAGCCCTACCTGGAATTTGGTGTCAAGGTCTATCATGTAACATGATTCCAGCCATTTACGCTGGACCACTGTTTCCACCCCTCCTACTGTATGGAAATCTATCTATAGCAAAGTACTGTATGAGATCTTTGAAGTTCCAAACAGTGTCTCACCACTGGGTAGTGTTTGTTTGTCATCGTGACTACCAGCCCGACACTCTTTCAATCATTGATCACCCCTTATAGCTGGGTGCCGCGATCTACTAATGCCCTATTAGTAGCAGTACCACGCTTTAAAAGAACTAAAAATGGAGGCTGCTCATTCCGATATAATGAAGCCAAGCTGTGGAATCCTCTTCCACTTTCCTTAGGGTTCATGATACTGGACTCCTGTATTGCAAGCATTTAAAAACATGGCTATTTGCCTGGTCTTTGTGAACTGCCCAGTTCCTTTTTGGACTGTTCCCCCAGTCTTTTTCTGGCCTGTCCCATAGCATACTTTAATGCTGGGATGCCTAAGGGCAGCTATGCGCTCTATAAAAGCTGTATGATGATGATGACTTAGTGCTCATATTTGCTTCAGTATTCTCTTGTTGACTGGGAATATCAGAACATAGATTTCGTAGTCTGAGCTGGAAGTGATGAATTGTGTGTATTTAATCCTGTACCCCAGGGTGTATCAAACTCTCTGATGTTTCTCCTGTTTTACATGCTTTGCATTCACCACAAATGAAAAATCCTTTCATTTCTGAGACTGTGATGTCTTTCTTTTCTATTATGTCTCTTCTCACTAATATGTCTTCTAGGTATCAATTTTTTCTGTATGTGATTGTGGGTTTGTTCATGATTACATCAGTTAACACTTAGGGGGTCATTACGACCCTGGCGGATGGCGGAGAACCGGCGGTAAGACCGCCAACAGGCTGGCGGTCTCACCTTGGGGAATTATGACCATGGCGGTTACCGCCATGGTCATCCGCCGGTTCTCCGTTCCGACCGCCAGGGCGGAGACGACCGCCGGGCTGGAGACCTGGGTCTCCAGCCCGGCGGCCGTCACTATACCGCCGGCAGTATTTGGACCCGGCTTACCGCCGTGGATTTCCAGCGGTCTGAACCGCCATGAAATCCATGGCGGTAAGCACTATCAGTGCCAGGGAATTCCTTCCCTGGCACTGATAGGGGTCTCCCCCACCCCCACCCCGACTCCCTTCCCTACAACCCCCACCACCCCTGCCACCCCCCAAAGGTGGCCGGGCACCCCTCCCCACCCCGACCCATCAACAGCACATAACGCACACACACCCGACACGCATGCAGGCACCACCAACACACACATGCACACACCCTGACATACATGCCAACATCCACACACACAGTCAGACACGCACACCCACATTCAAACATACACGCACACATCCATACAGACATACCCACACTCATTCCCATAAACACCCCCGCAAGCATACACGCACTCACACACCCCCTCTACATACACACATGCACACTCCCATGAACCCACACAACACCCAACCCCCTCCACCCCCCCTCCCCTAACGGACGATCGACTTACCTGTTCCGTCGATCCTCCGGGAGGGGACAGGAGCCATGGGGGCAGCTCCGCTGACACCACACCACCAACAGAACACCGCCACAGCGAATCACAGGACGTGATTCGCTGGGCGGTGTTCTGATGGCGTGGAGGTGGAGCAACCTCCACTTCCCCGCCTCCCGCCAGTATGGCTGTTGGCGGCTCTCCGTTCGTAAAGGGACGGAGAGCTGCCAACGGTCACAATAGGCCAAGCGGCAAACCGCCTGCACAGGCGTTCTTCTTCACGGCGGTCCCTCGGCGGTCTTGAAAAAAGACCACCGAGGTCGTAATGACCCCCTTAGTCACATTTCATAATTGCCCATTTTTTCCAACTAAACACTGCAACTCCCTGGGTCTGGCCATCATATTTTATGATCAATTGTGCTTCCTCTTTGTCATCACTCCCACTTGTATGATCTCATCTATATAGAAACTGTACCTTGGATTTCTCACTCTTTTCTATACTGCTCTGTTCAGTACCGACTCTGGGTATCCTGTTCCCAAGAATCAATCAATAATTGGCTTTTGTTCTTGCTGGAAAACTGTTGTGCTGCTACAATTATGTTTGGCCATTAGGAGTTCCCCAAATTGAATGCTCCATTTGATGAGATCAGGATGACTACCAAGGGTATGGATTACACTGTTCCCTGCTATCAATTTGTGATGTAGTTTAGTCACCTCAAAATTCAGGAGCCCAATCTTAGTTCTACTGACATTACATGAGAATGTTAAATTCAAATCATAGTTGTTTAATGTTTTGAACTATTCCAGATAGTTCCTGTTACGTAAACATCTGCTTCTTCCACCAGCCCATCAGTAAATGTACACAGCTGGGGGCCGAAACAGGTGACCATCTGCCCACTGTAGTCTTGCATTTTTGTTTATATATTTTGTCATCAAACATGAATATGTTGTTAAGACAGAAAAAAATCATTTTGATAAGCATTCAAGTGGGTGAAAAATACATAAATGTCTATGTTGGAAAATGGATTGTTGGTAAGGGGAGGTAAGTACCTACACTTAACAATAGGCCACTAACCTCCACTTAGATCCAGTTAGGTCTCAATAAATTAAACCCAGCTCAAGCGTTGGTAGCTTGGCAACGAGCGACAAGGCCTAACTTAGGAGACAAATGTGTAAAGCATTTATAAATCACAGAGCAGTAAATAAGTAAAACACAAAACACAATACATATCTGGCATCAATTTATAACACTAGAGTATATTTTTATCTTTAAAATGACACCAAAATGATTAAAAGCGGATAAAGGGAACCGGAGATATGAATTTTTAAATAATTAATACTTTTTAGTGCTTAGAAATGAATAGCGCCAATCTGGTCATCTGGTCGCACCTCGACCGGGGCAAAGTCAGAGTTTAAGGCTGACCTCAATGGAGCCCTGCTCAGCTGCAGCCCGCAGGAGGTCTCAGTCAAAAATTTACCTTCGGAGTTAGTCGTTTTCTTGAAGATTTTCTTCAGCGGGACCAAGTTGTCAGTCCAGTCTGATCTCCTGGAACCCTTCCTCAGATACGCGTCGCGGGAGCCCTCGGTGGAGATTTTTACCTTCGGACTTAGTTGTTTTTCCGAATCTTGATCCGACGTCCCTGGAGCCCTCTTCGGATACACTGCCTGGGAGGTCCCAGTCAACTTTCTACGTTCGGACTTAGTTACTTTTTTGGAGAGTTTCTTCCCCCTGGACGAACCTGCAAGTCAGGCCGGGTCATGGTTGAGGCAAGCCGGCTAGAGTTGCTGCGGACGGTCGGTCCCTTTATGGAGCATTTTTCCAAAAGTTCTCCAAACTTATGAATCTACTCCTAGATGTTCTTTTAAGGTTCTTTTGAGGTCAACAGCTCACCCCAAGGTTCCAGAAGCTTTGAGCTGCTCCTTGAGGGTGTGGACTAAAACTCCCAGAATACACCTGGGGCAGACTCCAAATTGGCCACTGGACAGAGGTCAGCTGGTCAGTTTCTTTAGGAGTTGGTGCAGGGGACTCTGGTTAGCAATTTGTCACTTGTAGCAAACAGGGAGTCCCTCTTTGAACGACTTGAAGCCAGGCAAAGTCCTTCTTGTGGTGAAGCCCAAGTATGCAGCTGGTGTAGTCCTCCAGAGTGCAGTGTCCAGGTGCAGGTCAGGGATCCAGCAGGGCAGTCCTTCTTCTCCTGTAGTTCTTCCTTTTAGGGATCTGGTAGGGATCTGAGGTGTGGGTGAAGGTCTGCCAGTTTTATCTTTGATCCTGGGTGAAAAACAGGGGGGTCCTGGTTCTCCAACCATGTACAGGGTCCTTCTCCCTGTGATGACCACTTCTTGGGAAGTGTGGCAAAAATCAATCCCAGGGAGCAACAGTCTTCAAAAATCCATCATAGCTGAAACTGATTTTTGGAGGTTATATCTGGCTGAGCCCACCCACTGGAGTGGCTAAAAATCTCAAACACACCCTTCTCCTGCCCGCTCCTAATCTCACAAAGAAGGCACCTAATTGTCTGGGAGTGCAGGATGTGAGGGAGGTGCTGGGCTACTCCAAATGTCCTTCCCTGCCTTTGAAGACCAGGTTGGCAGCCCTACCCCTTCCTGCTTCTCCATCTGCTGAGGGAAATTCTCCTCCCCCAAGCACATTCCTTTGTGTTCAGCCCAGGCTACTTCACACCTCATCAAGGCAGCCCGGCCAGGCTGCCAGAGGCTGGCCAATCAAAGCAGAGCACTACAGGGCTGAAGTTGGCAACTTTAGGTATAGTTTAAAACACTTTACCTGAACAAGTTATATTAAATCCAACAATTGTAAGTTGTGGGATTTATTATAAAAATGTAATTGATACCAAACTTGAGGTACCTGACCCTTAAGGGGACATTATAAATTAAAATAAAATCTCCCCATTCATTGAAATAAAATGGCGCTTCTTTTCGCACGTGTGTTTATGAAAATTCACGATTTTCCGTGATATATTTACAAAATAATTGAGAAGTCACCGCAGCCTAAGATATACAAACTTGGATTTCCCTACACTTCTCGAAAACTAATGAACAACTTTGCACCAAATAAATGAAATCACAATCTGTGCACCGAAAGCTAGTTATCTGTCAAATATGGTGTAATTCCTTCCAGCGGTTCTGGTTGTAGTTGTGTCTAAAGGTCCTATGGGAATAAACATTGGAAACACAACTTTTTTGACACCACCTTTTTCTCGGCCCCCGCTTGACAGATCACCCCAAAACTTTCCATGTGCAACAAGAATCACCATTACATTTTGTTTTGAAACATTTAGTGAAGATTCTTCAAACGGCGCAAAAGATATATGCAAGTCAAAAAATGCTTTTTGTATTACAACATGGTCCTAACTAGTGTGATTGTAGCCAGTGGCTACATGTTGTTGCAAAGCCAAGATCTATAATCTTTCCAGTCTGTCTCAAATGGCCTCAACTCGTTTGTGTGCCTCCAAGAGCTTTGTGTCTCCCATAGCTCGCCCCACCACTCGCCGCTGCAACCAGGCAAGAACATCTCCCCGTGCTAGCTCCTGCTTGTCTCATTCTGGTGCCGTAGAACTTACTGGGCCTCTTGCCCCATATGACAACCTTAAGGGTGCTCCACTCTGCACTTCATGTCTGGGCAGTGTTCCAGTCAGTGCAAAAAAAAAAACTTGCAGTGCCGTTAGCATATTTACTTTGTATTCAGGATGCCCTAGTGACTCAGGCCGCCCATGCCACAGGAGGATAGCCGGCCTATGTGCTCATACCCCACATTCCAGTAGCAGGGGTGTGTGATCTGACAGAAAGTGCCTTTCATAGGTTGCCCTCTGGAAATTCAAGGTGCCATTGTTTGCAGGAGAAAGCGGTCCAGAGGACTGTGTGCCCTATGAGTGGGGGTATAGCAGGAAAAGTCCTGCTACCATTTGGGGTTTTGCACCCAGTTTAGGGTGAGTGTCCAGACAGCAGTCTAGGACGCGATTGAAATCTCCTGCCCAGATAATGTGAATTCCAATGTAAGGTAGGAGCTCTATATCCAGGTCCCTAAAGAACCCATCGTCATCAGTATTTGGCGCATACATGTTCAGAATACATAGCTCTCGACCATCCAGTACACCTTGAAGGAGCATATGACGACCTGCCACTTCTGCAACCTGGCCTCGTAGCTGAAACAGCATTCCAGGTGCAACCCAAACAGACCCCCCCTAGCATGAGAGGAGTATATAGAAGAGTAAAGCTGCCACCTCCATTTTTTCTGTAGTTTCTGGGCTTCAGTATCTAGCAAGTGTGTTCCGACACGGTTGAGGTAAGTGTGTGTTCTATACCGTTTAACAAAAGAATTTCATCCTCTCATATTCCTATGTGGGGAAACGTGTTGGTTCACACATCTCAAGGAATCACACTGCATACCCCTCCACCTGCCCCCCCTGCCCCCATCCTCTCCCCGCAACCTCCTGTGGTAACAGGGCCACCATCTAGAACACAACCAAAATCTCTGACTCCCATCTCACTCTCTGCAAAAACAAAATGTATCTGCTGTATCAAAAAAAAAACAACAACACCTAATCCAACCTCCCATCTCCCTCCCTGGGTAAACACCTCTGACCTCAACTAGTGTCTCCCCTGCCATTTTATAATGCATCCCGCCTGTTTAATAAACTAAGAGGGCATAATTGTGCTAGCAACAACTCTTTTTTCTTTCAAGCATCAAAAATATCCTGGGTGCATAGTGTGGTCCGGGCCACTAAACCAGTGATCTGTCCCACAGTCCAATCCCCGAGAACACCTTGGTCCACACTCATATTAAAAGGACATGTCTCCCTGCTTGTGCACCTCCTGTAGTATGGTGTCTCGGTTTCTAAAATTAAGAATTTTTGCAATGACAGTTCTGGGGCTGCCCCCCTGCGGTGGGGCCGCTACCTATGCACCCTTTCCACCACAAAGACCTATGACAGGTCATGGACAGGAACGTATTCCTGATCCAGCCTTCAGGAATATCTCAGAGGTACTCCTCTAGGCCCCTTCATGGAATACCACAAATCTCAAATTACTTCTGCTGGATATTCCTTCTGCGTCCTCTGCTCTTGCCTCCAGCTTATTAGATCGGGCCTCAAGGACAGCCACCGTAGTCTTCAATACATTCATTTATTTTGCAATGGACCTCTTTGCCACTTTATGGAGATCAGATCCGTGCACACACTGCTTCCCCTATCTCTGTGACGACGTCCCTCTGGGCCGAGATAGGGTGAGACACACAGGATTCCAGCAAGTTAGAGTGTCCGTTGTCTGCACCCAGCAGTCCACTCCCACTCACGTTGGTATGTGGTCTCCCACTGTGTGCACTCTGTGTCTATGCCTGAATTGATAGAGGGGCCAGCCGGGCAGCAGCTCTCCCAGTGCTCCAAAAGGAATGAGGTACTTAGTACTGTCATCAGTTGCAACCTCACCTGCAACCAGCACACGCTCCATAAAATGGAATGTGCTGCTTCCCCAAGACAGGCAAAGCTAAGTCTACCATGTCATTCCATGCCAGCTGGGGAGGTCGTCTTAACACTCCAAGTGCCGGTCAGGGTGGGGGTGGGCAAGGTGCAGCTTCAGGGTAAATCAGGCAGCCACTTTGCTACAGTTAGTGCGCACCCCCAGAGTCCATTCACAAACCCTCAAGTCCACTTCTCCACGCCTTCATGAGTCCATGGGGCCTTCATTGTGCCTCCACTATATCTAGGCCCACCTCCAAGGTCTCTCATGGATAGGAAGGCGCCTACAGTGCGGGCCAGCAGCACCCACAATCACTGTGTCTGTGAATGCTCGAGGGGGGGCAGGACACCCCAGAAGCGGCACTCCAGGGGCATCTGTAGTGCAGTCAATGGTGGGGTTTTACTGCAGATGTACAATTGGAGCACTGAGGGGTGGGGAAGAAGGGCTACCAGCATCCATCACGGCCCGATCGCAGCCAAACTCAGGTGGCCGGCTCCACAACACTGCTCCACTGTAGTACTCTCACTCAGTCCAACGAGGGGCAGCGCAAGTCCACACCGCAGGGGTCCACACCTCCCGCTCCCCTCATTGGGGAGCCGGGCCTCTCTCCCCCTTTGCTGTCGCTGTGAACTAACCCAGGTGGGCTTCGGCCACAACCACGGTCGATCACGGCAGTGGGCTGCTTGGTATCAGGCGCTCCCCGCAGGGATTCTCTGCAGTTCTGTCCACCATGCAGGCAGCGCCCAGCCCCCAGTCCTGGCCAAAGCATACGCACACAGGTTTAGGACTAACATGATGTCATGTCTGTCATTTTGGCATAGGCGGTGCAGGGGCACATTTCACATCACGCAGCCAGGGGCCAGAAAGGAGTCAGAAGGAGTCCTATTGCAGCATTCACTTGTCCCCAACACTTGGGGAGGGGGTTACAGGTGTTGCAGGGTTACCTGGACTGCAGGATCATTTAGGATGATGAAACGGGGCCAGGAGTTCAGGCTCAGTACAACCAGTCGGCCATCTTGCTGACCACGCCCCCCCATGATTAATAACAACTTAAATATTTAATCATGAATTAAAAAAATTTATTAATTTAAATTCCCACACTATACTCCCACAAACCTAGCAGCCCACACTCGAAAAATAGGTCAAATAAATAAGTATGACACATTAACATATTTAATAGTGAATTAAATAATTATTAATAAATGTGTAAATCATTGTTCATGATGACTTAAACATTTCTCAACCTATGCCCCTACAAATACAACAGTCCACAACTAATATATAACAAAACCTATTATAATTACACAATTTTCAAAATTAACAATCAATAAAATATTACTAAATTAATAATTGATTATTTGTTACTTAATTACCTACCCACCCTACACTCCTACAAACCCAACAACATGCACCTAGTATTACATTATAAAAATATAGTTATTACACAATTTACAAAATTAACAATTAATAAAATAACTAATAAATATTAAGTACCCATCCTCCCACCCTGTATCCCCTACAAACCCAACAACCCACACCTAATATATAACTTAAAAAATATTATAATTACACCATTTACATAATTAGTAATCAAATAAACATTGAATAATACTTATTAATTATTACTTAACTATTTACCCTATATCCCTACGAACCCAGCAACTCACACCCAATAAATAACTAAAACAAATATGTACAAAATTGACATAATTAATAATCAGTTAAATAATTTATAAATTAATACATGTGAACTAATTATACTTAACTTCCCACCCTGTACCCCTACAAACTTTGCAATCCGCTACAACACTATAATTTTATATTAAAAATTAAATTAATTATTATAAATCACGTAAATTACAAACTATACTTTAAAATATTGTCAATAAATATAAAAACAATATTTAACATGGGAAATTTAAATATGAACTGAAACACATACTAAATAAACTATATTTATTACAACTATATTATTGAAAACAATATTGATATACTTATAAATTGATTTACTTACTTAAAAAATCGATATTCTTGTTAACAATATTTTTGCATTTTAATATTTTTTTTCCAATATTTTTTTTATACAATATTTAAAACTTGATATTTTATCCAAACACTGGCAGTACTGAGCAGTTTGTGCATGGTGAATCTGTGCTGGATATACACGTGCCTATGAGTTGAACAGTACCTGAAAGTTGTAGTGCGGTGGAGGATAAATGCTTGTGCTGGGTTTATGTGTACCTGGGAGTGGTACAGTACTAGACCTGAGCAAAATTTGAATTCTGTTGGAGTAATCTGAGTAATTTCAGTAATGAGGCAATGTTCTTGTGATGCAAAATTACAGAAATTATGCAATTATGCCAGTTTGAGTCATTTAGGGCAAAAATCCTACTGTGCAAACATAAGAACAACAAACTAGGAGAAGGTAAGTGCTGGCTACTGCTTCTCATGTCCTGTAGCATTAAGGGGCATATTTATACTCTGTTTGCGCCGAATTTGCGTTGTTCTTTTTTACGCAAATTCAGCGCAAACTTAACTCCATATTTATATTTTGACGCTAGACATGTCTAACATCAAAAGTTTGGAGTTAGAGCCATTTTGTGGATGCGTGAACCCGCCTTGTGTCAATAAGATGCAAGGTAGGCGTTCCCATCCAAAAAATGGTGCAATCCCCATACGGCCATATTTATCCCCCATGCTACAATGATGCATGGGTGGGAGGCGGACCTAAATAATGCTGTTAAGCATGCTTAGCAACATTGTTTAATGCCTGGGTCAGACTAGGCGTTAGGGGTCCTGTGGACCCATTTTCCCTGGCTAAAGGCCATGGAATTGGCCAACAGGTGCCCACCCCAAGACCCAGGAACACCCACACCCTCATGCCCATTTTGAATGAGAGGGTGCATTTTGCACTAAGAAAATAGAGCTAAATGCTGGATTACGCTTCTCAAGTAATTACATATAATTACAAATGATTTTGCAGTAATGATGAGTAACTACACTAGAGAAAATGTCACCAGTTATGCCCACCCCTATGCAATACCTGAAGGTTTCACTCATGCATTTTAAATGCAAATGCTAGATGCATGTGTGCCTGTGAATGATAGAATATAGTGCCTGCATGTTTAAGATATATGCTGGATGTTTGTGTGCCTATGCGTGGTACAGTACATAAAGGATACACTGCTGAGCAGTGCATGTAAGTTAAATGCAGGTGCTGAGTGCATGTGTGCCTATGAGTGGTACTATGCATTGAGAATATAATACTGTAAAGTGCAGGTATGCTCTGTGCATGCACTGAGTGTATGTGTGCATGTGGATGATGATCGAGGGCCCTGGATTTCATTTTGGGAGACCCAGACCTGCATGGTGAAACTTGAAGAGGAGGTAGAGAGATCCCCCAGACAGATTTTGGTAGTGCTGCATTCTTGGAAGCCTTGTGGGGCGCACAATGTTGAGGGGAGAGTGTGGCTTCCCCTGTGCACTTTAGAGAATGCTATTTGATTCAGTTAAGGGTTACAAAGAAGATGCCTGGGCACATCTCAGGAAGGAGATGGGGCTAATATGAGAATCAAAAAGAGAAGGGCTGGAGGCATTGCACTAACCTTTTGATACACATTCAATGTGGCTGACATCCAGGTGTGAACTCTGGCATGTGTTGTTGGACTATCATCTTTGAAGACACTCCTGCTGTGATACACTGCTTTTCAAGAAGAAGAGGGAGCAGAGGAGAAGAAACTTCAAAAGAAGCAGAACCCTGACATAAACATTAAAGACTCAGACCTTTAATCACATTTAGGGCCTCATTATGTGTTTGATGGGCAGCGGAGGCTGCCCGCCAAACACTTTGGGTCAGAAGACTGCCACTTCAGTCTTCCACCCGCCAGCCCTATTATGAGTTTCCCGCTAAGCCAGCAGGCAGAAAATGTTTCCACCCGCTTGCTCAGCGGGAAACTCACCACAACATTGACGCTGGCTCATAAATGAGCCGACAGCAGTGTTGCGGTGTGTTGGGTATGACAGCACCCGTCGGGCTTTTTACTGCCGGTAAATCAAGCAGTGAAAAGCATGACAGGGCTGTCAATGGGGGCCCCTGCACTGCCCATGTCAAGTGCAGGGGCCCTCATGGGGCTCCCGGCACCCCATCTCCGCCAGCCTATGCATGGCGGTTAAACCGCCATTCAAAAGCTGGCAGACACAGGAGTTGTAATCTCCAGGGCAGCGATGCTTGAAGCAATGCTTGCAGCGCTGCCCTGGCGATTTAATACTGCCGGCACTGCCTGGCCTAAAAGTGGCAGTTCCGGCGGTCTGACCTTGGTGCTTTCACCACGGTCGTAATGTGGAGGTCGAACTGCCACTTTGGAGGCAGTCCAAACGCCACCACGAGTGTGGCGGTCTTAAGACCGCCATACTCGTAATGAGGGTCCTAGTGTATAGAAATCGACTATATGAAGGGACAGTGGAGACCCTAAATATTGCCATCTGCAAAGCAGCCAGAAGGGCTGTGTGAGGAGGGAGAAGCTCTACAAGACTTCTGCCTATGACCAGGACTGGGGGGACCCAGTTGGGGGAGGGGGCATCACCCAGGGAATCCAAGACCACCTGCCTGAATTCTGGAGCACCAGCATCTGCCTGCTTGCCAAAACCAGTGTGCACTGTGAGGAAGAGAACGTTGGAGGGAACGAGGTCCAGTGGGGACCTTGTTGCTTGGATTCATGGTGCAAGATGTGAGGCAATGGCTGCTGCAGCGATTGGGTCATTGCCCGTGTGCAAAACAGAGTCAGTGACCTCCGTAAACTAGGAGAGGGCCACTTTGAATTTAGCCATGTGTCATGCTGTGCCAGCCGGGCCATAGCCTGTGCGTAGTAGCAAGACAACTACGTATGCCAGGAGGGTCTGGCTTTGGAAAATACTGATGTGTGGTAAAGGCTGGAGCTTTGTGCGGTAACAATGGTGCAACCCTATATGCCAGAAGGGGCCCGTGGAGAATTTCATCATACTGTTCAGGCTAGAACCCACTGACTGTAAGTTGTGGTGACCCTGTATGTCAGAGAGGCTCACCAGGAGCACAAAGGACTGCAATTTGTTCTGCCCCCTCTGGCTGGAGATGTGACGACGCAGTGGAGTTGTCCCCTCACCATCACCTAGATGAGGGACCCCAGACAGGATCATCTTAGACAGGATCATCTAAGTTATCTCTCTCCTCTTGAAACAAACCAAAAACTTACCCCATAGGATGAGCCACAGAAAGCCTCTGGTTGCTGCTGGAGCACAACCACAAATGAGAGAGACTGCACCCACTGAGCGCTGCCCCCTGGGCCTCATGGAGCTGACTCACCTCAACTCAGCTGCAGCTGATGTATGTGGCACACTTAGGTACTCTGAATGCTTCACACCTACTGGTGGTGATACTACTTGATTCAGGCCTTTCGTCCCTGGGGAACCTTGCTGCTAATTTAGCATGGTAGCGGTGGAACAATATTGACTTTAAGTTAGAGTCATAGTGGACTTTTGAGGCTCTGACTACCCTGAATGTTACCAGTAGAGAATGTGGAAAAACCACAATTGGTAATACAAGGAGTGAGTACGACAGGGAACCACCAAAAAATACTACAACCCAACCTCAGGGGAGTACTGTGTGATTGTTTGTGAATGTTGGATTTCTCCTTTGTGCTGATATCAGTATAAAATAAAAATCTTCTTTTTTTCATAAAATTCAGTATATTGAATGACAATGATTTATTGCTGCTGCACAATTTTTGAGTTGTGAGTCTGTATTTATTATCCTGTATCCATTTTATCCCCACCTCCCAAGAAAGCATTAGACTGCTCAGACCACACTATCCTGAGAGTCAAAAGCAGAAGGGATACTTCACTCGGACATCAGGAATCAGGAATAAATGGCCACAACCCCCACGGTTGGGCCCAGTAGATCCTGTATACCCCGTGGCTCTCTGAAAGGGGTTCTGACATCAACCAACTACTGCACTGCTACAATAATGACCATACAATCACAGCACAATCTTTAGCAACAACTGGCCAGTCACACAGTGGCTCACAGTCACACTCAATCAATTTTCGTGTGACTACACTATTACATAATGCATTCAGAACTGTAAACAAAGCAAGTAACAAATGAACACATTTAATAATATTTTGCCGGCTAACCTAAATAAAGAAAAGAAAAGCAACCTCACTATAGGGGCAGCCCCAATACTATAAAGGTTTTAACAGTTGCACTAAGGGAGGTTCTGCACCAGTGGAAACCCAATCTTTTCAACACACTTATTCCTGTTCACCAAAGAATAATCAATCACCAGTCTAGAAAATGCTTGATACATGTGCTTTGGAAATCGCAAATAGGAATTCTTTATTTGTGATTTCTAATTTAGAGAATCGCAATTTGTGATTCCCTAAATGGAGTTGTACAGAGAATACCTTTCATACATTGTGAAAGGCATTTTTGCATTCGCAAACGGCTGAATTTTGTGATTCGCACCGCTTGCGAATTCAAAAACGCTTCATTCATGTGGCCCAACGTTTCTTTGCATAAGTATAAGTATAACTATAATTGCTGAATTTCTATGGTTTTGCATGGATAAAACAACATCAACCTAACTACAATGTCCCTGTAACCTTTGTTTTTTCAGTGAATATATATATATGTATATATATATATATATATATACATGTATATATATAAACTCACACATATCTATCTATCTATCTATCTATCTATCTATCTATCTATCTATCTATCTATCTATCTATCTATCTATCCATCCATCCATCTCTCTATCTTTCTATTTTCATATACTTCAGTACTTCAAAAGGATCAAAACTATTTCTGAAAAACTACAGTTTGTCGGCTAACTTCCTGCCAAGAGGCAGAGGTAAGAGTAGAAATTCAAAAATGTTTGTCAAAGACTGCTTGCCAAGCTTACTAGGAAGACGTCCAGAACCATCCATGGGATATATGTAGACTTCAAGACAAAACTAAGGTCTAGAGATAGATAATTTCCAATATGATTAAACAATCAACATCAGAACTGAATTCTGAAAAGGGCAAAAGAAAACTCAACGTAAGGAAATCAATCCCTAACTTTGAATAAACAAAACTGACTATCTATAGCAGTGTGTAAATTTGTATAAGTATTTCCTAGGGTTGAAAAACATCAGTTTAGTGTTGGTTCAAAGAGTTTGCACTAAGCTAAACCCAAGGTTCTTGATAATAATACCATAATGGAACCAGCCTGTAATACACCTCTTCAGACTCAGTGTTTTAAGACAAAAGCTTCACATCTGTTCTCAAGCCATTTAATAAGGTATGGATAGCTATGCCCTCTGAACAACCTTCCATAGTTTGTTAAAATACAGTACACACATTCTGGAAATGAGCAGAATGGCATACAGCGCTTACAACTATACTGTGAGTTAACCCATCTCTAAGTGGGTCACCCATACATTCTTCAACAATGCATTATGTCTCAAAATATTCAGGGTAGTTCTGGAAATAGTCTGTAGCACTGTATTACAACATGGGCATTTGTCCAAATATCCACAGATGGTTAATATATTGTAAAGAGAAGCTTTAGCTTTTCATACACGTTTTTGCTGGCAGGGCTTCGATTTAAGCTGCAACGTATTTGAAATGTGCCTCTGCAACTCACATCAGTTGCACTCAGTCTCTACCTTGTTTAACATGACATACTGCCTGCACTTAAAACTGATAGGCAAATTGTGCACCATATAACATTCAGTGCACATTCAGTACACTGAGCCAATCTTGGCTTCAGGGCTACATGATTTTTATTATATACATTCACACAGGTATACAGAGTAATTCTGTGCTCTATACAGTTGCAGGGCATTTACTACAAACTTTATTTTCTAAAATGATCTTGTGGGTTATAGAGTCATGTGAACAGTCGTAAAATGGATGATGCCTCAGTGATGTCATCAACTGCGTAATTTCATATGTCATGAGTGATGTAATATGTGAGGTGAAAAGCAGTGCATGCCGTGGCAGAAGTTTATGGTTAGCTCAGCCAACAATAAACTGACACATTTCAGTGCATTGTTGGTTTTTAAATGTAAGTTCTGGTGTATTTTTAAACTAACTATAACCTCATTTTAATCTTTGTATTTTAAGTGAATGTATTGTTTTTTACATTAGGTAAGATCTCATTTCCATACAGAACTAATGCACCACTTTAACCTTTGTTTTTTATCATATTCTAAATGTAGCATATGTAACTCCTTTAAGTGTGACTATGGACAGTCAGGGGTTGTGTAGAAGGAATGGCCTTTGGTCAGTGGTGGTTTCTTTAGCAGGGCGTTGCCCCGCTGTTTTTTTGTCGATCCCGGGAGCGGCAGGCCCCATATTAGAAGTTTACTTTTCTTTTAATTCCTTTTTTTTATTTAGCCACAGTGCGCCACATGGCAAAGGCAACATTTGCCTTCAGCTGGAGAGTGGGGGCAGGCAGAGGTTCGGGATCTGGAATAATTGACAATCACAAAGGTTCAGCTGCTGGGCCTCCTTGGGGTGAAATATGCATGTCAGGTTGGATGGATGCCTTGGTCCGACCAACCTGATGTGTTTTTGAACCCTTGCCTACCTGTGCAACGTAGGAGCCCAAGGGGTTATGGCCACAGCCCCCAAGGCTTCTAAAGAGCGTTAGCAGTGCCTGACCGGGCCAGTCTTCGTGCTGCTCTCATGCTGTTTACTAACATAACATAAACAGCAAAGGAACAGCATCTAGATTAGCCCAGGAGTCGCAGGGGTTGGGACTGGAGGGCCGAGTTGATTTAATGCAGGCCTGGAGGCAAAGTCACGAATGTTATTCTGACGGACCGGGCGTGAGTCATATTTTCATCTTGATATTTAACAATGATATCTTGTTTGCAAATATGTGCCTTCTTTTGTTTTATTTGTGACGAACGCATGTTTTAGTTTGCACGTTTCATTGTTACGTTTTTTTCTTTAGTAATCGATGCGCAGGTGTTTCTCATTGGAAAGGTCTAGAAAATATAATTTTTTAGGACAATTTTGGATCTGTTCATTTTTCTCATCTATTTACAGGAATGTGATTTAAGTGGTAATACACTGCTGTAACATGTGCGGCTAGTGATGATTGTACTTGATTGAGTCACTTAGAGTAGTTAGTAGCAGTTTGTAGTTAGTCTAGATGTGTGTGCGGATTTGAACATTGTGCGTTTCCCTCTATATCAGCATCCAAGTAAAATAATTGCAAGCCACAAGGGCGGCAGAGCAGCTAAATCATGTCCTTTTGTCCCCTTGGTAACGCGTCCTTTTATGTTAATTTATTACACATTAGGACTTGTTTTAGGCCAATGAATCTTTTGACCCAGTTGAGAGACACCATAAGACGAGATAGCTGATCAATATGTCAATCAATATATCAACAATGTTATCAATATTTATTACCACAATACATTTCAACTTGGTCAAAGTCATTAATCAAATTGGCATCGCAACCATGACCTTTCAGCCATGAATAACCACACCTTTGACAAAATTTTATGAAGTTTATTCCCTATTAATTACAATCTAATAGCAAATGCGTTAATGTCAACACCAAGAAACATAAAAGCATAGTCACGATATGGCAACTTTGGTAATATTTCATTAAGACAAGAATCACAAACATCAAAATGTAGCACGGCGCAAACATAGATCTGATTACAGCAAAGTGTCAATTACGCATCAGTTCAACATAGCATAACGTCAGTCGTTTGTCTATTTGTGTCAATTTAGTGATCACCTATCCTAACCGCTGATTAGCATTGGAATGTTGGGCTTCATGCAAAACAATTTAGAACACTCATTTGGAAAACATCTAGCTATGGTCTCTGTCAAAATTAGCATTTGGTACCTAGAAAGGAAAAGCAAACAGACAAATTACAAATTGCATTGTCATAATTACCCTCTAAAGGTTAGGTCAGCGCACAGGTTCAGTCTTTGTCTTCAGGACATCAGTCAAAGCACCATCAATCAGGACTCAACTAAAAAGCAAAGGTGGACACTTCCCTCACAAGGAGGACAAGTGAAAAGGGCAGTCTATGGGTGAGGGCGGTTTCTAATAAATCTCAAATCACCAAACAGGGTGACAGAGTTTCTGGATAAAATCAATAGCATTCCCTACCTAATTCCAATGACCCTTCTGTGTCATGGGTTTTTATCCCTTTTTCGTAGTACATTCCCCCAAAATTCTATTGGACACTTACTATACCCCACTATCTTGAGCCTATCAAATTTAGCATTTCGTACTCCCAGTTGTCACCCCACATTAATTCGTTATTCTTTGATTGGTCTTCACAATTGACGTCTTCGGAGGTGGCACATCTGGCGTTACTTCACTCCTTGGCATGTCCTTTGGGTCAGCAGATTCATTGTCCATCGGTCTAAATGACCTTGTACATAACATTAATCTACACTTGTTTCAATACGCTCATACTTTTAAACCAAGGCACCGAGTATGCGCTTGGGAACGGTGTTAACATAGGTACATTCATCTTCGAAGCTGAAGAAAAAAGAACATTTGCAGGGTCATGGCCCTTTGCGAGTCAGCACACTGGAAAAACAGAAAAATACACTTAATATGAGAGCTAAGCAACTAAACTGCAGCTCAACGCTAACTTAAGGCCTACGAGGAATTTCAATACAGTTTCATCAATACGAACGTTTATATAAGCTTAATTGAATCTAACATAAACACTTTATTCATCATTATTAGTTTGCGTATACATTGGTGGCCAATTACCGTGGTCACAATTCAGGTGTGCGTTTAAACAAATTCGCTATTATTACAGTTTTCTATGCAGTATCGTCACACAATAATATAGATATTCTGCTCTAATATAGGTTATATAAATCTATAGTCTCTCACCCTTCTCGGGGTTTTGAACTCCTCGTATGGGCACATACATGGAAGTGAACAAAGGCCCATCTTTTCAGGTCAACAAAGCACAACGGGCTGTCCCCAGGGTGCGCTGCAGGCAGAGCAGGACATTTGAAGCACAACTCTGATGTAGCACATAACAAACGGTGATCTGAAGAGTAGAAGGAGTGTTTGGAGACAGACAATTTGACCTTCGCACCACAAACCTGGATGGACATTAGGCAGACCTTTTCGTTTTATGACTGTTTTACCGGCAGTCACCTCATTCTTGCGGGCTGCCGCCCACACACCTATAGGGTTCCAGCAGGGTACTTCATTGGCCATTTCCTAAGCTCTCTGCCACAAGCACCGTTTTGCCAGGACTTTAAGAGGGCCAGGTCTTGCTAGGTCTGAGCGCTGGCGGTAATTCAAAGGGGTGACTGAAACGGGTCCCTTTCGAGCCCTATATTTATTCCATTAGTTTCCCAAGGTGAAAAATGAAAACGGCAGCACGTTGTACAACCAAAATATTTCGCTGAGAGTGAACTGGCAGCGAGGCGGTTGTCTGAACTGGCTCATAATACTGTTCCACCAGAGCCTCCTCGCCCTGCACTGGAAGAGGAACGACGACCAGAACCATTGGACCTGTCGGCAGCTGTAGTTATTATTTTTGTGCTTTGCACCTCCGGGAGATGGGTAGGAGGGCAGACAGGCATATCATGTTAATGTGCCAAATCACTGGTAGCAAAGGAAGTGTTCTGCACCGCGTCTTTGACCTTTGTATGGAACTCTGCGCCAGACGTCCGGGAACCATGAGTAGGCAATAAAAACAGTTTTTATGTGGCAGCAGAAAGCATACGTAGTAGCGGTCTTCCACTTGAAACTACAGAATAAAAGGCATAGGAAAATAGTTGCCTAGCACAGGTGATGAATTATGTGTTAGAAGCTCCCAGCTAAATAGGTGCAGTTAATATCTTCTTGGATTTTGGCAAGTTCTGAAATCGATTTCTAATGTGTTTTTTGCTGCTTACAGTGAAGGTAAATTATTTGCATTTTCCCACCGAATCTTACATACGCCTTGTGAAGTGTTTCCTACTTCTGATTAACATCTTGGTGAGATGGAATTTGTAACTTAGACCATAACCTTAATTACATGAGCCACACCCTTTTCAAAGATTCCATCTCTTGGATATTCTCCTTTTAGAGACCCCCTACACTATTTTTGTCCGATTTAAGGCCCTGGCTTTGGCACATCATTCTAGGGGCCATTGATGTCTATTACAATTTCAGGATTAGGTGTTAATATTAATTCGTAAAAGATATTGTGAGGCAATCATCATTGCATGTGGGCATGGTTTACACAGGTTACGGATTCTGACTAATTGACTAGATGAGGAAAGGAAAAAAGGAAAGAAAGGAGAAAAATAGGGCAGGCTTTAATTGGGTTTCACATAAAATCTAAAGAGTTCCCCGCTTGGATTAGTCATGACGTACACTGTGTTACACTGATCACCTAGGAAACAAGTAAAAAATATTTAGAAATATTGAACATTATCCAGCATAAAGTACCCAATGATGCATGCAACATATTCAATTTTAATAATTTCACTTGGAGACTACAAATTCCATCATGCTAGAACTTTCTCAATTACTTGGCTATGAACAAGGCCACTAGGTTGAATCACGTCAGTGTTTGGAGTATCAGTATCTGGATGCCTAATAAAAATTTCAAACATTTTTGGATTACAATACTGCCTGTAATGCCGCCTTTTGTTCTACACAGAACAGTTGAATGTTATAATCAAACAAGCACTGGACTAAGCAGACAAGCATTGAAGGGTAAAAAGGAGGACCTGCACTGGCATGAAAATATATGCAAGACATGCGCAGCAGCAGGGTTGCGCACCAGACATGGCAAACAACATCTTACTTTACGCCAAAGAAAACGTTTGAATTCACAAAAAAAAAACAAAGGTTAAAGTGACGTTATAATTAGGTGAAAAGGTTAGTTAAAAAAGGCATTTTAAATTAACAAAATGATCGATAATCACCAATTATTATTATCACAAGTTACTCAAGCTCTAAATTAACTCTAGCTCATGCCCTTACAATGCACTCATAAGTACCTCACATATTACATTGCTTGTGAATTGTTCTATGACATCATTGAAACCATCATTGCAACATCTGAAATTACATAATTGATAAAACACTATGCGTGGCAGTGGTGCAAGGAATAATTACTTAAGAGCACAGGTCATAGTTACTATGTTGTCAGAAAAGGCCATCTTTTGCATTGTGTATTTCCAAATCTTTTGCTTCACTGTTTTGCTGGCTATAGAACTCTGAAGCACCTTACCCCTGCTAACCAGAGGCAAAGTGTCTGTTCTCTTCCTTTCAATATGATGATATTTTTGCACCCCTAAATGACATATTTTACTTACCTATAAGTCTGAAGTATATTACCCAGGGCCTGTAACTTAAACATCACTATTGGACTGGAGCACCCACTGTATCACCTATTGCAGTGACAGTATACAACAAAGCTTCAGGCCTACCATTGTAGCCTGACTAAAGCAGTTTTAAAACTGCAGTTGACCTGTCAAAGTAAACAGTTTGACGGTTCTAAACCTTCCTTTTAAATATCGATTAATCACTGTAATTGGGCTTTACTACCCATAAGGTAGGGATCATGATATTTAAATGTAAGACATGTAGCCATTTAATGAGCCTCCCCCAGGACTGATTGGAAATGACCACAGAGGAGGATTGTTCTTTTCACTGGTGACACCTCTGGCGTGGGCACACAGGCTCTGTACAATGGGAGAAGGGTTTCACCATCATGGATTTAGGCAGAGGAGGGCAGTGTGGGATTGTTTGCAGCAGGGCAAACAGGAAAAGCTGTAGAAGTAGGTATGGTAACTCCTGGGAACTTTTATCTCATTGGTTAGGGAGGAGTTAGGAGTCATACATACCCACAAGCCAGGGCAGACCTTAAATGTGGCATACCCAGTGCCCTCCTCAGAATACTACTGGACCTGAAGAAGATCAGAAGAGTACTGAACCTGCTCTGTGAGACCTGAAAAGAGCTCTGAATGACTGGACCTGCTCTTCCTTCATACACTGGACAAAGATGTGGTCTCAAAGGGTCATCAGGCTGACCTCCTGTTCAAGCTACAGGTTCGCAACAAGTTACAAGAGGCCTTTCCTACAAATGCCCAGCTCACCAGTTTCAACTGGAACAGCCCTGGACCCTGCTGGTGGCTTCTGTTGAAGTGAGTCTTGACCCCTTAATACTGTTCCTGAGACCCTGGAACACTGGGTTGTATGAAAATGTACTCCTAACACCCTGAGCAACTTGGGATTTAGAAGATATTTGGCCCTAAAGATCTCTGAAGGACCAAGGCACACCTGCCAAACTGATATGACTTAGGGGTTTGCCACTGGACTGAAATTTCCAGATTCTCCAGTTCAGAGGTTTTTCACAGCAGCAAATTTGATTCTGTGGAGCCTTGTGAAGGAGCTGTCTGGCATTGTGAAACCTTCTTTGAATACAGCATAACCATAACCTTAATTACATGAGCCACACCCTTTTCAAAGATTCCATCTCTTGGATATTCTCCTTTTAGAGACCCCCTACACTATTTTTGTCCGATTTAAGGCCCTGGCTTTGGCACATCATTCTAGGGGCCATTGATGTCTATTACAATTTCAGGATTAGGTGTTATAATTCGTAAAAGATATTGTGAGGCAATCATCATTGCATGTGGGCATGGTTTACACAGGTTACGGATTCTGACTAATTGACTAGATGAGGAAAGGAAAAAAGGAAAGAAAGGAGAAAAATAGGGCAGGCTTTAATTGGGTTTCACATAAAATCTAAAGAGTTCACCGCTTGGATTAGTCATGACGTACACTGTGTTACACTGATCACCTAGGAAACAAGTAAAAAATATTTAGAAATATTGAACATTATCCAGCATAAAGTACCCAATGATGCATGCAACATATTCAATTTTAATAATTTCACTTGGAGACTACAAATTCCATCATGCTAGAACTTTCTCAATTACTTGGCTATGAACAAGGCCACTAGGTTGAATCACGTCAGTGTTTGGAGTATCAGTATCTGGATGCCTAATAAAAATTTCAAACATTTTTGGATTACAATACTGCCTGTAATGCCGCCTTTTGTTCTACACAGAACAGTTGAATTGGAAGAATCTGAGCTCCAAAAGAGTGATTGAGTACAAATGTAGAAATCTTCACCAGGCGAACGTGTCAAAAGTATAAGGCCAGCAAGGGACCTTCCTTGGGTGCGAAATTCAATGTCTCCCTCTTGGAGCTTTCCTGACAAAAGTCAGCAGCTTCACTGGAACCTCATCCCATAGCTATCTAACCTTCTGTATCCCTTCTCAGCCACAGCCTGCTGCCTTTTCCCACTGAGGATTTTGGACTACAATTTCAAAGACTAGGGGTCTGATTTAGAGTTTGGGGGATGGGGTTCCTCAATCACATATGTAATGAAAATCCCATCTGCCATATTACAATTCCATTATATCCAAGGGACATCGTAATATGGTGGATGGGATATCCATCACGCTTGTGACGGAGTAACCTGTCTGCCAAACTCTAATTCAGGCCCTAAGTGAGAAAGCAGCTTGGTTTGTGCAGCCAACTCACACTCTATTGCTGTCAACCACAAATCCCACCTATCTCCCAGCCTACCAGAAAGCGGTGACTGCAGTTGACACTTTAATCCTTTTGGCACTGATTGTTTTTTTTGTCATTTTTTGTTTTTTATCTATTACTATTTACTCTCTCTATATATATGTGGGGGTATATATATATATTTATTTAAAGGTTCAATCTTAGTTATAGTTAGGAAGAAAATGTATTGTCTCTCCACAAATCAAGTTTAACCTACAAAAACTTAAAATATTCCCAAGTTACAGTTATAACTTTCATTTACAATTCATCGACCACCTTCAAATTATTAATGCACTGTTTATACCCTTGCACACTAGATCACTTACTGCATGTGAACTCATAGCATTCATAGTAACACTCATAACTTCTCAAATGACATTATTTGTCACAATGCAGTGCATGGTAGAGTGGTGAGCTGTAGTCAGTGTTGTCTGGTTAGCGAACTGAAAAGAGTATAAAACGAGGTTCGCTACTTAATAATTTGAAGTGGTGAATAAATTGTAAATTAAAGTTATAACTATAACTTTAGGGATTTTAAAGTTTGTGTAGTTTAAACTTGGTTTGTCTAGGTAAAATATGTTTTCCTAACCATATTAAAGCTTTTACCTTTGTTTTTTTTGATTGAATATCAATGCTTTTTTAAAATTGTTAATAAAAATGTGTTTCAATTCCTAGAGGCAACTGTTGCAAGTGGGGAGTTGTTATATAGAGTGTCGTAAAGTTTATTGCCAAAGAATGGATAATTGTAGATTGGAATCAAGTGAAGTAGAGTGTAGTAGCATATTGTACAGTGTAGTCAAGTGTTATATAGTGTAGTGGCACGGTATGTCATATGGTGGAGTCAAGTATCTTAGACTGGAGCAGTGAGCTGTACAGTGGAATGGCAGGTTGAACAGTAGAGAAATGTCTCTTAGCCTGTCATACAGTGGAGTATAAAGTTTTAGAGAGGGGTAGGGTGAAGTAGAGTGTCATAGAGTGGAGTATCGTCAATTGAAGTGTCGTAGAGTACATTGGAGGATCATGTTGTGGAGTTGAGTACCATGTCGTATAGTGGAGAGGCATATCGTAAAGAGAAGTTGAGTGGCATGTTGTTGAGTGCCATGCAGTATAGTACAGTGAGGTCGAGTGGATGGGCATAGAGTGGAGTAGAGTGTCATAGAATGGCATAGAGTGTAGTACAGTGCTGAAGAGTGGAATTACATACAGTGCAGTAGAGTGTCAGATAGTGGAGTGGCGTAGACCGGAGTATAGTACAGTGGTGTAGAACGGGATAAAGTGTAGCAGATTGGGGTATAGTGGACTGGAGTTCACTAGAATGGGTTAGTGTAGAGTGGAGTAAAGTGTCATAGGGAGGAGTGGAGTGTCATAGACTGTAGTGGTGTGGAGTGCAGTAGAGTGGAGCGGTGTACCATGCAGTTGAGTAAAGTGTCATATATTGGAGTACTGTGTTGTACAGTAGAGTGTACTGGGGTGTTGTACAGCATTGAAAAGTGATGTTGACTAGAGTAGAATATGGTGGCATACAGTGTAGTCAATTTTCCTAGAGTGGAGTGGTGTACAGTACATTGTTGTAGTGTGTGCTACAGTGGATTGGCATACAGTGTTTATAGTACAATGACATTAAGTGGCATAGAGTGGAGCGGCATATAGTGGAGTGGAGTACTGTCTCAGAGTAGAGTGGAGTGAAGTGGGTGCAGTGGCATAGAAAGAGTTGTCTACAGTGTCATATAGTGGACTAGAGTATTATAGAGTAGAGTAGAGTTGAGTAGAGTATTATACAGTGACATACAGTATAGTACAGTGTTTTACAATAGAGTGAAGGGTTATAGACATGAGTAAAGTGTCAGTGAGTCGCATAGAGTGTAATAGAGTGGGGTTGCATAGAGTATAGTAGTGTATGAAATAGTGGAGCTGCGTAGAGTGGATTATTGTATAGTAGTGTAGAGTGAGGTAAAGTCTTGTACAGTAGAGTAGTCGAGTGGAGTGGTATAACATGTGGAGTAAAGTACAGTAGAGTGTATTGATGTGTCATAGAGTAGAGTAGCATGGAGTGTACTGCACTGGTGTAGCATAGGTAGTAAACTGTTATAAATTGGAGTGGGGTCTCATACAGCAGAGAAGAGTGCTGTTTTGTATACAAGTGTTGTATAGTGGAATAGAGTGTTGTACATTGAAGTGTATGGTCATAGAGTTGAGTAGAGAGTTGAACAGTGGAGAGTACGGGGATAGAGTAGAATGGAATGTCATAGAGTGCCATGAAGTGTGATAGACTTTTATAGATTGGAATTATACAGAGTGGAGGAGAGTGTTATACAGTGGAGTGGTGTAGAGTGGAGTGGCTTACACTGTAGTGACATAGAGTTAATTACCAGAAAGTGGAGTAGCATACAGTGGAATAGCATCCAGTGAAATATTGTATAGTGGAGTGACAGAGAGTGGAATAGCTTGGAGTGGAGTACAATGGAGTGCGTAGAGGGGCATAAGGTACAGTGAATTTGTGTAGAGTGGGGTGGCATACATTGAAGTGGCATAGCGTAGAGTAGAGGAAACTGAGATTGCTATGTTGTACAGTGTTGGAAACTGTCATAGAGTGGAGTAGAGTGTTGTACAATTGATTGTATGGGCAAAGAGTTGAGTACAAATTTGGACAGTGGAGTGTTGTACGTGGATAGAGTGGAGTAGAGTCTAGTAGAGTGGCATAGAGTGGAGTAGAGTTTTGTAGAATGGAGTTATATAGAGTGGGGGAGAGTATATTGGAGTAACTTAGAGTGGAGTAGCGTCCAGAGGAGTGGCCTAAAGAGGAATAGTGTAGAGTGGAGCAGCATAGAATGGAGTGGCATACGGTTAAGTGGCATAGACTGTAATAGCGTATAGTGTAGTAGGGTATAGTGGAGTTGCATAAAGTGTAATAGCGTATAGTGTTGTAGCATAGGGTGGAATGGTGTACAGTGAAGTGGTTTAGATTGGAGTGGTGTTTTGTGGGATGAGGTAGAGTGTAATAGCATACAGTGGAGTGACATACAGGAGAGTGGGGTAGAGTGCAATACTACACAGTAGAGGGGCAATAATTGAAGCTGCATATGGTGTAATAGCATAGGATGGGGTGGTACACACTGGAATCACATAAAGTGGTGCACAGTGGAGTAGCATAGAGTAGAATAGTGTAAAATGGTGTGGTATACAGATGAGTGATGTAGACTGGAGTACTGTATAGTGGAGTGGGGTGGAGTGGAATAGCATATAGAGTGGCGTAGAGTGGAGTAGCTTCCAATCGACTGGTGTAGAATGGAGTGGTGTAGAGGGGAGTGGTGTACACTGGAGTGGCCTAGAGTGGAGTAGCGTATAGTGGAGTGCATACAGTGGAATGGTGTACAGTGGAGTAGTCTAGACTAGAATAATATATAGTGGAGTAGCATACAGTGCAGTGGCGTACAGTGAAGTGGGATAGACTGGCGTGGCATACAATGGAATGGGGCAGAGTGTAATAGCCTACAGTGGAATGGCGTCCAAAGGAATAGCATAGAATGGAGTGTGGTAGAGTGGAGTGGCATACACTGTAGTTGTGTAGAATGGAGTAGCATATATTGGAGTACCATACAGTGGAGTGGCATACAGCGAAATTGCTTAGAGTGGAATGGCATACAGTTAATGGCATCAAGGGGAATAGCATATACTGGGGTATCGTATGCAGAATGGCATACAGTGGAGTGGCATACACTGAAGAGGTGTAGAGTGTAGTTGCATACAGTGTAATAGCATAGAGTGGAGTTGTATATAGTGTAATAGCAGAGTAGAGTGGCGTAGAGCGGAGTGTTGTACACTGGAGGGGTGTAGATTGTAATAGTGTATAATGGGGTAGCATGCACTAGAGTGGTGTATAATGGAGTGGTACAGACTGGAGTGGCATACAGGGTTGTGGGGTCAAGTGAAAATGCATCCAGTGGAGTGGGGTCCAATTGAATAGTGTATAATGAAGTAGTGTGGAATGGCATACACTGGAGTGGCATAGAGAGGATTAGTGTATAGTGGAGTGGCAAACTGTTGAGTGGAGGGGCATAGAGTGGAAGAGAGAAGAATGGAGTGGCGTACACTAGAAAAGTGTTGAGTGGAATAGCATATAGTGGAGTGGTGTACAATGGTGTGATGCAGACTGGAATGGTGTACAGTGAAGTTGCATACAGTGTTATATACTGTAGTAGTGTGGAGTGCTTGTACAGTTTTGTACAGTGGAGAGGCATAGAGTGGAGTGGCATATTATGGAGTGGCTACAGTAGCATGGGATACGGATGTATGTGAAATTTAGCAACAATGTAGATTATAGTGTGCAGAGTAATGCAAAATAGTGAATTGGCGGTGCCTTGCATTTCTCCAGATTTACCAATCAATGCAATGCTACACATGGTGGCCTTGTGTTCCTTTGTAAACCTGCCTTCTTCAGTATTACTTTGCACATGCAACACTATGAGTGATGCAAGGGTATTAAAATCCAATAATACAGCTAGGCCTTAGTTATGTATTGGGCTATAATATACAGGGATAACTTTGCAGTATACTGTGGAACATAGCGATCACAAGCCAGTATATAATTGGGTAATGGCTGTTTTTTTTGGAAAGAAAAGACAGCCATATGGTTTTTACTACACTTTGGCTGCGTTCAATGTTAGGGCCTTAAATATAGGTAAGTAGTAGGTGATGATGGGTATGTGGCAAGGTGAAGTAGTAGTACTTTTTTAGTTTTTTTAGTGTCTTTGGAGAACCTGCTGATTGAGGGAAGAATACAAGCTAAGGTGACCGACATTATTTACTGTTGCACACATCACTCACACACACTTCCACCAACAGTTTCAGAACAACATATCTGCCATCTATGTAGGATAGTGTTTTAGAAGGACGGATTAAGTTATTAGCAGAGATGGCCTCTCTGTGGATGACTGCTGCTCAAGAGTTATGGAGGACAGCTCTGAGGCTGGATCAGAGACTGAAACAGCAAATACTCAGGCAGCATCTGAGGGAGAGGACAATGGAGCAGAATCTGGAAGGGATTTTTCAGTTGGCAGAGTCCCTTCTGATGACTCATTTTCCAACGATTCTGAGGGACACAATGATGACAGTCGTGCTGTTCCTCTGCAAGAGCAGTCTGTGCAGCGGAACAGCAATAGCAGGTTGCATTAGGAAGAGGAAGCAAAATAGTATGAGGAGCATGTAGCATGTGTCCCAAAAGCAAAAAATGTATAGCGTGATGCACGCTGCACCCCATCAAGCGACTGGAGAGCCTGTTGCTCGCAGCCTGTAACCTGAGGCAGTGATCCGAAACAGTGGCCCAGTAACCCAAGGCAGTGAGAGCCAGTTGTGTGCTGCTGAGGAGCCATCAGTTTGCCTGCAGTTTGCCCACAGCTTGCAGCTTGCACCCCGCAGAGAACTTGAGGTGGCAGCAGCGCAAACGCCTGGTCACAGGCTGCTGAGAAGAGGAAGAGGGGAAGCAGGAGAAGACTGTGTGACCCAAAGCACACCTCACGAACCTAAGTACACGGCAGCAAGGGTCCAGCTGGGGAATAAGGAAAATAAAGGAAATAATAATTTAATAATTCAGTAATTCAAACACAAGAGGACTTGGCAGCAGACACTACAGCTATAGGTAAGCGGGTGAAGGGGGAGAGTGTGGAGGTAGGGATGAGTGTTCGTCCATATCTCTGCTCTCGCCAGTTGCCCCACCCTGCTATCCACCTCTTCACCACTGCAGCTGCAGCCAGGACACTAGGACTGTGTTGCCACTTGGCTCTAGTGTGCTCGTGCCTATCTGTTGGCACTACATGAGGAAGTAAGGAACATTTAAGAGGGTGAGGTGGAGCTTGGTGGCAGTTGGAAAGACTAGGAAAATTAAACATTGAAAAATCAATTTACCCTCATAACCCTGATTTTGACCACAGGACCTCAGGATTTTGCTGTCTCTGGCCTCCCTGCAGCTAGCGTGCTCGTGCCCCCGTGCAAAACAGGAAATGGTAATCAGCATTCGGGGTGAGGTGGTGCTTGGCGGAGTTGTACAAAGGAGCCAAGGAGTTCAGTGCTTGTAACCCATCCCTGCTGCTGATAAGTCACAAGATAACTTTGTGGACAACTTCAGCGAACACCTAATACTGTGTGTAAGAAGTTGGCTTTGTATGCACTATTTCAAAGTAAGGAATAGTATGCACAGAGTCCAAGGGTTCCCCTTAGAGGTAAGATAGTGGCAAAAAGAGATAATACTAATGCTCTATTTTGTGGTAGTGTGGTCGAGCAGTAGGCTTATCAAAGGAGTAGTGTTAAGCATTTGTTCTACACACACAGGCAATAAATGAGGAACACACACTCAGAGACAATTCCAGGCCAATAGGTTTTTGTATAGAAAAATATATTTTCTTAGTTTATTTTAAGAACCACAGGTTCAAATTTTACATGTAATACTTCAAATGAAAGGTATTCCAGGTAAGTACTTTAGGAACTTTGAATAATCACAATAGCATATATACTTTTCAAATAATTCACATATAGCTATTTTAAAACTAGACTCAGTTCCTAGGGGGAGTAAGAGTTTGTTAGTTCTTGCAGGTAAGTAAACCACCTATGGGGTTCAAGTTTTGGGTTCAAGGTAGCCCACCGTTGGGGGTTCAGAGCAACCCCAAAGTTACCACACCAGCAGCTCAGGGCCGGTCAGGTGCAGAGTTCAAAGTGGTGCCCAAAACGCATAGGCTTCAATAGAGAAGGGGGTGCCCCGGTTCCAGTCTGCCAGCAGGTAAGTACCCGCGTCTTCGGAGGGCAGACCAGGGGGGTTTTGTAGGGCACCGGGAGGGACACAAGTTAGCACAGAAAACACACCCTCAGCAGCACGGGGGCGGCCGGGTGCAGTGTGCAAACACACGTCGGGTTTTCAATGTAAATCAATGGGAGACCAAGGGGTCTCTTCAGTGATACAGGCAGGCAAGGGGGGGGCTCCTCAGGGTAGCCACCACCTGGGCAAGGGAGAGGGCCTCCTGGGGGTCACTCCTGCACTGGAGTTCCGATCTTTCAGGTGCAGGGGGCTGCGGGTGCAGAGTCTTTACCAGGCGTCGGGATCTGGGAAGCACGCAGTCGCGGTCAGGGGGAGCCTCGGGATTCCCTCTGCAGGCGTCGCTGTGGGGGGTCAGGGGAGGGCAACTCTGGTTACTCACAGTCTCGGAGTCGCCGGGGAGTCCTCCCTGAAGTGTTGTTTCTCCACAAGTCGAGCTGGGGGCGTTGGGTGCAGAGTAGCAAGTCTCACGCTTCCGGGGGGAAACGCAGTTGTCTTGAAGTTGCTTCTTTGTAAACAAAGTTGCAGTCTTTGGTGAACAGGGCCGCTGTTCTCAGGAGTTTCTTGGTCCTTCTAGAGCATGGCAGTCCTCTGAGGATTCAGAGGTCGCTGGTCCTGGAGAACGCGTCGCTGGAGCAGTTTCTTCAGAAGGGGGAAGACAGGCCGGTAGAGCTGGGGCCAAAGCAGTTGGTGTCTCCTTTTTCTCTGCAGAGTTTTTCAGCTCAGCAGTCCTCTTCTTCTTAGGTTGCAGGAATCTGAGTTCCTAGGTTCAGGGGAGCCCCTAAATACAGAATTTAGGGGTGTGTTTAGGTCAGGGAGGGCAGTAGCCAATGGCTACTAGCCCTGAGGGTGGCTACACCCTCTTTGTGCCTCCTCCCAAGGGGAGGGGGTCACATTCCTATCCCTATTGGGGGGATCCTCCATCTGCAAGATGGAGGATTCCTAAAAGTCAGAGTCACTTCAGCTCAGGTTGCCTTAGGGGCTGTCCTGACTGGCCAGTGACTCCTCCTTGTTTTTCTCATTATCTCCTCCGGCCTTGCCGCCAAAAGTGGGGCCGTGGCCGGAGGGGGCGGGCAACTCCACTAGCTGGAATGCCCTGTGGTGCTGTAACAAAGGGGGTGAGCCTTTGAGGCTCACCGCCAGGTGTTACAGCTCCTGCAAGGGGGAGGTGATAAGCATCTCCACCCAGGGAAGGCTTTGTTACTAGCCACAGAGTGACAAAGGCACTCTCCCCATGTGGCCAGCAACATGTCTCGAGTGTGGCAGGCTGCTTGAACCAGTCAGCCTACACGGGTAGTTGGTTAAGGTTTCAGGGGGCAACTCTAAGGTGCCCTCTGGGGTGTATGTTACAATAAAATGTACACTGGCATCAGTGTGCATTTATTGTGCTGAGAAGTTTGATACCAAACTTCCCAGTTTTCAGTGTAGCCATTATGGTGCTGTGGAGTTCGTGTATGACAGACTCCCAGACCATATACTCTTATGGCTACCCTGCACTTACAATGTCTAAGGTTTTGCTTAGACACTGTAGGGGCACAGTGCTCATGCACTGGTGCCCTCACCTATGGTATAGTGCACCCTGCCTTAGGGCTGTAAGGCCTGCTAGAGGGGTGACTTATCTATACTGCATAGGCAGTGTGAGGTTGGCATGGCACCCTGAGGGGAGTGCCATGTCGACTTACTCGTTTTGTCCTCACCAGCACACACAAGCTGGCAAGCAGTGTGTCTGTGCTGAGTGAGGGGTCCCCAGGGTGGCATAAGATATGCTGCAGCCCTTAGAGACCTTCCCTGGCATCAGGGCCCTTGGTACCAGGGGTACCAGTTACAAGGGACTTACCTGGATGCCAGGGTGTGCCAATTGTGTAAACAAAAGTACAGGTTAGGGAAAGAACACTGGTGCTGGGGCCTGGTTAGCAGGCCTCAGCATACTTTCAAATCAAAACATAGCATCAGCAAAGGCAAAAAGTCAGGGGGTAACCATGCCAATGAGGCATTTCCTTACACAACCCCCCCCCCCTCAAACGAAAGAGGATGAGACTAACCTTTCCCAAGAGAGTCTTCATTTTCCAAGTGGAAGAACCTGGAAAGGCCATCTTTATTGGCATGGGCAGTCCCAGGTCTGTGTTCCACTATAAAGTCCATTCCCTGTAGGGAGATGGACCACCTCAACAGTTTTGGATTTTCACCTTTCATTTGCATCAGCCATCTGAGAGGTCTGTGGTCAGTTTGAACTACAAAGTGAGTACCAAAGAGGTATGGTCTTAGCTTCTTCAGGGACCAAACCACAGCAAAGGCCTCCCTCTCAATGGCACTCCAACGCTGTTCCCTGGGGAGTAACCTCCTGCTAATGAAAGCAACAGGCTGGTCAAGGCCATCATCATTTGTTTGGGACAAAACTGCCCCTATCCCATGTTCAGAGGCATCTGTCTGCACAATGAACTGCTTGGAGTAATCTGGAGCTTTTAGAACTGGTGCTGTGCACATTGCTTGTTTCAGGGTGTCAAAGGCCTGTTGGCATTCTACAGTCCAGTTTACCTTCTTGGGCATTTTCTTGGAGGTAAGTTCTGTGAGGGCTGTCACTATGGATCCATATCCCTTCACAAACCTCCTGTAATACCCAGTCAAGCCAAGGAGTGCCCTGACTTGAGTCTGGGTTTTTGGAGCTGCCCAGTCCAGAATAGTCTGGATCTTAGGCTGGAGTGGCTGAACTTGGCCTCCACCTACAAGGTGTCCCAAGTAAACCACAGTTCCCTGCCCTATCTGGCATTTGGATGCCTTGATAGAGAGGCCTGATGATTGCAGAACCTTCAAAACCTTCTTCAGGTGGACCAGGTGATCCTGCCAGCTGGAGCTAAAGACAGCAATATCGTCAAGATAAGCTGCACTAAAGGACTCCAAACCAGCAAGGACTTGATTCACCAACCTTTGGAAGGTGGCAGGGGCATTCTTTAAACCAAAGGGCATAACAGTAAACTGATAATGCCCATCAGGGGTGGAGAATGCTGTCTTTTCTTTTGCTCCTGGTGCCATTTTGATTTGCCAGTACCCTGCTGTTAAGTCAAAGGTACTTAAGAATTTGGCAGCACCTAATTTGTCAATCAGTTCATCAGCCCTTGGAATGGGATGGGCATCTGTCTTGGTGACAGAATTAAGTCCTCTGTAGTCCACACAAAACCTCATCTCTCTCTTTCCATCTTTGGTGTGAGGTTTGGGGACTAAGACCACTGGGCTGGCCCAGGGGCTGTCAGAGTGCTCAATGACTCCCAATTCCAGCAACTTGTGGACTTCCACTTTGATGCTTTCCTTAACTTGGTCAGACTGTCTGAAAATTTTGTTTTTGACAGGCATGCTGTCTCCTGTGTCCACATCATGGGTACACAGGTGTGTCTGACCAGGGGTTAGGGAAAAGAGCTCAGCAAACTGTTGCAGGACCTTCCTACAGTCAGATTGCTGTTGGCTAGAGAGGGTGTCTGAATAGATCACTCCATCTACTGAGCCATCTTTAGGGTTTGATGAGAGGAGATCAGGGAGAGGTTCACTCTCAGCTTCCTGGTCCTCATCTGTTGCCATCAACAGATTCACATCAGCCCTATCATGGAAGAGCTTAAGGCGGTTCACATGGATCACCCTCTTGGGGCTCCTGCTAGTGCCTAGGTCCACCAGGTAGGTGACCTGACTCTTCTTCTCTAGCACTGGGTAAGGGCCACTTCATTTGTCCTGGGGTGCCCTGGGAGCCACAGGCTCCAAAACCCAGACTTTCTGCCCTGGTTGAAATTCAACCATTTCAGCCTTTTGGTCATACCAAAGCTTCTGGAGCTGTTGGCTTGCATCAAGGTTATTACTTGCCTTTTCCATGTACTCTGCCATCCTTGAACGTAGGCCAAGTACATAGTCCACTATGTCTTGTTTAGGCTCATGAAGAGGTCTCTCCCAGCCTTCTTTCACAAGAGCTAGTGGTCCCCTTACAGGGTGGCCAAACAGAAGTTCAAAGGGTGAGAATCCTACTCCCTTCTGAGGCACCTCTCTGTAAGCGAAAAGCAGACATGGCAAGAGGACATCCCATCTCCTTTTGAGTTCCTCAGGGAGCCCCATGATCATGCCTTTTAATGTCTTGTTGAATCTCTCAACAAGGCCATTAGTTTGTGGATGGTATGGTGTAGTGAATTTATAAGTCACTCCACACTCATTCCACATATGTTTCAGGTATGCTGACATGAAGTTGGTACCTCTGTCAGACACCACCTCCTTAGGGAAGCCCACTCTGGTAAAAATATCAATGAGGGCCTTGGCTACTGCAGGGGCAGTAGTCGACCTAAGGGGAATAGCTTCAGGGTATCTAGTAGCATGATCCACTACTACTAGTATGTACATGTTCCCTGAGGCTGTGGGAGGTTCAAGTGGACCCACTATGTCCACACCCACTTTTTCAAAGGGGACCCCCACCACTAGAAGTGGAATGAGGGGGGTCTTTGGATGTCCACCTGTCTTACCACTGGCTTGACAGGTGGTACAGGAGACACAAAACTCCTTGACTTTCTGGGACATGTTGGGCAAGTAGAAGTGGTTGACTAGTCTCTCCCACGTCTTGGTTTGTCCCAAATGCCCAGCAAGAGGAATATCATGGGCTAAGGTCAGTATGAACTCTCTGAACTCCTGAGGCACTACCACTCTCCTAGTGGCACCAGGCTTGGGATTTCTTGCCTCAGTGTACAGGAGTCCATCTTCCCAATAGACCCTATGTGTTCCAGTTTTCTTGCCATTGGACTCTTCAGCAGCTTGCTGCCTAAGGCCTTCAAGACAGGGACAGGTTTCTTGCCCCTTACACAACTGCTCCCTTGAGGGTCCCCCTGGGCCTAAGAGCTCAACCTGATAAGGTTCCAACTCCATAGGCTCAGTTCTCTCAGAGGGAAGAACTTCTTCCTGAGAAGAGAGGTTCTCTTTTTGTTGTTGTGTTGCAGCTGGTTTCCCAGTTGTCTTTCCTTTCCCCTTGGTAGGGTGGGCCCTTTTTCCAGGCTCCAGCTCTACTTTTTCACCCTGAGCCTTGCACTGTGCCCTTGTCTTGACACACACAAGTTCAGGGATACCCAGCATGGCTGCATGGGTTTTCAGTTCTACCTCAGCCCATGCTGAGGACTCCAGGTCATTTCCAAGCAAACAGTCTACTGGGATATGTGAGGAGACCACCACATGTTTCAGGCCATTGACCCCTCCCCACTCTAAAGTTACCATAGCCATGGGATGTACTTTAGTTTGATTGTCAGCATTGGTGACTGGATAAGTTTGTCCAGCCAGGTATTGACCAGGGGAAACCAGTTTCTCTGTCACCATAGTGACACTGGCACCTGTATCCCCCAGGCCTTCTACACTTGTCCCATTAATTAAGAGCTGCTGCCTGTATTTTTGCATGTTAGGATGCCAGGCAGCCAGTGTGGCTAAATCCACCCCACCCTCAGAGACTAATGTAGCTTCAGTGTGACACCTGATTTGCTCTGGGCACACTGTTGATCCCACTTGGAGACTAGCTATTCCAGTGTTAGCTGGAGTGGAGTTGGAAGTGGTACTTTTCTTGGGACAGGCGTTGTCTCCAGTTTGGTGTCCAGGCTGATTACAGCTACGACACCAGGCCTTTTTGGGATCAAAGTTTTTACCCTTGTACCCAAAATTGTTTTGTGAAGAGGCTCTGGGCCCACCCTCCTGTGCAGGTTTTTGGGGGCCTGAAGAAGACTCTTTACTATTTTTGTTTTTGGATGTCTCAACACTCTTCCCCTGGGGAGGCTTTGTGACCCCTTTCTTTTGGTCACCCCCTGTGGAAGTCTTGGTCACCCTAGTCTTGACCCAATGGTCCGCCTTCTTTCCCAATTCTTGGGGAGAAATTAGTCCTAGGTCCACCAGATGCTGATGCAGTTTATCATTTGAACAATTACTTAACAGGTGTTTTTTCACAAACAAATTGTACAGCCCATCATAATCATTAACACCACTGCCTTGAATCCAACCATCCAGTGTTTTCACTGAGTAGTCCACAAAATCAACCCAGGTCTGGCTCGAGGTTTTTTGAGCCCCCCTGAATCTAATTCTATACTCCTCAGTGGAGAATCCAAAGCCCTCAATCAGGGTTCCCTTCATGAGGTCATAAGATTCTGCATCTTTTCCAGAGAGTGTGAGGAGTCTATCCCTACACTTTCCAGTGAACATTTCCCAAAGGAGAGCACCCCAGTGAGTTCTGCTTACTTTTCTGGTTACACAAGCCCTCTCAAAAGCTGTGAACCATTTGGTGATGTCATCACCATCTTCATATTTAGTTACAATCCCTTTAGAGATTTTCAACATGTCAGGAGAATCTCTGACCCTAATTATGTTGCTGCCACCATTGATGGGACCTAGGCCCATCTCTTGTCACTAACATCATCCTCTGGGGTGTCATCCTCAGAGGGGTTGGCTTTTTCAAACTCTGCCAAAAGCTCCTGGAGCTGTTGTTTGGAGGGTCTTGAGCCCATTGTGATTTTCTTTATTTTAGAGAGACCTTAGCTACCTCATCTTAAGATGGAGGTAAGGGGTGATGTCGAGTTCCATCACATTCACTTCTGCACTAGACATTATGGCCCTCATTCCAACCCTGGCGGTCTCTGACCACCAGGGCGGAGGGCAGCGGAAGCACCGCCAACAGGCTGGCGGTGCTTCCTGGGCTATTCTGACCGCGGCGGTAAAGCCGCGGTCAGAAAAGGGGAACCAGCGGTTTCCCGCCGGTTTTCCCCTGGCCCAGGGAATCCTCCATGGCGGCGCTGCTTGCAGCGCCGCCATGGGGATTCCGACCCCCTTCCCGCCAGCCTGTTTCTGGCGGTTTTCACCGCCAGAACCAGGCTGGTGGGAACCGGTGTCGTGGGGCCCCTGGGGGCCCCTGCACTGCCCATGCCACTGCCCATGCCACTGCACTGCCCATGCCACATGGGCAGTGCAGGGGCCCCCTAACAGGGCCCCACAAAGATTTTCACTGTCTGCTTAGCAGACAGTGAAAATCGTGACGGGTGCCACTGCACCCGTCGCACCCCTGCAACTCCGCCGGCTCCATTCGGAGCCGGCTGCATTGTTGCAGGGGCTTTCCCGCTGGGCCGGCAGGCGCTCTTTTGGAGGGCACCCACCGGCCCAGCGGGAAAGTTGGAATGGCCGCCGCGGTCTTTTGACCGCGGGGCGGTCATTCGGCGGTGACCGCATGGCGGGCGGCGACCGCCGCCCGCCGCGGTCAGAATGACCGCCTATGTTTCTAAAAGTTGGAATACTTTTTAAGAATCTAAACCTAGTTCTAGAACCTAATTCAAACTTTCACAAAACTTTTAAACTCAAAAAGAAATGCTAAGCAGGGACTAACACAAGGCCCTAGCAGGACTTTTAAGAATTTAGAAAAATAGCTCAAATTGCAAAAATCAATTTCTAATGACAATTTTGGGAATTTGTGGTGTGATCAGGTATTGGCTGAGTAGTCCAGCAAATGCAAAGTCTTGTACCCCACCGCTGATCCACCAAAGTAGGAAGCTGGCTCTGTATGCACTATTTCCAAGTAAGGAATAGTATGCACAGAGTCCAAGGGTTCCCCTTAGAGGTAAGATAGTGGCAAAAAGAGATAATACTAATGCTCTATTTTGTGGTAGTGTGGTCGAGCAGTAGGCTTATCAAAGGAGTAGTGTTAAGCATTTGTTGTAAACACACACAGGCAATAAATGAGGAACACACACTCAGAGACAATTCCAGGCCAATAGGTTTTTGTATAGAAAAATATCTTTTCTTAGTTTATTTTAAGAACCACAGGTTCAAATTTTACATGTAATACTTCAAATGAAAGGTATTGCAGGTAAGTACTTTCGGAACTTTGAATAATCACAATAGCATATATACTTTTCAAATAATTCACATATAGCTATTTTAAAACTAGACAGTGCAATTTTCACAGTTCCTAGGGGGAGTAAGAGTTTGTTAGTTCTTGCAGGTAAGTAAACCACCTACGGGGTTCAAGTTTTGGGTTCAAGGTAGCCCACCGTTGGGGGTTCAGAGCAACCCCAAAGTTACCACACCAGCAGCTCAGGGCCGGTCAGGTGCAGAGTTCAAAGTGGTGCCCAAAACGCATAGGCTTCAATAGAGAAGGGGGTGCCCCGGTTCCAGTCTGCCAGCAGGTAAGTACCCGCGTCTTCGGAGGGCAGACCAGGGGGGTTTTGTAGGGCACCGGGGGGGACACAAGTTAGCATAGAAAACACACCCTCAGCAGCACGGGGGCGGCCGGGTGCAGTGTGCAAACACACGTTGGGTTTTCAATGTAAATCAATGAGAGACCAAGGGGTCTCTTCAGCGATGCAGGCAGGCAAGGGGGGGGCTCCTCGGGGTAGCCACCACCTGGACAAGGGAGAGGGCCTCCTGGGGGTCACTCCTGCACTGGAGTTCCGATCTTTCAGCTCCTGGGGGCTGCGGGTGCAGGGTCTTTTCCAGGCGTCGGGATCTGGGAGTCAGGCAGTCGCGGTCAGGGGGAGCCTCGGGATTCCCTCTGCAGGCGTCGCTGTGGGGGGTCAGGGGAGGGCAACTCTGGTTACTCACAGTCTCGGAGTCGCCGGGGAGTCCTCCCTGAAGTGTTGTTTCTCCACAAGTCGAGCCGGGGGCGTCGGGTGCAGAGTAGCAAGTCTCACGCTTCCGGCGGGAAACGCAGTTGTCTTGAAGTTGCTTCTTTGGAAACAAAGTTGCAGTGTTTGGTGAACAGGGCCGCTGTTCTCAGGAGTTTCTTGGTCCTTCTAGAGCATGGCAGTCCTCTGAGGATTCAGAGGTCGCTGGTCCTGGGGAAAGCGTCGCTGGAGCAGTTTCTTCAGAAGGGGGAAGACAGGCCGGTAGAGCTGGGACCAAAGCAGTTGGTGTCTCCGTCTTCTCTGCAGGGTTTTTCAGCTCAGCAGTCCTCTTCTTCTTAGGTTGCAGGAATCTGAGTTCCTAGGTTCAGGGGAGCCCCTAAATACAGAATTTAGGGGTGTGTTTAGGTCAGGGAGGGCAGTAGCCAATGGCTACTAGCCCTGAGGGTGGCTACACCCTCTTTGTGCCTCCTCCCAAGGGGAGGGGGTCACATTCCTATCCCTATTGGGGGGATCCTCCATCTGCAAGATGGAGGATTCCTAAAAGTCAGAGTCACTTCAGCTCAGGTTGCCTTAGGGGCTGTCCTGACTGGCCAGTGACTCCTCCTTGTTTTTCTCATTATCTCCTCCGGCCTTGCCGCCAAAAGTGGGGCCGTGGCCGGAGGGGGCGGGCAACTCCACTAGCTGGAATGCCCTGTGGTGCTGTAACAAAGGGGGTGAGCCTTTGAGGCTCACCGCCAGGTGTTACAGCTCCTGCAAGGGGGAGGTGATAAGCATCTCCACCCAGTGCAGGCTTTGTTACTAGCCACAGAGTGACAAAGGCACTCTCCCCATGTGGCCAGCAACCTGTCTCGAGTGTGGCAGGCTGCTTGAACCAGTCAGCCTACACGGGTAGTTGGTTAAGGTTTCAGGTGGCAACTCTAAGGTGCCCTCTGGGGTGTATGTTACAATAAAATGTACACTGGCATCAGTGTGCATTTATTGTGCTGAGAAGTTTGATACCAAACTTCCCAGTTTTCAGTGTAGCCATTATGGTGCTGTGGAGTTCGTGTATGACAGACTCCCAGACCATATACTCTTATGGCTACCCTGCACTTACAATGTCTAAGGTTTTGCTTAGACACTGTAGGGGCACAGTGCTCATGCACTGGTGCCCTCACCTATGGTATAGTGCACCCTGCCTTAGGGCTGTAAGGCCTGCTAGAGGGGTGACTTATCTATACTGCATAGGCAGTGTGAGGTTGGCATGGCACCCTGAGGGGAGTGCCATGTCGACTTACTCGTTTTGTCCTCACCAGCACACACAAGCTGGCAAGCAGTGTGTCTGTGCTGAGTGAGGGGTCCCCAGGGTGGCATAAGATATGCTGCAGCCCTTAGAGACCTTCCCTGGCATCAGGGCCCTTGGTACCAGGGGTACCAGTTACAAGGGACTTACCTGGATGCCAGGGTGTGCCAATTGTGTAAACAAAAGTACAGGTTAGGGAAAGAACACTGGTGCTGGGGCCTGGTTAGCAGGCCTCAGCACACTTTCAAATCAAAACATAGCATCAGCAAAGGCAAAAAGTCAGGGGGTAACCATGCCAATGAGGCATTTCCTTACACAACCCCCCCCCCCTCAAACGAAAGAGGATGAGACTAACCTTTCCCAAGAGAGTCTTCATTTTCCAAGTGGAAGAACCTGGAAAGGCCATCTTCATTGGCATGGGCAGTCCCAGGTCTGTGTTCCACTATAAAGTCCATTCCCTGTAGGGAGATGGACCACCTCAACAGTTTTGGATTTTCACCTTTCATTTGCATCAGCCATCTGAGAGGTCTGTGGTCAGTTTGAACTACAAAGTGAGTACCAAAGAGGTATGGTCTTAGCTTCTTCAGGGACCAAACCACAGCAAAGGCCTCCCTCTCAATGGCACTCCAACGCTGTTCCCTGGGGAGTAACCTCCTGCTAATGAAAGCAACAGGCTGGTCAAGGCCATCATCATTTGTTTGGGACAAAACTGCCCCTATCCCATGTTCAGAGGCATCTGTCTGCACAATGAACTGCTTGGAGTAATCTGGAGCTTTTAGAACTGGTGCTGTGCACATTGCTTGTTTCAGGGTGTCAAAGGCCTGTTGGCATTCTACAGTCCAGTTTACCTTCTTGGGCATTTTCTTGGAGGTAAGTTCTGTGAGGGCTGTCACTATGGATCCATATCCCTTCACAAACCTCCTGTAATACCCAGTCAAGCCAAGGAGTGCCCTGACTTGAGTCTGGGTTTTTGGAGCTGCCCAGTCCAGAATAGTCTGGATCTTAGGCTGGAGTGGCTGAACTTGGCCTCCACCTACAAGGTGTCCCAAGTAAACCACAGTTCCCTGCCCTATCTGGCATTTGGATGCCTTGATAGAGAGGCCTGATGATTGCAGAACCTTCAAAACCTTCTTCAGGTGGACCAGGTGATCCTGCCAGCTGGAGCTAAAGACAGCAATATCGTCAAGATAAGCTGCACTAAAGGACTCCAAACCAGCAAGGACTTGATTCACCAACCTTTGGAAGGTGGCAGGGGCATTCTTTAAACCAAAGGGCATAACAGTAAACTGATAATGCCCATCAGGGGTGGAGAATGCTGTCTTTTCTTTTGCTCCTGGTGCCATTTTGATTTGCCAGTACCCTGCTGTTAAGTCAAAGGTACTTAAGAATTTGGCAGCACCTAATTTGTCAATCAGTTCATCAGCCCTTGGAATGGGATGGGCATCTGTCTTGGTGACAGAATTAAGTCCTCTGTAGTCCACACAAAACCTCATCTCTCTCTTTCCATCTTTGGTGTGAGGTTTGGGGACTAAGACCACTGGGCTGGCCCAGGGGCTGTCAGAGTGCTCAATGACTCCCAATTCCAGCAACTTGTGGACTTCCACTTTGATGCTTTCCTTAACTTGGTCAGACTGTCTGAAAATTTTGTTTTTGACAGGCATGCTGTCTCCTGTGTCCACATCATGGGTACACAGGTGTGTCTGACCAGGGGTTAGGGAAAAGAGCTCAGCAAACTGTTGCAGGACCTTCCTACAGTCAGATTGCTGTTGGCTAGAGAGGGTGTCTGAATAGATCACTCCATCTACTGAGCCATCTTTAGGGTTTGATGAGAGGAGATCAGGGAGAGGTTCACTCTCAGCTTCCTGGTCCTCATCTGTTGCCATCAACAGATTCACATCAGCCCTATCATGGAAGAGCTTAAGGCGGTTCACATGGATCACCCTCTTGGGGCTCCTGCTAGTGCCTAGGTCCACCAGGTAGGTGACCTGACTCTTCTTCTCTAGCACTGGGTAAGGGCCACTTCATTTGTCCTGGGGTGCCCTGGGAGCCACAGGCTCCAAAACCCAGACTTTCTGCCCTGGTTGAAATTCAACCATTTCAGCCTTTTGGTCATACCAAAGCTTCTGGAGCTGTTGGCTTGCCTCAAGGTTATTACTTGCCTTTTCCATGTACTCTGCCATCCTTGAACGTAGGCCAAGTACATAGTCCACTATGTCTTGTTTAGGCTCATGAAGAGGTCTCTCCCAGCCTTCTTTCACAAGAGCTAGTGGTCCCCTTACAGGGTGGCCAAACAGAAGTTCAAAGGGTGAGAATCCTACTCCCTTCTGAGGCACCTCTCTGTAAGCGAAAAGCAGACATGGCAAGAGGACATCCCATCTCCTTTTGAGTTTCTCAGGGAGCCCCATGATCATGCCTTTTAATGTCTTGTTGAATCTCTCAACAAGGCCATTAGTTTGTGGATGGTATGGTGTAGTGAATTTATAAGTCACTCCACACTCATTCCACATATGTTTCAGGTATGCTGACATGAAGTTGGTACCTCTGTCAGACACCACCTCCTTAGGGAAGCCCACTCTGGTAAAAATATCAATGAGGGCCTTGGCTACTGCAGGGGCAGTAGTCGACCTAAGGGGAATAGCTTCAGGGTATCTAGTAGCATGATCCACTACTACTAGTATGTACATGTTCCCTGAGGCTGTGGGAGGTTCAAGTGGACCCACTATGTCCACACCCACTTTTTCAAAGGGGACCCCCACCACTAGAAGTGGAATGAGGGGGGTCTTTGGATGTCCACCTGTCTTACCACTGGCTTGACAGGTGGTACAGGAGACACAAAACTCCTTGACTTTCTGGGACATGTTGGGCAAGTAGAAGTGGTTGACTAGTCTCTCCCACGTCTTGGTTTGTCCCAAATGCCCAGCAAGAGGAATATCATGGGCTAAGGTCAGTATGAACTCTCTGAACTCCTGAGGCACTACCACTCTCCTAGTGGCACCAGGCTTGGGATTTCTTGCCTCAGTGTACAGGAGTCCATCTTCCCAATAGACCCTATGTGTTCCAGTTTTCTTGCCATTGGACTCTTCAGCAGCTTGCTGCCTAAGGCCTTCAAGAGAGGGACAGGTTTCTTGCCCCTTACACAACTGCTCCCTTGAGGGTCCCCCTGGGCCTAAGAGCTCAACCTGATAAGGTTCCAACTCCATAGGCTCAGTTCTCTCAGAGGGAAGAACTTCTTCCTGAGAAGAGAGGTTCTCTTTTTGTTGTTGTGTTGCAGCTGGTTTCCCAGTTGTCTTTCCTTTCCCCTTGGTAGGGTGGGCCCTTTTTCCAGGCTCCAGCTCTACTTTTTCACCCTGAGCCTTGCACTGTGCCCTTGTCTTGACACACACAAGTTCAGGGATACCCAGCATGGCTGCATGGGTTTTCAGTTCTACCTCAGCCCATGCTGAGGACTCCAGGTCATTTCCAAGCAAACAGTCTACTGGGATATGTGAGGAAACCACCACATGTTTCAGGCCATTGACCCCTCCCCACTCTAAAGTTACCATAGCCATGGGATGTACTTTAGTTTGATTGTCAGCATTGGTGACTGGATAAGTTTGTCCAGCCAGGTATTGACCAGGGGAAACCAGTTTCTCTGTCACCATGGTGACACTGGCACCTGTATCCCCCAGGCCTTCTACACTTGTCCCATTAATTAAGAGCTGCTGCCTGTATTTTTGCATGTTAGGATGCCAGGCAGCCAGTGTGGCTAAATCCACCCCACCCTCAGAGACTAATGTAGCTTCAGTGTGACACCTGATTTGCTCTGGGCACACTGTTGATCCCACTTGGAGACTAGCTATTCCAGTGTTAGCTGGATTGGAGTTGGAAGTGGTACTTTTCTTGGGACAGGCGTTGTCTCCAGTTTGGTGTCCAGGCTGATTACAGCTACGACACCAGGCCTTTTTGGGATCAAAGTTTTTACCCTTGTACCCAAAATTGTTTTGTGAAGAGGCTCTGGGCCCACCCTCCTGTGCAGGTTTTTGGGGGCCTGAAGAAGACTCTTTACTATTTTTGTTTTTGGATGTCTCAACACTCTTCCCCTGGGGAGGCTTTGTGACCCCTTTCTTTTGGTCACCCCCTGTGGAAGTCTTGGTCACCCTAGTCTTGACCCAATGGTCCGCCTTCTTTCCCAATTCTTGGGGAGAAATTAGTCCTAGGTCCACCAGATGCTGATGCAGTTTATCATTTGAACAATTACTTAACAGGTGTTTTTTCACAAACAAATTGTACAGCCCATCATAATCATTAACACCACTGCCTTGAATCCAACCATCCAGTGTTTTCACTGAGTAGTCCACAAAATCAACCCAGGTCTGGCTCGAGGTTTTTTGAGCCCCCCTGAATCTAATTCTATACTCCTCAGTGGAGAATCCAAAGCCCTCAGTCAGGGTTCCCTTCATGAGGTCATAAGATTCTGCATCTTTTCCAGAGAGTGTGAGGAGTCTATCCCTACACTTTCCAGTGAACATTTCCCAAAGGAGAGCACCCCAGTGAGATCTGCTTACTTTTCTGGTTACACAAGCCCTCTCAAAAGCTGTGAACCATTTGGTGATGTCATCACCATCTTCATATTTAGTTACAATCCCTTTAGAGATTTTCAACATATCAGGAGAATCTCTGACCCTAATTATGTTGCTGCCACCATTGATGGGACCTAGGCCCATCTCTTGTCACTAACATCATCCTCTGGGGTGTCATCCTCAGAGGGGTTGGCTTTTTCAAACTCTGCCAAAAGCTCCTGGAGCTGTTGTTTGGAGGGTCTTGAGCCCATTGTGATTTTCTTTATTTTAGAGAGACCTTAGCTACCTCATCTTAAGATGGAGGTAAGGGGTGATGTCGAGTTCCATCACATTCACTTCTGCACTAGACATTATGGCCCTCATTCCAACCCTGGCGGTCTCTGACCACCAGGGCGGAGGGCAGCGGAAGCACCGCCAACAGGCTGGCGGTGCTTCCTGGGCTATTCTGACCGCAGCGGTAAAGCCGCGGTCAGAAAAGGGGAACTAGCGGTTTCCCGCCGGTTTTCCCCTGGCCCAGGGAATCCTCCATGGCGGCGCTGCTTGCAGCGCCGCCATGGGGATTCCGACCCCCTTCCCGCCAGCCTGTTTCTGGCGGTTTTCACCGCCAGAACCAGGCTGGCGGGAACCGGTGTCGTGGGGCCCCTGGGGGCCCCTGCACTGCCCATGCGACTGCTCATGCCACTGCACTGCCCATGCCACATGGGCAGTGCAGGGGCCCCCTAACAGGGCCCCACAAAGATTTTCACTGTCTGCTTAGCAGACAGTGAAAATCGCGACGGGTGCCACTGCACCCGTCGCACCCCTGCAACTCCGCCGGCTCCATTCGGAGCCGGCTGCATTGTTGCAGGGGCTTTCCCGCTGGGCCGGCAGGCGCTCTTTTGGAGGGCACCCACCGGCCCAGCGGGAAAGTTGGAATGGCCGCCGCGGTCTTTTGACCGCCTATGTTTCTAAAAGTTGGAATACTTTTTAAGAATCTAAACCTAGTTCTAGAACCTAATTCAAACTTTCACAAAACTTTTAAACTCAAAAAGAAATGCTAAGCAGGGACTAACACAAGGCCCTAGCAGGACTTTTAAGAATTTAGAAAAATAGCTCAAATTGCAAAAATCAATTTCTAATGACAATTTTGGGAATTTGTGGTGTGATCAGGTATTGGCTGAGTAGTCCAGCAAATGCAAAGTCTTGTACCCCACTGCTGATCCACCAAAGTAGGAAGCTGGCTCTGTATGCACTATTTCCAAGTAAGGAATAGTATGCACAGAGTCCAAGGGTTCCCCTTAGAGGTAAGATAGTGGCAAAAAGAGATAATACTAATGCTCTATTTTGTGGTAGTGTGGTCGAGCAGTAGGCTTATCAAAGGAGTAGTGTTAAGCATTTGTTGTAAACACACACAGGCAATAAATGAGGAACACACACTCAGAGACAATTCCAGGCCAATAGGTTTTTGTATAGAAAAATATCTTTTCTTAGTTTATTTTAAGAACCACAGGTTCACATTTTACATGTAATACTTCAAATGAAAGGTATTGCAGGTAAGTACTTTAGGAACTTTGAATAATCACAATAGCATATATACTTTTCAAATAATTCACATATAGCTATTTTAAAACTAGACAGTGCAATTTTCACAGTTCCTAGGGGGAGTAAGAGTTTGTTAGTTCTTGCAGGTAAGTAAACCACCTACGGGGTTCAAGTTTTGGGTTCAAGGTAGCCCACCGTTGGGGGTTCAGAGCAACCCCAAAGTTACCACACCAGCAGCTCAGGGCCGGTCAGGTGCAGAGTTCAAAGTGGTGCCCAAAACGCATAGGCTTCAATAGAGAAGGGGGTGCCCCGGTTCCAGTCTGCCAGCAGGTAAGTACCCGCGTCTTCGGAGGGCAGACCAGGGGGGTTTTGTAGGGCACCGGGGGGGACACAAGTTAGCATAGAAAACACACCCTCAGCAGCACGGGGGCGGCCGGGTGCAGTGTGCAAACACACGTTGGGTTTTCAATGTAAATCAATGAGAGACCAAGGGGTCTCTTCAGCGATGCAGGCAGGCAAGGGGGGGGCTCCTCGGGGTAGCCACCACCTGGACAAGGGAGAGGGCCTCCTGGGGGTCAGTCCTGCACTGGAGTTCCGATCTTTCAGCTCCTGGGGGCTGCGGGTGCAGGGTCTTTTCCAGGCGTCGGGATCTGGGAGTCAGGCAGTCGCGGTCAGGGGGAGCCTCGGGATTCCCTCTGCAGGCGTCGCTGTGGGGGGTCAGGGGAGGGCAACTCTGGTTACTCACAGTCTCGGAGTCGCCGGGGAGTCCTACCTGAAGTGTTGTTTCTCCACAAGTCGAGCCGGGGGCGTCGGGTGCAGAGTAGCAAGTCTCACGCTTCCGGCGGGAAACGCAGTTGTCTTGAAGTTGCTTCTTTGGAAACAAAGTTGCAGTGTTTGGTGAACAGGGCCGCTGTTCTCAGGAGTTTCTTGGTCCTTCTAGAGCAGGGCAGTCCTCTGAGGATTCAGAGGTCGCTGGTCCTGGGGAAAGCGTCGCTGGAGCAGTTTCTTCAGAAGGGGGAAGACAGGCCGGTAGAGCTGGGACCAAAGCAGTTGGTGTCTCCGTCTTCTCTGCAGGGTTTTTCAGCTCAGCAGTCCTCTTCTTCTTAGGTTGCAGGAATCTGAGTTCCTAGGTTCAGGGGAGCCCCTAAATACAGAATTTAGGGGTGTGTTTAGGTCAGGGAGGGCAGTAGCCAATGGCTACTAGCCCTGAGGGTGGCTACACCCTCTTTGTGCCTCCTCCCAAGGGGAGGGGGTCACATTCCTATCCCTATTGGGGGGATCCTCCATCTGCAAGATGGAGGATTCCTAAAAGTCAGAGTCACTTCAGCTCAGGTTGCCTTAGGGGCTGTCCTGACTGGCCAGTGACTCCTCCTTGTTTTTCTCATTATCTCCTCCGGCCTTGCCGCCAAAAGTGGGGCCGTGGCCGGAGGGGGCGGGCAACTCCACTAGCTGGAATGCCCTGTGGTGCTGTAACAAAGGGGGTGAGCCTTTGAGGCTCACCGCCAGGTGTTACAGCTCCTGCAAGGGGGAGGTGATAAGCATCTCCACCCAGTGCAGGCTTTGTTACTAGCCACAGAGTGACAAAGGCACTCTCCCCATGTGGCCAGCAACATGTCTCGAGTGTGGCAGGCTGCTTGAACCAGTCAGCCTACACGGGTAGTTGGTTAAGGTTTCAGGGGGCAACTCTAAGGTGCCCTCTGGGGTGTATGTTACAATAAAATGTACACTGCATCAGTGTGCATTTATTGTGCTGAGAAGTTTGATACCAAACTTCCCAGTTTTCAGTGTAGCCATTATGGTGCTGTGGAGTTCGTGTATGACAGACTCCCAGACCATATACTCTTATGGCTACCCTGCACTTACAATGTCTAAGGTTTTGCTTAGACACTGTAGGGGCACAGTGCTCATGCACTGGTGCCCTCACCTATGGTATAGTGCACCCTGCCTTAGGGCTGTAAGGCCTGCTAGAGGGGTGACTTATCTATAATGCATAGGCAGTGTGAGGTTGGCATGGCACCCTGAGGGGAGTGCCATGTCGACTTACTCGTTTTGTCCTCACCAGCACACACAAGCTGGCAAGCAATATGTCTGTGCTGAGTGAGGGGTCCCCAGGGTGGCATAAGATATGCTGCAGCCCTTAGAGACCTTCCCTGGCATCAGGGCCCTTGGTACCAGGGGTACCAGTTACAAGGGACTTACCTGGATGCCAGGGTGTGCCAATTGTATAAACAAAAGTACAGGTTAGGGAAAGAACACTGGTGCTGGGGCCCGGTTAGCAGGCCTCAGCACACTTTCAAATCAAAACATAGTATCAGCAAAGGCAAAAAGTCAGGGGGTAACCATGCCAAGGAGGCATTTCCTTACACTGTGGTATAGAGTATTCAGAGTGAGATCTGGTAAAATGAGAGGCCAGGGCCAGCTGGGGCCTAACAAAAGGAAGCAGGAGTCGAAAACAGGGGAGACAGAATCAAAAAGGAGAGCCAAAGGTGCAATAGTCAAGAACTCACTATTGGATAATCATGATATAGCAGCTGAAATTGTGGCTGAGAGGGACAAAGATGTGCCTGGCAATCACCTGGCCAAGGAACCTTTGGAGGATGGCCTGATGGTTAGACAGCCTAAAGGAGAGACTGCATCCCCTAAAATATCCAAGATATCAGACTTCTTTCAATCACTAAGTGATGCTGGAGATGAAAGAGCCACCGCTGGGAGGATTGATGTCTACCTCATTGAAGTAAAGGAAAAAGTTGTCTTTGATCCAGCGGCACCAGACCTTATAAATGATGAATATAATGTGGCTCTAATGGAGAGGCAACCTTAGATCCCTATATCACCAAATGCAGTGATCCTAAACAATGAACATCTCCTTCCATCTTGGGCTACCAAGGATGAGTTAGACGCAGAGGATAGGTGGCACAAATGAAGGTTTGGAGATTCCAGCAAACCAGTAAATCACACAGTTACCACCGGTGCTTGAGCACAAGCGTAGCCTTGACAGACCAACATCTCCCCAGTCTGTATTGTGCTTCTTTCCAGAGTTTTGAGTTAATAAAGCTGAGGATCCAGCTTTGCTAGAGGCGATATCAGCATTGGGAAAATCTGTCTCACACAGACATTGGAGGGTACTTTTATATTTGGCCATCCCAAGGATCTGGTGAGTCAGAAGAGCATAGTGGTGGTACTCAAAGCGCAACTGATACAGATAAACTGTGGGTAGCTATTCTGAATTCCATGCAAACAACAGTTACTGTCCTTAACTATCACACTAATAAAATGGACATTCAAGTGGATTTACGTTTTGTGTCAGGTAATGATGGCAAGCTTGAAAAGCTAAATACCCTGATCACACGGGTGCAAGCTAATAAGGACAACAACTTCACCATATGTTCCTGTAAGGAGGTGGTCAACAAGTTAGTACAGCTTCCAGTGATCCTTGACGGAATACTAGGAGACGTGGAAATTAACCTTGCACCAAAAGGTGCCCACCTAAGCACCTTCATATGCAATTCATCAGATGTTTGTGTTGTCACTAGGAGCCAGGTGCTTCAGGAGACCCCCATTAAGGGGAGATAGCCTAGGGTGTGCTTGGGCAATGGGGTAAGCAGTCTCCTGCGCTGGGATTCAGTTCCAGTATACCCCGTTCTGACGAAGAGGGAATGGAAAAAAGCGCAAAGAAGGGTAGAAATAAAGCCAACCCTAAGGCTTCTGATCCCAGGATCCCTTTTCTAATTTAGCCCCACAAGGAGGAGGAGGCCTGGATGGATAAGCACGACCCACAGGTAGATATAGAATCGGGGCCAGGGAATGGGATAGGGGAGGTTACAACACACAGCAATGCAGGGAAGGAGGGTGACACCCCGCCAGTGACACCTAAGGAAGAGACAAATCACAGTGCAAAAAGCATCATCCTTCCTGAGGATGGCATGTTATCTCCACATAGGGTGGTTCACCGTGTGGGGGGAGCGATTGGGAGGCAAATCTAGTCAACAAACAGGCAACAAATATTAGAAGAAGGCAACATTGAAAATACCTGCAGCACCGCTGGACTTTGGGGGGGGCCCTCTAGCATGCCACAACTAAGTGACTTGTGACGAACTCTGGCTAAGCATAGAGAGCAGGAGACCCAGCTTTTATGGATCCCAGAATTTAAATTCAGGGGTATGCAGGATGTACTAAATCATACAAATGTTATAAAATTAATGACGGCACATCCAGGTCTAAACCATGCAGTTTCAGTAGATATCGAGTCCATTAAGTTCCTGCCAGCAAGAGGAAGGCAAAATTCAGATCTGATGGTCATCACGTTTACCAGTTTGGGGTTGCCAGCAAAGGGTCTGGAGAATAAGAAGATGCTGAAGACATGGGGAATAGAAGTGGTACCCTTTCAGGGAGATTGGTATCCCTCACTGCTGAGAAACAATCAATCAATCAATCAATCAATCAGTTAATTTGTAAAGTGCACTACATACCCGTGAGGATTTCAAGGCGCTGGGGGGGGTGTTGCTGCTGCTCGAAGAGCCAAGTCTTGAGTAGTTTTCTGAAGGAAAGGAGGTCCTGGGTCTGTCGTAGATCCGGCGGGAGGGTGTTCCAGGTCTTGGCTGCGGAGTACGAGAATGATCTGCCGCCGGAAGATTTGTGTCAGATGCGGGGGATAGAGGCGAGGGCGAGGTTAGCGGAGCGGAGATTTCGGGTGGGGGTGTAGAAGCTGAGTCTGTTGTTCAGGTATGATGGTCCAGTGTTGTGGAGTGCCTTGTGTGCGTGGGCGAGGAGCTTGAAGGTGATCCTCTTGTTGAAGGGGAGCCAGTGAAGGTCTCTTAGGTGGGGGGTGATGTGGCAGTGGCGAGGGATGTTGATGATGAGTCGGGCGGAGGCGTTTTGGATGCGTTGGAGGAGTTTGGATGAGATACCGGTGTAGAGGGCGTTGCCGTAGTCGAGTCTGTTGCTGACGAAGGCCTGGGTTACTGTTTTTCTTGTTTCTGTTGGGATCCATTTGTAAATTCTGTGAAGCATGTGGAGGGTGTTGTAGCAGGAGGAGGAGATGGCGCTGACCTGCTTTGACATGGAGAGTGAGGAGTCGAGGGTGAAGCCGAGGTTTTATGCGCTGTCGGTGGGCATCGGTGGGGGACCCAGCGTGGACAGCCACCATGAGTTGTCCCAGGCGGAGGGGGTGCGCCCAAGGATGAGGACCTCTGTTTTGTCCGAGTTCAGTTTTAGCCGTCTGTCTCTCATCCAGTCGGCGATGGCTTTTAGTCCCTCGTGGAGGTTGGTTTTGGCGGTGTGAGGGTCCTTGGTGAGGGAGAGGATGAGTTGGGTGTCGTCGGCGTAGCAGATGATGTTGAGGTTATGCTGCCAGGCCACTTGTGCGAGTGGGGCCATGTGGATGTTGAACAGCGTCGGGCTGTGGGATGAGCCCTGGGGTATGCTGCAGATGATGTTGGAGGCTTTAGATTGATACGGGGAGAGGCAAACTCTTTGGGTTCTGCCGGTGAGGAAGGATGCGGTCCATTCGAGGGCCTGGTCCTGGATTCCTGCTGCGTGGAGGCAGGATTTTAGGGTGTGGTGGCATACGGTGTCAAAGGCGGTTGATAGGTCTAGGAGGATGAGGGCTGATGTTTCTCCATTGTCGAGGTGGCTTCTGATGTCGTCTGTGGTGGCAAGGAGGGCAGTTTCGGTGCTGTGGTTGCGCCTGAAGCCTGACTGGGAGGGGTCGAGGATGTTGTTGTCTTCGAGGTATTGAGTGAGCTGAGTGTTGACGATTTTCTTGATGACCTTCGCCGGGAACAGGAGCAGAGAGATGGGCCGGAAGTTTTTCAGGTCTTTGGGGTCCGCCTTTGGTTTCTTGAGGAGGGCGTTGATTTCGGCGTGTTTCCAGCTGTCCGGGAATCTTGCAGTTTCTAAGGATATGTTGATGGCGTTCCATAGGTGTGGTGCGATGGCCGTGTCTGCTTTGTTGAAGATGTGGTGTGGGCAGGGCTCTGATGGTGATCCGGAGTGGATGGAGTTCATGGTCCTGCAGGTTTCATCGTCACTGATGTTGGTCCAGGAGGTCAGTCGATTGGAGCGGGTGGAGTTCGTGGTGGGTGGGGTAGGAGCGTCTGGAGTGTGAGGGGAGTTGAAGCTGTTGTGGATGTCCGTGATTTTTTGGTGGGGATGATGTCGTTGACGGTGGCGTTTGGGTTGGAGAGTTCTTTTACGATGCTGAAAAGTTCTTTGCAGTCGTGGGTGTTGTTTTCTAGGCGGATTTTGAAGGAGGATCTTTTTTGCTAGCCTGATGAGTTGGTGGTGTTTGCGTGTGGCATCCTTTAGGGCCGTGTGGTTGTCTGGAGTGCGTTCGAGTAGGCATATTTGCTTGAGTTTTCGGCAGTGGCGTTTGGAGGCTGAACCAGGTGGCTTTTTTGTTGATGTGGTTGTTGGAGGGTTTTCTGAGTGGAGCAAGGCGGTCGGCGCAGTCGGTGATCCATAGCTTGAGGTTGTGTGCTCCAATGTCAGGGTCGATGGGGTTGACGGGTGGTTTATGGGCTAGGGTGTTGATTAGTTGAAGTTCGGTGACTTTGCCCCATCAGCGGCGTGGTGGTTGTTCGGTGAGTTGGTGTTCTGTCTGTTTCTTGAAGGTGAAGTGAATTCAGTGGTGGTCGGTCCAGTAGAGTTCGGTGGTGTGGTTAAAGGTGACGTAGTTGCTTGTGGAAAAGATGGGGTCAAGGGTGTGACCGGCCGTGTGGGTGGGTGTGTTGACGAGCTGTGTGAAGCCAAGGTTTGCAAGGTTTTCGGTCAGGGTGGTTGAGTTGGTGCCATTGTTGTTTTCGAGATGAAAGTTCAGGTCCCCGGGGAGGATATAGTCCGAGGAGGCGAGTGCGTGGGTGCTGGCCAGGTCGGCAATGGCGTTGCTGAAGGGTGCCATGGGTCCTGGGGGTCTGTAGATGACTGTTCCTCTGAGCGTGATGTTGGGGTCAGTGTGGATTTGGAAGTGAAGGAGTTCGGCGGTGCTTAAGGAGCCGTCCGGGGTGGTTTTGACTTCAAGGGTGGCTTTGTGGACGATGGCTATGCCTCCTCCGGTTCTGTTGGTGCGGTCTTGGCGAGCGACTTTGTATCCATTCGGGGTGGCTATGGCGATGTTGGGTGCTGAGGAGTCGTTCCACCAGGTTTCGGTTAGGAAGGCCACGTCTGGGGAGGTGGAGTCGAGCAGGTCCCAGACTTCGATGGCGTGCTTGCGTGCTGAGCGGGTGTTGAGGAGTATGCAACGGAGGTGGTTGGTCTTGATCCTAGGAGGTGTGTGGGCTCTGTTGCTGGTGAAGCTGCAGTTGTGACAGGAGAAGGGTCCGTGCGTGCTCTTTGGAGAGGCCTAGAAGCAGGTGGTGAGTCGGCTGGTGTTGAGTGCGCGGAGGGCGTTGGCATTGTGGCAAATGCTGGTGGGGTGGCTGTTGCTGGGGCCAGGGGTTCTGGCGCTGGGCGCGGTCCAGGCGCGGATGGGTGCCGCAGCTGCCATAAGAGATGGGGAGGGTGGGAGTGGCAGCTGGGAGGCGGGAGGGTCTGACCAACGAGAGGGCTGGGGGGAGGGGTCTCAGGGGGTGCAGCGGCAGGGAAGACTGGAGAATGGAGCGGTGAGAAGGAGGGGGGAGGCGGGAGGGGCCGCAGGGGACGCAGCGGCAGGGAAAACTGGAGAATGGAGCGGTGAGAAGGAGGGGGGAGAGGCCGTAGGGGACGCAGCGGCGGAGAAAACTGGAGAATGGAGCGGTAAGAAGGAGGGGGGAGGCAGGAGGGGCCGCAGGGGATGCAGCGGCGGGGAAAGCTGGAGAATGGAGCGGTGAGAAGGAGGGGGGAAGCGGGAGGGGCCGCAGGGGACGCAGTGGTGGGAAAAAACAGGAGATCACAGCAATGCCGAGTGGAGGTGGCCCGGGGTGCGGAGCGGGGAGCGACCTACCTGCAACGCAGGGTCAGAGGTTGCTCCCAGAAACAGGAGTGAACGACCAATGATGAAGATCATTTAACTTCTCTATCGGTAGGTGCATAGGGGATAAGCCCCCAGGGGTTCTGCCCATAACACAAGGGAAGCACCCTGGCTTCATTGTACAAAAACCCAAGAGGGGGCACCTGAGGCATAGCGAAAGACACTAAGGATCCAAGATCCCCAGGCTAGCTGTATCTAACTGCCATCTGCTGTAACCAGGACAATTCCTAAGGAGTAAATAGTGGCTCAATCTAGTGTCATGAAGTGGGGTGGTCCAACCATTTACTCAAGGAACATGGGAGGACTGCAGTCAAAAATTTAAAATCTCTCCGTTGGGGAATATCTGTGCATATTCAACATAATAATGTTACAGGAAACAAGGGCTCAGGCAATATCCCTCTTATTGTATTTGTGGAGTTCTGCAAGCCAGCACAGAAAAGCAGTCCCTTTGGAAGGGAAGGGCAGGGCAAGGGTTGGCCTGGCAGTATATGTTATTTGCAATTTACCTATAAAAGCCATAGAACTATCCATGAGTGATCCCTGGCTTTTGACTTTGCACCTTGATAGCTGGGAGCTCCAATCAGGCAAATCGCTGTTATTGGTATATGTGTGCATTATTCCAAAGAAGAATCTATGAAAGTGGACAGATTTATCATTAACATTTTAAAGCTAGTCAGTAAATTGGCTAGTTTCTTAGGGATTTTAATCTGAACCTGTTTCATCAGTCCAGTGATAGGCACGTTGAGGCTTTTGGGTCCCTCCCGGACCAAAGCCTTCCCCATTACAAACAAAAGGATAGGACTGGGGAGAAACTAGTAAGAGCATGCGAGATGGCCGGGCAGACTGTGCTAAATGGCTGTCTACCAGGTGCGATACCACCAACATGGACTAGGTCATCTAATAATTTTGTTTCTTACTTAGATTATGTGAAAATTAGCAACTATGTAGATTATGGTGTGAAGACTAATGCAAAACAACAAATTGCACTGCCTTGGGTTTCTCCATATTTACCAATCGACACAGGACCACGTATGGTGACCTTGTGTTCCTTTGTAAACCTGACTTAAATATTACAGTGTCCATGTGACACCATGAGTGACACAAGGATACTGCAGTCCAATAATACAGCTAGGCCCTAGGTATACTTTGGGCCTTAATATACAGTGATAATTTTGCAGTATACTATGGTACATGGCGATGACATGCCAGTATCTAATTGGGTAATGGCTGTTGTTTTAGAAAGGAAAGTCAGCTATATGGTTTTTACTACACTTTGGCTGCGTTCAATGTTACGGTTTTAGATATAGGTTAGTAGTAGGTGATGAGGTGAAGTAATAGTGTGTCTTTTTAGTGTTTTGGAGAACCTGCTAATTGAGGAAAGAAGACACGGTAAGGTGATTTCGGTTATTTACTGTTGCATACATCCCTCACACACACATCCTCCAACAGTTTCCCAACAACATATCTACCTTCTACGTGGGATGGTGTTTTACAAGAATGGTTTTAGGCAGTAGCAGAGATGGCATCTTGGTGTATGACTGCTGCTCAAGGGTCATGGGGGACAGCTCTGAGGCAGGATCAGAGACTGAGACAACAGATACTGAGACAGAATCTGAGGGAGACAACAAAGGAGCAGAATTGGGAAGTGATTTTTTCAGTTGGCAGAGACCCAGCCGATGACTCATCTTCCAACGAATCTGTGGGGCACATGCGGACAGTCGTGCTGTCCCTTTGCAAGCACAGTCTTTTCAGTGGGATAACATTTGCAGGTTAGATCAACCTAGAGAGCAGGCACATGCAACAGCAAGCACAAATGGAGTGCTCTCCTGGTAGCCCCCCAATTTAGTTCCACCCCACATTCTGCCTTTCACTGGAAACGCTGGATGTGAAGTCAATATGGCCAACTTTTTGCCAATTTACTACGTCCACCTCTTTTTGGATGCTAACTTCCTTCAGCAAATTGTGCAGCAAACAAATTTGCATGTTGAATAATTTATGAGTGAGCACGGAGGCAAGAAAACATTAGGGGATCCATGCAAGCCACACAGTTTTCAGAAATGACTGGGTTTGGTAGGTTTCCCTAGATGGCTGTGGAGCCCTGGACCAAAAACACAGGTGCCCACCTTGCAAAACTGGTTATTTTGTGATAGATAATTTTGATGTCTCCAGAATATGTTTTGGGCCATTCCCTGTGATGGGCTCTTGGTCCACCCACACAAGTGAGGCACCGTTTTTCTTGGGAGAATGGTGGGAATTCTGGGTTGTATGGCTGGAATGTAGCTGCCTGTATAATCCATTACTTTTTCTTACAGAATTACAAGGAAAATGTGTTTTTTGGGCAAAGTCTGAGCTTTGTGGGGCATTCTGGGTATAAGCACAGTGAGAGCCACTCAAGTCAGCCCACCCTGATACCCCTACAGGTTGGCTAGGTTTCCCTAGGTGCTGGCTGAGCTAGGGTCCAAAATCTCGAGCTACTCACATTCTAAAAAAGGGTCAGTTTTCAGGGGAAAAGTGCTCTACATCCATGTAGCATTTTGGGCCTTTTCCTATTGTGAACACAGTGCCTACCCACACAAGTGAGGTACCATTTTTATCGGGAGACCTGGGGGATTGCCAAATGGAAGGAAGTTTGTGGCTCTCCGCAGATTCCAAAGCTGTCCATCATAGAAAAAAGTTTGAGCTTTGCAAGGGATTCTGGGTAAAAACAAAAACACGGAGAGAACCACACAAGTTTGCGCCCACTGGATATCCCTATGTGTCTAGTTTTAAAAAATGAACAGGTTTGCCAGGTTTACCTATGTCTCAGCTGAACTAGGGTCCAAAATCTCGAGCTACCCACATTGTAAAAAAGGGCCCGTTTTCAGTGAGAAAATGCACTGCGTTCATATTGGGTGTTGGGCTGTTTCCGTTCAAGGGTACTAGGTATAGCCACACAAGTGAGGTACCATTTTTATGGATAGACCTGGGGGTATGCCGGGTGGAAACAAGTTTGTGGCTCCCTGCACATTCCAGAGTTTTCTATCACAGGAATATGAGGATTATGGTTACAAAAATTTGGTGAGAGCCACACAAGGCAGACCACCATGAACACCCCTAGGTGTCCAGCTTAAAAAAATGTAAAGGTTTGCTAGGTACTCTAGGTGCCAGATGAGCTAGGGTCTAAAACCTCGAGCTACCCCCATTAGAAAAGAAGGTCAGTTTTTGTGGAAAAATGTGCTGCGTCCATGTTGTATTTTGGGCTGCTTCCTGTCACAGTTATTAGGCCAACCCACAAAAGTGAGGCATCATTTTTATCAGGAGACTTGGAGGAGCATAGAATAGTAGAACATTTGTTATTGCCTATTGGATTTTGCTGCATTTGTGCCTTTTAAATGTAATCCAGGGTATAAGAAAGACGACATTTTGAAAAATACTCTCCAAATCTTACGCTAATACAGATTCACCACTGTTCCTAAACTGTAAATCTAGTGCCTATTTCAGAAATACATAAGTTTCCTTGATATACATTTTTCACTCTGCCTATTTTGCTATAAGAATTGGTCTATACTCAGTTCTCAATCAAAAACCATTGGACGGTGCATCTCAGTTGTTGGCTCCGGGTACCTTGGATTCTTGGGGAACCTATAAACCCATATGTCTCACAACTAAAAGGGTCTAGCACATGTAATGGTATATTTGTTTTCGTCAGTTGGCCATCGTAACAGAAAGTTACAGATGAAAATGTTGTCTCAAATGCCTGTTTTTCCCACTCATTTTCAGTATTTATTTATTTCAACAATTATTGTCCTTGGCAAAACCTTTAGGGATCTACACTTATGACCCATTATTGAATTTCACATTTTGTCTTCTTTTCAGAAGTCTATAGCTTTTCTGAATTCCCCATGAGTTTTACACTTGTTTCCACCACAAACTAGAATTAGACAGAGAACACAAAAAATAGGGAAGGTAGGCTGCCTCTTTGAAAAATGCCAAAACTGTGGTTGAAAATTAGGCTTTTGGATTCAGCTCTGCATGCCCCTGAAAGTGTGAAGATGGTGGCTTTAGTACAGCAACCCGTTCGTAGATGGCATTTTTAGGGGAAAAAGACACATTTATCTGGAACACATTTTCCCTATTTTTCTAAAAAAAATAAACCTTTTGCTATACTTTGAATATTTTCTCGGTCACTCCAGGGGAATCCACAAATCCTGGGCATCTGTACAATCCCTAGGTCATTGGAAAAAAGGATGCAAATTTGGAGTGCATACTTTATGTGGAAAAAAGTTATGGAGTCCTAAGGGCAAAGTACCCCAAATAGCCAAAAAAGGGCTCAGCACTGGGAGGTGAAAATGCCCAGCAGCTAGGGGTTTAAGGATTTTCATCTCAAAATGTAGGAAATGCTTTAAGTTTGGAAAGTTTTGTGGTGATTCGTCAAACGGTGAGAAGTTATAAGGGAGGTTGTATCCCAGAAATTGCTATTTTTGGGAATCATAATTATAACTACAGAGTGTCATTTAGATTTAATGAGATGTCTTTATTTTTTATCGATTGTGTTTGTTATGCATTTGTTTATTGGTTTACATAATCATGTGACCATGAATGTGTATTTTAGTTGTTCATGTAGTAATTCTGAAACATTACATATGCAGTTTATTTTATTTTTTGGGCTTCAATGCTACATTTAGTAGGATTGTGCAGCAGTAATATGAGCAGACTGTTCTGTTGTTTTCAATAATAAATTTAATGAACAATAATTTATTCACCATTTATGTATTAATGACTTTGATCTAATTACATAATCATTGAGATAGTGTTATGTTGTTTTTATGGTTTTATGTATGTTCCTGATCCTGGAGATTGAAAAAAAGCTATAATGGGGATGAGTTTATCCTAGTGGACAATTGTCATGTCCTCTAAATAGTAGTGTGTGTGCCTTACTGCTAGAGCAATTGTTCAGTTTGTTGCACAGGAGTTCCTAAGAAAGATGTTTTTTGTTTGGTTTGTTTGGTCACTTTTAGTTTGTGAGCCAGAGAGCATGCAAAGAAAATGTATGTAGATTAAGATGTATTGTATTTGTTATGTATTTGTTTATAGGTTTCCATTAGCATGTGATCGTAAATGGGTATTTCAGTTGTTCATGTAGTAAATCTTAAACTTTACATTGCAGTCTAGTTTAATTTTTGGGCTTCCTTTCTACTTTTAGTAGTATTGCCTTACAAGGTATCACTTTGTTTGAAAACCTGATAACTTAGCATTTACTTACTCTAGTTACCAGCAGTACTGTAATGATATTGGTATTTCACCAGTGCTCCATCTTGACCACAGACTCCATTCTGTGCTTAGATTAGCTTCACAAACCGTCACATTGGTGACCACCGGCTCCATTCTGATTACAGACTCCATTTTGTGCTTAGCTTAACTGCAGCCACCGTTACGTTAGAGGTGCAGGTATTTTTCCGCACACAAGTTATGCAATGAGTTTTTCGCTCATGTTTTCACTCTTCAGGATCTTTCTCACCAACGGCTCGAACTTAACATGGAGGGGTACGAGTTAGATAGGGATGTGCCAGGATGATGTTTATGGTACGGCAAAGAACGGTTTGTGTCAACATCAGGCAGTGCGCGCTCTATGGGCGACTGGCATGCAAAAACCCAGCACTTATGAGATAACGTAATTCATGCATTATGTTGATATGCTGTTGTTTAATCTTTTGCATTGCAGAGTTTAGTCCTGAAGACTTATATTCAAGGTGCTTGTAAATACTGTTCATTTGCAATGTATTGCTGCAGGCTTTCAGAGTGTGTCAGGGTGTGGTCCCTTTCCAGTGCCTTCTAGAAGCTTTCTCTGCAGCATGACTGGGTGTGGTTTGTGGGCTGGGCCAGACTCTATATAAGGGAGCCAGCCCAGCTTCACATGCTCACTATTCAGAGGTCCCGGTGCAGAGCAGCAGCAATTTCCTGAGCTCCTGTTCCGGAGGCCTGCCTTGTTCTTCGAGGCCTTTGCCTTTCATTGTATTGGTGATCCTTGATCAGGGCGGTAAGACGGAGGTCGGGCTGGGCCCCGAACACGTTTTCTGAAGGCATTCAAGTTTTTGGGCCTAGTTTTCAATTTTCGAAGATTTTTCCTTGTGCGTGTGAATGTGCTCGTGGTTTCTGGCATTTACATGTTGATATTCGAATCGGCAAGACGCGCGATTCATTCCTTGCATTTAACTCTTGATATTCATTGTGCGCTACCATTTATTGGCATTTACATGGTGGCATTCGAATCGGCACGACGCGCGATTCATTCCTTGCATTGATACTCATTGTGCGCTAGCATTTCTTGGCATTTACATGGTGGCATTCGAATCGCAAGACACACGATTCGTTCCGTGCATTTAACTCTTGATATTCATTGTGCGCGACCATTTCTTGGCATTTACATGGTGGCATTCGAATCAGCAAGACACACAATTCATTCCGTGCATTTAATTCTTAATATTCATTGTGCGCGACCATTTCTTGGCATTTACATGGTGGCATTCGAATCAGCAAGACGCACAATTCATTCCGTGCATTTAACTCTTGATATTCATTGTGCGCGACCATTTCTTGGCATTTACATGGTGGCATTCGAATCGGCAAGACGCGCGATTCATTCCTTGCATTTAAAACCTTGATGGTCATTGTGCGCAACCATTTCTTGGCATTTACATGGTGGCATTCGAATCGGCAAGACGCACGATTCATTCCTTGCATTAAAACTTTGATAATCATTGTGCGCGACCATTTCTTGGCATTTACATGGTGGCATTTGAATCGGCAAGACGTGCGATTCATTCCTTGCATTAAAACTTTGACAATCATTGTGCGCAACCATTTCTTGGCTTTTACATGGTGGAACATGAATCGGCAAGACGCGCGATTCATTCCCGCATTTAAAACTGATGTTTTAGATTGCTTGCAGAGTGTGCGATCATTTCATGGCATTTACAAATCCTTGTTGAAATCGGCAGTGTGCGAGATTCATTTCCCGCATTTAAAACTAGGTGTTAAAATTCAACATGTTATATTTTATGTGCTTATAAAGTCCTTCATACAATTCCCATTGTGTTACAGGAACTGTTCAGATTACTTTTAGAAGTTTTTTATAATCCTAGACAATGTGTAACATTTCATGAAAAGTTTCAATGAGAAGTTGTATTAATCATTCGTGATTCCTTCACAGGTACCCAGATGTCTTGAGGCCTAGTTATTAGTCCTTTCTTAAGTTATCCATGGTTACAGTATGACAATGCTTAGAATCATAGTCTAGTGAAAATCAATGTGATATAATCTTGATATTGTGTGGTTTAACCTTTTTGCTTCCTACAGGTCTCCTTCCCTGCTGTTCCCATCCTAATCCCCTTTTCCCCAGCTTGAACTCTCTCAGGTCTGTGATTTTATCTATCGGAGTCTTGGAGTTGTCTAGTGGTGGACATGTTGGGAACATGCGCAGACCCCGAGGATCTGGTCTCCCTTACAGTTTGGTCTTGGAAGAGCACCTTGGGTAATCTTCAATGTGCCTTTCTCAAAACCAATATGGTTTGGCCAGCGTTGGAACAACAACTCACTGGATGAGAGGGGGGATTTCTAGAATTCTCCTCTCTGGCTTGTTAATAGTATATAAGAGGAGGAAAGTAGACAACCATGGATATTTTGAAATCTGGTCGGGACGGGGACACCTGTGCCCACCACTGCCTTAAGGGTAGTTCTCTCTTTATGGTCGACTGGGTTCACGGCCTGTTGCTGGCAAGGAGATGAAGCAAGCGAGCCCCATGGTGATGAATTATTTTTGATTATTATTTCTAGCTTTGCATTGTGCATTGTTTGTTTTCATGAGCATTATTATTCTACTGCTGTGATTATTTTTTAAAGTGTATTCGTGTTGCTGCATTTGACCTACATGATTCCTATTCGAACCTGACACCGAGCTTTAATAAAGTTATTACTGAGATTACTCAAACTAAGAGCTCTGCATTGGTGGAATTCCTTTTACTCATGTTTCCTGTCAGTTTAAAGTAACAGCAGGTCACTGCTTTGTTTTTTCCAATGAGTTTCTAAGGTTTTAAAATTTTCCTTCCTAACTATAATGTCCTTGTAACCTTTGTGTTTTTAAGTGAATTTCTAGGATTTTTTAAATTCTTTTCCATGATTATAACGTCCCAGTAATCTGTGTTTTTTTCAGTGAATTTCTATCTTTTTTTAAATGCTCTTTCCTAACTGTAACCTATGGTTTATTAATACATTTCACCTTTCTTAATATAAATCATTCTACAATTTCACTCATGTTCAATTTAGCAATTCAAAATTTCACAAGCTAATACAAATATATTGTATTCAGACATTTATTAATTTTATACATTTGAAAAGTAACAATTAACAAATTAAGGTAAGATAACCTATATAATCTTTCCATAAATACAAAACAGCATTTTTTTCTTTTGTGTTAATAATTTTTGGGATTCACAGATCCTCTGCAAATTTGAAAGGGGACCCTGCACAAGTAGGCTACTAGTTCCTGTGACAAAAGTTGTCGTGAAACCGGGGATTCAACAAAGCATTAAAAAATATATGAATATCTCATACACGAGTCCCTCAAATTTTAAAATTGACATCAGGGAAACCACATCCATTTATTAATATTTGGAAACCTATCTGTATTTTACCACATATTTATTTTACAAGTTTGGCAAATTCACAGATCCATCACAATGGCACTGGCGATCCACTGCAATGTCAGGTACATACCTAAATATCAACTTCTGATTGGATGCATTAAGTTCCCACCCATGCACATTGCAAACCACACCCTAAGTCAGCTATTTGGCTTCCACATCTCTTTGGAGAACACTGAAAACCAAAGCTCCATTGTTTTTTTTGCTTTCCTGCAAAAGAACACACTTTCAAAATCAACATGTCTTCTTCAGAAGAAAGAAGAGAAGGAGAATACCACAATAACAAGGAAGAAGCCTAGCCACCTCCCAAAAAGGAGTGGAAGCATTTTTCCATTCCATCAGGAGAAAATAAGGTTGTTGCTAAGATTGTACAGTTCAGCATATGCAATACAAAACTGATGGGAGGAACAGGAAGGAGGTATTACCATGGCACAATTTTCCACATGGAAACATCTTAAAACTATTCACTCACTGACATACAACAATATGAGGATTATAAAGGAAGGAGGCACAGCATCATCAGGAGCTGGACCATCCGTGGGACCCTCACCACCTGACCAGATGATTTCTGTCCTTGGTGTCTTACATAAACTCCCAGACATGGTCACTCATTGTGGCAAGTATCATTGTTAATATTGGAGTAATCGATTTCAATGCACACAATGAAACATTCATATACATAAATGAAGTTGCATCAACATTATTAGACTCCCCTGTCGTGAACTCTCCATCAACCCTGGCACAAACATACGTGGGAAGGCAGGCTCTGAGAACTGGGCCTGACGTTAATGACTGACAGGTCACAGGTGGGGTGACATGGAGCGAGCAGACAAATGTGGCAACAGGAAACCTAGATCAGATCCCACCAATAAGCGCAGCTATACCACAATGGTCCCTTGATATTGGCCCCAATACAACACACATGGCCAGAGGGGTGCATGAATTCCCAAAAATCATAGTTATACCATAAAATTAGATGCCACATGTAGTTAGGAACACTTAGCCAATCAGAACACAGCACACCCAGTGACCATGCCCCCCTTAGGCCAGATATCTGGACACACACTCGCTGGCCCACATTGTGTCCACGCAAGGTCGTGGCCCACCTGCATTTATCAGTAACTTATTTACAACTCCATGACAAACATTTGCATTGTTACCAAGAAAGGAATGTTTTCAATTGCTTTACGGTATTCAGAGAAATGTATAAAACCACACTGCAAAGTGATGTACATTGAGAGGCAGTCCTCAGTCCCCTGTCCTGTAACTGCTCTCTCGGTCTTAATGTTTAATTAAATGATCTGTTCCTGTGTTCCCAAATGCCTCTTGCCTTCTGCATTTAAGGTAAATTCATATTCAAGCAACATCATATGCCACTGGGACTGAAGATGTGATCTGTTGCTGACTTCATGGATACTCTCAACAATCATAAATGTTAATTTATTTTCTCTTCACCGTTTCACGTTCCGTTATTCATAAAGACTGAAGCCAATAGCTTCCTCCACGTTACCATACCTTACCCCTTTACTACTCTGGTTATTTTGTGTTCCAAAAGAAAAACAAATTTATATACCTTTTTTCCTAAAAATGCACCCAAAAAAAGCGGTTCTTTTTAGAACCACTTCATCTAGTCAAAGAAAGAGCTAGCTACATGTTTTGTGTAATTGTGTACGTGTATCATACCCTGCATAAGTGAAATCAAGTAGCACATCTGACTACTTTAATATATTGTTTTGCAATGTCATCTAGAATACTAAGATGGAAATGGATGGGTAAGTGGTTGTATGGGTATCTCAGTGGATGTGTATGGCTTTATGGGTGTATCAGTGCTTATATAAGTGGCTCTCTTGGTGCGTTACTAACTGTATGAGTCTATGAGTGGGTATGAAAGTGGATGTGTGGGTGTGTCAATAGCTGTTTCAGTGACTCTATGGGTGGAGATGTAAATGTCTGTGAAACTTAGTGTGTGAGTGCCTGTGTGGGTCTTTGAATGGGTGTGAGAGTGGTTGTATGGGTGTGTGGCTGGGTATCTCAGCAGCTGTGTGGATGTGTCAGTAGCTGTGTGAGTGACTGTATGGCTGTGTTAGTGGTGATGTAAATGTCTCTGTGGGTGTGTAAGTGGATCTGTGAGTATGTAAGTGGATGTGTGAGTGTCTGTGTGGGTCTATGAGTGGATGTGTGACTGCCTGTATGGTTGTATGAGTTGGTGTCTGAGTGGCTGTGTTGGTCTCTGAGTATCTGAATGGGTGTATGAGTCTATCTATATGAGGAGGTATGTGCAGATGTAAATGGATGTGTGAGTGACTATATGGAAGTATGACTGGGTGTATGTGTGGCTGTGTCAGTACGTGTGGGTGAATCTATGGGTGTGTTAGTGGGATATAATTGTCTATGTGGGTGTGCAGGTGAGTGTGAGTGGGTATGACAGTGGCTCTAGGGGTGAGTAAGTAGGTATCTGAGCAGGTGTGTTGCTGTGGGAGTTCATGTGTGAGTGCCTGTATTAGTGTGTTTGTGTGTTTCTAAGTGAGTGTGTGGGGGTATGAGTAGCTGTGTGAGTTTATAGGTGTGCAAGTGGGTATCTGAATGACTGGGTAGATATGTGAGACAAGAGTGTCTGTATAACTGCATGAGTGAGAATGTGAGCGACTGAGACTGTAAGTGAGTGTCTGACTGTGTAAGTGGGTATATATTTTTTCTTCGTAATCCGGAATGCAATCTATTGCAACAACACTGGGAGAACTAATTTGTAAACCACATTATTACTCCAATAGATAATACTATCCATCTGTATAAAAAAGAAAAAAAATATGAATCAGTATTACAATTTATAAAATTATAAAGTAAACTTAGATTTTGTAATGCAACATAAATGATGTAATATATAAATAATCATCCTTGAAAAGTGGGAAAAAACAATCATATATACTATATAAAAACCCAGAACTGCACATTATGTCACTGGAAATAAGCAAAACTGGGCCTTGCACTCACCACAGTTTTTTAAATGATCATTTTATCTACACTTGCACTACTAAATGAAATAAACATATGCTGAAAATGAGACCTTCATCTTTAGGAGAACTACTAGATATACAAGGCACACCAGCATAGGTAAAGCCTTCTAAATACATCACCTTTAGTAGGCTGCATGACGTCATAAATCCTGATAATGCATCTACAATAACTAAAACTAGAACTGTGGCCCTCCTTAGAATATTGGTTCTAAAAATGTAAGATAGGAATTTGGTGACTTTCAAGACAGTCTTTGTCTGAATTTTAGGTTCCTATCATTACGTCCTGTCCATCCACTTCTACTTTTTAGATGGACAGTATAATGACCAGATCTAATACTAGCTCTTTCATGAACAATCATAGCAATAGTAGTGTATGTTTTACCAGAAACTGATATTTGTCCTGTGTAAAAGTTAATAATCTCTGTATCCAATTTACTACATCTGCTCTGTTTCATTTTCAAATTAAAATGACATACTTCCCAGTTCCTGCTCTATGTAAAGTTGACAGAACACCTGTTTGACAATTTGGACATGCATTATTTTGTGTAGCGTTTCTCACTAATCTCTCAAAAGTCACACGTTAGGAATCTGATAATTTTAAATAAATAAAACAGTCCGATTCTATTTGTGTAGTTGATGTGTATGACCAATCTTCACATTCATGGTGGCACAAGTAGCTAAGTCCAAATAACTCATCAACAGGTATCTCTTCTTTTAAAACAGCAAACATCACTGTTAAAATCTCCAGTGCATCCTCTTGCGTATCTTGATTAAACTATATAGATTGACTATATATATTTACAGTGTCTCAACTTACTGATGCAGAATGTATTTTTGTTCTCTCAGTATGCAGACAGTTCACAAAACGACACAGTGCAGAACACAATACCTTCTGCTGTTTCTCTTGAATTGCATCTACAACCTGAGATAATGAAAACAAAATGCTTACCACAACATTAGCATAGCAGTTCACATCAGAGGAGTTTGCCAATTGATAACCCACAATATTGCCATCATTTTAAAATTTTTGTTTCTTAAAAAACATCCTTCTTCTCTTTCATTTTCTTTGCAACACAGTCACCACACTGCTTTGAAACTTTCGGGTTCCAACAGATGGAGTGTTTCTCATAAACTGGATATTGCCCTAAATGAGGAGGTTAAAGACTTCTTAGCCGGTTGTATTCTTTAACACATCTTGAGTCTGTGTTTACTCTGCTTTCATCAAATACAACTAGATACAAACCAGACAATGCCCTAACTCGAGAAAAAGCTACATATAACATACCTTCCTTAACCACTGCATTACCAATATTAATAAATGCTGCATCTAAACTTAAACCACTGTGATTTATGAATATTAACAGTGTATGATACTTAAACCTATCCAAGCAAAAAATGTGATGTAGATTGCCTAATTTGCTTTGCTTTGTCAGTCTAATCAAATGTAATCACAAGGTATCCCACCTCAATTCTATGAGGAAAATTAATAACATCAACTTTACCCATAGCACCATTAATTAAACCTTCTTCAACATTTAAATTTCAACTTCAACACAAAATCACCCAACGTTTTTTGCATAGACTTAAACATTTCTCCAGTCCTGCAGTTTGTGAAACAGATTTTTCTAATGAATTCAGTTTTGCTTGTAACTTTTCATATATCGATACAGTCACCATCTGGTGGTTTATCTCTTGCCTTCAGTTGCAAAATTTCTTTTTTCTCCAATTCTAACAATTCCTTGTTGAAAGATGGGGACTCCTCAAATTAGTCACACCATATATTTACCTTCTTGTATAAACTTAACATTAGTTCTGTTGCTGTTTTCGTTGTTGGGTAAAAGCTTTTTGAGTTTAAGAGATTACTTTCTAGAACACACATTCCGGCTTTAAAAAAAACACCTGCTCTAATATCTTTGAAAATAGTATCATGTTCATGCTTGTCACGTATTCCTAATTAATTCTTTATATTCAAAATGTAGCCAAATATTCACATTTCTGATGTATTTCTGATACAATTTTCATTATGGAGCAGTGTTTTTCACACACACTGACACGTAACAGATGTAAGTTGCAGTAGATCCAAAAACAATCAAATGTTTTCCTCCAAATAGAATTCATAATCCATTCTCAGAACCCATTTCATTCTCAGATGAACAAAGTTAAGCATTAAGTTTGAGACCATGCTCATCGCTTTTTAAAAGTTTCAACATTTTTAACACTTTTCACACTTCATGACAAGCTTCAGGTGTAAGTAGCAGTACATCTCCCAAAAATATCAAATGTTTTCCTTCAAATAGGACATCATAACCCATTTTCAGAACCTATTTCACCTTTCAGATGTACAAAGTTAAGCATTCATTTTGAGTCCATGCTCATCGATTTTTTTAAAGTTTAAACTTTTTTAACACTCTTGACACTTCATTACCAGCTGTACGATAACATTTGGTATTCCAGTTTGTTGTCATGTTCCACAGGCTGCATCAAAAGTCATTGTAAAGTAATACCAGCAGCTGATCTAGTAACTGATGTAACCACACATGGAAAATTACAGTAAATAGTATTCGGTAGAAAAGCAGTAAGAATTCCTATTAAGAAATGTTTACCAGTACCAGCTTGGCCGCTGACAAACAACAGTACACATTTAAATGTAGAGCATATACACTCTTTCTTGTCATGAAGCAATCCATGCTCAACTGTGTCAGGAATCCTCAAAGTGCCTCCTGCGTTATCTGTCAGCATACCCAGGGATTAGGGTTAAATCATATCTCTGTTCTTGGTTAAACCTTCATGTTTCTCAGTAAACATAATGTGCTGTGTTACACAATTGGTTTTATCAATGCTTGGTTTACCAATGCTTGTTTGGTAATGTGAGCAGGTGTAGACATGTGCTTCTAATTGGGTGTGGTGACTCATCTACATGTGGAAACTCAACTGCTTTCCTGATTGTCTATAAATAGCAGAGTGAAGCATGCCTCCCTACTTGGCTATGTTTTGCTTCCTGATCTCAGCATCTGATTTGGCAGTCCACCCCCTGCTGTCATCCTCATATTCAGGACTTTTGAGGCAATTCTTTTCTACGTTCCTGTACCAGCTGACACCAGGCATTCCTCCAGCACTCCAGAAAAGACTACAGCTAAGTGACTAGTATTCTCCAGGGAGTTTGTTCTTTGAGCCTCGCACTTTTCAAGAACAGTTGGTGTATTTCAGACCTCGTATTTCGGCAGATGCTTATCTTAAAGAGACAAATGTATTTCTGAACATTCTACATTATTATTGTAGTTACTTGCCTAAATGTGCTTCAGGAAATCTGCTTGAGCTCAAGTACTACAACAAGTGACAGTGCAATTTTAAAAGAGGATTTACGTGACTTTTCTTTCTCTAATAGCATAACTCTTGGATTTAAATTGTGTCATTCATGACTGTGTTTCAGGTTTGAGGAATTTGCTTTTGAAGGGTTTTTCAAACACACAGTGAAACCAAACCCAACTGTGCCACCCTAACTGCTTAAACCCAGAGTGGACATTTGTATTTCTTGGACTGTTCTTGTTACTTTTAGTTTAACCCTATGCATGCAGGAAAGTTATATGTGATATAATTAATGCCCTTGTTTGTCTTTCTTGTGCATGATAAGTGGAACCACAGTTCTAATTGTAGTGTGCAGCAGTCAATCTCTAGTGTCGCAGTACTTATTGTTATGGTACTCAGTTTGGGTTTTTGGTAATGCAGTGTTAGTAATTGTGCCAACAGTTATTTTTATCCAAGAAAAGTGCTGGAGTATCCCGGTGTTCTTCTACCACTCCTGTGCCTATATCAGAAAGAGAGATTCAGTCTCAAGGAAGTTGAGTGCACTAACTCTACTATCACTCTGTCAACAACGACCTGCCCCCCGAAGATACAGGGTGCCTGGCTGGACCAGCAAGACGTGGCAGTGTTTTGTCTCTTTCTCTTCCACTCCCCCTTTCCTTTTGGGATACCTGCCGGGGTTTCTGTGTCACCAGGAAGTGCTGAGAGGTGTTCCATGAGGTCGGGGGCATACCATCGCCCTGCAGACATCCTGCTTTTCAGGTGAGTGGCCCGTCTCGACAAAGTGTAGCTTTCACTTACAAATATATATTTCCATTTGCTCATCATTTAGTTGTTTAACTAAATCTGCCTTATCAATTGTTTCATGTCTTGCTTGCTTCATTGCAGTCTCCATCTCATTCATTGTAACAGCACTCGCATTTTCAATTATTGGCTGTTCAAGTGGGTCCTGACTTTGAGAGTATGAGCTTTGGTTAATTTGTGAACATACCTTAGGTACCACAGCAGCAATTTTATCATCCTGTTCAATTTCATCATTTTAAAAGTTTCAAGTAGTTTGGAAATAGTGTGCACTCAATGCCATCCTTTACATAATTGAAAGAGTCTTCATAACAGTCAAACTCTCCTAGTAATTCTGTATCAGAACGCCAAAGTTTAAACAGATGCAGAAGTGCCACATAGAAAAATGATCTTTTTTCAGCAGTTTGATAACTGAGGTTTCTATGGTTAATTAGACTGCCTTTGCTGTGTAGCACCAAACAACCAATGCAATCAACTACTATAATTATACCTTCATCTACATTTTTGGTCACATTGTTTCTAAATGTGTTGTAATGGAGTACTTCATAGAGACAGGAAGTAAGTGTCCAACAAGTTTGGTTTTATAATGTGTGTACTATCTGCCTCAATTCTGGCAAGATATTGTGTGTACTATCTGGCTCAAAATCGGCAAGATAGTGAATTTTTGGAAATCATTTCATAATTCTTTCTCAAGTTGATGCTAGGAGTAGACTCACCTAAGCAATTCCTTTTGACCTAGAATATAACATAGCAGAACTCAACTGATAACACCATTCATAGGATCTAGTTTCTTTGTGCAAAAGCATCTTCAGACTGAAGCTGTACAATTTGTTTGTTAAGACTTTTAATCAAAAATCTCTTCCCACACATCTTTCATCTCCGACTTCTCAGATTTTTTTTATATAAAGTAACATAACAAGAAATAGCAACAGAGTTGTCTGCACAAATTAAAATCCATATTGGCATTCCACATTTTCAAAATGACAGGATTGTAGTCATTAATATATTTCGAAGCCTCTGTTTGCCTGAGGTTGTAAGTGTTTTATTGGTGATTTACGAGTAAGTCTATGTTGCACTGCAGACATAAAACTGTTCACTCTTCCTTTTGAAATAACAGGTATTGGAAATCCAAATAAAAATGTTGAGCACAATTTTCCAATTGCTATGTATTTCTGCTGGCAGTAATTTCTACATCTGTGAGATTGAAAATGCAGTACTTACTGCCTTGAGCATTGTTTTCTTAGTGTCATGTGGAATGCTACATGTAATATGCAGTTCTAAGAAAGAAAGTACAGACTCTGCTGTGTCTGTTCCAAAGTTAGGTGCATCTTTTACCCAGAAAAGCATATGAATATGAGGAGCACCTCTTGCTTGGTACGTTGTTTGTCAAAAGAACTCAGTAACGTCTTCAAGATGTGTTTTTTGTTGCAGATGAAGGATAACAGAGCTTGAAATCTGTGGTTAAAGTACCTGCAAACATTTGTAGGACCCAAAGAGCAAAGTTCTCCTAGTGTCTTCAGTTTGATGCCTTTAATATTAGTCGTTTGCAAAGCAAATAGTTAACAGCATATGACGGTCCAGACAAACCATTTTCAAAAAAGAGATGGAATACATATTGAATATTTTGTCAAAGTCTCGGGTCCTCTGAATTCAATGTTGTTGACCTATACTCAGCTTCAGGTATTTGCACAGGGCGGTCATCATACCATTTGCCTGCCCCAGCTGTAAATAATTGAGGAAAACATTGAGCTTCTACACTTTTTTCCTATGACCTTATTGGAGCTCTCTTATCTTGTTTCATCTGATACACTTCAACGGCATCCCCATAACCTCTTCGAATGCAGTGGATGGATATTTAGGGCTAATATATTTATTTAGATTGACTTATATCCACTTTTTCAAACTGTCCACTTGAAGGCAACATTCCTTCCTCGATGCAACTTCCATGTGTGACAGCATCTATACGTTTATAGTACACATTATTCTCTTTAAGGTACAATGTAACTTTCTTCACCTTATTTACATCCACTAGTTCCTGACAGATTTTTTTGTTTTTTTGTGAGCACATCGTTCATTAGAATAACAAGCGGTTCATCCAAATCTTTTTCTACGCCCACAGTTTCAATATTGTGTTTACAATCAAAGGGTAAATGCACAACTCTACCTTTAAACCTGTTCTGAAGCTTAGTGGGTGGTAGATTCCTAGTCTTTGGTTCCTTTTTAAAAAAACACATTTTTTATTTCATTGAATGCATCGGTCATAGTAAATACAGATGACAAAAAAAGAAAGAAACTTTGTCACTAGGCATGAAAGTGATGAACACAAAGCATGGCACATAAAATGAAAAGGTTCCCCAAGAAGTTAAAACAGGGTCTTCAAGATCAGCACAGTCGAACCCCAATGACGTTCTATGGAACTTTCTAAGTGACAGTGCCCCTCTACTCTAGCAAGTGCATGTTCTACACCTGTCGTACATTTGCCCACCATTCCATGACAAGGGGTAGGGTTGAGGATACCCAACATCTAGAGATACAAAGTCTAGCTGCAACAGTGTTACCCCATTATAATTTCCTGTTCTATACCCAAATATAATTTCTTTATGTGTTAAATGAGTGTCAGACCCACAATGATGTATAATTAGCTGACTCACCCCTGCCCAAAACCCCTTCAGAGCTGGACATGTCTCAAACATATTTAATATATCAGCAGCCGATAATCTACACTTAGGGCGGCTATTTTTATCCGTGCTTAAGATCCCTCCCCATCACATAGTTTTCTCAGGGGTGTAATATAATAAACAAATAGTCTTACATTGCTGCAATTTCAATTTAACAGGGTGGACAGATTCCTCAACCATTTTCATGGCCCTATATATTTCCAAGGGTAGAACCTCACAGCCAAGCATTTTATTCCACTTAGAGGCTAGCAATAGCCCATCATCCACCCAAGATTGGCAAAACCCTAAGTACATTTTGCTAATTAGTGATTTACTACAGGTGCCATGCAAAACCTTCAAGATAGTAGAGTAAGCAAAATTAATAGGGGCCTCACACCCAGGTAAGAAATAGCTTTGTAGCTGAATATATTTAAAAAAGCATTGTTGGGGGATATCATAAGCAGCCTGTAACTCATGAAATGCGCAAGAGCCATTCAAGTCATACAATTGTTCGATAGTTTCCACCCCCAAACTAGCCCACACCCAATTGATCTTATCATGGAATACCTCTGAAAAAGCTGGATTGTTCCAGAGTGCATTACAAGGACTAATTAACTTGAGTGAATATTTAATATGAATCTCCCACCAGTTGACAGTAATATCCTTAATGATCTTAAGCTTGATGCGTTTGAAGTAATTAGGATTCGTCAGTCTGTAAAGAAAAAAATGTAATCCAGATCCCAACGCTAAATGATATGCCTGAGTGGAGAGGTCTAGCTCCGTAGCCGTGAGCAGGTTACAAAGCCGTCCAGCAAATGCTGCCCGGTAGTAGAGTTATAAATTCGGAAGTTGGAGCCCTGCTTGTTTATAAGGGAATTTAAGATAGATATCTAAATGGCCCGTCGGGCCTGCTTATATCCCCAGATACAACTGCCAGTTGCGCCTTCAAGCCTACAGAACATATTCGGAACCCTAACTAGGATTGCCCAAAACAAGTATAGAAATTTCGGCAAGATAGACATTTTAATAATATTACCGCAGCCAATAATACTCAATGGTAGCTTATTCTAGAGCGATAATTTAGAGATAACCGATTGCAGCAGAGACTCATAATTTAGCTTCAGCTATGATCAACCTGTGCGCTAACTTGGATACCTAAATAAGTTGCAGAGGAGACTACCCCTGGAATTTGGTCAGTTATCATAAAAGTCAGGAGAATCTGAGTTTTATCGACATTAAGCTTATATCCAGAGAGTATCCTGAATCATTTTGCTTCGAAATGACACATTTAGTGGCATCCATTGGATTAGATGCATATATGATGACATTGTCTGCAACCTTAAGCTCAGAATCCACTGTAACCATAGGCTGTATACCCTTATTATTCAGTAGGGCTCAAGGTGCAAAGCAGACAATAGTAGAGAGAGTGTGCACCCCTGCCGAATGCCCCCCTGATCTTCAAAATCCTAGAAAGAATCCCATAGCTGACAAGCCTTGCACATGGATCCCGATAAAGAGATTGCACCTATCTGCAAAACTGGTGACCAATCCTAAAAGCACCCATCACAGACCAAAATAAATCTCAGATTACCCTATTGAGTTCTTCCTCCTTGTCCAATAGGATCATACCCAACTTCAACCCAATTTTTCCCCAAAAATCAAAGGCCGTAATGGCTGTATTGGTATGACTGGTGGTGCCCCTGCCAAGAATAAAGCCGTGCTGCTGATCTGATACTGATCCCGGCATTAAAAAAGAGATCCATGTAGCTAACACTTATAGCAAATATTTTGGCATTGATCAGCGATATAGTACGATACGACCCCCTCTATTCAGGCGGCTTGCCCTTCTTTAGGAATATAACTGGTGACAGCGAGGAGACGATGGTGGGTTGATCTTGCCAGAAAGAGCTCCTCTCCCCTGGTCATTGCTGGCCAGGGCGGCTGGCTCAGCATTTACCGCAGACTTTGTATTGGAGCACGGATACAGCTTTTTTGAGCCGGGCAATAGAGGGCTTTCATTGCGCTGATTTGGAGAGCACTGGGTCCACTAATCGCCCTCCCTCCTTCTGTGTAGTGGGTGCTGGCAGTTTGGATGTCATGGACTCATCTTGCACTCACGTGACCAGAGGTGGATGTGGCAGTCGCGGTGGCGCAAAAAATTGTGCGGCACAAGAACTGAAGGTGCCTGTAGGCGTCTTGTCACCTCATGTCAAGCTCTCGCTTGGCAGACCTGTGGTGAAGCTCCTGGAGCCAGACGGGGCTGCTCACTTGCTCCGACTTCACATCAGAGGGTTATTAAACCCAGAGGAGGCCCAGCTGGTTGATGCCTTTCAGACTGCTGCCATTGCAATGGAGAAACCCTGGCTGCCTGGAGACTGGGGGACAATGTTGCAGAGAAATGGAAACTGAAACTGGAACTGAGACAAATGACATTGCTAATGCTGACAGCCCTGAAGTTAGTTAGAATTTTTCTTCTGCCTTCTCTACCGGGGTTGCAAGTAGCATTAGTCAATGGCAGCCCTACCCCCACTGCATCTATCCCAGTGGGCATTCCTGAGGCTCCAGATCCTGCTTCTGAGTTTGTTAACTGTGAGGCCCCACTATGAAGTCATAGTGACAGATCTACCAGAGGGGCAAGCAGGGCAATTGAGACAAGTTGGGGCAGAGATATTGAAGGGCACTGCCCCAGTTCAACAGTCGGCTGTTCCTCAGCCGACTATTGAAAAGGACCAGGGCCCTCTATTATCCCCCATTGCTGGCCCAACCGGTTCTTTGAATTATTCCTCTCATTCTACTCACTCTCTCCAGGGGAAAGGGGTTGTGATGTGACCCAGGGATCAGATAAGATCATCCTTGCAGCTTCCATTATTAGTACAGAAACTTGCGAACAGGATGGCATTGCACAAATTACCTACATGAGGAGCCAGCCGGATGCTATGAGAGTGTCCACAGTGAAAGAAACGCTAAGAGGCTTTCAAACTGGCCCAACAAGTGGCAAGGCCACTGGTGTTAGTAAGACTGATAAGGCGGTTTCCTCTTGAGGGAAGAGGGGAGTGACAGGTAGTGGCGCTCCCGGTAGACCATTACGGGACTGGGTTACATCTAAGAGGGAGGTGAAATCATTAATTTTTAATTTTTAATTTGTCATTGGTCTCAATGTAGATGTCAAAGGAGCAGAAGGTGCCAAGACCAGCAAATCTGCCCTAACCGACTCTTCAAGCCCAACATGCTCATCACCTTCCGGGGATAGCTTTACTGTTTTAGGAGGCCCCGTCCCTCACCAGCCCTATTTACAGATCCTCTTTTAGAGAAAGGTACACTGGAGCCATCTTTATCTTCAATTATGCAGCTGCTCTAGGCTCATAGGGTAGAAGTTCAGCAACATTATGCCCAGGTCAGGGCTGATAATACGTCAATTCAGCAAGGATTGTTAGAAGTCAGAGGTAAAGTAACTGCTCTTGCCATAGATGTTCTGGACCTACAACAGTGAGTCTCGACCATGGAAGACTCAGGCTCTATGATTGAAAAAACAGTGGAAGGTCACGATCATCATCTGGGGTATGTTCAGTCCAAGATTGAGTACCTAGAAAATCATCAAAGAAGAAACAATCTACATGTTTTTGGGGTCCCAGAAGGGGAGGGAAGGAGATGACCTGAGGCAGAACATTGTACAACTGTTCTGGAGGACTTTCCCAGATTTATCAGACAGGGGCTTTGACTCCTTAATTCAGCGGGCACATCGGTTGCCTCTGAGTCAGAGCAGAGAAGCTTCCAAGGCTAATTCCAGCTCTACTGTTCTGAGACCGATTCTCATCTATATTGGTAACTATTTGTTAAGTCAAACAATTTATTTGAAAGCCCCTCCGCCCTCTTTGTTGTTCTGGGAGCTATCTCCATTTTAGTCTGGTTAGACCTGTCTAAATCCACTATGGATAGAAAATGGAAGCTTCTCCAACTGATATATACTTTCAAGGCTGCAGGGGTCCAAGCTTTTTTACAATAGCCTGCTAGACCGAATGTTATTAAGGATAGGTTAGCAAGGATTTGTTTTACAGAGCAACTTTTAAGTAGAATGAAAAGCCCTGGAATTTAAATAGTTTCTCAGAAGGTCATTAGAAAGGAGCGGGTGGAGGGTGGAAAGAATTGTTCCCATTTTGTAGTGGAACTCCTATGCTGTGTTTTTTTTTTTGGGAGGTGGTAGACTGTGTTGATTGCCAGTGGGTGAAGGGTTTATGGAGGGGCTCTACTGGCTGCCTGTTCCCAATGACAGCTGAAAGGGATTGGTACAGGTTTGTTCGGGGTTGGGGCACGACGGTTCGGAAGGAGGGGTGGGGTGTATTGATGAGTATCGTGAACATGAGCTGCATTTTGTTGGATTGGGGAAGGTCTGAATGGCTTAGTTTTTCATATAGAATTTGGGCGCTTATGGCTTTTAATAGTAGTGGTCTGAGTATGTGTGCATTCAATATGGTTCCTTGGTTGGTGGGAGTTAGGGGCCGTCTATGGGTACTGTTGTTTTAATATGCTTAAGTGCCTGTGCTGGAATGTCAGGTCTCAACTCTTCTAACAAGCGTTGACTAGTCCAAGAGGAGGTCAAAATGCATTCTCCTCAGTTGGTGGCACTCACAGAAACTCATTTGGCATATAAGGATCGTTCTTTACTAGCACAACTTGTGAATAAAAATATTATCTGTACTTCTCAATCAGTCTTCATTAGAGAGACTGCTATTTTGGTAGCCCACGACATCACTGTCAAGGCTCTTAAAACAATGGCGGACTCTCAGAGTGGACATGGGCAGTGGCACAACTTATGGTATATGGTCAGAAATATGTTATTTGTTTGATATATGGACCAAACATATATGACCCAGAGGTTTTTGATCGACCTGCCATAGAACTGCTGGGGTGGCCTGGGAAGCTACTTATAATGTAGATTTTAATTGTGTTATGGATTCTAGAATCTTTTCAACAAATCAGTCTGCTACGCCTAGAGTGGCGATTTGGGAACTGATGTGTCTTTACGGGCTTACGGACATTTGGTGGGCAATTCATCCAGATCAGTAGTCTAGGATAGACATGATTTTTGGCAGGAGGATCTTGGTTCGAGAAATGGATATGGAGGTCTGCCCTGGAATCACTTCAGATCATAATCCTATATTACTTTCAATTAAGTGCCTGTGGACAAGAAGGGAGATGTGTCAGTTCATCTTTTCTCTGTATCTCCTGAATAACATTAAATATTGCAAATTTGTTAGGTATTCCCTTACGGAATTTCTTGGGGTCAACATAGGTACCGCCTCTCCCCCCGATGGTATGGGATACTATGAAGGTTTATATCCGGGGGATCATGGAGCAGTTTATCCTTAGGGCTAACTCTACTACTTTAAGGGAGCTCAGGCTATTGGGGGAGGAAACTATCCGGCTGCAGACCATGCATGCCAGGGCTGTCAGCAATGGGGGCACCGGTACATTTGAGGAGCAGGAGCTCCAATTACAATTGACCCATAAACAGTCCCTCTTGTGGTGAAATCTCAAAAAGAAAGCAGAAGCCAGTTATTTTAAATATAAGACTTTTCAATATGAGTACGGGGATGAGGTGGGTCGGGTTTTAACTTATAAAATTGGAGACGGAAAGGTGAAAAACCATGTTCAAAGAATTAGAGGTAAATTCAGGCTGATCCATACTGACCCTCGTAATGTTTCTGAGGAATTGTTTCTCTTTTACCAGGAATTATATGGCCAGTCCCAGGTTATTGGGCAGGCTGAACAGGAAACGTATGTTCAAAATTGTGGATACCCTAGAGTGGCCGACTCTTCCAAGATGGTGCTACAGAGGGACTTTACCACTGAAGTAATAGAGGAAGCTCTGAGGGGCCCTATTGGCAAGGTTACAGGGTAAGATTCTATTCCCCTGGAATTCTATAAAGTCTTCAAGGATACTATTCTCTCTTTTCTGCTGACTGTCATGCAGTATATCAATCAATCTGGCATAGTCCCAGACTCATGGAATAGGACAAACATCATTATATTCCTAATCTTTGGTTCCATATGATCTATTGCTTGAAATGGTGTATAGGTTGTAAGAGTATTTGTTCATGAACATTTAGATGTTGAGGTTTCTCTAGAATTTCAACCAGCTCTAACCTATTGTGTATTGCTCTGGCAGGCATTTTATTGTCCTCTAATTTGTCAAAGCAATACTTCACATGGTGTGTCGACAAATCAAAACATTCCTCCACAAATAAATACACTGCAAATTCAAGCTACTTACCTCTGTTTTCTTCTTCAGTTTTCAAGGACACATCAATATTTTAAATTTGGCCTTTTTAGTGGGTGTGCCGACATAGACATAGTTTAGTTTTTCTGTAGAAACCTCATTAAACATTGTTATTTCTTATCTAAGGTTATCAGTACTAATATTTATGTTTTGATCTTCTACACCTGAGCATACTAACTCCTCAGTTTGCCCAGACTGCACTTCAGGACCAAAGAAACATAAATGAATATCTTCATAAACATTTTCAACCTCTGATACTGTACCAGAAAAAGTAATGTGTTCATTTCTCCTAAACAAAGTGGAGGGCCTTTTACAAAGCAAGGTCTTCTGACTATATTTTCAATTTTTCCCATCATCAAATGATGAACTGACAACATTCTGAAATGATGAAAAGTACTTGTGCACACTTTCCTGGATATAGACACCGGTGAGTGTCCTTGTACCTTAGAATATTTCTTCACTTTGCAAGGATCTAACACTTGCAACATTACAGTTTTCCACTTCACACTTCTATCTGGGAATTGACATAGAACATGTTCTAATATATCAATTCTTTCCTTGTGAACAGTACAAATACTGCTGCAGTCACATTTATACACAGAGAATGCCTACACCTTCCATGTACCTCTTCATTGGTCTCTTTCGCTACATTTCTAGAAACCATTTCCTCTTTTGCACTGTGTTAGAAATGTGATCCTATCATATTTGACCTCGTAGCATCACCCACTTGTTTCAACTGCACGCACAAATGCATTCTGTTTTAACTAGCTTTCTTATTAAAGAAAGCATCAGTACTAGATGTATGTTTCTATTCTCCTTTAAAAATTTGGCAAAAATTACTTTTTTAATAATCCTTTTTTGGCTTCATTTGTTCATAGACAACACTGTTTTATCTAATGTTATTTTTCTATTTAATATCCAGATAAATAGCTTGGGCTTCAGGGCAAATGCTTTATCAACCAAACTCTCAATATATTGTTTTTGTTTCAGTACTGCCCTTCTTCTTTTATACTGCTTCATGTTGTGTACCAAATTCTGTATTACCCTACTTCTAAACATCCTCATTCGTATTTCTTTAAATTGTGTGTGCCTCCTTCTCAATGTAGGTTTTTCTTTATAACAACTTTCTTTCTTAATCTGACTAACTCCTTTTCTGTTGTAAGTCGGTTGTAAATCTCACTTTTTATTTGAAACGTTTTCTACATTTTGCATTTTACCAAACACTGTTTTAACAAATTCCTTAGTTCTCTTATGAGCAGCTCCTTTTTCTGAAAGGTTTTCCACATTGTCATTTTTTACTCTCACTTTTAAGCAGATAGTATTAGTCTGTTTTTTACTCATTTGTGTCTTTCTTGGCATTGTAAATCTTTCTCATTAAACACAAGTCGATGTCTGAGAAGCAAATATAGAATACATTTACCTTTACATTACATACTAATAGATTACATACTATAAGCAAGTGAGTAACTACATAAGTGGTTATGTCAGTGTGAGACTGTGTAAGTGTCTGAGTATGGGTGTATAAATGAGTATCTGAGTGACTGTGCAGGTGGGCAGCTGGGTGTGTGAGTGGTTGAGTACATATGTGAGTGAGTCTATTAGTGCCTCTATGGGTGTGTCCCTAGATGTGTATGTAGCTGTGTGGGTGTGTGACTGGGTGTGTTAGTGACCATATGGGTGTCTAAATGAGTATGCAAGTGACTGTATGGACTGGTTACTGACTGTGTTAGTGGTTGTTTGGTTGTGTAACTGTTTGTGCAGATGGCTTTGTTACTGGTGGATACATAAATGCTGTGTGGGTGTGTGAGTGGTTGTGTAAGTGCCTATGTCGCTGCCTGACGGAGTGTGTGAGTGTTTCTACTGCCTTCTAACTATACATGTGGTTGGCTGTATGGATGGGTGACTGAGAGTATAACCAGGTGTATGGGTATGTAAGTAATTAGTAACTGACTGTCTGAGTGCTGGGTACATAAATAGCTAGGTGTGACAGTGCCTTTATGAATGTGTGAATGACTATGTAAGTGGAAATATAGGTGAGTAGATTGATGTGTAAATGCTTTTATGGGTGTGTAACAGAGTCTCAGCCACTGTGTGGCTATATGCATGGTGGGTATATACGTGCTTTTGTGGGAGTGTAACTAACTCTGTAATCATGTCTCAGACCTGCCACTGCAGTGTCTGTGTGTGCAGGTTAAACTGTAAATTTGACTTGGCAAGTGTACCCACTTGCCAGGCCTAAACCTTCCCTTTTCTTACATGCAAGGCACCCCTAAGGTAGGCCCTAGGTTGCCCCCAGGGCAGGGTGCAGTGTATGGTTAAGATAGTACATATTGGCCCTCATTACAACCCTGGCGGGCGGTGTTAAAGCAGCGAAAATACAGCCAACAGGCCGGCGGAAAATAAATGGAATCATGACCATGGCGGAAACCGCCAACACAGACAGCCACTTTAACACTGCGACCGCCATGGCGGTAGAAACAAACACTGCGGCGGTAACCGCCAACAGACAGGCGGAGGACAAAGTACCGCCCACACTATTACAAGAGGCCTATCCTCCACCTTTTCCGGGGCGGTACCAACGCGATCAAAAGCACTGCAGGAACAGGACTTGAAAGGGAAACCACTCACCTCTCGACATCCAATGAGGAACCAGGACGCCATGGAGCCCGAACTACATGTCCTGCCTATGCCGTTCTTCCTCCTTCTGTTTCAGGAGCATGAAAGACGCCGTCAACAACCACAGTGAGTACTGCACCTACAACACGGGGGGAAAGAGAGTGACAAACACACGCAACAAGCAATACCCCCACCCCCAACCCCACCCTCACCCACAACACCATACACACAAATACATGCAGCAACATTACATATACACCCCCTCACCCCCTGGAAGAACGCAAGGACAAAAATGAAATGATTTTAACGATTGTAATCATTAAAAATCAGATAGTGCAAGTTCAAAAATCAGTATATACAAATATGTACACCAACTATACAAGTCCGGATATTAACCCCTTCGCTGCCAGGCCTTTTCCCCCTCCTGTGCCGAGCCTTTTTTTTTGGCTATTTGGGGCAGTTCGCGCTTAGGCCCTTATAACTTTTTGTTCACATAAGCTACCCACGCCAAATTTGCGTCCTTTTTTTCCAACATCCTAGGGATTCTAGAGGTGCCCAGACTTTGTGGGTTCCCCAGAAGGAGGCCAAGAAATTACCCAAAATACAGTGAAAATTTAGTTTTTTTCAAAAAAATGGGAGAAAGGGGCTGCAGAAGAAGGCTTGTGGTTTTTTCCCTGAAAATGGCATCAACAAAGGGTTTGCAGTGCTAAAATCACCAGCTTCCCAGCTTTCAGGAACAGGTAGACTTGAATCAGAAAACCCAATTTTTCAACACAATTTTGCCATTTTACTGGGACATACTCAATTTTTAAAAAAATTTTGTGCTTTCAGCCTCCTTCCAGTCAGTGACAGAAATGGACATGAAACCAATGCCGGATCCCAGAAACCGAAACATTTCTAAAAAGTAGACACAATTTTAAATTCAGCAAGGGGTAATTTTTGTAGATCCTACAAGGGTTTCCTACAGAAAATAACAAATGAAAAAAAAAAATTGAAATTGAGGTGAAAAAATCTGCAATTTTTCTCTTCATTTTACTCTGTAACTTTTTCCTGCAATGTCAGATCTTTTAAAGCAATATACCGTTACGTCTGCTGGACTCTTCTGGTTGCGGGGATATATAGGGCTTCTAGGTTCATCAAGAACTCTAGGTACCCAGAGCCAATAAATGACCTGCCTTGGGTTTTCATTCTATAACGGGTATACAGCAATTCATTTGCTAAAATATCAAGAGTAAAAAATAGCTATCAAGAAAACCTTTGTATTTCCAAAATGGGCACAAGATAAGGTGTTGAGGAGCAGTGGTTATTTGCACATCTCTGAATTCCGGGGTGCCCATACTAGCATGTGAATTACAGGGCATTTCTCAAATAGACATCTTTTTTACACACTCTCTTATATTTGGAAGGAAAAAATGCAGAGAAAGACAAGGGGAAATAACGCTTGTTTTGCTATTCTATGTTCCCCCAAGTCTCCCGATAAAAATGATACCCTACTTGTGTGGGTAGGTCTAGCGCCCGCAACAGGAAATGCCCCAAAACACAACATGGACAGATCCCATTTTTTGACAGAAAACAGAGGTGTTTTTTGCAAAGTGCCTACCTGTAGATTTTGGCCCCTAGCTCAGCCGGCACCTAGGGAAACCTACCAAACCTGTGCATTTTTGAAAACTAGAAACCTAGGGGAATCCAAGATGGGGTGACTTGTGGGGATCTGACCAGGTTCTGTTACCCAGAATCCTTTGCAAACCTCAAAATGTGGCTACAAAAACACGTTTTCCTCACATTTCGGTGAAAGAAAGTTCTGGAATCTGAGAGGACCCACAAATTTCCTTCCACCCAGCGTTTCCCCAAGTCTCCCGCTAAAAATGATACCTCACTTGTGTGGGTAGGCCTAGCGCCCACGACAGGAAATGACCCTAAACACAACGTGGACACATCCCATTTTTTGACAGAAAAAAGAGGTGTTTTTTGCAAAGTGCCTACCTGTAGATTTTGGCCTCTAGCTCAGCCGGCACCTAGGGAAACCTACCAAACCTGTGAATTTCTGAAAACTAGAGACCTAGGGGAATCCAAGATGGTGTGACTTGTGGGGCTCTTACCAGGTTCTGTTACCCAGAATCCTTTGCAAACCTCAAAATTTGGCTAATTAAACACTTTTTCCTCACATTTCGGTGACAGAAAGTTCTGGAATCTGAGAAGAGCCACAAATTTCCTTCCACCCAGCGTTCCCCCAAGTCTCCCGATAAAAATGATATCTCACTTGTGTGGGTAGGCCTAGCGCCCACGACAGGAAATGACCCTAAACCCAACGTGGACACATCCCATTTTTTGACAGAAGACAGAGGTGTTTTTTGCAAAGTGCCTACCTGTAGATTTTGGCCTCTAGCTCAGTCGGCACCTAGGGAAACCTACCAAACCTGTGCATTTTTGAAAACTAGAGACCTAGGGAAATCCAAGATGGGGTGACTTGTGGGGCTCTGACCAGGTTCTGTTACCCAGAATCCTTTGCAAACCTCACAATTTGGCTAAATTTTTTTTCCTCACATTTTGGTGACAGAAAGTTCTGGAATCTGAGAGGAGCCACAAATTTCCTTCCACCCAACGTTTCCCCAAGTCTCCCGATAAAAATGATACCTCACTTGTGTGGGTAGGTCTAGCGCCCACAAAAGGAAATGGCCCAAAACACAACATGGACACATCAAATTTTTTCACAGAAAACAGTGCCTACCTGTGGATTTTGGCCTCTAGCTCAGCCGGCACCTGGGGAAACCTAGCAAACCAGCACATTTCTGAAAACTAGATACCTACGGGAATCCAAGATGGGGTGACTTATGGGGCTCTGACCAGGTTCTGTTACCCAGAATCCTTTGCAAACCTCAAAATCTGGCCAAAAAAACACTTTTCCTCACATTTCGGGGACAGAAAGTTCTGGAATCTGAGAGGAGCCACAAATGTCCTTCCACCCAGCGTTTCCCCAAGTCTCCCGATAAAAATGGTACCTCACTTGTGTGGGTGGGCCTAGCGCCCACGAAAGGAAATGGCCCAAAACACAACGTGGACACATCACATTTTTTCAAAGAAAACAGAGGTGTTTTTTGCAAAGTGCCTACCTGTGGATTTTGGCCTCTAGCTCAGCCAGCCCCAGGGGCGGCAGAAATGGCCTAAAATAAATTTGCACCCCCACCTCACCCCGGGGAGCGACCCATGCCTACGGGGTCACTCCCCTTGGGTGACGGCGCAAAAAAAGCATTTCTCTTCCGATCGTGCGATGGGGGAGGCTCTGTGACAAACAGCGTGCGCTGGTTCGCTGACGTCACAGGGGGAGTGGGGGGTCGGGGGTGGAAGGGGAAGGGCTTCCCCTTCCATCCCTGACTTGGGGGGGTGAGGGGGAACCCCACAGAGGGAGCGCTAGCGCTCCCTCTGGGCTGCGTGCCTAGGACGTAATGGTTACGTCCTGGGCACAGCAGCACTGTGCCGCAGGACGTAACCATTACGTCCGCGGCACAGAAGTGTTTAATCAAACATTGTCCGTGGATCAGTGTCCCAAAATGCATGACAAAGCCCACACAAAATACCTGACTCGAAACGGAGAGAACACTGCGGGGGCATCTGATCGAAATGAAACAGGCACCTCAGGGGGAGAGGGGGACCTCAGCCGGATGAACGGACGACACACTGCTCCACGAGGGGGCTCCATGCCCACTGCTCTATTCTGGGGAGTGCAAAGCCACAGACTTACAAGTCTTTCCAGTGGGTGGTTTGCCCACTGCTCTATCCTGGGGAGTGCAAAGCCACAGTCTCACAAGTCTTTCCAGTGGATGGTTAGCCCACTGCTCTATCCTGGGGAGTGCAAAGCCGCAGTCTCACAAGTCTCTCCAGTGGGTGGTTTGCCCACTGCTCTATCCTGGGGAGTGCAAAGCCACAGTCTCACAAGTTGATGACAGTCTCCACTGGTTCTGGAGGGGGTATTGTGCCCAGAGTGCTTCATCCTGCCAAGGACTGGGTTAGTGGATGTGAATCTCCACCGGTTCTGGGGGGGGCTTGGTGCCCAGAGTGCTTCATCCTGCCAAGGACTGGCTTAGTGGATGAGAATCTCCACCGGTTCTGGAGGGGGCTTGGTGCCCAGAGTGCTTCATCCTGCCAAAGACTGGGTTAGTGGATGTGAATCTCCACTGGCTCTGAAGGGGGCTTGGTGCCCAGAGTGCTTCATCCTGCCAACCACTGGGTTAGTGAATGTGAATCTTCACTGGTTCTGGAGGGGGTTTGGTGCCCGGAGTGCTTCATCCTGCAAAGGACTGGGTTAGTGGATGTGAATCTCCACTGGTTCTAGAGGGGGCTTGGTGCCCAGAGTGCTTCATCCTGCCAAGGACTGAGGAAGTGGATGTGAATCTCCACTGGTTCTGGAGGGGGCTTGATGCCCAGAGTGCTCCACATGCAGTGTGGCTGGCCCCATTCCCTCACATAGGCGTATGTGCCACGAGATTGCCTGGGAACAGGTAGCATGATACGCCATGGTGGCAGAGAGATACCCCACCCTGCTGCGGCTTCGCCTGCCACTTGCAGGTGCAAACAGTGAAGAGAGTCATGCCTCATGGAAGCTGGGCAAGGTCCAGGACGTCTCCTGCAGCTTCGGATGACTGCCCACTTGGGATGATAGCCATGTCAGCTGTAGTGGCACTGTCTGAGGTTGTCGCAGGACTGATTGCGGTGCTTTCGGCGGTGTCTGTGGCAGAGGTGCTGGCGGTGGTGCATGTGTCTGCACCTGTTGAGTGACACAGCAGGACGTCTCCTGCAGCCTCGGACGGCTGCCCACTGGGGATGATGCTGGGGACTGTTGCTGAGGCAGCAGATGTGCAGGTGGCGGTGCAGGTGGCGGTGTCCACCGCCATACAGGTTGGTGTAGTGGTTGATAGAAGGGGTGACTCTAGTCCCTCAGTCGGAGCCACCGTGCCCTGTCCTGACCTGCTCTTCAGCTTGTCTCCCTTCCCCACCTTTGATGTTGCCACTGGTGTCTTGCCACTCTTTCCTTTTGGTTTGGATGGGCCCTTGCTTGCTTGTAGGTGTGGCTTCTCCCTCAGGGATGTGGGCACCTTCTTCACCTTGGCAGGTGGCAGAATGGCCTGCTCCTTGGCCTCGCTGGGTGGCACACTGGCAGCCCTGATGGGTGGCGCACTCAATGAGACCGGAGTTGCTGGAACCACTGTGCTGGGGGATTTGGTGGCTGAGGTGCTGGGCTGGGACCTGGAAAGCTTGGCCTTAGGGCAAGGAGGTTGGGGAGGTGTAGGGAAGAGGTCAATGTTAGCCAGGAAAAGTTTATTAGACAGACTGGGACTGGAAGATGAAGGGGATTTGGGAGTGGAGGAAGAGGTAGTGGTTGTAGGAGGTGTACATTTGCTGAATTTGGGTGAAGGTGCATGGGCCAGAGGCTGTTGTAAGGTGAATGGCACCGCAAGGGAGCTCCCATCAGAGGAGGAGTCGCTGTCGCTGGTGTATGCTCCTGTCCCCATCGTGGCGCTCCCTTCGCCCTTCGTCCCACTGGTGGCTTCAGACTCCGTTAAGACCATGTGGGATGCAGCTCCCTCCTGTTCCGGTGCCACTGCTCCTCCGCCAGATGATGCTAATGCACATAAGAACAGGGTGACAAAACAAAAAGGGGGTGAAAGACAGAAGAAACAAATGTTCAGTGCATGCAACACCACTACCGTTGGCGGACACAACACACAGGGAGCAGCCCTATGCACTAAGCGATGCAGTAACAGTTCTTAGGAAATTCACATGCCCATGGGGGACGATGCCGAAGCCCATTTGCTGCACACCTCGAACCCACAGGAGCCTGACTAGGTGTAGATGGCTATTACCACTATTGGGGTTGGAGTGTCACACAGAGCCTGCCTAACAAGGGACCTACCCTACCAAGTTCGTCACCTCGTAAAGCGCACTGAGTCAGCTGAATTAGACTGTACTCACCCCCTTGTGGCTGCTGTGATGCCCTCAAGCACCCATCCAAATCCGGATAGGCCACAACCAGGATCCGGTACATTAGGGGGGTCATGGTGCAACGGGTACCCCTTCCACGTTGGGAGGCCATCCCCAGCTGGGCCTCCGCCGTCTTCTTGCTCCAGCGGCACAGGTCCTCCCATCTTTTCCGGAAGTGGGTGCTCCATCTATGGTAGACCCCCAGGGTCTGGATGTCCTTGAGGATAGCACGCCAAATACCCTTCTTCTGGTGGGTGCTGACCTAGAGGAAAAGTGAAGTTAGAATGGATGTTACTATCCCGTACAGTTCATCTCACGCATTGCCTAAACACCTCCCACCCTGGCCCAGACATACATACACACACACTATCCTCACATGCTGGCCTGTCCCCCTCCCCACCCACGACACTCCATACAATCATGTGCCATTCACCATGCTCACATTGTACTCACCTGTTTGTCTGGAGGACCGTATAGTTGTGTGTACTGGGGGAGGACCCCATCCACCAGTTTCTCCAACTCCTCCGAAGTGAAGGTAGGGGCCCTTACCCCAGACACTGTAGCCATCGTCACTTCCAGACACAGGTCACAGCAGCACTTGCAGTGTAGGTCCTCTCCTGTTGAAGGTCAGGTACAGTTAGAAAATGGCGGCCACGTCTGTGGCGGTGCATTCCGTCACCGCCGGCGTACATTGTCATTGGCTTCTGGAACCCATAGGGCCCAATGTTAACCAATGCTGAATTGTCCCGCGGGCTTCGACCGCCTACCGCAACGGTGTACTACGCCAGCGCAGTTACGTAATTTCCCCTTGTCCCACCTTACAGGTCAGGCAGCCGCCATTTCAGGGGGCCACATGGCAGGCAAAAAAACGTGTCACACCTATTTAGGCCAGGAATACGGACAGACAAAGGCACATGGCGAATTTGTAACGTTTTTGCAAAAAACACATTGTGATACCTAAGTGTTGGATGACCCTCTGCTCACTGTTCTCCTCCATAGGGCACGTCACTGGGGAAGGTGATGAGATGGCGGCATCCTCCGGTGTACAGACCCCTGGTGAACCTGTTGACAATGGAAGAGAGACACATCATTATCACTTACAGACTTGATCGTGCAACAATCCAGGAACTGTGTGCCCAGTTGGAGCCAGACCTTATGTCAGCTATCTGCCATCCCACAGGAATCCCCCCTCTAGTGCAGGTTCTGTCTGTACTCCATTTCCTGGCCAGTGGGTCTTTTCAAAACAGCAGTGGGCATGGCATCAGGGATGTCCCATCCAATGTTCTCTAACGTGTTGTCCAGAGTGTTGTCTGCCCTGCTGAAACACATGCGCAGCTACATCGTTTTCCCTCAGGTGGAGGATCTGCCCACAGTGAAAGGTGACTTTTATGCCCTGGGACATATCCCCAACATCATTGGTGCCATTGATGATACACATGTGGCATTTGTCCCCCCCCCCGCAGGAATGAACAGGTGTATAGAAACCGCAAAAGCTACCATTCTACGAATGTGCAGATGGTGTGTTTGGCAGACCTGTACATCTCCCATGTGAATGCCAAGTATCCGGGCTCAGTGCATGACGCTTACATTTTGAGAAAAAGCAGCATCCCTTATGTGATGAGGCAACTTCAGAGGCACTGTGTGTGGCTAATAGGTGAGCCTAAAGTCCCCACACAGTTCCATTTGGTGTCTGGGTATGGAAGGTTCCCTAATGTTTGGAGGATGCCTAACAGTTGTCCCTCGATATTTGCAGGTGACTCTGGTTACCCCAACCTGTCATGGCTACTGACCCCAGTTAGGAATCCCAGGACAAGGGCAGAGGAACGCTACAATGAGGCACATGGGCGAACTAGGAGGATTATAGAGTGCACCTTCGGCCTCCTGAAGGCCAGATTCCAGTGCCTCCATCTGACAGGTGGATTCCTACACTACTCACCGAAGAAGGTGTGCCAGATCATCGTGGCCTGCTGTATGTTGCACAACCTGGCTTTGTGATGCCAAGTGCCTTTTCTGCAGGAGGATGGGCCAGATGGTGGTCTTGTGGCAGCTGTGGAGCCTGTGGACAGTGAAGAAGAGGAGGCAGAAGAACAAGATGTAGACAACCGAAACAACATCATCATGCAATACTTCCAGTGAGACACAGGTAAGAAGATGGAACTGCTTCCCACATCTCATACTATTGTAGGAGCTAGCAGAAATCTGCCTTTTTCACTCTGTGCATGGATCCTGACTTTTTACTTTGGCTTTCCATTTCACAGATGTGGCTCCCAATTTGTCCCCTCTGCTATGTTTACTCCTGGCCTACAGCTGTGTAACTTTGGTATGTGAACAAGTACATTGACATTGCTATATTTCAGAGATTTTGCAATTACACATTTGTGAAATCAAGGGTGTTTATTTTTGTGCAAATAAGTGGAGGGGGATGAAAAATGGGCTGGGGTGATGGTGGAGGAATGTCCATGGCAGAGTCCATTCTATTTGTATCACAGGTGCATTGTCCAATGGGGCATAGGAAGTGGAGCAATGGCAGTTTAAGGTGGACAGGATGACAAAGTGGGACAGAGGGGTGACACTCAGGAGGGTCTTATTTCCTGGCAGGGGTCTTGGCAATGTTCTCTGTCTTGTTCCTGGATCTCAGGGACCGTTTGCGGGCTGGTTCTCCTTCTGCAGGGGTTGGGGTGCTGGTGGCCTGTTGGTCCTGTGTCGGTGGCTCCTGTCCACTAGCGCCGGAGGAGGTGGAGGGCTGTTCATCGTCCATGCTAGTGTCAGGGGCCCGTTTGTGTGCCACTGTGTCCCTCATGGTGTTGACAACGTCTCTCAGCACCCCAGCAGTGGTGACCAGGGTAGTGTTAATGGACTTCAAGTCCTCCCTGATCCCAAGGTAGGGTTTCTCCTGCATCCGCTGGGTCTCCTGAAACTTGGCCAGTACCGTGCCCATGGTCTCCTGGGAACGGTGGTATGCTCCCATGATGTTGGAGAGTGCCTCGTGGAGAGTGGGTTCCCTAGGCCTGTCCTCCCTCTGTCGCACAGCAGTCTTCCCAGCTTCCCTGTTGTCCTGTCCCTCTGTCCCATGAACTGTGTGCCCACTGCCTCTGACCCCAGATCCCTGATTGTCTTGAGTTGGTGGGTTTGCCTGGGGTCCCTGTAGTGGTGGACACACTGCTGATTGACGTGTCCTGGGGACAGAGGGATGGGCCCGCTGGGTGGGTGCTGTGGTGGTGTTTCCTGAGGGGGGAGGCTGTGTGGTGGTTTGTGACTGTGTCAGGGGAACCGACTGTCCTGAGGTCTCTGATGGGCCGGGCTGGTAATCTTGATCCAGGCGTGCAGAGCTGCTGTCATCACTGTGGGCCTCTTCTGTGGGGGGACTGGATATGTCTGGCACCTCCTGTCTGGTGACGTTGGGTATGGGTCCTGTTGGGGTGTAAATGCATAATTTTAGCATCTGTGTGTGCCATCTTGTGCATTGGGTGTGGTACCCTCTACTCCTGTGCTTGCATCATTGTGTTAGCCCTTTTGTGATAGTTGGTTTGGGGTCTGTGTGGGTTTCTGTACTAGACATGCTTTGGTGACGGTGGTCCATGCATAGGTGTTGCATGCAGGGCCTTGGCATTGAGATGTGTGGGTTGTGATTGTGGGACATATGGAGTTAATGGAGTAATGGGGGTGAGGGTAAGAGTGGGAGTATGTGATGGAATGCAGTTGGGTAGGGGTTATATGGTAGTAAAGATATGACTTACCAGAGTCCAGTCCTCCTGCTACTCCTGCGAGGCCCTCAGGATGCATGATCGCCAAGACTTGCTCCTCCAATGTTGTTAGTTGTGGGGGAGGAGGTGGGGGTCCACCGCCAGTCCTCTGTACAGCAATCTGGTGTCTGGATACCACGGAACGCACCTTCCCCCTTAGGCCGTTCCACCTCTTCCTGATGTCATCCCGTGTTCTTGGATGCTGTCCCACTGGGTTGACCCTGTCGACAATTCTCCGCCATAGCTCCATCTTCCTAGCAATGGATGTCTGCTGCACCTGTGATCGAATAGCTGTGGCTCTACCCGGATGATTTCATCCACCATGACCCCAAGCTCCTCCTCAGAAAACCTGGGGTGTCTTTGAGGTGCCATGATGTGGTGTGGGTGATGTGTGAGGTGTTGATTTTTGTGATGTGTGAGGGGATGTGTTGGTGTGTGTTGTTTGAGGTGCGTGGATGTTGTATGAGTGATGGTGTTGTGTGTCTGTGGATGCTGGTGTTGTGTTAGCTAACCTCTCTCTCTGGCCTTCTTTCAGATTTGTGGTTGTAAAGGTTTGTTGGTAATGTGGGTGTGTGCTTTATATTGGATTGGGTGTGTGGGTGTGGTGTGTGTATGTGTATCAGGTGTGTGTATTTCGAATTGTCCAATGTAGTTGTGTTTTGTAAATGTGTGTGTAGTTTGAGCGTGGCGGTGTGTACAGCCAATGGATTACCGCGGTCTAAAGACAGCCACGTTGATTCGTGGGTCGTGATAGTGTGGGCGTATTCTTGGTGGCGTGACGGTGTAGGTTTTGGTATCGCCAGTTTATCACTAACCTTTGGTGTGGCGGACTTGTGTGGGTGTCTGTATTGTGCCGGATTCCCAGATGTGGGTCGTGATACCTGTAGCAGAATCATGCTGCCGCAACGGTATGTTGGCGGTCTTCAGCTCGGCAGAAAGTGGGATTTACTGCCAGGGTTGTAATGAGGGCCATAGTACTGTGTTTTATATGTCCTAACAATAAAATATTGCAAAATTCGTTTTTCACTCTTGCAAGGCCTGTCCCTCTCATAGGTTAACATGGGGGCTACCTTTAAATCTAATTAAAGTGTAGATTCCCTTTGGGAACGGATGGACATGGGGACTTTGGGGTCTCTGAGCTCACAATTTAAAAATACATCTTTTAGTAAAGTTGATTTTAAGATTGTGTGTTTGAAAATGCCACTTTTAGAAAGTGAGCATTTTCTTGCTTATACCATTTCTGTGACTCTGCCTGTTTGTGGATTCCCTGTCTGGGTCAGTTTAACAGTTGGGCTGGTTGCACCTCACACTAGACAGTGACACAAAGGGAGTTGGTGTGAGCCTGCATTTCCTGATGAGCCATCTGTGCTAGGAGGGAGGGGAGGAGTGGCCACTCACACCTGAAATTGTCGTGCCTGCCCCCACACAATGCAGTCTCCAACCCCCTGGGGTGTGTCTGGGGCCTTGCCTGGGCAAGGCAAGATTTCACATTCACAAGAGACTTTGCCTTGAAGTAGGCCTACTTCAAAGGAGAAATTGGGCACAAGAAGGGCACCCAAAACTACAGACTTTAGAACACTTCTGGAAACAAGAGGAACCTCTGCCTGGAGAAGAGCTGAAGAACTGAGGAAAAAAGAGCTGCCCTACCTGTGACTATGCTTTGTGGAGCTACCTTGCAGTTGCTGCTTCTGCCAAAGTAAGAGGGCAAATACTGGACTTTGTGTGCCTTCCATCTTGAGAAGAAATCTCCAAGGGCTTGATTTAGAACCTGCTTCGTGTTGTTTGAAGTCTCAGGGACAGCAAAGACTTCTCCTTGCCAACACCTGGAGTCTCTGGAGAGACTCCTGCTCTGACAAGTGGTGCCCTATCCAGTCCCTGCGCCCTTGAAAGGAAAGCTGGTGAAAATTCAAGGAAATCGACTTCGGACGACTTAGGACCGACGCTGCTGCTGAATCCGGTGACGCCGCCTGCACCTGACTCTGTGATCTTCTCTGGAACGTGATGACCTTCGCAGGCCCGACATCGCTGCAGCCCCGCCAAAGTCCGCGACTCTGTGGAAGTCGCCGCATCACGTCGTGACCGACACCGCTCGAAGTGTGCAGATTCAACATTTTGCACAGACGCTGCGATCCCCGACTTCGCGCATCCGCTCGTTTTCATTTCTTCACCAAGGTACTGTACCTGGGGGTCTACGCGACTCCATGTCCGGTGCCGCTGGTGTCGAATTGTTGGGAACGACTCCATTACAACGCAGTGTTAACACCTCATCAAAGCATTTTTTGTTTCTCAGCGCTATTTTTGAGTTTAATCTTTAAAAATTCATAACTTGACTTGTGTATATCGGATTTTTGTCATTTTGGTCTTGTTTTGTTTAGATAAATATTTCCTATTGTTCTAAACTGATGTTGTGTAATTTTGTAGTGTTTTCATTAAGATACTGTGTGTTTTGGTACAAATACTTTACACCTAGCACTCTGAAGTTAAGCCTACTGCTCTGCCAAACAAGGGGGTAAGCAGGGGTTAGCTGAGGGTGATTCTCTTTTACCCTGACTTGAGTGAGGGTCCTTGCTTGAACAGGGGGTAACCTGACTGTCAACCAAAGACCCCATTTCTAACAAGTTCCTTCAGACCTTCTGTAATGGAAGAGAATTTCGGCAGCCCAAAAACTAGTCGAGCAACAGCATCCTGTATTGGCTGCAACTTGTGAAGGGATGATTAGTTTATATTTAAATAAAGGACATTACAGTAGTCCACTCTGGAGATTATGAGGGCCAGCACCACTGTCGCCCTGAGGTCTAGAGCAATAAATGGCAAAACTTTTTTAGAATTCTAATTATCCAAAGACAGGTATTGTCAATTTTATTTATTTGTGAATTTAAAGTCAGATCTGAATCACAGGTGACCCCTGGGTTCCTGGCTTGAGAAATAAGATTGGGAAGGGTCCCAGAGATCTCTGGCCACCAGCTATGATTAAAAATAGAGGTGTTTGGCCCAAAGATGATGACCTCCGTTTTATCCCCGTTATCTTCAACCAATTGTGGTTCATCCAATCGCTGATTTCTTTCATGCAGGATTGAAATCTGTCTGCCGTAATCTGTATATTGTCATGAATATTGACAATAATATACAATCCAAAAAAGGAGCACCCTGTCTTACATTTCAGCTCGAATGGCCCCAAAGCATCATGATAAATGCAGTCATTAGAATGAAATAGAATAATATTTCAAAAAGTCTTTCACCATAAATGGGTGCAGCAAGTGCTGTAACGTTGTAGGAAGTTTTTCACCAAAAGTTGGTTCAGCGAATGCCGTATCTCTGGACACGTGTTTCTGGCTTTCGGCCGTCATCAGCAGAGAGCAAAGTGTGGCAGACGGGTTGCTTGAAATGCCACCTATACGTATCCTCAGGTTTTTGTACCACTCAGTAGGTGCACAGGTGCTTCACCAGAGCTCATCAGCTCAAAGGCTCACAGGAGCTGTTAAATACACAATCCAAAAAGAGAGCACCCTGTCTTACATTTCAGCTCGAATAGCCCCAAAGCATCATGATAAATGCAGTCATTAGAATGAATTTGAATAATATTTCAAAAAGTCTTTCACCATAAATGGTTGCAGCAACTGCTGTAACATTGTAGAAAGTTTTTCACAATAAGTTGGTGTGGCGAATGCCGTATCTCCAGACACATGTTTCTGGCTTTCGGCCGTCATCAGCAGAGAGCAAAGTGTGGCAGACGGGGTTGCATGAAATGCCGCCTGAACGTATTCTTAGGTTTTTGTACCACTCAGTAGGCGCACAGCTGCTTCACCAGAGCTCGTCAGCTCAAAGGCTCACGGGAGCCGTTAAATACACAATCCAAAAAGGGAGCACCCTGTCTTACATTTCAGCTTGAATAGTCCCAAAGCATCATGATACATGCAGTCATTAGAATGAATTCGAATAATATTTGAAAAAGTATTTCACCATAAATGGGTGCAGCAAGTGCTGTAACGTTGTAGAAAGTTTTTCACCATAAGTTGGTGCGGCGAATGCCATATCTTCGGACACGTGTTTCTGGCTTTCGGCCGTCATCAGCGAAGAGCAAAGTGTGGCAGACGGGGTTTCCACGGAAACCAGTGTCCGGAGTTACGGCATTCGCCGCACCAACTTATGGTGAAAAACTTTCTGCAATGTTACAGCACTTGCTGCACCCATTTACGGTGAAAGACTTTTTGAAATATTGTTCAAATTCATTCTAATGACTGCATTTATCATGATGATTTGGGGCTATTCGAGCTGAAATGTAAGACAGGGTGCTCCCTTTTTGGATTGTGTATTGACAATAATATGGGTGCCATCAGCACATGAAGACACCTGGAAGTTAAAAGATCGGATGATTTTAGCCAGAGTCATGTACACATTAAAGAGGGTGGGGCTAAGTGATGATCCCTGAAGGACTCCACAGGAAAGCTGAAAGGAGATTGAGCTGTAGTCAACACAGCTAACTGTCATTATCCTGTTTCGGAGAAAAGACTCCAGGATACTCCTAGATGGACCCCTCAGCCTTGCCTGATGTAGGTGGTGTAGCAGAATTTGGGGCAACATAGTATTGAATGCCGTTGACAGGTCTAATAGTATGAGGATGGCACCACCTCCCTGGTCAACCTGTCGCCTAATGGAATCAGTGGTGGGGATCAGAACGGATTCCGTGCTGCGGTTTTTCAAGATCCCATGCTGGGAGACATCCAACCAGTCATGATTAAGCAAGAAGGTGGTCAGCTCTTGTTTGATATGTTTTCCAGAGTTTTGTAAAGCATAGGCAGAAAGGCACTGACCCGTAGGTTTTTAAGATTGTCTGTTTTTTTCTTAATGGGCACGATTATTGTTTACTTCCAAGTGGGTGTAAACACCCCAGAGCCTAGAACTTCTACAAACATGGTCTCCGGTAGCACAGCAATAGTTGCTTACTAATTGAAGTACTCTTGTGGGTGGGTGTGTGAGTGGCTGTGTGGGTCTGTGAGTTGGCTATGTGAGTGGTTTCATGGGTCTGTCAGTGGGTGTGTGAGTGTGTGAATAGTTGTGTGAGTCGGTGTGTCAGTGGTTGTGTGGGTCTGTGAGTCAGTGTGGTAGTGATTTTGTGGGTGTGTTAGTGTGTGAATGGGTGCATGAATGAGTGGATGGGAGTGTGAGTGGGCATGTGAGTGGCTCTGTTGGTCTGTCAGTGGGTGTGATAGTAGTTTTGTGGGTCTGTGATTGGGTGCACGAGTGTCTAACTGGGTATGTGAGTGAGTGCCTGAGTCTCTGAGTGGGTCTGTGAGTGGGTGGGTGAGTCTCTGAGTGGGTCTGTGAGTGAGTGCATGAGTCTCTGAGTGGGTCTGTGAATTGGTGTGAGTGTGGCTGTGTTGGTCTGTGAGTGGGTGCATGAGTGTGTGAATGGTTGACTCATTGGGTGCTCTGAGTAGGTCTGTGAGTAGGTGTGTGATTGTGTGAATGGGTGTGTCAGTGGATGTATAAGCGTGCTAATGAGTGTGTGAGTGTGTGAATGAGTGTTTGAGTGTGTGAGTCAGTGTAGGAGTAACTGTGTGAGCATGTGAGTGAAAGAATAAAAGCATTTTAATAAATTTATCAAGTCAAAACTATGTGTTAAATCAAATTTTGCGTTCCTTTAGTTCACAAGATATGAGTCTTTCTCCACCATTCAGGGTGCAATTACCATTTGCCATGTGTTTGCTGCTAATTGTGTTGTAGTGAGAAACACACACACCATACACACACAACCAGCTGCAGAGGAAAACCAATGGCACACGACGCACGGCATAATAATACAGGGACTAGAGTACGGAAGTACTGAAAATGTATTTGCAAGGCAAAAGCCACCACATAAACCAATTTGAAAACAAAAAGATATGTGCAATTATCCACAAAGGGCCAATGCCCAGTCCAAAGTACTAAGGGCTCACATGGCCACAGGGCACAGTCCAAGGCCCAACTTGTTTCCTGACAACATCCTCACAGAACTGTGTAGGGGCATCATCATTGAAGTGGGCAGGTATCTCAGGGGGAAACGGCGTGGAGGGCACCTCAGCCGAAGTCAGGAACTTGCCCACTTGTTCTGGAGGGGGCTCCATGCCCATTTCCCAATGCTGGGGAGTGCAAGGTCACAGTCTCTGAGGTGGATAACTTGCCCACTGGTTCTGGAGGGGGCTCCATGCCCATTCCACAAAGCTGGGGAGTGAAAGGTCACAGTCTCTGAGGTGGGGAACTTTCCCACTTGGGCTGGAGGGGGCTCCATGCCCATTTTTCTTTGCTGGGGAGTGCAAGGTCACAGTCTCTGAGGTGGGGAATTTGCCCACTGATCCTGGAGGGGACTCCTTGTGCAGCAGTCCCTGGAGGGTGGCCTTCATGTCCGCTGCTGGAGGTGAGGGCTGCACCCTCTCAGCTGGAGGTGAGGGCTCCGTGACTATTGGTGGTGGCAGTACCCTGCCAGACTCTGCTGGAGTTAAGGGCTGCAGTGTCTCCGCTGGTGAAGGTGCATCCTGGGCAGCCTCTGCAGGAGGTGAGGCCTGCTGTGTCTCAGCTGGGGAAGGTGCCTCCTGGGCAGCCTCTGCAAGAGGTGAGGGCTGCTGTGTATCAGCAAGGGATGAGGGCCCACTGGTGGTTGTGGTGTTGGTGCCCTGCCAGCCTCTGCAGGAGCTGAGGACTGCTGTGTATCAGCAGGGAAAGGGGCCTCCTGGGTAGTCTCTGTGGAGGAAAGGGCAGCTGTGTCTCAGCTGGAGGTGAGGGCTTCTTCCCTTTCATGGCAGGAGGTGAGGGTTTATTCCCCATCCTGCCTGGTAGAGTGGGATCCTTCCCCTCCCTGGATGCTGGAGTGGGGTCCTTCACTGTCTTGCCTCCATGACTAGGAGGTGCCACCACTGTCCCCATGGACTGTTTGGCTGAGGTGCTGTGCTGGATCATTGGGATGCTGCTCTTATGGGCAGGACGGGGGAGAGAAGGGGAGGGAAAAGGTCAAGTTGGGCATGGAAAAGCTTCTTAGGGACGGTGGGGCGGAATGAGGGAAGAGGGATGGAAGTGGAGGTTGAGGGAGTGGCTATTGGAGGAGTACGTCTGCTGGACTTGTGTGCAGGTGCATGGGTAGTGTGCTGATGTGAGGTGGATGGCTATTGGGTGTCTGAGTGCCTGCATTTGTCTCCTTTAGGAGGGGGTCAGACAGGTTGGAAGAGGACACAGGGGATGCATGCATGGATGTTGTGGCGGTGACTGCCAGTGAGGTGTGTGTGCTTCTTGGTGTGGTGATGCTGGTGGTGGCAGTTGAAGCAGTGCATGCAGGTGTGAGTGTGGACGTGACTGTGAGGGAGGTGGAGGAGGAGGAGTGGGAGACAGTGGAGTCAGTGGAAATAGTTGTGTGTGCAATTGTCTGGTGTTTGCGTGAGTGCTTGTGGACTGAAGTATGGTGCCTGTGTTTGACTGTGCCACTCTTGTGTGTTGTGTGCATGCTTGTCTGTATGTGTGTAGGGGTTGAGGAGACTGGGACTGGGAAGTGGTAGTTGGAGGGGAGACGGTAGGAACAGGGATAATGGCTTGCATCAGAGAGCAGACCAGAGCCTGAATTGATCTCTGTTGGGCCGTCAATCCACCATGGATACTCTCCAGGAACGCATTGCATCTGGGATGCCAGCCCCTGGATGGCATTCACAATGGTTGACTCCCCTACAGAGATGGATCTCAGAGGTCAATAGCCTCCTCACTCAGGGCAGAAGGGCTCACTGGGGCAGGGCCTGAGGTGCCTGGGGCGAAGGAGATGCCCACCCTCCTGGGTGAGCGGGCATGGGTAACTCACTGAGGGGCTACTGGGAGGGTGGTGCTAGTAAGGGGGGGTGGCAGCTGTACCTGCTGCTGAGGTGGTCACAGAGGTGTCCGCCACCACCAGGGAGCTTCCATTGGAGGAGGTATCTGAGTCAGTGTTGTCACCTCCTGTCTCCGCTGTGGTGCTCCCCTCGTCCTCCATCCCACTGGTTCTCTCTGCGTCAGTGGACATTGCCTCCTGGGTCCTGTGGGATGCAGCTCCCTCTGTCCCTGGGGACCCTGCTCCTCCGCCAGATGATGCTAATGCACACATGGACAAGATGACAGAAGAGAAAAGAGAGAGAGAGAGAAAGGAAACACTGGGTCAATCGTTGCACCAACGCCACAGTTGGCATACACAGCACCGTCACACACAGGGATCAGGATTGAGCACTATGCATTGCACTAACTTGGAATGCAAACGAGCTAGGTTACCTGCATTTGCCATACACCTATTACCCTTGATCTGGATCACGCTGCAATGTCTGGCCTGGCATTAATGGACACCCACTAACTCACACGCACCAACTGGATCCGATGCCACCTACCACTTATTGTAGTAACGCCTACTGTACTCACCCCCTAGTGGCTGCTGTGATGCCCTCAAGTGCCCATCCAGATCTGGGTAGGCCACCGCCAGTATGCGGGCCATAAGGGGGTCAGGTTCTGACGGGCATCCCTTCCTCGTTGGGCCATCCCCAGCTGGGCCTCTACGGTCTTCCGTGTCCAGCATCTCTGGTCCTTCCACCGTTTCCTGCAGTGCGTGCTTCGCCTGCTGTAGACCCCCAGGGTCCGCACGTCCTTGGCGATAGCACGCCACAATACCTTCTATTGATAGGTGCTGTCCTGAAGAGGGAATGCAGACAGGAGGACACCATTACACATGCAATCCAGCCTATCACACATTTGGCCCACCAATCCTGTTTCCATCACCATTGGCACACACATCATCCGGCGCCCAACATGTATACTACCACCGGGCATTCGCCCCACCCTAATTGCACAATGCTTGCACACCCATCTCCATGCATCCTTCCCACAAGCATCGTGCCCAGGGTGTACTCATCTGTTGGTCTGGAGGCCCATACAAAAGTCAATACTGGGGTAGGAACTCGCCCACCAGTCGCTCCAACTACTCTGAAGTGAAGGCAGGGGCCGTTTCCCCGGTCACACGGGCCATGGTAGGTTCCAGACACAGGTCACAGCAGCACATGCAGTGTAGGTGTTGTCCTGTGGAAAGTCAAGAAACAAGTGAGGATTTAGTTAGAAAATGGTGGTCACATCCGCGGCGGTGTACACCGTCACTGCCGGCGTTGATCCCCATTGGCCTCTGTACTCCATAGAGCCCCATATTAGCCAATGAGAAACTGCATGGCGGTGCAAGACCGCCTTCTGCCACGACGCCTAACGTCGGCTGAGTTACCTCACTTCCACCTGTCCCAAGATACAGGACAGACAGTCGCCATTTCAAGGTGTTGGACAGTGATCAAATAAACCATAATTGCGTCATTGCCTAAAATTGATAAATACATTGCCATTCCCACTGTCTATTTAACATTGATGCTGTATGTACACTGTGGGTGTGGTTCCATTGATCAAATTGTGACAGCCTACTCACTCTTGTGATACCTACTGCTGCGGATGAATAGGAGGAGGAGACAAACCCCTGTGTACAGACCCCTTGTGGACTTGGCTACACTGGAGGACAGGCACATAATACTCACCTATAGACTGGACAGGGCCACTTTCACAGAGCTGTGCGCCCAATTGGAGCCTGACTTGATATCAGCCATCAGTCATCCCACTGGGATCCCCCCCCTCTTGTGCAAGTGCTATCAGTGCTCCATTTCCTGGTTCTTTCCAAGTGACAGTGGGCTTGGCAGCAGGAATGTCACTGCCAGTGTTTTCAATCGCGATGGCAAGAGTTTGTCTGCCCTGGTGAAACACATGTGCAGCTACAGTGTTTTCCCCCAGGTGGAAGATTTGGCCACTGTGAAGGTAGGATTCTATGCAATGGGTCATATCCCCAATATCATTGGGGTGATTGACTGTACATATATTGCGTTTGCCCCCCCCCGTCAGAATGAACAGGTGTTCAGGAAACAGAAGATTTTCTACTCACTGAATGTGCAAATGGTCACTGCCAAGTATCCTGAGTCAGTGTATAACACCTTTGTCCTGGGGAATAGCAGCATCCCAAATGTGAAGGCCCAGCTACAGAGACACAGGGTGTTGCTAATAGGTTAGCCAGAGTCCCCACTCACTGTATGTCAGTGAATGCCTTCAGATCTTATCCTTATCCTGTGTTGCTTTGGCTACCCAAACCTATCGTGGCTCCTGACCCCTGTGAGGAATGCCAGGACAGGGGCTGAGAACCCTTATAATGAGGCACATGGGTGAACCAGAAGAATAATTGAAAGGACCTTTGGCCTCCTGAAGGTCAGGTTCCAGTGCCTCCACCTGACAGGTGGATCCCTGTGCTACTCACCCGGGAAGGTCTGCCAGATAGTAGTGGCATGCTGCATGTTGCACAACCTGGCCCTCAGACGACATGTGCCTTTTCTGCAGGAGGAGGAGACTGGAGATGCTCTTGTTGCAGCAGTGGACCCTGAGGACAGTGAGGATGAGGAGGCAGAGGATGAGAATGTGGACAACAGAGCATCAGTTTTACGTCAATACTTCCAATGACACAGGTGAGACAGTGGAACAATGACTGTGGCATGATGGTGTCGCGTGGGCTCTCATTATCCTAAATGAGACTACTGGATTTCTAGGCAGCAGGATCGATAACGGTGTGGGGGACTGAGTCTGACCCACGTGTAAGGAACTCTGTCACCCTAAATCCGGTTGTTGCTCCGGCTAACTAGCAGTGCCTCATTTCTCCCACGGGGAAGAAATGATTGGGCAGCCGAGCGCATGACATCTTCGGAACTTCTCAGGGAAGTCGTGGTCACTCAGATCCAAACCAACTCTCTCATTCACAATATGGTCTCATATACAAATGACAAAGACAGTATAAGTTTTATATAATGTTTTAATAAAACGACTGTATTTTAGATATTAAGGCGTGAGCCGCAATAACCAGAACAATACAACATAGTAGGATTGATATAGTAACCAGGAGAGTAAAACATAGAAATAAAGCTATCATAATTCCTAACCGTTTCTACTCTCCCTCTGCTTGTTCTATTTAGAGCACAGCATGTTAAGCTTTCAGCTTGCCTTTCTGTATCACTAGGGAGACGGACACACTCATACCTGAGCAAAGGCCTGTGATCTGGTTCAGCATCTGCAACGAGGCAGTCAGCGTCTAGTTGTGGTTCCCTGGTCGGAATCTCCCTCTTGATGTATTGGGACAAGGAAGTGATTTTATAACTAACATGTCATCGTGATCACAAAATGTTCCTGCGCAGGAATGGCAAGTCTGGACTCCTACCACGTCTATCGGCAATGTACCAGACTGTATCCTTGACTAAAGCACAGAGTGAATATGTTATGAAGAACTCCAGTGCTGAAGTAGGCAAAACAGTGTGATATGAATAAAAAACAACACCGTAGAACTGGCTATTCTGTAAAATAACAGTACGAAGCCTAATAGAAAGCATTTAGAGTAAAGTGCACAGGGGCTCTAAGCTGTTAGCAAATGAATAAAATATATTTAGGGCAAAGTGCACCGAGGCCTAAGGCCTGAAGTTAATGCGCAAAATATACGTAAAACTGACCACACTACACCCTCCCCTTGTCGGTAGCAAGTGGTTCTAACAACATAAAAAAAAAAACATTACCTAAATTTAAACCCAACATTTCGACAAGATGAGAAGACAGCAAAGTCATAAATTTAGGAAACATGTGACGAGAGAGCGAATTGCAATATAGTGTCAATTTAGTCGGGAGAGAGAGAAAAAAAAATCCAATTGTCAGACAGAAGCAATAGAACGTAGAAGCTCCCCACTTCGAGATATGTCAATATCGGAAGATCCACGCCACAAAGTACCATGGAGCAGGTGTGTTCCAAAGCCCCAAAACCATTCAGGGCGGCACCCCGTGTAGTGCCAAGGAAAGAGACAAAACCATCTTCCTCCAGGAAGGGAATCTCATAATCCGCTTCACGAAGCAAACGCAACCGTAGTGCACAAGTCTGGGAATGAGCCCTAATCGGGAACATCAACAGATCAAGATCAACCACTGGAGAGCGCTGCAGTGAGAGACAGAAAGCCAGTGCATGTTCAAACGAGCACCAAAGGCATCGAAACACGGGTTGCACACAATCCAAAACCGGTCGGAACGACAAAGACCAGTCACACTCCAAATGAGCCAGGAGTGTTGCTCCAAAACACTGCATCATGCGTTCACGACACAGCTGCGCTGACGGGAGCAGCAATACAGGATCTCGTTGCGGCGGGACAGCCATTGCGAAAAAATAGCAACAATAGCAAAACTCCAGCCAATAAAGCCAAAGTAATTGGGAAACCCCCAAAAATGCTTCCGAAAATAGAGTGTATAGCCGAAGGTATCAAACCGAATATGGAAGAGAAGGTGTGAACGAAACCAACACCAACGGCTTTGAAAAAATGAGCAATACCAGCAGTGCTGGATGCATTAAATATACGTCCCACAAGTTCACCGAAGTGACTCGGAAAGTTAGTATTCAAAAGGGACTGTATCTCCGCCGATGACCTTGCCACTTGAAGTGCGTAGGTCTCGCTAGCAGATGTAAGGGCCACATGCTTTTGAAACAATAAAGCTTTCAGCCGACTCAACTTGTCGAAATCAACCTTGGAAGTAGCAATATGAGGCCAGATGTCCGCTACCTCCCTAAATTCAGTAGGGGGAAACAACACATTCCCGCAGCACGTAACGGCCTTGTTGACAACGACGATGTAAACTATTCCGGCACGCATGCCACAGCAGCGTTCGCTGTTAAGAACAATGTAACTGCCGTTAGAAAGCACCTGGAATTTTTTTTTAATTACCGGGACCGGAACTCCCTTCAGATAACAAGCTAAGTTAGCAATCGAAGCATTACACGCTCCGTGCAAGGACAGCTGTTTACAAACCATGGAATGGCTAACAGAAGTTTCGCAGTCGCTACCGCTAAGAAAAACTTCCCGCAAACCATTAACACATCTGTACTGAAAAGGAAGCTCCCACACCTCGTGTATGTAACTGTCACCCAATAGTTCATATCTTCCCACCGGAATGTGCTTCAAACAAGAAGTAAATTGCAGAGTGGAGATAGGCAAATTAATAACCCCATGAATCAACCACTCAGCTGACGGAATCTCAGCCACCGTAAAAGGCAGTTTCTCCAATTTTTCAATATTTAACATAACATACGTCGCTTCCTTCTTAGCTATCAATTGTTGTTGACGAGTTAAATTAAAGGAGATAAAGATCTCTCTGGCACGAATGTGCTGCCATGGAACGCGACCCGCCTTCAAGGTCTGAAGAGTCCAACCCAGCTGCATGATAGATCGTGTCTGACTCTGCCCATGATATAAAGAAGACATGTCTGATTTTATAATGTCAATACCAGAAGAGACAATGCTGTCAATCGTGTAAACACGGTCAGAAAGGGTATGCATGCCATTATCAACAACAGACAAAGTCTGCAGCAGATTTTCTCGATCAATCTGTCTTAACCTGGCTGCAGCCTCCTGCTGGGAAAGTTTCCAAAACTCATTATACACTTCGTATAAGAACCTTTTTCTCCGGGGCACCTTGGGACCTGACAAGAAATCTTGTAAATCAGTACCATTAGACAGTAACTTGAGGTGTGACTTAACTGCACCCAGCGTGGAGTACTTCAACCATTGTTGACAAAGTTTCCCCACACTGTATGTAGTTATTATATCTGCATGTTCTGGTGAAATGTAATGAGGGTCTGCCCTACTAGTCCTGAACCCCCCAGAAGAGGTAACAAAACGTTGATGACACTGATTAGTGTCTACAGGCCACAATAACCACCCGCCCGGATGTAACGATGAAGCGTTAAGCGTACCATTCTGGACCCAATGCGTAAATTCACTAAAAGTAGCATTCACATAGTGCTGCCAGTTATTTAATTTAGAAGGGACAGGTATGCTAGGCAAAGTCAATTCTCTAATCGACGCCAAGCCCAAACAACTAGTCTGTTGTACTGTGTCATTGAGGAAAAGCATTTGCACAGGGATAATGCATGCTCGAAATAATGTATCTGTGCCTTGCATCTGCCAATTTTTCGTACCCCAAACACTTTTCAAGTCAACAGTCTTCAACCAGTATTCATATCCTTCGACCGAAAGTTTAGATACAAACGAATTAGAATACAGTAATTTAGTATCGGTCAACAAAATCTGCTTATTAGAATACGGTGTCACTTTAAAATAGTAAGACATAGCGCTTCGCTGATCATGCCCAGAAAAGTATGCAAATTTATCATTATACGTTTTAGAACTCCCTTGTGGAGGAGTCGAGCAATGTTCCCATTGTACATAATTAAAGATGGACTTAGGGCTACTCGCTTTGTGAATAAAGTGGTGTCCATAATAGGTGTAGCAAAACATATCACCATGATTATCTTTAAATTGGTAAGCATCTTCATCGTCATAGACAGTATAATATTGCAAATCTTTTAGCATAGCATCTACTGTCTTCACATCCCAATCATCAGAAACAATGCCTGGAATAACAATATCATTCATTGATAACTTAAGAACATACGGTATTTGAATCAATTCAGTGGGACCATATATTTCAAACATTACTTTATCCCACACAATTCCATCCGGAATTGGTATTGCAGAAATGTTCACATTGGATAAGTCTCTTCGAACCATATGAGACGAAAAATGTGGTCTCAACACAGTCTCCACGTGCTCAATGTCTGATCGATCCGGAAGAAAATGACCATGTATTACCAGAAAAAAGGTAACCACAAATCCCAACCATAAAAAAATAGTCAGTACAGCCATAAAAAGCCACAAATAGTTCCAAGGAACAACAAAATATGTACGTTTAAGCCAACTTAGTAGCTTACGTGGACCTCGGATTGAAGACAGCGAAGACGAAGAGCTGGATACATCCGCGTCGTTGAAGCAGCCAGACGCAGTTCTTGCAAAAGGTGCAACAGTGAACAAGGAAGCTGATGGAGGTTCTCTCCTAGGCACGCTATAAATCACATGTTCAGAAACATCAGTAGAACGTACAGCAACTTGAGAAAAAGAATCGATATCAATTGTTGACTGTGGAACAATCGCAAGATCATCTTCCACCCTCCCCAAGCTCGGAGAGGAAACATGGTCGGTGCTAATCACCTGCAGCGGGACTTCTTCCCCAGTAGTGAGAGGGATGCCGGAACTACTGGGTGTCCCTCTTGGTCTGCTGTGCAGAATCGGCCACATGTTGTAACTTGACATTATCAATGGAAACAAAACGATTTCCTTTGGCCCCTTGCAGCGGCGGCAAAATCACAGTTCTCGTGCCGCTCACCCCCAACACCGGGACAGGTGCTCGATAAGAAGGACCAAATTCTTTCTTTACTGCGACCTTTTCACGCTCTAGATCCCCAATCCTGGGTATCCAACCAGTAGGTGTTACTGGCTCATCCTTAATTCCAGAGGAGGCAGCACTCGCAGAAGAGTTATCTTCACGAAATTGTTGTAAATCCTGCAAAACAGTGACACGATCATTTATGTCAAAGGGCGTATCTGCCGCCTCCACACCAGGACCATCTAGATCAGGAACATACATTTGTGTTCCGAACAGGCACTCATATGAAGTACGACCCCCCAGTGACCTTCTAGGCAAGTTATTAAGTGCTCTCTGTACTCCATACAGGTGGGCTAGCCAACTACGACCCGTACCTATAACCCTGGCTGTTAAGGATTGCTTTAAATCACGATTTAAGCGCGCCACGACAGAATTTCCCTCGGGATGAAATGGAGACGAGAATTGGAGTTGGACCCCCAACGAAGCCATGGTGTCCCTGAATGCCTTAGAGGCAAAAGCAGGGCCCTGGTCCGAATGAAAAGCCGCAACTGCAAATGTATCGACAAAGATACGCAAATCTTTAATAACAGTCCGAGCGTCAGCCGAGCGCTGTGGCCAGACCCACACAAATCTGGAGCACGAATCTACAGCAACCAATATGTATTTGTATGCAATATCTGGTGTCAGTGGACCACAATGGTCCAAGTACACACACTGTAATGGTCTATTTGATATCAGAAGAGGAGTCTGCTGCGGGCGTCTAGCCGACGATGCTTTAATTTGTTGACAGACGTCACAACAAAGGACATACTGCTTTGTCTCCTTATAGAGACCAGGCCACCAATAACGGGCCTGTAAAAGCGAAATCGTGGCAGCCACACCAGCATGCGCAGATGCCACCCCTTCATGCGCTGCAGAAATTAATCGAGGTCTCTCAATCTTATTCGGTAACTCACGTACACCAACGCCTGGAATATTAACAACAGCATTTAGTGCACCACTCAAGCAGTAACTATATTTAGAAGGGAATCCTTTAGGAAATGGCGTGCCATCAGCCGTAGCTTTTATGGCAGCCGAAATCTCTATGTCTGGTTTTGAACTCGAACGAGTTACCGCGGCTACAGTGGCGATAGCCACTGCCGACTTTGCAGCCTCATCAGCCAAAGTATTCCCAGCAACGTGTATTCCAACGCGCTGGTGTCCAAGTGTATGTACAACATGGACTTTAGGAAGCGTTTCTTTCAGACCCGCAACCTTACCCCACAACAATTTATGTTTAATGGTGTTGTCTTTAGAATCTCTGAACCCATTCATTTTCCAATAATGCAGATATTCATTGAAAGATTGCACACAGTAGTAGGAGTCACAGACCAGCAAGGTCAATATTGCCGGCTCTGCATGCTCCAACGCTAACAAAAGAGCTTTGAGCTCAGCCAGCTGCGCCGTGCAATCTCCCAATGTTTTAGTATAAGTATGTCGGGGGCAGAAGACTTCCCCCTCCATAGTCCCGCTCACCACCGCACATGCAGCTGAATACTGTTGTTTAGTCCCAACCGCCGGTTGCGCAGAGCCATCGGTATACATGACCACTTCATATTGGTCAATAGGTAATGTGCCAGCAGGAACCGGGTACTCTATTTCATATTGAAGAAATTCTTGAGTCTGCAGCTTAGGGTCAAATATGTAATCCACATCAGTGGCCGTCAAAGACGTAGCCCATTGTATCCACCGCGGGTGTAAAGCTTTCGAATTAGGAACACTCGCTTTTGTAACAGCCTCCAAGGCCGGAATTGGGGAAACGACAATAATGCGTTGGCCCTGGGCTAGCGGTCTTTCTTTGATCACAGCCATCTGTACTGCAGTGAGAATTTTCTCAGTCTGTGCAAAACGTTGTTCTGCAGCAGAATACAAGTGGGACTTGTATGCTATCGGGACTGTCTCCCCTTCATTAAAGGTGACATACGTAAATCCAACAGCCCCAGGAATCACCCTGATGACCAAATGAGTTTTATTGTCCCGCGTGTGTAAATGTGTAACTGCTAAGAGATCATTCTGCAGCTCTCGTAGTATGTGTGTATGCTCAATCGTCCAAAATCTACTTGAAAAATTCGGGCGAATCAGTTCATATAAGGGTTTTATACGTGTAGCATAATCAGGAATGTAAGTTCTGCCAAAATTCAGAAACCACAACAAAGACTGGAGCTTCCGAACCGTATTAGGAGGCTGCAGTAAAGCACATTTCTCCAAAAAATGTGGCGCCAGGCTCTTGCCCTCACTCGATAACTCATATCCCAGGAAAATAACACTGAGGAAGGCCATCTTCGATTTCTTAAAATTAAACTTATAACCAATATCAGCAAAACCCACAACAATGCGCGATACATGACTGAGATGTTGTAGAATCTCATCGTCCGTCAAATAAATGTCATCAACATATGATAACGCCTCAGGGTCCAACTCGTGCAGAAGTTCAGTCACACGAGCCGAGAACAGTCCTGGGCTATTCTTATACCCCTGAAGTAAACGACAAAACTTTTTCTGAGAGCCAAACGCACTGAAACCGGTATAGTCCCGACTTTCGGGTGCTATATTCTGGCAGAAAAATCCATTCGAGATATCCAATGTTGTTTTGTATTTTTTACGCACTATATTATTCATAAGCGCAGCGCTATGTGAATTCTGTATAGCATATGTGCGTGTATGACTATTCAAATGTCTGTAATCCACCACTATCCTATAGGAATGGTCCGGTTTAGCAACCGGAAATAAGGGATTATTCATCGGCGAGACACAAGGCTCAATCACACCTTGGTACTCCAATTGTGTAAGAATTTTCCGAACCGATGCCCTTGCTTCAAATTTAATAGGATATTGCGGCTGTGGCTGAGGTTCTCCTTTAATGGGAATGACATGATAAGGTGATTGTTTATCCCACCCCACATTATTTCTATATAGGGCGGGGGCTTGTGCTAGAGCCCATGATTTACCATATGACTCCGCTAGTTCTCTCGGAACAAGTGGCGAAAAGGAAGGCGCAATAACCTCCTCCCCAACTGGACAGTCGCAAACAAAGTCCGGTGGCCAATCTTGTTCGGCCAACAGGACATCATATGATTTCACCATATGGTCCCAAAAGATGGCGTGTACAACGCGGTCAATGTCCCCTTCTAATCGTAGAGTCACAAGATATACTTGATCAGGATCAGAGACTCGCATATCCGCCGTCTCGACTTGTATGAAGTCATCAGTTGCTTTCGCCTCCAGATGCTCTAGAAGACTCCGGCGAACTATTGTGACCTCTGCCGCGCTGTCTAACAGCGCTAACGCCCATGTCTTGTTCGTCAAGAGAACTCTCTTCTTGAGTGGCATGTCTAACTGAGACTGCTGCCACTTTCTTCTTTTTAAACTGCTGTTTTTGTTGCAGCGGTTTCTCTTCTTGTTTAATAGAAACCTCCGCTGAGCGTTGTGAATCCTGTCTCGGTTTCACGTACTCCGTCCTCCGCTCTGACCGCCCACCTCTCTCACTTCTTTTCTCCGAGGAGTCCTGAAAGGAACGAGATTGGCACGTATCAGTATATTGATATCTATCAGGCGTCTTCAAAGTATCCCTATTCCTGAGATTATACTTATTTTGTGGGGTCTCCGGTTGCGGAGACTGCCCACCATCTTTCTTAGGTGGTTGCTGTTTCTTATCCCAGCGCTTTTTCGCACCCTCAGGTTGCTGTTGCTTAGAATTATCCTTATTATTTTTACCCTGCAATTGTGGTTTCTGCGGTCGAGCCCCTAGGCTATCACGACCAATACTAGAATATGTTTCAGCTATTATTCTCGGAAGTTCCCGCTCCTGATTAATCTGCGGAACGTCCCGAAGACGCATTCGCACTGCTAGTGCTACAGCCTCCCCCTTGAGATTACTCAAAATAATAGAAGAAACCGCGTCAAAATTACCCATCAATTGCATGCCTAAATCCAAGGCAGGGGCAGCCCCATATTCATCCTGAATTTGTTTAAGCACCTCCGGCAAATTAGCCAAAGTCGGTGTCCCGTGTGCTGTAGTATAGAGAGCGGCAAACACCGTGCCCCAAGTATTACAAAGATCCACCGTAGGAACCATCCCATACGGCAAACACATCGTCAAAATTCTATGCTTATCCTGAGGTCCCGTATGGGGAAATACTGCTTCCAGCGTATTAATTTTTTGCGCCAGCCAAAATGGAGTCTCCTCACGTTTAGCCGGTACCTTGCCCATTACAGAGTGAACAGTTACCGGATTTATTCCCGGCACCACCGCATGTGGATGAGCTGGAGCAGCACGCGCTGCATTAGTATTTAATGTCTGCATCACAAACTGAACTAATCGTCTGTACTTTGCAGTTAATTCCACATATAAACAACGCACTTCAGCCACTGCCACATTTGCCACTCCAGGATATGGTGTATATGTAGCCAATAAAGGCCAGGTCGGACCATCATTACTCAATGGACCTAACCGTACTGGTGTTACTGAATGTGGGAGGGCGCCATCAAGCCAATTATGGTGTTCTTGATAAGATAAAGGTATTTCTATCCCCATCAGCTGCTGGAAATACGACCCAAGAATAAAAAAGTTCTGATCTATAGGCTGCATGGGCGTCCACCACAAAAGTGACCGGACCCCCCTGGACCGTCAGTCCATGTGCTATCAGATGACCCGTGAGCGGAAATCGCATATTAAGCGGTATATCTACTACAACTGGATTCGCCATTAGTATAACAATAATAGCTCTAGGACAGAGAAGGCACACCAATATCGGGGTATTTCCTTTCAAAGTTCAAGCTTGAACAACCAACCACAAAGTATGAGGATGTACCCAACCCGTGGTGGCGGAAACCCTCAGCCCCACGGACGTCTCCGCATACGGAACCGAGGAGTCAAAATATATACGAGACCGAGAGAGTCAGTCGGACCCAAACATTAGAGCCAGACCAAACGTTGGGCGCCATGTCGCGTGGGCTCTCATTATCCTAAATGAGACTACTGGATTTCTAGGCAGCAGGATCGATAACGGTGTGGGGGACTGAGTCTGACCCACGTGTAAGGAACTCTGTCACCCTAAATCCGGTTGTTGCTCCGGCTAACTAGCAGTGCCTCATTTCTCCCACGGGGAAGAAATGATTGGGCAGCCGAGCGCATGACGTCTTCGGAACTTCTCAGGGAAGTCGTGGTCACTCAGATCCAAACCAACTCTCTCATTCACAATATGGTCTCATATACAAATGACAAAGACAGTATAAGTTTTATATAATGTTTTAATAAAACGACTGTATTTTAGATATTAAGGCGTGAGCCGCAATAACCAGAACAATACAACATAGTAGGATTGATATAGTAACCAGGAGAGTAAAACATAGAAATAAAGCTATCATAATTCCTAACCGTTTCTACTCTCCCTCTGCTTGTTCTATTTAGAGCACAGCATGTTAAGCTTTCAGCTTGCCTTTCTGTATCACTAGGGAGACGGACACACTCATACCTGAGCAAAGGCCTGTGATCTGGTTCAGCATCTGCAACGAGGCAGTCAGCGTCTAGTTGTGGTTCCCTGGTCGGAATCTCCCTCTTGATGTATTGGGACAAGGAAGTGATTTTATAACTAACATGTCATCGTGATCACAAAATGTTCCTGCGCAGGAATGGCAAGTCTAGACTCCTACCACGTCTATCGGCAATGTACCAGACTGTATCCTTGACTAAAGCACAGAGTGAATATGTTATGAAGAACTCCAGTGCTGAAGTAGGCAAAACAGTGTGATATGAATAAAAAACAACACCGTAGAACTGGCTATTCTGTAAAATAACAGTACGAAGCCTAATAGAAAGCATTTAGAGTAAAGTGCACAGAGGCTCTAAGCTGTTAGCAAATGAATAAAATATATTTAGGGCAAAGTGCACAGAGGCCTAAGGCCTGAAGCTAATGCGCAAAATATACGTAAAACTGACCACACTACAATGGCATTCGCTTCCTTTGCATCTCAACTCATTGTCACCTATGGCTTATCATTTTACAGATGGTGGTGATATGACAACAGTGTCCTGATGGGATTCCTACAGACAGTTACAGGTAATTAATTGTATGCTATCACAGTGTTCAGATCATTTCCACCAGATGTGACTGTTCCCCTGAATACACATTCTCAACACATAAAATACTATCAGACAAGTTGTGTTCAAGGGTGTTTATTGTAGTGCTATAAAATTGAGGGTAGAGTGCAGTGGAATGGAGTGATAGTAGAGGAAAGTCAAGGGTATTGTGTCAGTCTGTTTGTAGCACAGGTGCAGTGTCCAAAGGGCCATAAGAAGGGGAGCAAAGGCAGTTCAAAGTGGACAAGGTGACAGGATGGGACACACGGGGGGCAATCAGGAGAGTCTAATTTCCTGGCGGTGGTCTTGGTCTCGCCAAATGTCTCTGGCTTCTGTCTGGGTCACTGGGAATATTTCCGGGGTAGTTCACCTTCTGCAGGGGGAGGGGTGCTGGTGGCCTGTCGGTCCTGTGGCAGGGCCTCCTGCCCAGTAGCTGCAGCGGAAGTGGTGGGCTGGTCAATAGACTGGCTAGTGATAGGGGCCCTCTGGTGTACTGTCGATTCCCTCATGATATTGGCCATGTCTGCCAGCACCCCTGCTATGGAGATCATGGTGGTGTTGAGAGCCTGCAAGTCCTCCCTGATTTCCTGATGGTGTTACTCCTGCAGCCGCTTGTTCTCTTGCATGTTGTCAAGGATCTGGTCCATCGTGTCCTGGGATTGTTGGTAGGCACGGAGGATCTTGGTGAGTGCCTCGTGGAGAGTCAGTTCCCTGGGCCTCTCCTCCCCCTGGCGCACAGCCATCCTCCCAGTGTCACTGTTCCCCTGTGCCTCTGTCCCCTGAACGGTGTGCCCACTGCCACTGACCCCAGGTCCCTGATTGTCTTGGGTGCGAGGTGTGGACTGGGGTCCTGTAAAGGTGGGCACACTGCTGATTGACGTGTCCTGGGGACAGAGGTGTGGGGACGCTGGGTGGGTGCTGTGGTGTTGGATACTGATGGGGGAGACTCTGTGGTGGACTGTGAGTGGGCTGGGGTGACCGACTGTCCAGTGGTCCCTGATGGGCCAGGCTGTTGATCCAGCTCCTGAAGTCCAGAGTTACTGTCATCACTGGGGGCATCTTCTGTTGGGGGACTGGTTTGTCGTGGCACCTCCTCTCCACAGAGATTTGCTGGGGCACCTGTGGGGATGTAAGTGATGTATTATGCTTCATGCCTGTGACATATTGTACATCCCTATCTTCCCCTTTGTCATTGCTGTTGCCCTGCCACCTTGGTTTGTGTATGTTGATGTATTGTGGGATTGTTAGTTCCCCTATGCTGTGCTTGCTTTAGGGATGGGTGTCCATGCAGGGCAGGGAGGGCTGTCCATGCTTTGGTATAGCACCCAGGGCTGGGCATTGGGGTTAGTCATATGTGTAGGTGCAGTGTGTGGGATGGAGTGGAGTGATGGGAGAAAGGGTGAGGGGGTGTGATGGCATGCAGGTATGGGGGGTGATAAGTAGTATATATTGACTCACCAGTGTCCAGTCCTCCGGCTACTCCAGTGAGTCCTTCAGGATAGAGTATTGCCAGGACTTGCTCCTCCCATGCTGTGAGCTGTGGGGGAGGAGGTGGGGGTCCACCGCCACTCCTCTGTATGGCAAGCTGGTGCCTTACTGCTATGGAACGTACCTTCCCCGTAGGTCGTTCCACCTCTTCCTGATGTCGTCCCTTGTTCTTGGATGCTGTCCCACGGAGTTCACCCTGTCCACGATTCTCCGCCATAGCTCCATCTTCCTGGCAATCGATATTTGCTGTACCTGTGCTCCAAACAGCTGTGGCTCTACACTGACTATTTCCTCTACCATGACCCGCAACTCTTCATTAGTAAAACGGGGTGCCTTTGTGGGGACATGGGTGTTGTGTGGTGTGTTGGGTACTGTGGTTGGGTGTGCGAAGTGGGGTGCGTGAGGGATGTATGGGTGTATGTGGTGTGTGTGTCTAGTGGTCGCAGTGGTCTTGGTTTCAGTCTGGTGGTAATAATTTGTATTCATAAAGGGTAGTTTGTGATGTGGGTATGTGTTTTATAGTGCTGTGGGTGGGTGCGTGTGGTGTGTGTATGAGTGTCAGGTGTGTGTTTTTGATATTGTCCGATGTTGTGCAGTTTAGTATTTGGGTGTCCATTCTGAGCGCGCTGGTGTGTACCGCCAATGGTTAACCACCTATGAATGTCCGCTGAGGTGATTCGTGGGTCAGGATTTGTGTATGTGGCAGTATTCTGTCGGATTGGTGTATGTGTGTCATAATATGGCAAACTGATATTTGCCACTGCAGCGGTATGTTGGCGCCCGTTACCATGGTGGTAAGCGGAATTTACCGCCAATGTCATAGTGAGGGCCTTAATGTTTTGCCACTGAAATTCACAAAACATTAATATTTTATTGACTACTAAAAGATGGTGGTAAGCCATTTGCAAACAGCGAGGCATCTCCTTTGCGAATGTGTAAAAACGTTTTTATTAGAAGTTAGTGGTCCATGGGGTTACTGCTTGCTCTTAAAAAATGTCAGAAAAATATTAAATTTTTTTAAATGGACCCTTTTGCCTTTTCTATCATAATTCCTAAATTCATATTTATCGAACTATAAATACCTGTTACCATCTTAATGTTGCTGCTGTTTTAGGGGATGGAGGAACAGCACCTCTGCTGCACAACCTAGCATACTCCTCCCCTCCTTAGCCAGGATGATGTCTGGGCACTATGGTTTTGTATAACCACTGCCCTTAATGCAGTTAATTCTTCAGTGATATTTCCTAGCGCGGCAGCACTTGAATCAGGCATATTTTCAATCATCCTAGCTAGCTCATTTATTCTATGGTTGTTATGGGCGAGCCCTATCGGCAGCACCATCACACCTCCTCCCGTAATCATGTTGTCCACCCATTTTGCTAACCTCTTCCTGCAAGTATGTCCCTGATATTTGTGATAGGGGGGTGATGTGAGCCGTATGTGGCAAAAAAAGGACAAAGGACAGTTACCAATTTGCATGCCACCCTGCAGATAGGTTGAAATAGGCTGAGTTCCCAAACACAGAGAACAAGCCCTTATATCCTACTAACTGTGGGGATAAGTGTATACCATTTTAATGTTGTTTGGTTTTATGACGCTGGCATACTGTGTGCAGTTGCTGTCACCCATGAATGTTTACTTTCCTCTGTATATCCTCCTGAGTACTTCCCCCAGAGAATACCATGCATCAGGTCCTGCTATTCCCTCTCAGGGTGTTTTTTGAAGTTGTGCTAGTAGTGACCATTCCCTTGCAGTGGGCTGTAAAGACATACAGGGGGTCATTCTGACTCTGGCGGTCTATGACCGCCAGGGTCGCGGATGACTGAAGCACCGCCAACAGGCTAGCGGTGCTTCAAAGCCCATACCGACCGCGGGCGTTTTCCCGCCGGATTTCCCCCGGCTGGGCTAATCCTCCACGGTGGCGCTGCAAGCAGCGCCGCCATGGGGATTCCGACCCCCTTCCCGCCAGCCTGTTTCTGGCGGTTTTCACCGCCAGGAAGTGGATGGCGGGAACGGGTGTCCTGGGGCCCCTGGGGGCCCCTGCACTGCCCATGCCACTGGCATGGGCAGTGCAGGGGCCCCCTAACAGGGCCCCAGCATGCTTTTCACTGTCTGCTTAGCAGACAGTGAAAAGCGCGACGGGTGCAACTGCACCCGTCGCACACCTGCAACACCGCCGGCTCCATTCGGAGCCGGCTTCAGTGTTGCAGGCCGCCTTCCCGCTGGGCCGGCAGGCGCTAACAATGTTAGCGCCCGCCGGCCCAGCGGGAAGGTCGGAATGGCCCCAGTGGTCTTTCGACCGCGGAGCGGCCATATGGCGGTTCCCGCCTGGCGGGCGGCGACCGCCGCCCGCCAGAGTAGGAATGAGGGCCACAGTGCTTTGTGTAAGGTGGTCAGATGTAGGTTCTCTAGGAGATGTATTTCTACCAGGGAGGGAGAATCCTACTCTCGCTGTTATGTTATATTTGGTGGACAACTTCTCTTTCTTCATAATACACCCCACATACTTTGGTATTGGTACAGCATCATATGTCATTTTGTCTTTGGCATCTGTAGGCAGGTGTGTGCAGACATAACATCCTGAAATATTCATTATTGTCACATACATTTTCATTATTTCAACATATTTGTTTCCTTATTATTCCTTCCACATCTCCTTCCCTCCATCACTTTCATTGTCACTTTCCATTACATTTGCTGCTCTTGCCAAATTATCAACATTTAACATAGGGTATAGAGTCTCTGTTTGTTGGAAAATGGGTTATTGGTAGGGCAGGTAGGTACCTACACCTAGCAACAAGCCACTAACCTCCACATAGGTACAGTTAGGTCTCAGTAAATTAATCCCAGCTCAACCCTTGGTAGCTTGGCAACGAGCGTCAAGGCTTAACTTAGGAGACAAAGTGTAAAGCATTCAAATATCACAAAACAGTAATTAAATAAAACACAGGAAACAGTTTAAAAATCCAAAACCAATTTATAAAAATAGTTTATATTTTTATCTTTAAAATGACACAAAAACTATTAAAATGGGTTCAGGGGAACCGGAGATATGAATTTTTAAAGAATTATTACTTTTCTAGCGCTTAGAAACAAAAAGCGCCAATCGGGTCATCTGGTTGCACCTCGACCGGGGCAAAGTCAAACTTTCAGGCCGACCGCGATGGAGCCCTGCTCGGCTACAGGTCGCGGGAGGCCTCGGTTAAAAAGTTACCTTCTGACTTAGTCTTTATTTTGAAGTTTTTCTTCACCGGGACGAACCTGCCAGTTGAATCCGACCTCCTGGAGCCCTTGTCCGGATACGCGATGTGGGTTTCCTCGGTGGAGACTTTTACCTTCGGACTTAGTCGTTTTTTCGAGATGAAAATCCTTCGACCGGGGTAAACCTGGATCTTGATCCGACGTCCATGGAGCCCTTCTCGGATACGATGGCTGGGAGGTCCCGGTCAACTTTTTACGTTCGGACTTAGTCTCTTTTTTGGATGTTTTTCTTTACCGGGACGAACCACGAAGTCAGGCCGGGTCGCGGTTGAGGCAAGCCGGCTAGAATTTCCGCGGCGGGTCGGTCCCTCTCTGGAGCTTTTTTCCAAAAATTCTCAAATCTTTTCCAAACTTCTGGGGCTTCACCCAGATGTTCTTTTAAGATTCTTTTGGGGTCCACAGCTCACCCCAAGGGTCCAGAAGTTCTGTGATGGTCCTTTGGGGGTGCGGACTTCAACTCCCAGAATGCACCTGGCGCAAACTCCTTTTTGGCCACTGGACAGTGGTCAGCTGGTCGCTTTCTTCAGGAGTTGGTGCAGGGGACTCTGGCTTAGCAATTTTTCACCTGGAGCAAACAGGGAGTCCCTCCTTGAACCAGTTGAAGCCAGGCAAAGTCCTTCTTGTGGTGAAGCCCAAGTGTGCAGCTGGTGCAGTCCTTCTGAGTGCAGGGTCCAGGTGCAGGCCAGGGGTCCAGCAGGGCAGTCCTTCTTCTTCTTTAGTTCCTTTCTTGTTGAATTCTGGAGGGGATCTGAGGCGTGGGTGCAGGTCTGCCAGTTTTATCCTTGCTCCTGGGTGAAAAGCAGGGGGGCCCTGGTTCTCCAATCAGGGACAGGGTCGTCCCCCTGTGATGACCACTTCCTGGGAAGTGTGGCAAAAATCCATCCCAGAAGGCAACAGTCTCTAAAAATCCAACATGGATGAATCTAATTTTTGGAGGTTACATCTGGCTGAGCCCACCCACTGGTGTGGCTAAAAATCATAAACACACCCCTCTCCTGCCCTCTCCTAATCTAATCAAGGGGGCACCTAATTGTCTGGGGTTGCAGGATGTGGGGGTGTTGCTGGGTGCTGCAAATGTCCTTCTCTGCCTTTGAAGACCAGTTTGGCAGCCCTCCCCCTTCCTGCCTCACCATCTGCTGAGGGGAGATTCTCTCCCCCAAGCACTTTCCTTTGTGTGAAGCCTGGCCACTTCACACCTCATCAAGGCAGCCTGGCAGAAGCTGCTGCAGGCTGGCCAATCAGAGCACAGCAGCAAAAACAATGCAGAGCTGAAATTGGCAACTTTTTAGGTAAAGTCTAAACTTTTTACCTGAACAAGTTATATTAAATCCAACAACTGGAAGTTGTGGGATTTATTACAACAATTAATTTGATACCAAATTCTTGGTATGTAACATTTAAGGAGACTTTAAAATTTAAAATAAAGTCTGCCCATTCTAGCCTATGAAGGCCATTTACTTCAATGAGGGAAAAACGAATTTGGCTGTTTTTACCTCACCAGGGCTTATAAATCTATTTTTATAAAGTCCCTGCTTATAGTTACATGGCAACCAGCCCTAGGGGCACATAGGGCACACCTTAGGGGTGACTTATATGTAAAAATAAGGTAGTTTAAGACTTTGGAAGTACCTTTAATTCCAAAGTCGAATTTGCATATAACTTTAATTTAAAAGCAGCCAGCAAGGCAGGCTTGCTTTTAAAATGACACTGGGCACCTCAGCAGTGCACCTAGGTGTGCACCACCTATGCTGTGGTCCCTAAACCTACATGCCCTACCATATACTAGGGACTTATAGGTAGGTTAACTTAGGCAATTATAATTAGCCTAATTTGCATATCCATTTTACACAGAGCACAGGCCCTGGGACTGGTTAGCAGTACCCAGGGCACCATCAAAGTCAGGAAAACACCAGCAAAAAGAGGAAAATGGGGGCAAAAAGTTATGGGGCCTCTGCAATCAGCCCTGTTTTCTCACACTGTTACATTAGCAGTTGGTGACACCCATGTACTTTTCTAGTGCAGAGGTTGTTAGCAGGGGTTGTTGATGGTGCATTCGGCACCCCTGATCCTTGTTGTTGCACCAATGGTGGGTGTGCCTTCTTGGTGTGGGAGCTGTCTGTCCAGGAAGTCAGCCCCTCACACTTGACAGCCATGGCTATAGTCAGCAGCACCTGAAATGGCCCCTTCCACTGAGCCTGGAGGCATTGACGTCTAATGTGGGACTTGACACAGGCCCAGACCAAATCCCTCGGCTGAAGGTTGTGTCCAGCAGGTGAAGTTGAATCAGGAAGATTCTGCAGTACCTGATGGTGAAGACAACACAATGGCCCTCATTACAACCCTGGCTGTAAAGCCCGCTTACTGTGCTGACGGCCGCCGACATATCGTGGCGGAAATCCGCTACAGGTATTACGACCCACATCTTGTAATCCGCCACAATACAGACACCCACACAAGTTCGCCACACCAAAGGTCAGTGATAAATTGGCGATAGCAAAACCCACACTGTCACGGCAACAGGAATACACCCACACTATCACGACCCACGAATCAACGTGGCGGTCATTCAACTGCGGTAATCCATTGGCGGTATACACCGCCGCGCTCAAAATACACACACACATACAAAACACAACCACATTGGACAAATCAAAATACACACACCTGATACACATACACACACCACACCCACATACCCACACCACTATAAAACACCCACCCACATTACCCACAACCCCTTACAATGTATTTTTTGGAAGAAGAAGGGATAGAGACAATAGCAAACACAACACCAGCATCCACAGGCACACAACACCATCATTCTTACAACATCCACGCACCTCAAAGAACACACTCCAACACAACACATCACACAGCACAACAAACATCACCTCACACATCACCCACACCACATTATGGCACCTCAAAGTTCAGGGTCATGGTGGAGGAAATCATCCGGGTAGAGCCACAGCTATTCGGATCACAGGTGCAGCAGACATCCATTGCAAGGAAGATAGAGCTATGGCGGAGAATTGTCGACAGGGTCAACGCAGTGGGACAGCATTCAAGAACATGGGATGACATCAGGAAGAGGTGGAACGACCTACGGGGGAAGGTGCGTTCTGTGGTATCCAGACACCAGGTAGCCGTACAGAGGACTGGCTGTGGACTCCCAAACTCCCCCACAACTAACAACATGGGAGGAGCAAGTCTTGGCAATAATGCATCCTGAGGGCCTCGCAGGAGTAGCTGGAGGGCTGGACTCTGGTAAGCCAAATCTTTACAACTATATCCTCCCCACCCTACCTGCATGCCATCACAAACTCCTACTCCTACCTCACAGATACCCCACTATCACAACCCACACATCCCTATACCAAGCCCTGCATGTGACACCAATGCATGGACACCCAATACAGACCTGCATGGACACCCATCACCAAAGCATGTCCAATAGAGAGACCCACCCAAGCCACAAAATCACCACTCACACAAGGGCCCAGGCAATAATGCTAGCACAGGAGTAGAGGGAAACTCACACATTGCACAAGATGCACACACAGATACAATAACCATGCATTTCTACCACAACAGGACCCCTACCCACCATCACTGGACAGGAGGTGCCAGCCATATCCAGTCCCCCCACAGAAGAGGCCCACAGTGACGACAGCAGCTCTGGACGCCTGGATCAAGATGACCAGCCCGGCCCATCAGGGACCTCTGGACAGTCGGTTCCCCTGCCACAGTCCCAACCCACCACAGAACCTCCCCCCTCAGGAGACACCACCACAGCACCCACCCAGCGGGCCGAAGCCACTGTCCCCAGGACACGTCAATCAGCAGTTTGTCCACCACTACAGGGACCCCAGGCAAACCCACTAACCCAAGACAATCAGGGACCTGGGGTCAGTGGCAGTGGGCACACAGGTCAGGGGACAGAGGCACAGGAAAACAGGGAAGCTGGGAGGACTGCTGTGCAACAGGGGGAGGACAGGCCCAGGGAACCCACTTTCCACGAGGCACTCTCAAACATCATGGGAGCATACCACCATTCCCAGGCGACCATGGGCACGGTACTGGCCAAGTTTGAGGAGACCCAGTGGCTGCAGGAGGAACAGTACCTGGGGAACAGGGAGGACTTGAAGTCCATTAACACCACCCTGGTCACCATTGCAGGGGAGCTGGCAGACATGGCCAACACCATGAGGGAGACAATGGCACACCACCGGGCCCCTGACACTAGCCTGAATGATGAACAGCCCTCCACCGGTGCTAGTGGACAGGAGGTCCCGCCACAGGACCAACAGGCCACCAGCACCCCACCCCCTGCAGAAGGAGAACCACCCCGCAAATGGTCCCTGCGATCCAGGCACAAGACAGAGAACATTGCCAAGACCCCCACCAGGAAATAAGACTCTCCTGATTGTCACCCCTCTGTCCCACTATATCATCCTGTCCTAATTGAACGACCTTTACTCCACTTCCTATGGCCCCTTGGACATTGCACCTGTGATACCAATAGACTGGAATCTACCATGGACATTCCTCCACCATCACCCCAGCCCATTGCACATACCCTTCCACTGATTAGCACCTAAATAAACACCCTTAAATTACAAAACAATCTGGAGTCAGTCTGTACTTTCACAAATGTGTTATTACAACCTCTCAGACAAATATCAATGGCAATGTTAATTTGCACACACCAAAGTATGACGGTTGTTGGGCAGCAGTAAATATAGCAGAAGGCAGATTGTGTTACACAGATCTGTGAAAAGGAAAGCCAAAGTGAACTGTCAGGGTCCAAACACAGATGTAAAAAGGCAGATTTATGCAATGTCCTACAGTAGTCTGATCTGAGAGGAGCAGTGCCAGTCTCTTACTTGTGTCTCAATGGAAGTATTGCATGATGATGTTGTTTCGGTTGTCTATATCTTCTTCTTCTGCCTCCTCTTCGTCACTGTCCACAGGCTCCACAGCTGCCACAAGACCAACATCAGGCCCATCCTCCTGCAGAAAAGGAACCTGGCGTTGCAAAGCCAGGTTGTGCAACATACAGCATGCCACGATGATCTGGCACACCTTCTTCGGTGAGTAGTACAGGGAGCCACCCGTCAGATGGAGGCACCGGAACTTGGCCTTCAGGAGGCTGAAAGTACACTCTATAATCCTCCTAGTTCACCCATGCGCCTCATTGTAGGGTTCCTCCGCCCTTGTCCAGGGATTCCTCACTGGGGTCAGTAGCCATGACAGGTTGGGGTAACCAGAGTCACCTGCAAATATCGAGGGGCATCTGTTAGACATACACAAACCCTTAGGGACTACCACATACCCAGACACCTATTCAAACTGTGTGGGGACCTCGGCCTCACCTATTGGCCACACACAGTGCCTCTGGAGTTGGCCTATCACATAAGGGATGCTGCTATTCCTCAAAATGTAAGCGTCATGCACTGAGCCAGGATACTTGGCATTCACATGGGAGATGTACTGGTCTGCCAAACACACCATCTGCACATTCATGGAATGGTAGCTTTTGCAGTTTCTATAACCTGTTCATCCCTGCGGGGTGGGACAAATGCCACATGTGTTCCATCAATGGCACCAATGATGTTGTGGATATGTCCCAGGGCATAGAAGTCACCTTTGACTGTGGGCAAATCGTCCACCTGGGGGAAAACGATGTAGCTGCGCATGTGTTTCAGCAGGGCAGACAACACTCTGGACAACACATTAGAAAACATTGGCTGTGACATCCCTGATACCATGGCCACTGTTGTTTGGAAGGAACCACTGGCCAGGAAATGGAGCACTGACATGACCTGCACTAGAAGGGGGATTCCTGTGGGATGGCGGATAGCTGACATGAAGTCTGGCTCCAACTGGGCACACAGTTCATGGATTGTGGCATGATCAAGTCTGTAGGTGATAATGATGTGTCTGTCTTCCATTGTCGACAGGTTCACCAGCGGGCTGTACACTGGAGGATGACGCCATCTCATCATCTTCCCCAGCGGATGTGCCCTATGGAGGAGAAGGGTAAGCAGAGGGTCATGTACCACATAGGTAGCACAAGGGTGTTTTGCACTATTGTGATTTAATCAGTGTGTGGCGCTGTCTGTCCGTATTCCTGCCCAAAAGTGCTGTGACACAGTTATGTGCCCTGTCATGTGCCCTCCTGAAATGGGGGCTGCCTGACCTGTAAGCACCCACTGCCACTGTGCTGCTGGAGCAGGAAGATGGCGAAGGCCCAGCTAGGGATGGCCTCCCAACATGGAAGGGGTGCCCGTTGCACCATGACCCCCTGATGTTCCGTATCCTGACGGTGGCATATCCGGAGTTGGATGGGCACATGAGGGCATCACAGCAGCAACAAGCGGGTGAGTACAGTCTCATTCAGCTGACTCTGCATGCTTTACGATGTGTCTGGGTGGGGGAAGTGGGCTGTGGGTTCCCCTAGACCAGGGCGAACTTGGTAGGGTGGGTCCCTTGTTAGACAGGCTCTGTGGCACTCCAACCCCAATAGTGGTAGTGGTCATCTACAACTAGTTAGCCTCCTGTGGGTTCCAGGTGTGCAGCAAATGGGCTTAGGCATAGTCCCCCATGGGCAGGTGATTTTCCTAAGAACTGTTAGTGCGTGGCCTAGTGCATAGGGCTGCTCCCTCTGTGTTGTATCCGCCAACGGTAGTGGTGTTGCTGGCATTGACCATGTGTCTCCTCTGTCTTCCCCCCTTTTTGTTTTGTCACCCTGTCCTTGTATGCATTAGCATCATCTGGCGGAGGAGCAGTGGCACCGGAGCAGGAGGGAGCTGCAACCCACATGGCCCAGGAGGGTGAATGTACGGAGTCTGAAGGCACCAGTGGGACGGAGGGTGAGGGGAGCTCCACGACGGGGACAGGCGGGGACACCAGCGACAGCTACTCCTCCTCTGATGGGAGCTCCCTTGCGGTGGCGGGCACCTCTTTGCCCACCGCAACAACAGGTACAGCCGCCATCCCCCCACCAGCACCACCCTCCCAGCAGCCCCTCAGTGTGTTTCCCGTGCCCGCTCACCCAGCAGGGTGGGCATCTCCTTCGCCTCAGGCACCTCAGGCCCTGCCCCAGTCAGCCCTGCTGCCCTCAGTGAGGAGGCTATTGACCTCCTGAGATCCCTCACTGTTGGGCAGTCAACCATTTTGAATGCCATCCAGGGTGTCGAGAGGCATTTGCAACAAACAAATGCATACCTGGAGGGCATTCAGTGTGGCGTGGCAGCCCAGCAGAGAGCATTTCAGGCTCTGGCCTCAGCACTGATGGCAGCCATTGTCCCTGTGTCCAGCCTCCCCCCTCCAACTTCCACTACCCAGACCCAATCCCCTCTACCTCAGCCTATCCCAAGCACACCATCAGACCAGCATGCACACACATCAACACACAAAAGTAGCTCAGGCAAACATAAGCACCACACATCCCACAGGCACTCACACAAGCACCATACCCATGCAGAAACACCAACATCCACTGCCTCCACTGTGTCCCCCTCCTCCACATCCTCTACCTCCCTCCCAGTCTGGTCTCCACTCACACCTGCATGTACTACATCCTCAGCCACTACCTCTATTACCAGCATGCCCATCACCACACACCGCTAACGTGCAATCACCACCCCCACTACCATGCACACGTCCCCTGTGTCCTCTCCCAGTGTGTCTGTAAGCTCTCCTCCCAAAGTACACAAACGCAGGCACACACCCACTCAACAGCCATCCACCTCACAACAGCCTCCAGCCCATGCACCTTCATCCAAACTCAGCAGACTTACACCTCATACCACCACTACCTCTTCCTCCACTCCCAAACCCCCTCCATCTTTCCATCCCAGTGTGTCTAAAAAACGTTTCCTAGCTGCCATTGACCTCTTCCCTACACCTCCCCCCGTACTTAGGGCCAGGATATCCAGATCCCATCTCAGAACCTCAGCCACCAAATCATTGTCCAGTGTGGTCCCTGCAAGTCCAGGAACATCAAAGCCACCACCCATCAGGGCGGCCAGTGTGCCAGCCCGTGAGGCCAAGGACCACCCTATTCCGCCACCTGCCAAGGTAAAGAAGGGGCCTGCATGCCGAAAAGAGAAGCCGCAACAACCACCCAGCAATGCCTCTTCCAGGACCAAACTGGATAGTGGTAAGGTCCCAGAAGCGACTTCCAAGGTGGTGAAGGGACACAAGGGCAAAGGGAAGTCATCTCAGGGCACGGAGCCTCCGGGTGAGGGACTGGTGTCACCCCTTCTGCAAGACAGACCAGAAACCTGTACGGCGGTTGGCACCGCCGCAACAACCGCCACCTGCACCGCCACCTGCAGCGCCACCTGAACGTCTGCTGCCTCTACTACAGTCATCAGCATCATCCCCAGTGGGCAACCTCCCGAGACTGCAGGAGATGGCCTGGTGTCTCCCTCCACAAGTACAGACACCTGCACCAATGGCTGCATCTCCGCCGCAGACACCGCCACAACCACCGCCACCTGCCCCATGACTTGCCCAGCCAGTGCCACTTCAGTGGACATCAGCAGCATCCCCAGTGTGCAGCCGTCCGAGGCTGCTGGAGATGTCTTGGACCCTCACACACTACATGAGCCACCACAACCAGCACTGGTACTACCAGCAGTTGCCAGGCTAAGTCGCAGCAGGGTGGAGTGTGTCTCTGCCTCCATGGAGTATCATGCTACCTGTTCCATGAAAATCTCGTGGCTCAGACACCTAGGTGAGGGAATGGGAACTGACACACCCCAGGTGCAGCATCACTGGGCACCAAGCCTCCTCCAGAACCAGTGGAGGACAGCATCCACAACCTCAGTCCTTAGCAGGATGAAGCACTCTGGGCACAAAGCCCCCTCCAGAACCAGTGGAGAACAGCATACACAACCTCAGTCCTTGGCAGGATGAAGCACTCTGGGCACAAAGCCCCCTCCTGAAACAGTGGGCAACCCACCCACTTGAGAGACTGTGGCTTTGCACTCCCCAGAACCATGCAGTGGGCAAACCACCCACTTGAGAGACTTGAGAGACTGTGGCTTTACACTCCCCAGGACCATGCAGTGGGCAAACCACCCACTTGAGAGACTTGAGAAACTGTGGCTTTGCACTCCCCAGGACCAGGCAGTGGGCAAACCACCCACTTGAGTGACTTGAGAGACTAGCTTTGCGTTCCCCGGGACCATGCAGTGGGCAAACCACCCACTTGAGAGACTTGAGAGAGTGTGGCTTTGCACTCCCCAGGACCAGGCAGTGGGCAAACCACCCACTTGAGAGACTTGAGAGACTGTGGCTTTGTACTCCCCAGGACCATGCAGTGGGCAAACCACCCACTTGAGAGTCTGTGGCTTTGCACTCCCCAGGACCAGGCAGTGGACAAACCACCCACTTGAGAGACTTGAGAGACTGTGGCTTTGCTCTCCCCAGGACCATGCAGTGGGCATATAGCCCCCTCGAGGAGCAGTGACGTCGCCCCATCATACGGCTGAGGTGCCCCCTTCCCCTTCCCCCCGTGATGCCGGTGTTTTTTTCGACCTGATGCCTCTGCAGTGTTCTCTCCGTTTTGAGGCAGGTGTCATGTGTGGGCTTTGCCCATGCTTTTTGGGAACACTGGTCCACGGACATGTAATGGAACATTATACGGACTTGTGTACTTGCTGTGAATATTTGTATGTACTGATCATATCAAGTTATCTTGCCCTACATGAATTTTCAATTATTACACTTGTTACAATCATTTCATTTGGTCATTGCGTTCTTCCAGGGGGTTACGGGGTGTACATGTAGTGTTGCTGCATGTGTTAGTGTGTATGGTGCTGTGGATGGGAGTGTGGGTGTTGCATGTTGTTTGTGTGTGTCACTCTCTCCCCCCCCCTCCCCGGTGTACTAGGTGGTCGTCGCCGCCGTCTTTGATGTTCCTGTTAGATGAGGATGTAGACCAGCATGGGCAGGACCTGCAGCTCGGGCTCCATGGCATCCTGGCTCTTTGTTGCATGTCAAGAGGTGAGTGGTTTCCGTTCCAAAGACTGTTTCTGCCGTGCTTTTGATGGCATTGGTACCGCCCCGGAAAAGCTGGTGAATTGGTGCCTTGTAATAGTGTGGTTGGTACATTGTCTTCCACCTGTCCTTTGGCGGTTACCGCAGTGGTGTTTGTTGCTACCGCCGTGGTGGTCAGAGTGTTAAAGTGGCTGTCTGTGTTGTCGGTTTCCGCCATGGTCGTGATTCCATTTTATTTTACCACCGGCCTGTTGGCGGTATTACCGCCGCTTTATCACCGACCGCCAGGTTTGTAATGAGGGACAATTTCTCTGTTAGTTTATTGAAGTACTGTAAGAACAAATCATCGGACACTAACGGTGGGGCAGTTGACATGTGGCCGGGAATGTGCATATGCCAGCTGAACAAAATTTCATGGGGGCTCAGTTTGGCACTTCTCATGGCCAACAGTGCAAGTGGTAGTAGATCAATCCAGAACAGCTTAGTGGATGCACACATTTTTCCCTATTTTGTTCTTTAGCACACCGTTCTTGCTCACCATTGCTCCTGTTGCTGGAGGATGATAGGCACATTGCAGTTTTTGTGTGACCTCAAGCCCTTTACAAAGCCCCTTAATCACTTGGGTAGACAAATGCTGGTCCATTGTTAGAGCTCAAAAGCAATGGAATCCCAAACCGTGGGATCAGTTCTTTTAGGAGGCATTTATCAACAGTCTGTGCATCACAGTTCTTAGCTGGATACACTTCCACCCACTTAGAAAACATACAGACGACAACCAGTGCATGCCTTTACTTATACTCTAGTGACATATCAATAAAGTCGAGCTGGAGGTTTTCAAATGGTCCATGTGGAGGGGAAAATGGCCAGGTGCAGTGGGTTTACTCTTTCCAGCATTGTATTGTGCACATACAGTGTATTGTTTGCATCAACATTCTGCAATTTGACATAACCTTGCATTACTATCATTGCGAAAACAGTTTGACCATGCCATCTCGGCCAACGTGGGAGGGACCATGGAATAGGCAAGCCATTTGTGAAAGCATTGACAGAGGCAAACATACATTACCATTTGGTCCAGTCCACAATCCCCCCGTCTGCACACACCCTCCTTCCTGCCACTCTTTTATTTTAAAAGCATCAACCCTTTCTTGTATAAGCAGCGGGTCAAAATACATTTGATCATCTACTTTTTCTGTAACATGTGCGATGAATTGCATTTGAAGCATAGCTAGCTCAGAACCTGTAAAAGCAATCCTCTTTACTTCTCCATCTATAAATGTGTTTTCCCTGGAAACAGTATTTACAAGAGATGTGTGCTATACTCTTGATGATGGCTACCTTAACAGGTAATAGCAAGGGCTGTAAGAGGTGATCTATCAATTGTGCATGCTGGACCTGGTGCCCTGCTGAGGTGAGGAACCTTCACATTGCCCAGAACTGGATAAAATCATGTGTAACCCTGAAAGCATACTGTCTGTCTGTATATATGTTAACCTTCTTTTCTTCAGCCAGGTGGCAAGCTCTAGTCAGTGCTATGAGCTCACCATCTGGGCACTTTTTACTGTAGGCAACCCTGCTTCTTCCCCCACTTTGCTTGTGTGCTGACGACAAAGGATGCCTGCAGAACTCCCTTAATGTCCCTCAAACATGAACCATCAACAAAGAGGTCTCCATCAGTATCGAGAAGGGCAGTGTCCTGCAAGTCTGGCCACACCTTGGTGTGTTTGTCAGTGACAAGCACACAATCATGAAAAGCATCATCAGAGGTCAATGCATGGTCATCATAATCGGTTGGCAAGAGTGGTGCACCTTTTTATTACAATGTGTGGTGCCAACAGTGTCAATTCATACCTGGTGAGGCATGAATTGGTGGGTTGGTGCGTCATTGTCAAAAGTGTGTCAACAGCATGTGGGACATGTAGGATCAATGCCACCGCCCGCAAACAGGGCAGTTAGGCTGCGGTGTGTGGTTTGGCAGGGTGGTAGGCTACTGGGCGATAGAGTGCTCCATGCTTTTGTGTGAGCACTGCCAGAGAACAACCCACTTTCTCAAGAAGAACAGATTGAAGTCTTTGGTGTAATCTGGAAGGCCCATTGTTGGGACAATATAGAGATCATGCTTGAAGCTGAGGAAGGCAACTTGGCATTCTTGTGACCATGGCAATAGCAATGGGTCAGATGCACACTTGTGCATTAAAGCTTGGAGGAGGTGAGCTATCAAGGAGAAATTTGGCATCCAGTAATGCCAGTACCCACCCATTCCTAAAAAGACCCTTGCTTCCTTCTGGTTGTGGGGTCTAGGCAAGTGTGTGATATTGAATTTCCTGCCATTTGGCAATTTCCGTGACCCCTCTGATAGCTCATAACCCAAGTACTTCACTGTGGTCAAACAAAACTGCAACTTCTTGGGGGAAACCTTATTGCCCTTTGAGGCTAGAGGACATAGGAGAGCTGTAGTGTCAGTGGCGCATGCTGCCTGTGATGGTGAGGCTATCAGTATTTCATCAATGTATTGGATAAGGGTGGAACCTCCCGGAAGTGCAAGGCAGTCGAGATTCCTAATTAAAGCTTGGGTGAAAATGGAAGGTTACTGTGTACCCTGAGCCAGATTACACCAGGTATATATCTTTTGTCTGAATGTAAAACATAATAGGTACTGGCTATTGGGATGCAGAGGAATGGTGAAGAAGGCAGAGCTAAGGTCTAACACTGTGAAGTATATGGCTGGTGGAGTGATATTGGATAGTATCGTTGCTTGATTGGGTACCACAGCAAATGAAGGGATCACTATTTTGTTCAATGCACGGAGGGCACCACTCAAATATTTCAGGATACCAAAACTCCCACTTATCACACGTAACAGAAGACACATGCATGGATTCTCTTCTTACTACCACTTGTTTGGGGTTATTAAGATCTAACACTAATTCCAATTTGCCCTGATCAAACCACCCAAGAAGACATGCATCATCCTTGGCCACATAAATCGTTGCTGGCGTTGCATTGTTCTTGAATTTAAGTTCAGCATTAAATTCCCCAACCACATCAATAGATTTCCCTCTGTACCCTATTGGCTGGATCAGTGACTGAGATAAAGTGAGCCCTTGACGCTTGAACAGTTCATTCCACCTAGTTTCACTTAAAAGTGTAAATGGTGACCCAGAATCTGCTACCACCTTAACTTGAATACCATTTATCTCAACTAAGCAAAAAGGTCTTTTCATGCTTGAAACTCTTTAACTCACAGATCAATGAATCATTGCCATTCACAACTAAAACTTCCCCTACATCACTACTAGAAGAAGGAGAATTATTCGAAGTGACACTGTTGACCTTGCTAGAATCAGGTCTGTTGGACTTGTTGGACTTACACACCATCGCAAAATGACCTTTTGAATAACACTTAGCACACATTTTATCACTAGCTGGACAACATTGTGTACTCCCCAAATGTGCTATGCTGCCACATCTATAACATTCCAAGGATTTGTTACTAAACTTCTTTTCAGTTTTACTGAATGTAGATTGTAACAAATTTCCGTTCTACTTGTTCCCTTTCTTGTGTTTTGTTTTAACCGCAAGCACATCCGGCCGTAGAGACTGACACTTGTTGTCAGAAATAGCCATTTGTTCCATAAACGACACAGTGCTTTCAACCCTGGTGGCAATTTCTAACGCTTTTTGTAGAGTTAAGTTGGGCGTGGATAACAAAGCCTCCTACACTTTTTTATTATTTGTCTTTTCCACTAGCTGGTCTTTAATCATTTCTTCCTCAAACTCCTTTTAGTCACAAGAGACCGCTAAAAGTCTTAAGGCTCCCACATAACTGGAAGCGAATTCACCTTCAGCCTAGACCCTCTTGTAAAACGTGTCTCTCTCCAATGTGTCATTTTTACACTTCTTGAACCTCACATCCAAGGACTTAATCGCAAAATATAATTTTCCGCCCTTCATTCCCCAAACAATGCCTTAACATCACAAATTTCCTCTTGTGGGTGAAAGTTTCACCCTCAAGAGCATCCAAATATGCTTCAAAAGCTTCTTTCCACTGTTCCCAATCAGCATCTTGCAACGCAGGATTAGGAACAAATGGAGAAGGTGGAGATATAGAGTGGTGCATAATGAACAATCAAAACAGCGTAATACCGATAACTCAATTAAAAAAACGTTAAAATATACACTCAGTTCAAAAGGTGTGCATGTCAATAATCATCCAAGAATGTCATAAGATGGTGTGCGTATCACCGTACGCATTAATCTGTTCCAAGGATTGACAAAAATAACTGAAATGCTGCACCACGCAGTGTTTTGGAGATTGCAGAAAACACAGTTCCATTAAATGTGCCAGGTAACTATGACACACTCAAAATAGCTGCCGAAATGGTGTATGTGGTGGAAGACCAAAACGTGCTAACACAGTAGCACGCAAAACCACAGGTGCACTGTCGGATATGGCGGTAGACTGGTGTGCATGTCAGTGCTGCACGCAAAATCCACAAAATGGCTGCCAACGTGCGCAATGAAACTTCAACACGCCAGCACTAAAAATGGCCACCGTAGGTGTGCGTGTCACTGTGACATGCAGAATCGCCAATCCTAATATGGCCGCCGGCGGTGACGTGCAGGGCCGCTTCAGAAATCCAATACTCACGTGACAGGGGAAAAAGTGAACTAACGTGTCTCAGAAATGACGTGTTCGCCGGCAGCACGTCCCTGGAAACCAGCAACATCCAAGGAAAGTCAGCAAAGCTGGGACCACTCTCGTAAAGAGGAAGAAGAAGCTGTTGGTGCTCCGATTACGTCGGAGGTCGGAGCTGTTGGTGCTCCAACGTGGGAGGAATACCAGCGAAGACCCTCGTCGCCACTGAAGAGTCGTACACACGGCAATAGGTATGAATATTCATTTGCAAGTAATGCCAACCAACAGCTTCATCTCCCGATCCTCCAACTCCCGTCTTTCTCCGACCAACTGTCACCAACCCACAACCAGCCTCAACATTCCCTGTTCCACTGCGCATAGCATGCAGCTAAGCACGAGACATGCACAACCCAACACTGTGCACTTGGGCTTCACCAAGAAAAGGACTTTGCCTGGCTTCTACTACTCCAAGAAGGATCTCTCTGTAAGCTACAGGTAGAAAAGAGCTGACCAGAGTCCCCTGCATCAAGCCCTGCAGGAAATGACCAGCTGACTAGTGACTAGTGGTCATTTAGGGATTTGAACAAGATGCGTTCTGGAAGTTGGAGTCCTATCCCCCAAGGAGCAACTCAGAACTTCTGGAACTTTAGGGTTAGTTGTGGACACCCAAAGAACCTTAAAAGTACTTCTGAAAGAAGATCCAGAAGTTTGGAGAAGTTTGGAAAAAAGCTCCATAAGTTGACTGACCTGATGTCGTGAGTCAAGTTGGCCAATGCCAACTGCGACCTGGCCTGACTTGCAGGTTTGTCCCGAAGAAAAGCTCCGGAGCCCGGGGCCTCATGGAAATGCAAACCAATGACATTGCATCAAAACTGGTTTGCTGAGGAGGGTCGTCCAGTGTCGGGGAAGAAAAACTTTAAAAAAAAATGTCTAAGTCCCAAGGTAAAAAGTTGACCAAGGCCTCCCGTGCAGTGTATCCTAGGAGGGCTCCAGCGAGGTCGGCTTCAACTTCGACTTGGTCCCCGATGAAGATTTTCATTCCGAAAAATCATCTAAGTCCAAACGTAGAACTCTTGACAAGGCCTCCTGCGACGCGTATCTGAAGAGGGCTCCAGCGAAGATGGCATCAAATTCTGACTTTGTCCTGGTTCGTGAGAGAGCTTCATAGATTCTTCTAAGTCCGAAGGGAAAACTTTAACCTAGGCCTCCTGTTCAGTGTAGCTGAGCAGGCCTCCATCACGGTCGGCCTCAACTTTTGACTTTGCCCTGGTCGAGTACAACCAGATGTCCAGATTTGCGCTTTTGATTTCTTAGCGCTAGAAACCATTTATTCTTTAGAAATTCATATCTCCAGTTACCTTTATTAGAATTTTGACATTTTAGTGTCATTTTAAAGATAACAATATACTCTATCTTCATAAATTGGTGTGGGATTTTATTGTGTTTTGTGTTTTACTTATTTGCTCTTTTGTGGTTATTAAATGCTTTACACACTTGTCTACTTAGTTAAGCCTAACTGTTCATTGCCAAGCTATCAAGGGTTGAGCCATGATTAGTTTATTGAGACTGTGACTGAACCTAGTAGACCTAGTGGGAGTTTCTGGCCTATTGCTAAGTGTAGGTACCTACCTGCCCTTACCAATAATCCACTTTCCAACAAAGTGATAATTCACACTTCCTTACATTTGCCTCTCCCACAGGTATGTGTGCTTCTGTCACCATTAGAAGAAACGTGATATTGGTGCTACAGTTCTTTTTCCTTTTCTTGTTTAAGTTTGGATTCTTTAGTTTTAGCTGGGATTTTTCTTAATCCTGTTGTCCAATGTTTTGTTCAAATCTTCATTACAGATACTGTTCCACTTACTCTTCTATTCAAGAGAAACATACAGGGCCTCATTATGACTTTGGCGGTGTACTGATCGCCACTGTTAAAGTGGCAGTAGTACCGCCAACAGTCTGGTGGTAATTACCACCAAATTATGACCATGGGGTCTTTGGTTGACAGTCAGGTTACCCCCTGTCCATTCAAGGACCCTCACTCTAGTCAGGGTAAAGAGAATCACCCTCCGTTAACCCCTGCTGACCCCCTTGGTAGCTTGGCACAAGCAGGCAGGCTTAACTTCAGAAGCAATATGTAAAGTATTTGTATGAACACACACAGTAATTCACTGAAAACACTACAAAATCACCCAACACACGTTTAGACACATAGGTAATATTTATCTAAACAAAACAACAAACATCCAACATACACAAGTCAAGCTATGAATTTTCAAAGAATAAGAGTCTTAAATCTTTAGAAAATAGTGAGAACGTTGTTAGTGTACAAAAGTACCTGGGTAGCATCAAAATAACACTGCACAGGTGAGTGTGCAGGGTTTTGGGTGTCCTTCTTATACCCCTTTCTGTCTTTGAAGTAGGCCTACTTCAAAGGAAAGTCCCTCTTGTTTGTGAGATCCTGCCTTGCCCAGGCCAGGCCCCAGACACACACCAGGGGGTTGGACACTGCATTGTGCGAGGGCAGGCACAGCACTTTCAGGTGTGAGTGACCACTCCTCCTCTCCCTCCTAGCACAGATGACTCATCGAGATATGTAGGCTACACCCCAGCTCCTTTTGTATCACTGTCTAGAGAGAGGTGCAAACAGCCCAACTGTCAAACTAACCCAGACAGGGAATCCACAAACAGGCAGAGTCACAGAATGGTTTAAGTAAGAAAATGCCTACTATCTAAAAGTGGCATTTTCGAACACACAATTTCAAAACCAATTTCACTAAAATATGTATTTTCAAATTGTGAGTTCAGAGACCCAAAACTCCACATGTGTATCTGCTACCTAAGGAAATCTATGCTTTAATCATATTTTAAGGCAGCCCGCCATGTTAACCTATGAGAGAGTTGGGCCTTGAAACAGTGAAAACTGAATTTGGCAGTATTTCACTGTCAGGACATATAAAACACATTAAACATACACTACACCCTGCCCATGGGGCTACCAAGGGCCTACAGTAGGGTTGTCTTACATGTAAGAAAACGGAAAGTTTAGGCCTGGCAAGTGGGTACACTTGCCAAGTCGAATTGGCAGTTAAAACCGCACTCCCAGACACTGCAGTGGCAGGTCTGAGCCACGTTTACAGAGCCACTCATGTGGGTGGCATAACCAGTGCTGCAGGCCCACTAGTAGCATTTGATTTACAGGCCCTGGGCACGTCTAGTGCACTGTACTAGGGACTTACTAGTAAATCAAATATATCAATCATGGAAAGCCAATTACACATACATTTTACATAAGAGCACTTGCACTTTAGCACTGGATAGCAGTGGTAAAGTGCCCAGAGTAACAAAAACAGCAAAAGCAGAGTGCAGCGCACACCAACAACCTGGGAAACAGACGCTAAAAGTTTGGGGAGACCATGCCACGGATGCCAAGTCTAACAGCAGTGATACCTCACATAGACAGCCAATGTACCACACCAACCGCCAGGTCGTTAACACCACTGACCATGGCGGTGTTCCACGTCCAGCCAAGGGTAAGTCAAGGTACCGCCCACCATTTTATGACATAGTAAACCGCCAGGATTTCTGGGGCTTTACGAATGCCATCAAAAGCCTGGCGGAAACACAGGACAAAAAAACGAAAGATTCACCATCAGGAACACAGAGGACTCTGCGGCCGCCATGGAACCGGAACTCCAAGTCTTTCCGATGCTCTACCACACCATGGCTGTATTTGAGCACCAACGCCGACGAAGAAGACGGCGGTGAGTACAGCTGCCTAGCACACAAGGGAGGGAGGGAGGAAAAGGAGAGTGACACACATGTGCACAACACACACCATACACACACACACACACATCATCATACAGAAGCTGCTGCAGATTAAAACGACTGTCACAGGACCCACGAGCAAACAACATTTCTGAAGTACGAACACTGTAATTTGCTGCCAACAGCCACCATAATAAATCATGAAATTAAAATGCAGACGGCAATGTACAGATTGGGCCACTGGCCAGTCCAAAGTACCAAAGGGCACATGGCCACAGTGCCTAATCCAAGCCCCAACTTGACTCCTGACAACATCTGGACTCCACTGTTCAGGGGCATCGTGTTAAAAATAGGCAGGTGCCTTAGGGGGAATGGGGTGTGCGGGTCACCTCAGTTTGAGTTGGTTTCATGCCCACTGGTTCTGGAAGGGGGTCCTTGCCCAACAGTCCCTGGAGGGGAGTGAAAGGTCACAGTCTCTGGAGTGGGTAACATGTCCACTGGTTCTGGAGGGGGCTCCTTGCCCAACAGTCTCTGGAGGGGAGTGAAAGGCCACAGTCTACGGAGGGTGGGCTACATGCCCTCAGATGGTGGAGGGGGCTCCTTGCCCTCTGCTGGTGGAGGGGGCTTCTTGCCCTCTGCTGATGGAGGGGGCTCTTTGGGTTCCTCTGCTGGTGGAGGGGGCTCCATGGCTTTATTTGGTGGTGGAGGGGGCTCTGTGGTTTTCTTTGGTGGTGGAGGGGTATCCTTGGCTTTCTTTGGCGGTGGAGGGGGATCCTTGGCTTTCTTTGGTGGTAGTGGGGGATCCTTGTGTTCCCTCTTGTGACTGGCCCCCTTGGCCTTTGTCATGTGACTTGTGTCCTTGACTCCAGATCTAGGAGGTGTCTACACTGACCCCATCCTCCGTCCCCTAGGTTTCGCCACCCTAGTCCTCCCTTTCTGAGGCAGAGGTGTGAACTTACTGGGAGTGTTTGCCATCACACTCAGGGGCCCCTTAGTGCCAGCAGCAGTTTTTTTGGTGGGAACAGTGACAGACAGTTTTGCTGAGGTGCTGGGCTGGGTCGTGGGAACCTTGCTCTTATGGGCAGGATGGGAGGGGGAGGGAAGAGGTCAAGATGGGCAAGGATAAGCTTCTTAGAGATGTTGGGGTGGAATGTGGGAGGAGGGATGGGAGTGGAGGAAGAAGGAGTGGTTGTAGGGTGGTACGTTTGCTGGACTTGGGTGCAGGTGCATGGACAGTGTGCGTGTGTGAGGTGGATGGCTGTTGGGTGTCTGATTGCAAGCGTTTGTGTCTCTTATAAGGGGGGTAGACAGGGTGGTAGAGGACAAACAGGATGTGTGGATGGAAGTTGTGGGGGTGTCTGCAAGTGAGGTCAGTGTGCTGCATGATGTAGTGATGGTGGTGGTAGCTGTTGATGCAGTGCACGCAGGTGTGAGTGCGGATGTGACTGTGAAGGATGAGGAGGAGGAGGAGGGGGACACAGTGGATGCAGTGGATGTTGTTGTTTGTGCAACTGTCTGTTGTTTGTCTGAGTGCTTGTGGCTTGATGTTTGCTGCCTGTGCTTGTTGGTGCCACTCTTGTGTGATGTTTTGTGTGCATGCTTGTCTGTATGTGTGCATGGGCTAGGTTGGGGTTGAGGAGACTGAGACTGGGAAGTGGTAGTTGGAGGGGGGACGGTAGGACCAGAGACACTGTCTGCCATCAGAGATGAGGCCAGAGCCTGAAACGATCTCTGTAGGGCCGCCAACCAACTGTGGATGCCCTCCAGGTAGGCATTGCATTGCTGCATCTGGGGTGCCAGACCCTGGATGGCATTCACTATAGTTGATGACCCTACAGAAATGGATCTCAGGAGGTCAATAGCCTCCTCACTGAGGGCAGCAGGGCACACTGGGGCAGGGCCTAAGGTGCCTGGGGAGAAGGCGATGCCCACCCTCCTGGGTGAGCTGGCATGGGCAACTCAGTGGGGGGCTACTGGGAGGGCGGTGATGGTGGGGGGGTGGCGGCTGTACCTGTAGCTGGGGTGGTTCCAGAGGTGTCCGACACCACCAGGGAGCTCCCATCGGAGGAGGATTCAGAGTCAGTGTTGTCACCTCCTATCCCTGCCAGGGTGCTCCCCTCGCCCTCTGCCCCACTGGTCCCGTTGGCATTGGTGGACTCTGCCTCCTGGGTTCCGTGGGCTGCAGCTCCCTCACTCACCGGTGCCCCTGATCCTTCGGCAGATGATGCTAATGCACACATGGACAAGATGAAAGAAGAAAGTAGGGGGGAGAGAAAGGGAGCACTGGGTCAATTATAGCACCAACACCACAGATGGCATACACATTACCATCACACACAGGGACCAAGATTGAGCAGTATACACCGCACTGGCATTCCATTAGCTAGGTACCACATCAAGATGAGAGCCAACCACCGACATCTGCACCCCTCCTGGGTCCTACTAAGTCCTGTCTGACATGGAATGCCACCTAGCTAGCTAACAAGATTTTGCTATTCACCTATTTACCCTGAGCTGGACCACGCAGCAATGTATGAGCTGGCATTAAGGGGCACCCTCTGTCTGCAAACAACCACCAGCATCCTATGCCAGCCAACAAAGATGGGTGCTACACACACTGTATCACCCCCTTGTGGCTGCTGTGCTGCCCTCTAGCACCCATCCAGCTCTGGGTAGGCCACCGCCAGGATGCGGGCCATCGGGGGGGGGTCAGGTTCCGATGGGCACCCCTCCCTCATTGGGAGGCCATCCCCAGCTGGGCCTCTGCGGTCTTCCGTGCCCAACGTCTGTGGTCCTCCCACCGTTTCCTGCAGTGGGTGCTCTGCCTGCTGTAGACACCCAGGGACTGAATGTCCTTGGCGATGGCACACCAAAATCCCTTCTTCTGATGAGCGCTGACCTGCAGAGGAAACACAGACTGGAGGACACCATTACCTATACAACCCACCCTGTCACACATATAGCCCACAAAAACCATTTCCCCTCAGATGACACAGACAAAACCCGGAGCCCTGCATGTACACTACCACCAGCCTTTCCCCCCACCCAAATTACACACTGCCAGCACACACACCTCTCCATGCAACCTTGTCTCATGCATCGTCCCCATGGTGTACTCACCTGTTGGTCTGGAGGCCCATACAGCTGTCCATACAGGGGTAGGACCCCATCCACCAGACGCTCCAACTCCTCCAAAGTGAAGACATGGGCCCTTTCCCCTGTCACACGGGCCATGGTAGGTTCCAGACACAGGTCACAGCAGCACACACAGTGGAGGTGTTGTCCTGTAGAAAGTCAGGAATCAAGTGAGGTTATAGTCAGAAAATGGCGGTCACGTCCGCGGCGGTGTACACCGTCACCGCCGCCGGTGATCCTCATTGGACACTGTACTCCATAGAGCCCCACATAAGCCAATGAGGAATAGCACGACGTTGCAAGACCGCCTTCTGCCATGACCCCCAACACTGGCGGAGTTACGTCACTTCCACCTGTCCCACCTGACAGACAGTTACCATTTTATAGTGCAGGTCAACATTTTTAAATTGAAAACTGTGCCATTGCTGTCAATTATACATACATTGCCATTTACATAGTCCAGTTACATACATGGTCAATGTACATTGAAGTGGTGGTTCCATTGTTCAGTTTGTTACTCCCTTCTCACTCTTGTGTCCCTTTGGTACCTACCACTGCGGAGGAATAGGAGGAGAAGGCAAGCCCCCGTGTACAGATCCCTTGTGGACCTGGCTAAACTGAAGGACAGGCAGGCACATTATACTCACCTATAGACTGGACAGGGCCACAATCACAGAGCTGTGTATACATTGGGAGCCTGATCTGCTATCTGATATCCGTCAACACACTGGGATGTGCAGGCCATATCAGTGCTTCATTTCCTGGCAATGGGCTCTTTCCAAGTGACAATGGGCTTGGCTGCAGGAATGTCACAGCCAATGTTCTCAATAGTGCTGGCAAGGATTCTGGCTGCCCTGCTCAAACACATGTGCAGCTACATCGCTTTCCCCCAAGTGGATGATTTGGCCAATGCGAATGCTGGTTTCTATGCAATGGGACATATTCCAAATGTTATTGGGGCCATTGATGGAACACATATAGCATTTGTCCCACTGGCCAATGAACATGTGTTCAGGAATTGGAAGAGTTTCTATTCACTCAATGTGCAAATGGTGTGCCTGGCTGACCGGTACATCTTCCACGTCACTGCCAAGTATCCTGGGTCAGTGCATGACGCCTTCGTCTTGAGGAATAACAGCATCCCACATGTGATGGCACAACTACAGAGGTACATGGTGTGGATTATAGGTAAGCCTGAGTCCCCACCCAATGCAGTGTATGGCTTCAGGAGTCATCCCCCATGCCATTGTGCAAGGCTAATTTTTGTCCCTCACTTCTTGCAGGTGACTCTGGCTACCCAAACCTGTTGTGGCTCTTGACCCCTGTAAGGAATGCCAGGACAGGGGCTGAGAATAGGTATAATGATGCTCATGGGCGACCCAGGAGAATAATTGAGAGGACCTTTGGTCTCCTGAAGGCCAGGTTCAGATGCCTCCATTTGACAGGTGGATTCCTCTGATACTCCCCTCAGAAGGTCTGCCAGACAGTTGTTGTATGCTGCATGTTGCACAGCCTGGCCATCAGACGACATGTGCCCCATCTGCAGAAGGAGGAAGGTGAAAATGCTTCTGTGGCAGCAGTGGACACTGAGGATTGTGAGGATGAGGATGTGGACAACAGGACATCAGTCATACAGTAGTACTTCAATGACACACAGGTAAGACAGTGGAACTGACCATTCCTCTGATTGTTTATTTTTCTGTGTGGCTGTAACATGATGGCAGTCCCTTCCTTAACTTCCAAACTGACTGTCACCTTTTTTTTGTTGCAGATGTTGGTGTGGTTGCAACTGTGTACTGATGTGATGACTACAAACTGCTACAGGCCAATTTTTGGATGGAATCACAAAGTTCAAGACAATTGCACAAGATGAAACAGTTACAATTATTGCACATTTTTGTCACATAAAGCACTATCACTCAAGTTGTGATCAAGGGTGTTTATTGAAGTGAAAAATGTAAAAGGAATAGTGCAATGGAATGGGGTGATAGTAGAGGTAAGTCCAGGACATTGGTCCAGTCTGTTTGTAGCACAGGTCCTGTGTCCAAGGGGCCATATGAAGTGGAGCAATGGCAGTTCAAGGTGACAGAGTGGAACACAAGGGGGACATACAGGAGGGTCTCATTTCCTGGCGGTGGTCTTGGTCTTGGCAAGTGTCTCTGGTGTCTGTCTGGGTCCCAGGGAACATTTGTGGGGTGGTTCGACTTCTGCAGGGGGAGGGGAGCTGGTGGCCTGTGGGTCCTGTGGCAGGCCTTCCTGCCCACTAGCTGCAGCAGCTATGGAGGGCTGTTCAGTTAACTGGCTAGTGGTAGGGGCCCGTTGGTGTGCTGTGCAGCCCCTCATTATGTTGAGGGCCTAGAATTCTTTCCTGATCTCCTGGTGGTGTTCCTCCTGCAGCCGCTGGTTCTCCTGCATGATGTCTATCACCTGACCCATCTTGTCCTGGGATTGTTGGTAAGCCCCCAGGACATTGGTGAGTGTCTCCTGGGTAGTCGGTTCCCTGGGCCTGTCCGCCCCCTGGCTCACAGCTGTCCTCTGTGTGTTCCTGTCCCCTTGTGCCTGTGTCCCCTGAAAGGTGTGCCCACTGACACTGACCCCAGGACCCTGATTGTCTTGGCTTTGAAGTGTGGACTTGGGTCTCTGTACAGGTGGGCACACTGCTGATTGACATGTCCTGCAGAGATGTGGGGACGTTGGGTGGCTACTGTGGTGCTGGATACTGATGGGGGAGGCTCTGTGGTGGACTAGGTGTGGGCTGGGGTATCCGACTGACCAGTGGTCCCTGATGGGCCAGAGAGTTCATCCAGATCCAGTAGTCCAGAGTTGCTGTCATCACTGGGGGCATCTTCTGGTGGGGGACTGTGTAGCCGTGGCACCTCCTCCCCACTGGGATTGGCTGGGGCACCTGTGGGGATGTAAGTGGTGTATAATGCTACATGTCTGTGACATATTCTACATCCCTAGCTTCCCCTATATCGTTGCTCTTGCCCTGCCACCTTTATTTGTGTATGGTGATGTATTGTGGGATTGTTAGTTCTCTATGCTGTGCATGCATTGGTGGTGGGTGTATATACAGGACTGGCAGGGATGTTCATGCAGTGGGTATGACATGTAGGGCTTGGCATTCAGGTTAGTATATTGTGGTGGTGCACTGTGGGGGGGAATGGAGTGGAGTGATGGGTGTCAGGGTGAGGGTTGGTGGTGGCATGCAGGTATGTGGGGGGATAGGTAGTAAATATTGACTCACTAGTGTCCAGTCCTCCAGCAACTCCAGTAAGTCCTTCAGGATGCAGTATTGCCAAGACTTGCTCCTCCCATGCTGTCAGCTATGGGGTAGGAGGTGGGGATCCACCGCCAGTCCTCTGGATGGCGAGCTGGTGCCTTGCTGCTATGGAACGTACCTTCCCCATAGGTTGTTCCACTTCTTCCTGATGTGGACCCTTGTTCGTGGATGCTGTCCAACGGCATTCACCCGGTCCACGATTCTCCACTATACTTCTATCTTCCTTGCAATGGAGATTTGCTATACCTGTGCTCCAAACAGCTGTGGCTCTACCCTAACTATTTCCTACACCATGACCCGCAACTCCTCATCTGTGAAACTGGGGTGCCTTTGCGGGAACATGGGTGTTGTGTGGTGTGTGTTGTGCAGTGGATGAGGAGTAATGTGGTGGGGTGTGGGGTACGTGACAGATGAATGGGTGTTTGTGGTGTGTGTGTAGTTGAGTCTTTGATTTGTGTGGCTGTCTCTTGGCTATTTTTCATGTTTTGAAAGGGTTGTGGGTAATGTGGGTGTGTTTTATAGTGCCGTGTGTGGGTGGGTGTGGTGTGTGTATCAGTGTCAGGTGCATGCTTTTAGTATTGGCCAATGTTGTGTTGGTATATATTTGGGTGGCCATTCTGACCGCGCCGGTGTATACCGCCAATGGTTTACCGCTGTTGAATGTCTGCTGTGGTGATTCGTGGGTCATAATGTGGAGGGCGTTGTTTTGTTGCCGTAATGGTATGGGTGTACGTACCGACAGTTTCACACTAACCTTTGCTCTGACAGATATGTGTTTGTGGCAGTATTCTGTTGGTTTCAACTGTGTGTGTGTCATAATATGGCGAATGGAAGTTCACCTCTGCGATGGTATGTTGGGGCTGGCACCGCAGCTGTAAACAGGATTTACTGCCAAAGTCATAATGAGGGCCACAATGTCTTGCATTAAAATTTTTGAGGTTTTTACAATAGTTCAGTAGTTGTTGCATCTACCTCTGAGACATTCTGATTTTACAGAATATGTGGTTACAGGTGTGCAGTACCTTCCACAGTATCTTGTCTTCCAAAGTGTGTAGGTCCACCAACACATATCTCCTCAGTGGCTACACATTTTATTCCAGAGCCCCGTGCTCATGTTTGCTGTGGCACCTCTTCATTACTATATGGAGTCTGTAAGTGCAGGCTGCAAGCCACCCAGTCAGGGCTTGACTGGAAACCCAAAGTAGTCCTGGCAAATGTTTTCAGACCAGCTCACATAAGATGCAAAGCAAGTGAGCCTGACCACTACAATGGGGCTTGGAGGTTCTTCCCCAAACTAGAAAATGTGGGAAAAAAACACAAACAGTGCATTCTTCAACACATTTTTCATTATGTGTTCAATTATATTAGCTTATAAAGCATAGTAAATGATGACCTTACAGTCCACCAGAACGCAGCAATATTTATTGGGGTCCCTCAATGATTTCCTCACTATTACTCTCTAACAGTGCCTCCCACTTCTCCATAGCCCCTTTCTCACATGTATTTCATTTGTTTTTTAGCTCCTCTCTTGCCAGCGTAGTGCGTTGATGCACTTTACATCACACACATACAGCTAGATACAATGAATCATACAAGTGTATATCAGTGTATTGAAAATGTTGATAAAGAGAACTACAAGCTGTAGGATTCATGTCATCCATACTGGTAGGCATTTTCTGAGAGTGCTTGGTCCTGGCAAACATAAATTCAAAATTTTGAACGTAACACAGTGGTTAGCGTTGACTTTACTAGTAACAATTTATTTCTACCCAAACAATCCCTTTTTAGCAAAATTAGGATAAACAAAGACTGGGGAGAAAACATAACTTTCTCACCTGTACCAGCAGTTTACATGCAGCTCTTTGATGGTAGTTCATATCTCACTGTGGTAGATTATAATTGTAACCTATGAACTGCACAGTAGAAAAAGGAGCCCTTGGACAAAATCAGTAACCTACTGAGTGTTCCAAATAAAATACTGGCCTGTGATCTCCATAAGACATGTTCTTTGTAGCAGGCATATTAACACTCTATACTACCTTAGATGAGTCAAAACTGCCACTAGACAACACCCCATCTCTCTTCAGCAGGTACATTAATAACCAGAGTTATCTTGGTACTATCATTAATGGCTGAAAACTGTTTGATATTTAAGGAAGTCTGCAGTGTTTATAAAACTGTTGTACTGCTACATCATCTTAGGGAAATGCCTGATGCGCAGTACAGCAAGTCCAACCTTGTACCTCCCTGCAAGTGAGGCGAGGAAGAAACTATGATTGAGCAGGCATACCGTGTCCATCGCAGAGGGACGCCATTAGTTGCACTATCTGCAGGGATCTTACCAGGGGGGTCTGCTTCCATGGGTTCTAATCTTGAGACAGGTGTGACATCATCCAGAGGTGCCGAAGCAAGCAGTGGGGTCTTTAAAAATGGGGCATTTCCAGAGTGCTCCTCCTTGTCTCATGACCATATGGTGGTCAACATCTCTGGAAAGTTTGGGCCTGCGGCAGGAGATGCGTTATGAGCAAACACTCACTCACACCTGAAGCACAAGGCAGAAATTTTAACAGAAGAGAACAGTTCTACCCTAGAAATTGGGCTGATTGGCTGGCATTGACCTCTTGATGGGGTAGTGATCTTGTTGAGCATGGGGCTGGCTGCAGGGGGGCTGGCCTGCTGGTGGCCCTGGACCTTCCAGCCCTACAATGGGTTGCCTTGAGTTGTTTATGAATGGGGGTGTGCCAGTGTTAAATGTGAAGCGCGGTAACCACAGGGCCCAGCATTGTAGGAGAAACTCTCCTCTTTTATCCAAAATTAAGCTTCCTCATCCCCCTCCTCCCCACTTCCACAAATACCTAGCAGGATTTTGTATGCAGGCACGTACCTGCAGGAGCCACGTCCCTCCGGGGACATGGCGGGTTACTTAGTCTCCTCTCACGGGTGGTCTCTCTCCCGTCTTAATGGACGCTTCCCTTTTGCTTTCTCCTTCGCATGTGCCTCCTCCTCACGCATCTGATTTCTCCGTCACTCTCTCTCTCGTCTCTCCTCCCGATGACACCTTGTTTTCCCTCTCCATCCCTCCGACGTTCTCCAACTCCTCTCTGTTGTATATCTCCTGTGTCGCTTTCGAATCCCGGATATCCGGGTTCGCGTTTGGGTTCCACTTCCTCTCGCCTTCTGTAGTGCCCCCGGGGTAATCGGTCCCACCCTCGTGGTGGTATCCAGATTTAGAGTAACTCTGTTACAGGGGGCTTTGCTTGAAAGCCTGTCAGGCCATAGGTACCCCAGCAGGGACAGTGCATTATGTGGTGCACTGGAGTTGTATGCAATGGCTATATATGCTATGTAGCTAACTGTGGGTACTTGAACACATTGCCTAGTCAGAGGAGAAAGCTTGATAAAGGAATGTTGATGACATTATTTGCCCAAGAACTCTTGGTGGGGAATGGGAATTGTGAGCATCCCCTGCAGGGGATTCATATGGAAAGAAGCTGCTGACTACAATTCATGTGTGAACTGTGTATCACAGGACTGAGGAAATGTGCAACAGTGTATTTTGGTTTACTTATCTCATGTCAATCATGTCAATTGCTGGACCATCTTTGTGTGGTCTTCCTTGTTTACTTGTGTTTATATCTAGCACTTTATGACTGCCATTTCATTCACTAATGTTGTTTTTCTTGATAAAACAGCTACATCAAGGTGATACCAGACAATTGAAGTATGTCTCTCACGCGTCTTGGGGATTGGATGGTTCTTTGGGTAGTGAAGTTCTGCGACTTCCATGTTGTGTGCACACTATGACCTTTGTTGCCTCATCAAGCATATACTGGGCATCAAATGTTCACCAAGCTATCCCACAGACAAGGTATTTATTTAATAAAAACTTTAACACAGACCTCAACATGGTGCTCATAGCCTATACAGAGCCCTTGGAGCTTGAGTGACAGGTGAGGTACATTAATCGACATGCAGTAAAATCAACAGTTCCAACAACTGTCACGTTCCATAGAGGCACCCACAACTCTGTGATTATGCAATGCATTGTAGTGACTTAGGGCAGACATCACAATAATTGGTTCTATGTGTGATGGTCGTTGGGGCTCTGTATCTGGCAGTCAGGAAAAGTGGGGATGGGCTAGAGGCTATCCTGTGTGGTTGTTGATCTTTAAACCTTTTCCTGAAAAAGGTAGAGTAGACCTTTTCTAAACATTCTGACTGAATTTGTCCCATCACATTTTATTTGTTCCTTCTTATTTTTCCTCCTCATCTTAGGCTGGTGGAGTTGAGTGGAAAGGCTAGTTCTAAGAATTAAGGGCCCGATTTAGAACTTGGTGGAGGTGAATACCACATCACAAATGTGACGGATATCACGTCCGCCGTATTTTAATCCCATTATATCCTATGGGAATTATAATACGGTGGCCAGGATATCTGTCAGGTTTGTGACGGAGTATTCCATCCACCAAGTTCAAGATGTGCCTCAAACTCTTTGCTCACTTGTGACGTAGAAGACATTTTAGTATTGTCCCTCATGTCACAGTGATCATCTATACGTGATAGTTTATGCATTATGTCAATCAAGTACTAATAATTTGAATGTAAAGTGATGCATTGAGACGTCATGTTAGTGTGAATTCAATCTAAATTACTCACTGAAACCTAGTTGGTATTGAGATGAAATTACATGTTAGGCCCTTATTATGACCCCGGCAGTGAGTGATAAAGTGACAGTAATACCGCCAACAGGCTGGCAGTAATTATCGTTAAATTATGACCATGGCTGAGAAAACTCCCATAGACACCCAATGTACCACACCAACCACCAAGGCATTAACATCACTGACCACAGCGGTAGCCAACAACAGCCAGGAGGAGGACAAAGTACCACCAACTATATTTTGACCCTGCAAGGACTTCCGGGGCAGTACCAATGCCATCAAAAGCCTGACAGAAACACATCACAGAAGAGCAAAGTCTCACCATCGGAGACACATGGAAGAATAACGCCGCCATGGAACCGGAACTGCAAGTCTTCCTGATGCTCATCTACGTCATGCTCCACCTGGAACACCAATGCCAACCAAGATGACGATGGTGAGTACAGCAGCCTAGCACAGAAGGGAGGGATGGAGGGAGGGAGGAAAACAAGAGTGACAAGCACAACACACACCATTCACACACACACCATACACACAACTAGCTGCAGATGAAAAACAATGGCACACGACACACGGCATAATAATGAAAGGACAACAAGAATGCAGTAATGAGAATGTATTGATATAAACAGCTACCAACTGAACCAATTGTACAGAAAACAGACATGTACAAATGTACAAAAAGGACCAATGCCCAGTTCAAAGTACTAAGGGCCCACATGGCCACAGGGTACAGTCCAAGGCCCAACTTGAATCCTGACTTCATCCGGATAGAACTCTGCAGGGGCAAGGGTTTGCAAGTGGGCAGCCACCTCAGGGGGATGGGGGTTGGGGGTACCTCAGCCGAATATGGGTAAAAGCCCACTGGTTCTGGAGGGGGCTCCATACCCATTTCTCTTTGCTGGGGAGTGCAAGGCCACAGTCTCTGGAGTTGATGACTTTCCCAGTGGTTCTGGAAGGGTCTCCATGCCCATTTCTCTTTGCTGGGGAGTGCAAGACCACAGTCTCTCAGGTGGATTACTTTCCCACTGGTTCTGAAGGGGGCTCCATACCCATTTCTCTTTGCTGGGGAGTGCAAGGTCACAATCTCTCAGAAAGGGAACATGCCCACTGCTTCTGAAGGGGGCCCCTTGTACAGCAGTTCCTGGAAGGTGGACTAAATGGCTTCCGCTGGTGGTGATGGCTGCACTGTGTCATCTGGAGGTGAGGGCTGCTCAGTGCCAGCAGTTGAAGGTGCCTCCTGGGTAGCCTCTGCTGGAGGTGAGGGCTGCACTGTGTTGGTAGGTGAAGGATGCACTTCTTCAGCTGGCAGTGAGGGGCCCATGACCACTGGGGGTGGTGGTGTCACCCTGACAGCCTCTGCTGGAGGTGAGGGCTGCACTGTGTTGGCAGGTGGAGGTGCCTCCTGGGCAGCCTCTGTTGGAGGTGAGGGATGCAAACCCACCGACCCCAACCTCACAGCCTGCAACCTCAGGCGCTGGATTGACGACTGCGCCAACACCCTCAACACCCACTCAAGAAACCCTTCAGCAGAGGTGCTGGCAAGAGAACCAGCTGGTTCACCCCAGACCTCCAAGCCTCCAAGCAAACCTGCTGGAGGCTGAAGAAGAAATGGGTCCGCGAACAGACACCGTACAGTCGTGCAGCCTTCAAGAATGCCATCCGCAAACACCGTCACCTCATCATCTCTGCCAAAAGGACCTCCTTCAAAGACCGCCTTGACAACAATGCACACAACAGCAAGGAGCTCTTCAACATCGTGAAGGAACTCTCCAACCCCAGCTCCAACACCAATGACATCCCACCGTCGCAAGACCTCTGTGACTCCCTCGCCACCTTCTTCCACCACAAGATCACTGACATCCATGACAGCTCCAACAACCAGACCATCCTGACAACCACTGACACCTTAGACTCTCCACCCAACATCGACTAACACCCCCTGTTCGCCTGGGCCAACGTAAACGTACACAATACCATCAATACCATGAGCACTATCCACTCTGGCTCTCCGTCTCATCCATGCCCACACCACATCTTCAGCAAAGCCAGTGCCATCATCACACCCCACCTCCACAAAATCATCAACATCTCCTTTGAGACCGCAGCCTTCCCTGAGAGCTGGAAGCACACCGAGATCAACGCCCTACTCAAGAAACCCAAGGCGGACCCAAGAGACCTCAAGAATTTCCGTCCCATCTCCCTGCTCCTTTTCCCGGCTAAGGTCATTGAGAAGATCCTCAACAGACAACTGACCCACTACCTCGAAGAGAACAACACCCTGGACCGATCCGAGTCAATGTTCCGCAGCAACCACAGTACCGAAACTGCCCTCATCGCTGCCACCGATGACATCAGGGCTCTGCTTGACAATGGTGATACCGCGGCCCTCATACTCCTGGACCTCTCTACCACCTTCGACACCGTCTGCCACCGCACCCTACGCGCATGCCTGCACAATGCAGGGATCCGGGATAAAGCTCTGGATTGGACCACCTCCTTCCTCTCCGGCAGAACCCAGAGCGTCCGCTTTCTCCATTCCGATCCGAAGCCTCCAAGATCATCTGCGGCATGCCCCAAGGATCGTCCCTCAGCCCAACCCTATTCAACATCTACCTGGCCCGCTCGCCCACGTGGCCCGGCTGCACGACTTCACCATCATCTCCTACGCCAACAACACCCAACTGATCCTCTCCCTCACCAAGGACCCCCTCACCTCTAAATCCAACATCCATGAAGGAATGAAGGCTGTCGCTGAATGGATGAAGAAGAGCAGACTGAAGCTGAACTCTGATAAGACGGAGGTCCTTATCCTCGGTGCCAACCCCTCAGCCTGGGATGACTCCTGGTGGCCTACCGCACTGGGAGCAGCCACGACAACCACCGACCACGCACTCAACCTTGGTATCATCCTTAACTCAACACTCTCCATGACCAAGCAAGTCAACGCCGTCTCTTCCTCCTGCTTCAACATCCTCCACATGCTCCGCAAGATCCACAGGTGAATCCCCAGAGAAACAAGAAAAACAGTCACCCAGGCCCTCATCAGCAGCAGACTTGACTATGGAAATGCCCTCTACGCAGGAGTCCTGGCCAAACTCCTCAAATGACTGCAACGTATACAAAATGCCTCTGCACGCCTGATCCTCGACGTACCCGGCCACAGCCACATCACTCTCCACCTGAGAGACCTACAGTGGCTCCCAGTCAACAAAAGGATAACCTTCAAGCTCCTCACCCACACACACAAGGCACTCCACAACACCGGTCCAGCCTACCTCAATAGATGACTCACCTTCTACACCCCATACTGCCAGCTCCGCTCAGCCGACCTCGCCCTCGCTTCCATCCCTCTAATATGAAGAGCAACCCCCGGAGGCAGATCCTTCTCCCACCTCGCCGCCAAGACCTGGAACACCCTCCCATTGCTCCTACGACAGACCAAAGACCTACTGACATTCAGGAGGATTCTCAAAACCTGGCTGTTCGAGCAGTAGCAGCACCCCCCTCCCCTCAACGCCTTCAGACCTTCACAGGTGTGCAGCGCGCTTTACAAGTGTACTGATTGATTGATTGTGGAAGTGCCTCCTGGGCGGGATGCACTTCCTCAGCTGGTGGTGAGGGCCCCGTGACCACTGGTGGTGGTGGTGTCACCCTGACAGTCTCCGCTGGAGTTGAGGGCTTCTTCCCCTTCATGAAAGGAGGCGTTGGATCCTTCCCCTTCATGGTAGGAGGTGTGGGCTCCTTCCCTTTATGGCAGGAGGTATGGGATCCTTAACCTTCCTGGATGGTGGAGTGGGATCCTTTACTGACTTGCCACCACGATTAGGTGGTGCCACCACTGTCCGCATGGACTGTTTGGCTGATATGCTGGGCTGGGTTGTTGAGATCCTGCTCTTACTGGCAGGAAGGGGGGGAGGGTGAGAGAAGAGGTCAGGTTGGGCAAGGAAAAGCTTCTTAGGGATGGTGGGGGCAGGATGAGGGAGGAGGGATGGGAGTGGAGGTTGAGGGAGTAGTTGTTGGAGGTGTATGACTGATGGACTTGGGTGCCGATGTATGGGCAGTGTGCTGATGTGAGGTGAATGGCTGTTGGGTGTGTGAGTGCTTGCATTTGTGTCCTTTAGGAGGGGGGACAGACAAGGTGGGAGAGGACACAGGGGACGCATGCATGGATGTTGTGGAGGTGTCTGCTAGTGGTGGATGTTGATGCAGTGCATGCAGGTGTGAGTGTGGACGTGACTGTGAGGGAGGTGGAGGAGGAGGAGGAGGGGAGACAGTGGATGCAGTGGATGTGGTTGTGTGTGCAACTGTCTGGTGTTTGTGTGAGTGCTTGTGGGATGAAGTGTGGTGCCTGTGTTTGACTGTGCTACTCTTCTGTGTTGTCTTGTGTGCATGCTCATCTGTATATGTGCATGGGATGGGTTGGGGTTGAGGAGACTGGGACTGGGAAGTGATAGCTGGAGGGGGCACGCTAGGAACAGGGACAATGGCTGCCATCAGAGAGGAGGCCAGAGCCTGAATCGATCTCTGTTGGGCCACCAATCCACTGTGGATGCCCTCCAGGAATGCAATGAATTGCTGCATCTAGGATACCAGCCCCTTGATGGCATTCACAATGGTTGACTGCTCTACAGAGATGGATCTCAGGAGGCAGCAGGGCTCACTGGGGCAGGGCCTGAGGTGCCTGTGGCGAAGGAGATGCCCACCCTCCTGGGTGAGCGGGCATGGGCAACTCGCTGAGGGGCTACTAGTAGGGTGGTGCTGGTATGGGGGTGGCAGCTGTACCTGCAGCTGGGGCGGTCACAGAGGTGTCCACCACCACCATGGAGCTTCCATCGAAGGAGGTATCTGAGTCTGTGTTGTCACCTCCTGTCTCTGCCGTGGTGCTCCCCTGGCCCTCTGTCCCACTGGTTCCCTCGGCGTTGGTGGACTCTGCCTCCATGGTCCTGTGGGATGCAGCTCCCTCTGTTGCCGGTGCCCCTGCTCCTCTGCCAGATGATGCTAATGCACACATGGACAGGATGACAGAAGAAAAAAAGTGGGGAGAGAGAGAAAGAAAACACTGGGTCAATTACTGCACCAACACCACAGTTGGCATACACAGCAACGTCACACACAGGGATCAGGCTTGAGTACTATGCATTGCACTGCCAGTGATTTGGCTAGATGCCACGGCAAGATGAGGGCCACACACCTCCTAGGACCCACAGAGCCCTGACTGACATGGAATGCTAACAAGCTAGGTTACCTGCATTTGCCATACACCTATTACCCTTGAGCTGGATCACGCTGAAATGTCTGGCCTGGCCATAGGGGCACCCACTAACTCACACCCACCACCTGGATCCTATGCCACCTGCCAATTATTGTAGTAATACCCACTGTGCTCACCCCCTCGTGGATACTGTGATGCCCTCAAGCACCCATCTAGCTCTGGGTAGGCCACTGCCAGTTTGTGGGCCATCAGGGGTGTCAGATTCCGACGGGCACCCCTTCCTCGTTGGGACGCCATCCCCAGCTAGGCCTCCGCGGTCTTCCATGCCCAGTGTCTCAGGTCCTCCCACCATTTCCGACAGTGGGTGCTCTATAGAACCCCAGGGCCCGCACGTCCTTGGCAATGGCATGCCATAATCCCTTCTTTTGATGGGAGCTGACCTGAAGAGCTAATGCTGATATGAGGACACCATTACACATACAATCCAGCCTGTCACAAATATGGCCCACCAATCCCGTTTCCGTCACCATTGGCACACACATCGGCCGGGGCACACCATGGACACCACCACAAGACATCCCCCTGATGACACGATGCTTGCACACACATCTCCATGCATGATTCCCACATGCATTGTGCCCAAGGTGTACTCACCTGTTGGTCTGGAGGCCCATCAAGCAGTCCGTACTGGGGTAGGACCCCATCCACCAACTCCTCCAAAGTGAAGGCAGGGGCCCTTTCCCCGGTCACACTGGCCATGGTAGGTTCCAGACACAGGTCACAGCAGCACACGCAGTGTAGATGTTCTCCTGTTGAAGGTCAGGAAACAAGTGATAGAAAATGGCAGTCACGTCTGCGGTGGTGTACACCGTCACCGCCTGCCCAGATCCCCATTGGCCACTGTACTCCATAGAGCCCCATATTATCCAATGAGGAATTGCACGGCGGTGCAAGACCGCCTTCCACCACGACGCCCAATGTTGGCGGAGTTACCTCACTTCCACCTGTCCCTACATACAGGACAAGTGGTCCCCATTTCATGGTGGCGGACAACGGTCATATTAACCTTACCTGCGTCACAGCCTTGATTAGCACATACCTCGCCATTTCCACTGTCCCATCACATAAATGCACTATGTACTCTGAGTTTGGGGTTCCATTGTTCAAATTGTGACAGCCTACTCACTCTTGTGTCCCTTAGATACCTACCACTGCGGATAAATAGGAGGAGGAGACATACCCCACGTGTACAGACCCCTTGTGGACTTGGCTACACTGGAGGACAGGCAAATTATACTCACCTATAGACTGGATAGGGAAGCAATCACAGAGCTGTGTGCCCAATTGGAGCCTGATATCTGCTATCCGTCATCCAACTGGGATCCCCTCTCTTGTGCAAGTGCTATCATTGCTCCATTTCCTGGCAACTGGTTCTTTCAAAGTGACAGTGGGCTTGGCAGCAGGAATGTCACAGCCAATGTTCTCAATCCTGCTGGCAAGAGTTTTGTCTGCCCTGGTGAAACACATGTGCAGCTGCATAGCTTTCCCTCAGGTGGAAGATTTAGCCACTGTGAAGGCTGGTTTCTATGCAATGGGACATATACCCAACATTGGTGGGGCCATTGACAGGACACATAGTGCGTTAGCCCCCCCGCCAAAATGAACAGGTGTTCTAGAATCGGAAAAGTTTCCACTCACTGAATGTGCAAATGGTGTGCCCGGCGGATCAGTACATCTCCCATGTTAATGCTACGTATCCTGGGTCAGTGCCTAACCCCTTATTTCTGAGGAATAGCAGCATCTCAAATGTGATGGCCCAACTACAGAGGCACAGGGTGTGGCTAATAGGTGAGCCATAGTCCCCACCCACTGTATGTTAGTGTATGCCTTCAGGTGGCATCCCCAAATCATTGTATGAGGCTAAATGTTGTCCCTCAATACTTGCAGATGACTCTGGCTACCCAAACCTATCATGGCTGCTGACCCCTGTGAGGAATGCCAGGACAGGGGATGAGGAACGTTATAATGAGGCACATGGGCCCACCAGAAGGATCATCGAGAGGACCTTCGGGCTCCTGGAGGCCAGGTTCAGGTGCCTCCATCTGACAGGTGGATCCTTGTGTTACTCACCCGGGAAGGTCTGCAAGATAGTAGTGGCATGCTGCATGTTGCACAACCTGGCCTTCAGATGGCATGTACCTTTTCTGCAGGAGGAGGAGACTGGAGATGCCCCTGTGGCAGCAGTGGACCCTGAGGACAGTGAGGATGAGGAGGCAGAGGATGAGGACAACAGAACATCAGTTATATGTCAATACTTCCAATGACACACGGATGAGACAGTGCAACTGACCATTCCTCTGACTATTGATGTTTTTTGTGTGGCTGTAGCATGATGGCATTAACTTCCATTGCATCTCAACTTACTGTCACCTATGGCTTGTCATTTTACAGATGTTGATGAGATCACACCTATGTAATGATGTGATGGGTAGAGACAGCTACAGGTCATTATTTCTATGCTCTCACAGTGTTCAGATCATTTGCACTAGATGTGACTGTTTCCATAAATGCACATTTTAACACATAAAATACTAGTAGTCAAGTTGTGTTCAAGGGTGTTTATTGTAGTGCTATGAAATAGAGGGAAAAGTGCAATGGAATGGGGTGATGATGGAGGAAAGTCCAGTGTATTGTTCCAGTCTGTTTGTAGCACAAGTGCAGTGTTCAAGGGGCCATAGGAAGGGGAGCAAAGACAGTTCGAAATGGACAAGGTGGCAGTGTGGGACACAAGGTGGACAATCAGGAGAGTCTCATTTCCTGGCGGTGGTCTTGGCAAGAGTCTCTGGCTTCCCTCTGGGTCAGAGGGAACATTTGCGGGTGGTTCACCTTCTGCAGGGGGAGGGGTGCTGGTGGCCTGTGGGTCCTGTGGCGGGGCATCCTGCCCCCTAGCTGCAGTGGAAGTGGAGGGCTAGTCAATTGACTGTCTAGTGGTAGGGGCCCACTGGTGTGCTGTTGCTACCCTCATGATGTTGGCCATGTCTGCCAGCACCCCTGCTATGGAGATCAAGGTGGTGTTGATGGTCTGCAAGTCCTTCTTGATGCTGTTCCTCCTGCAGCCTCCTGTTATCCTGCATGTTGTCAAGGATCTGGTCCATCGTATCCTGGGAATGTTGGTAGGCTCCCAGGATCTCTCTGAGTGCCTCCTGCAGAATCAGTTCCCTGGGCCTGTCCGCCCCCTGGCACACGGGGTCCTCCCAGTGTCCCTGCCCCCTGAATGGGGTGCCCACTGCCACTGACCCCAGGTCCCTGATTGTCTTGGGTATGAGGTGTGGCCTAGGGTCTCTGTACAGGTGGGTACACTGCTGATTGATGTGTCATGGGGACAGAGGTGTGGGTAAGCTGGGTGGGTGCTGTGGTGTTGGATACTGATGGAGGGAGGCTCTGTGGTGACTGTCCAGTGGTCCATGATGGGCTAGGTTGTTGGTCCAGATCCTGAAATCCAGCGTTACTGTCATCACTGGTGGTAACTTCTGTTGGGGGACTGGATAGTCGTGGACCTCCTCTCTGCTGACATTGGCTGGGGCACCTGTGGGGATGTAAGTGATGCATTATGCTTCATGTCTGTGACATATCGTACATCCATGGCTTCCCCTCCATCGTTGCTGTTGCCCTGCCACCTTTGTTTGTGTATGGTGATGTATTGTGGGATTGTTAGTTTCCCTATGCTTCTGCATGCTTTAGTGATGGGTGTCCATGCAGGGCTGGGAGTGCTGTCCATGCATTGGTATGGCATGGAGGGACTGGCATTGGGGTTAGTCATATGTGTTGGTGCAGTGTGTGGGATGGAGTGGAGTGATGGGAGTGAGGGTGAGGGTGTGAGATGGCATGCAGGTATGGGGGGTGATAAGTGGTAAATGTTGACTCTCCAGTGTCCAGTCCTCCGGCTACTCCAGCGAGTCCCTCAGGATGCAGGAATGAGAAAGACTTGTTCCTCCCATGCGGTGAGCTGTGGGGGAGGAGGTGAGGGTCCACTGCCAGTCCTCTGTATGGCAAGCTGGTGCCTTGCTGCCATGGAACATACCTTCCCCTGTATGTTGTTCCACCTCTTCCTGATATCATCCCTTGTTCTTGGATGCTGTCCCATGGCGTTCACCCTGTCCACTATTCTCCACCATAGCTCCATCTTCCTGGTAATGGATATTTGCTGTACTTGTGCTCCAAACAGCTGTGGCTCTACCCTGTCAATTTCCTCCACCATGACCCTTAACTCCTCATCAGTGAAACAGGGGTGCCTTTGTGGGGACATGGGTGTTGTGTGGTGTGTGTTGGTGAGAGTAATGTGGTAATTTGGTGGGGTGTGTGATGTGAGGTGCATTGAGGGATGTATGGGTGTATGTGGTGTGTGTGTCTAGTTGTGTCTGTGCTGTTCGTGTCAAACTCCGGGAAGAAATTGTTGTTTGTAAACGGTTGTGGGTAATGTGGGTATGTGTTTTATGGTGCTATGGGTGTCTTGGAGTGGTGTGTGTATGAGTGTCAGATGTGTGTTTTTAGTATTGGCCAGTGTAGTGTTGTTTTGTATGTGGGTGTCCATTCTGAGCTCGGCGGTATGTACTGCCAATGGTTTACCATCATTGAATGTCCGTCGTGGTGATTCGTGGGTTATAATGTATTGGGCATTGTTCTGATGGCGTAACGGTATAGGTGCTGGTGTTGGGACTGCCACTTTAGCACTGACTTTTTGGCTGGCGGATTTGTGTATGTAGTTGTATTCTGTCGGATTGGTTTGTTCGTCTTAATATGGGGAACGGATATTTGCTACTGTGGCGGTATGTTGGCGGTATGTTGGCGCCCGTCACCGTGCCGACATGCAGGATTTACCACCAATGTCATAATGAGGGCCTTAATCTGTTATTACGTTATATTTTAGAGTTTAAACTAATAGTCTGCATTGAAAAGATATTGAATTTCTAATTATGTGTTTTGAATTCATATGCAAACATATAGAAATGCAGTTCTGCACCCTAATAATGGAAATGCATTAACAGAGTTATTTTGTTTTAAAGTTCTTGTAACATAAATGCTAATGAAGATTTATTAATGCTAAATTCATACTTTGCATATTAAACTTATTATTGAATGTATTAGTGTGCTGTTTTAATTCATTTGTATTAACCTAAGTGAGACCTGCTAGGCCCTAAGTTCATGTCTGTGCAGAAAATGTCAAGACATGTTGCTAACATGTACCTTTCTTTCAGACTTTGTTCCCATGAGAAGGCTAGTTTGGTAATAGATGTCTATTTTTGTACGCATAGAGAGTTTGAGAAAATGTCCTTGGGTATGGAACATTCTGAATTGTGGACTGACAGTACTAATATTTGTTTCAATCTTGCGTGGAAGAGTTTCAGATGGACATCGTTCTCATGACACACCTGGGAAACCATGTTGATGTTTCAAGCTGGAGTCACTTGGCCGATTTCTATTGGATGTTGCCCCTTCAGCATCAGATGGACTGATATACTGATGAATTGTATTGCCCTATGAACTTAAATTTACCAACAACTAGCTGGATTTTTTGTTCAGAACCAGGAGAAGAAGGACCCGATGCAGTAGAGGAGCTGTTCTCTCCTAGTTGTTTGCCCCATCCCATATTGCATGCTGAATCCGTTGGACTCTGAGAGGTAATGTCCTCTCTGCTCTTGCCCTTTGAAATGCCTTGCTGAGACCTAGAGATTCCTCCCTGACACTCAGAAGACTCTTAATCGAGCTTCTGATATGCTGACACTTTTTATTTGCTTTTTGCCCACCTTAGTGACCTGTTGCCTGGGATTACCTTTTCACAAATTATTTTTGTCCTTTTTCTTCTTTTTTCTTTTTGACCGCATGTGTTCCTCCCCACACACGTTATTCTCTGATTGGCAAATCTGTAGGGATTTCCCTTGTCCAAAATAGCCTGAACTTTGATGATTTGAATTGCCTTAATGCTTGTTCTCTATTCACCAGGTCATTTTATTCATGTTCTGTATCTTATTTGTTGATTGTTTAGTTATTCTAAGGGTAGTTTGCTTGAACCTATTTTGTCACCTTGGTCAGCCCTTGGTGATACTGTATCTTTCTAACTTTGTTTTGAGAATTGTCTACATGACTTTGAGCTCAGGTTGTAAAAAAAAAACCTAAATTGGATTCCTGAGTGGAATTTTTCTTGTGTGGCCACATGGGTCTTATTGTGTAATGTAGTTGGTTTCCATTGACATTTATTGTTTGTTTTTTCCACATCCTTATGCTGAGTCCAAAGATCCATTGACCTCGTCAGGCATTGGTACTTGTGAAATATGAAAATGCTCTAGCACTTGGGAGGAGCAAGCAAGTGAATTGCGAAAGCCAGGTGTTTCAACGCAGTGTAAATATATTATAGGGATGGGAAACATACACTGCCATATATATTACACACTGCAATACTCAGCAAAGGGTTTTATTATACTGCCCATCCTTTTATTCATCTGTAACACATTTACCAGAACGCAGTAAGGACATTTTCCTGAGATTACATCTGTGTACTCCTTCCCCCTTCACTTGAATCTAAACACTAACCACATTTTTATCTTTGCTGTGGGGCATGCAAAGATATCTGGTCATTTTGTTCTCTTTGATGCTGTACAGTTTGACACTCACGGCACAGTTCATATGCAGCTCGTCTCCTCTCATAAATGATACATAGGCTTGCCACCACAGTCATTACATGAAATTGCACCGACAGCTACTGATGTCAAATTGATGCATGTTTTTGTTTTTGGACTGCCCTGTGGCTGTTGTGTTTCCACTGTTGTGCTTGCAGTATTTGCATGTTTCTTTGTACTCTCTCTCCAAGTGCATACATTTCTTGAATTCATAATGACAGTTTTATAGCTGCAGATATTTCTCATTATTCCCCTTACTCTTCAGTTGGCATATCCATTTAGCACCAGTGACTTTGTGATGTCTTTTTTCTCTTTTCGTAAAGTGGATTTCTCTTTCTGTTCCCAATGGGCATATAAAGGCGGTGGTTTGATGTATGTAGGAAATCTGAATCAATCGCTGTGTATTGATTGGACGCCTCCCTGAACATTAGATTGTGTGCTGTTGAAGCTGTTTATCTGGTTCACGACTAATACTGTATAGCTATGACTTGCCATTTAGTGTTTCCTTTTTTTTACATCCTTAATACTTAGTTTTGTTATTCGTTTCGGTTACTATCTGTTGGGTTGACCTTAAAAAAATTCTACTTTTGGTAGTCTCCCTACATCCTATAAAATTCTTGACATACAGGGTTTATTATTATAATGATTACATAGTTACAGCAATGCAATGAGGAAACTTGCAACAGTTATAGGAAAACTAACTTACACAGATGTTATGCTGTTGTTATGTGTATTTGTAAAGTACAGAATCCCCTGCAAGGGGGTTCTGGCCTTGAGTAGGTGTGTGCGCCTAGCCCTGCTTGGGGACGGGAGATTAATTGAAAAGCCAGGTCTTTAGGTTCTTGCAGACTTCAAGAAAAGATGACGAGGCTCTGATTTGGAGTGGGAGGTCGTTCCACCTTTGAGGAGCAATGTCAGAAAACGTCGGTCCTCCTGCGCTGGTTGTTGCATGCCTGGGATGCCTCCGAGGTAGGAGGTGTCTTGGTGGTGGGTGGAAGGGGATCTGACTTCATGTGGGTGGAGCCTACACCACGCTTATGTTTTGTTAAAGTACTTACATTTAGTGGTACTCAAGCGTTGTGTATATATTGAATCTATAACGTGTTTGTTTGTGATATTCGGGTACATTGGTTACCTCTACTCATGTTTGTTATATTTCTACTTGTGCACACTCTAGGCACGTCTAATTTAAATACGCACAGGAGAATGAAAACCAATTGATTTTTCGATTACTGTGACTTATTAATTTACTCATTAAGAAACTGGTTTTACTCACGATTCACATGTTCTGAATACTGCATAGACTAATACACTTTACTGCACTTTATGCCCATTTCATGTCGGGTTCATTTGAATGTAATTTAGATGGTCAATGCAAGCTTTTGTTAATGCAAAAAGCTATCACATGCTCGATATTAGGAAAATTTAGTCAGGATTTCGTTGCCCATCCCTTTCCTATTCTTCCATGCAGACCAGTTTGGATGGGAGATTGCTTTGTGCATGGACAAACTATAGACCATGCTTTGGACCCACAGATTGCTGGACACATGTTTTGAAAGTGCACAGGTGATTAGTGAAACAGAGTGTGGATCCACTGTGCATACATGAACACTATGCAAATCCTATTTGGGTGGAATGTGGCTGGTACAGGGCTTGGCTGTATTGCACAGGCCGAATGACTAGATTTCACTCCACTAGACAGACCACTATTGGCATCAGGTTTAGTTAGAAAGGGGTGAGCGAAAACCCTGCATTGAGAGCTTGCTGTGTGTATGGTCAAAATACATACATAGTATCCTTCTGGGGGTGGTGTGTGGGTCTGGGAAAATAGCCTGGTTATAGATCAGGCCCTGCACCTAAAGAATGTTGTGTACATCCAGACACCATGCACAACTGATTTGGGTTCAATGCATAGAACCAGGGTATCTGAGCCAGCAGTGTGTGAGTCAATGCCAAGCATCACACAGCATTCGTATATTGGTTGTGGAATTAAGTTTATGATTTCTGTGAACTTGCTTTTAGGTGGGAGGCCTCAAAGACTACCCTAATAATGGGTAACTCGATCAGACAACCATGGGTGGATGATTATTTTTACATCAAATACAGAGCACATTAGTCCGGAAGAAGTTATACATATTGGTATGTCCAAGACGGCTGTCATGAGGTTCTGATAATGCTCTATGGTCACAATAGCATAGACTATTGTATAGAAAATAATGTTTGGCAGGCTAGAAGACTTTACGTGTTAATATCTACTCCTGAAACATGGTGGGTCTGTATTCCAACATTTGAAACTATTTATTAGGACTGAGTTACGTGGGAAAAACCAGCATAACCCGAAAAAAGAGTTGATTTTAAAGAAGTATTGTATCATACTCAAGATGACAGCCGTCTATGTGTAGCCAGGGCTCTATAGGAAAAAGTTCATTGTGACTGGGAGAACGGGGATATAAATCAGGGGAGAACATGGAGCCCAGATGCCATTGTCCTGATCGTGTAGGAGGGGATGCTGTTCACATAATGTTCTGGTGAGTTGCCAACATTTTCTTACACGGAATAATGGTCGTTAGTAGTTTCGGGTTAACGTAAGAATGCGCCTGAGTTGAACATAACTTGGGCAGTATCCTGGGGGATGAGCAGTCATTAGGGAGACTGCATTATTTAGTATATCTCGTAGTTTCGATTTAACGTAAGATAACGCCTGAGTTGAACATAACTTGGGCAGTATCCTGGCAGATGAGCAGTTGATGACGCAGAAAAAGAAGGTCCGACATATATTCATACATATCGTGTAATCAAAACATATAATGAAGTGTGATTTCAGTAAAGAAAATAATGTACGAGGGAAATTGTGCCCTCGGGGTAGTTCGCCATCATTGTAAACAAGCTTTATTAATCATGAAGTATTGAAAATGTAGTAATCCGTCATAATTGCAAATGTATGCCATGATTTCTTGTTTGAAAACTGTTTTGCTTAGCTTAAATTTAGTACAGGCTTTGGCCTAGTTGCCTGGTCTCAAATTCTAACTGCGTGGTTTTTCCTTGAACTAATAAAACATATATTCTTGCTTGAAGTTGTATTTTTCCAGATGAGCTGACTGATACACTTATCTCCAAGGTTTCGTACTAGACCGGTTTCATCCCCTTTGATACAAGGTCAGTTTGCAGGTGCGGACAATAAAGGTACAGATAGTAAAATAATTGGCAAACCATGTTACAACTTGTGTTCCAAGGCACCAAGGACAGTGTATGCATAAATGAGCGCTAGTAAAAGACAATTTTCATTGGACAATTTGAAGCCAACCTATGAACCCTCCAATAGAAGACCCTGCAGAATTTGGAATGTTTCTTACTTAAACCCACTGGACAAAGAGAAGTCAGCCATTTTCCTCGATGCCAGTTTGAAGCCAGATGCCAGACTCCATTTTGGACGACACCCTGATGCCCTTTCTCTATCTGAGAGAAAGAGACTTTAAGAATTCTCACCCTAGAGACTTTAACTTTGATTTGCCCCGTCTTGCCCATGCAGTAACTTTGCCCTATTCTCCTTGCCGCTGCAAGGAAGCTTGCCCTTAACTTTGCCCCCTTGAAACTTGCCCCATGCTGATCAACCGGTACCTGAAGGACGAAGACTTTTCATGAATGCTGATTGTATTTGGTAAATATGAAAGGACAAATGTATTATGCATTGTGTTTTTCCTTTTAGGTACCAACTGCTATTTTGATAGGGTCCTAGCTAGAAGTTTTCCAAATTTGTGTTGACTAAATTCGTTTTGCATGAAGTCCCACATGCCAATGCTAATTAGAGGTTAGTCGAGGGATTCATTCGATGTACCATGTTGATTTGAAATCTTGTTATGCTGACCAATGTATGAAATTGGTCAAATACAGTTAGTTATATTAGTGATTTGTATTGCGATAACTGAGTGTACTATTATTCAGATTTTGCGTAGATTGCGTTTCTTTCGCCGCTATGGACAGCTTGCAATGTTCATATACATATATCATTTGGTTTTGAGACTTATATACATCGTGCTAGCTTTGTTAATATAGGGAAATAAATTCACTAACTTTTAATAAACTGGTGTGGTTATTCATGACTGAAAGGTAATGGTGCGCCGAAATTCCAACTGTTATTGATTTCTGATGTGTTATATTGATCTATTAATTGAGTATTGATTACCGATTATAATAGTCATTAATTATTGATCTGAGTGACTCGACTATTTTAGGATGAGGAGAGCCCGACTCGGTTAAAAGATTCACCGACCTCCAACGTGTCCAGGCACAGGTAATTTATAAAGGCTGGACGCGTTATCAGTAGATGGTAGCAGAGATTGATGGTTTAGCCCTTTGGGACCCCATCCGAACAATAGACAGAGTCAAGTTAGAATTTTCTTTGATAAAACAAGTTGGAGGGATGATGATGCCCTAAGTCCCCAATGACTTTCCTGGAATCTCAGAGCTTGCGAATGGAGGACATGGAGGTGTGAGAATGGTTTCGGCGGTTCTAGTGACGGTATGAGTGAAGTTAGGGTTTCGCGCTTGCACAGCTTATCGCCGCAGATTAATTGAGAAGTTTGTGAGGATTCTAGGGGGGTTAAAAGATATTAGAAGAGTGTTACTCTAAAAGTGTGAGAGTAGGGAAGTCGTCGAACTTCACGTGTGTGTAGCTCTTTGAGCAGAAAAATTGTCCACGTGGTTGTTGATGTTGAGACGGGCCCTGCGAGGTCAAGAGACTCCGGAGTATGTTGAAAAGTGTATGTGACACTTGTTTGATGTTGTGATCTGGTCAGGTTTAATAGGTTGATCGGGCGGGGTCAAAAGTCGGTATGAATGTTGCGGAGTGAAAGAAAACTTCGACTTTGAGATTTGACGAATTCTAAAGTGCACTAGAATAGTTCATTGATCAGTTGAGAGTAAAGTTTGCGGGTCAAATTTTGCTTGCGAAAGTGGGAAACCGAGAAAGATGGAATAACTGCAGAGGCTAGTGAAAAATCCCTAAGGTTTCTGAAGCGATCCTATTACCTTCCTGTAGTAAACCGACAGATCTGTTTTATTCTTTTGGTTAAGTGCTCGCGTTATATTGCAGAAATTAGTTTATGAGTGAAGCCGAATGAAAAGAGGACAAGCCGCAGGACTTTGTCAGCCGCAGTGTGTGAGTGTGACGTCACTAGGAGCCGCACTGGGATAGGTCGGTTGGTGAGAAGGGTCGCGCACGGATTGGACGCAGTCCGTGAAGCGCAATTGGAAGGGGAAAGGCAAGCGAAGAGTATTCCAGGAATTAAAGTCATTTATTGATTACATATTTTAGAAAAACAAAAGACAGAAAGATGACATTTTTCAAAGCATTTAAGAGTGCCATGAGGGGAGATGTTTATATTAAAGCAAATGTAGGAGAAGAAACACTGCCTGAGGGTACACCAGCTTACATTGTCATTGAAGAAAAGGGTGTAGCACCATGTCTTTGGTTGAAACAATGGTGCAAATTAACAGAGAAACATGGAAGTGTAGCGTTCCCTATCCACGTGTCGTTTAATCTAAGAGTTTTAGAAAATCTGAGATTTGCGCTATATGACATGAAAGTACCTCCAAGACCAGCACAGTTTGAGGCACTAGCAATTTGGGAGCTAATAGCTAGAAACCAACAACAAAAGAAGTTCGAGACCAGAATAAGAAAAGTAGAAAAGACACTAGCGGATGCTAGATGGGACAGCACACAAAAGGTTTGGAGATCAGACGTACTGCAGGGGATTAAATTGTTTCCAGCGATTACTGATGAAGCGGAGACGGAAGGAAGGAAAGCCACCTATAAGACAAATAGGAGTCAGTCCAGAGAGAGAGAGAACAATAGAAGCTCGAAAAGGGGAGACGAGTCAGATGATGAGGAGTTCATTATACAATTGCTGAATGATCGCCCGCCACCGTATGTGGAAAGCGAAAAAGGCTCAAGCATTAGTACTGCCCCTCCAGAACCAGTACAGAGTAATGTAACACCACATTTGAGAATATCTCAGAGGCCGAGCAGCTCCGACATGCCTTTCTCACCACAAATACCACAGATTCAGAGAATATACCCAGACGTACCTACATTGAAACCTGCTGATAACTATCAGCCACAGGGTCAAAGGCACTGTTGTGATGAGCATAACATGGGAATGACTTCTGATTCAATGGCGCAGGGAGGACAAAACTATCAGAGACCGACATTGATTCAAGCTGAATCAACACAGTTCTCGATGCCCCAAAAGCAGACACAAGAAGTGCGAGAAATAGAAAGCCAGTTAGGTATGCCAGCAGTGATGAACCACAATGTGGGGATTAACATGCCACAGAATTCGGGGAACAGACAGAATCCAGACGCAATATCTCTACCTATCACTGTAGGTCCACCAGTACCACTGTAAATACAGGCAAATTCAAGCACAAGCGACCAAGGGTTAATGATACAGAATGGGACAGGGAGAAGATGCATAGAAACTACTCCAGAGACAACTCCGATAGCGGCACTGCCAAATGGATCTGGGTCCTTGTCGGAATTTAGTCCAATTCCAATTTGTGCTCCGTCAACCGTGGTAAGGTCACATCCACCACTATTAGTACCGTTAACCTCACAGACTGAAACATTACAGAAACGGTCAGTGGCAGTTGATGTAACTGCTACACTGATGGGACTGAACACGCAACAGTTAACACAATGGTTCAACAGCCTGAACTCCCCACAGAGTGCATCTAGCGGGAAGGGAGAAGAATACCTGAATAAAATAAAGTTGGGTATGGAGGCAGATGAACTGGTAGAGGGAACAATGGGTTTGAACAGATTAGAATCATACACAGAGGAAGAACTAAGATACATGTGCCCTAGGATTACAAGAGAAGTAAGCAGCATACATAAGAAGTTACAAGAAATTGCAGACAGAAACGAGATCGATATAAGTAAGACTAAACACCTGAGCAGAAGTTACAGGTTAGACTTTGAGACAAAAGATTTTGAACACATGAGATCCGCAGGGATGAAAACACACCTTAAAGAGATACTGCAGAGTGCACAGGTCTGGAGATGTTTAGACAAGTGGGAAAACAGGTGGGTTAAGAAAAAGGACAAAAAGAAAGAAAATACTCCAGAGCGGAATGAGAAAAAACAACAGAATGACGATCTGATAACTATGTTACCAATGAGAGAGACAGCAGGGGGAAAACATGTACATGTACCATGGCACAGGTGCGATATTCAATCCTTTACGGATGACTTTCCCAAATTGAGAGAGAAGCCTATTGAGTGGTATCAACAAACAGATAGATTTGTGAAACTCGCGAAATGTCTCTGGGAAGACCTGAATACTTTGTTTGAAATTATGGTTCCGGCGGATTTGTGGGAAGATTGTAAAAGGGCTGTAGTTTGGCCGACGAGTGAACCAGAGAGAGACAGGGACGCAGGTGCGCCATCACCCATGGTAATGAGCTTATACCATAAGGTGATCGAGCACTTGAAAACCAAGGTTGCGTCGAAAAATGTGGATTGGCAGAGGATTGACAGAACAGCCCAAGAGGTTAAAGAGTCTATACATGCGTATTATGAGAGGTTGTTGAAAGCGTTTAAAAATTACAGTGGCACGGAAACGATTGAGGCAAAGGACATGCTCCATTTTGTGTTCAGGTTTGTGGAAGGGTTGAGACCCAAAATCAGCCAGATGATTAAAACGCATTTGATTTGTTGGCAGTCGAAGTCGATCGATGAAGTGTTGAATTATGCGAAATACTGCAGTGATGAGATTGAGACCAAACAGAAAAGATTGAAAGAAAAGGTGATGGTGATGCAGCTCAGAGCAGCTCAGACAAGTTTACAAGGTTTGCAAGGTTTTCAACAACAGATGCCGCAGCAGCAGCAGCAGGGAAATGCTATGTTTCAGCCGCAGATGAGAGGCAGAGGCCGAGGAGGTTTTGTGAATAATGGTCCTGATTTGAATACCGTTATGATTCCAAATGGTATACAGGCAATGAAGAAGGTGATGCCATGTCACACGTGCGGAATTGTTGGGCATTGGAAACGGGAGTGCCCAATGATGGTGCAGGGAGGTGTAGGTCAGCAAAACAATGATGTCAATGCATTCCAGACTATGAGAGGACCGAAACTGAGAGGTCCAAACCCAAATTTCCAAAACAATATGAACCAGCTGCAGGGTTTACAACCCATGCAACCGCAACAGGTGCAAATGCCCCGTGTGCAAATGGCACAATTGCAGCCAATGCAACAGCAGTTTCCTATGGCACCTAATCAGCAAATGCAAATACCCTTAGCACCAATGAATCAGCAGCAAGCAATGCTTCCTCAACAGGTCACGGGTCAGGGAATGAGTCAAAATGACACAGTACACCAATTCCCACTACACAGCGAGAATGGAATAAACAATGTATGGGAGAGTGAAAGTTCAGATGAGGAGGGAAATTGTGCGCTTGCAGCATCCTTGGAAGTTGATCAAAAGGGTCCGTATGTGGAGGGAAGAGTTATGGGTCATCGCGTTTCATTCTTGGTTGACACAGGAGCTACACGTTCCACTGTCAGGAGCATTGAAGTACCAAATTTGCCACTTTCAGGGAGAACAGTTCAAGTAGTGGGAGTAGCAAACAGGTACCTGACGAACCCAATCACAGATCCAGTACAAGTCAGAATTGGTAACTATCAAGGGACACATAAATTTGTGGTATGTGACTCAAGCCCGATATCACTGTTAGGGAGAGACCTATTGTGCAAATTGGGATGTTCAATTATGTGTTCGAACGATGGAATTAGAATTCAGACGAGCAGTGATGGGGAAGAAGAGGACAGTGTAGGAGGTGATGAGATGGAGACGGTCGATGAAGAGTATCCCCTGATTACCCTTTACCCAATGATCACTGAAGCAGATATTCCTGCTGAGTTACAGGAAACAGTTGGAAAAGAAGTGTGGGATATGACAGGAAAAGAGGTGGGATTGGTGAAAGGAGTGGAACCAGTGAAAGTGACTGTAAAACCCAATGTAACCTTTCCCCAGACCCCACAGTACCATATGGCACAAGACACCCTCATGAAAGTCGCCCAACTCATTGATGAGTTTGTAAAACAGGGAGTACTGAAAGAGGTGTTAAGCAGTCCATGTAATTCACCAATTATGGGACTAATAAAACCGAGTGGGAAGGTCCGAATTGTTCAGGATTTGAGGAAAATAAATGACATAATAATCAAATGTTGTCCCGTAGTACCGAATCCAGCTGTGATAATGTTTCAAGTCCCTTGTGATGCTGAGTGGTTCTCAGTCATCGACTTGTCACAAGCATTCTTTTCGGTGCCTCTTCATGAGGACAGCCAATTTCTCTTTTGTTTCAAATTCTTAGACAGAGTTTACAGTTGGTGTCGAATTCCTCAAGGGTTTTCGGAGTCACCGTCAATTTTCAATCAGATTCTAAAGAAAGATTTGGAAGCGTTGGAATTGCCATTCGAGTCAACCCTAGTACAGTACATTGACGACTTACTGATTGCATCTAAGACAGAAAGTGACTGCACAGCCGACACCATTGCCCTATTGAACCATTTGGGAAGGAATGGACACAAAGTGTCTCCTTCAAAATTACAATTCTGCCAGAAGAAAGTTAAATATTTGGGTCACCAAATAGAGAAAGGGTCACGGAGAATAATGAAGGAAAGAATAACAAGTGTACTCCAAATGAGTCCCCCAAAGACGAGGAGGGAGGTGAGGAAGTTTTTGGGAATGGTGAGCTACTGTCGCCAATGGATTCCCAACTTATCAACCCTAGCAAAACCTTTGCTGAAACTGACCCAGAAGGATGCATTGGATGAAATTGAGCTGAAAGGAGATGAGATGGATGCTTTTATTGAATTGAAAGAATGCATGGGCAGGGCTCCAGCTTTAGGTATGCCTGACTACACAAAGCCTTTCACATTGTTTTGTCATGAACGTGATGCATGTTCCTTGTCTGTCTTGACCCAAGCCCATGGTGGCGTAAACAGACCAGTAGCATATTTTTCAGCTACTTTGGATCCGGTCGCAGCAGCACTGCCAGGGTGCTTGCGTGCCGTAGCCGCAGTTGGTATCAGCCTCACTCAGAGTGAAGGAATAGTGATGGGACACCCTTTAACAGTCATGGTCCCTCACTCAGTCGAGATACTTTTGACACGTTCCCGAACACAGCACATGACTGGTGCTAGACTCACAAGGTATGAAACAATAATTCTGGGATCACCTAACGTGCAGCTGAAAAGGTGCACTACGTTGAATCCAGCAACCTTGTTTCCCAGTGAAAATGCCGAAATTGAGAACGCCGAAGACATCAAGCACGACTGTCTTCAAGTGACTGAATTTTGCACCAAACCAAGACCTGATATCAAAGATACCCGATTGGAAGAAAATGAGCAAATTATTTTTGTTGATGGTTCATGTTTAAGAGATGCACTGGGTATATTGAAAGCAGGGTACGCTGTATGTGCGGTAACAGGTGTTTTGGAAGCATCTTGGCTTCAAGGAGTTTACTCTGCACAAGTAGCAGAATTGGTAGCCCTTACTAGAGCTTGCTAACTCTCTGCATTAATGAAAGTTACCATTTACACTGACAGCCAGTACGGGTTTGGAATAGTGCATGATTTCGGACAATTGTGGTCACAGAGAGGCTTCATGACCTCTTCAGGATCACCAGTGAAAAATGGTGAAAGAATAAGAGAATTGTTACATGCCATCCAACTACCAGGAGAAGTAGCAGTGGTAAAATGCAGTGCACACTCGAAGGGACAAGACTATGTTTCTCTGGGAAATGGATATGCAGATCAAGTCGCAAGGTTTTGCTCATTGAACTGTATATTGCTTAGGGATGAATGGAATTTGATAAGTGAACCAGAACTCGAACCAAGCGAAATCTTTGCTCTAAAGGTGGTAGATACGATGGACGAATTGAAATCCTTACAGAATGATGTCAGTGAGGATGAGAAACTCTCATGGACCAAATCACAATGTGTAAAGAGACTAGATGAATTATGGGTTTCAAGTGAAGGGAAATTCGTTCTTCCAAACAGCCTTTTGACACAGATAGCCAGATTTTACCATGGACAAGCTCATCTTGGGAGGGATGCCATGATTAGATTGTTTAAAACTGATTGGTTTAACCCCACATTCCGTCAAGTTGCTGAAGCAGTTTGCCACTGTTGCGTCATTTGCCAACAGATGAACGCAGGGAAGGGAACCGTAGTAAATTTGAGCCACATTGGAAGAGCAGGGGGTCCCTTCAGCAGGATGCGAATGGACGTCATTGAGATGCCTGTGCATGGAGGCTTGAAGTATGTGTTGGTGTTTGTGTGCATTTTTAGTCACTGGATCGAAGCATACCCTACACGCAGGAATGACAGTCTCACAGTTGCAAAACTACTCTTGAGAGAACTAATACCACGTTTTGGATTCCCGATCTCTTTAGAATCAGATAGGGGAAGTCACTTCAATAATGAAGTAATAAAATTGCTTTGTGCAGCACTGAACATTGAGCAAAAGCTGCATTGTAGCTACCGCCCTGAAGCATCAGGTCTAGTGGAGCAAATGAATGGCACATTGAAATCAAGAATGGCGAAAATATGCGCATCAACAAACTTAAAATGGCCTGACGCATTGCCTTTGGTACTAATGTCAATGAGAAACACCCCTGACAGAAAGACTGGACTGTCCCCACACGAGATTCTCATGGGCAGAGCTATGAGACTTCCAGCAGTTCCTGCAAATGTGCTTTTGAATATTACAGATGATATGGTGTTAGACTACTGGAAAGGTCTAGCTGATGTGGTTCGCTCTTTCTCTCACCAGGTGGAGGCAACCACCTTGCCACCGATCCAAGGTCCAGGACACGCCCTGAAAGCAGGTGACTGGGTCGTGATAAAGAAGCACATGAGGAAGTCGTGTTTGGAACCCCGTTGGAAAGGACCTTTTCAAGTGATTTTGACGACTACCACCGCTGTGAAGTGTGCGGGAGTTCCCAACTGGATTCACTCCAGTCACACAAAGAGGGTATTGTGTCCCACAGATGAGGAAGTTGAAGCGCTGAAGTTACCAGTACCTGATAACAAAGTGCCAAGCGCTGAGACAGAGCGAAAAAGAACTAGAAGCGAACAGGCAGAAATAGAGGAGGGAGAAATATTCTCTGAGGACGAAGCAACTGATTCACTTGGGGAAGACCAAGGAGGAGCCTCAGAAAGCGACGAAGCAGCTGAAGGTAACAAAGAGCCTGAAGCAGCTGAAAGTGACAAAGAGCCTGAAGAAAGTAACGATGACAAAGGGCTCGAAACAGGTGAAGAAGCAGGAGAGCCTGATCAGAGGAGGGCTTTCCCAGAAGCAGACGATACAGGAAAAGAAAAGGAAAACCTGATTGACTCCCCAGAAGGAGGGGACAAACTCCTTCAGAAGAGATTGCAGGTCCCTCAAGTGGACCCAGGGCAAAAAGGAGACAAAGCATATCACCAGTAAAATTAAGAATTAGGGAAACGCTGAACGACAGTGAAGGGCCAAGAGTGAAAGAGAAAAGAAAGGAAGTGTCTGTCGTAGTACCAACACCAAGTGAAGAAAAGGACTTGGCCAAAGAGGAAAAGTACCAGTGAGAAAGAATCAAAGAGAGATGCAAAATTGAAAAGAAAAAGGATACCGAGCAGGAGGTATTCTGGTCCGGAGTGGGCATACTTAGCCAATAACGATTGGTCAGACGAATTCGTATCCCTCAGTCTTGAGAACGAAGAGGCAGAGCTTCATTTTGGAAATAAAAACTTTATGGACTCTGTCGATTGAAGACATTGATCACCTGATTGACTTTTCAACCGGCTAAGACATTGCTAACTTGATTGACTTTGAAACCGATTTTGAGACAATGCTGCTAACCGATAAGAGACCAAAGCTGCTAAAGAAAACTGTGTGAACATTGAACTCGTTCAGCTTTGTAAATGCCTGCAAATCCGCTTTGATAAAGTGTCTTCAACTTTCTGATTCTATACAGATCATGACTAGCTTCACTACACGGGGCGTAAGATGAAGTGTTGTAAATACATGTGTATCGGTCTAATAACCGCATGCGTACTAATCATTGTAGCAATAGTTCTTGGAATGCATGGTAAAAATGAGAGTGAGACGAATGATGCTTCTACTTCTAAACCTATTATTGTTACTGAACTAACAGCTCTGAAGAGACTCGAGCAAGACGAGAGACACTTGCATGATAAGAAGGAACTTTCATCTAACATTTTCTATCGCTTACTGAGTGAGTATGTTGAGACCATGGATGCGAAAGATTGTTATGTGTGTACACAAATACCTACCTCAGTAGTGGAAGGGGTAACGTATCACAGCATGCCTCTTACGTATGGAATTACATGTAGTATAATAGCTTCCAGATTTTATGGTCAAACATACATTCATTATTTTTACACTAATTATGATGTTACTTTTGCATATGTCCCCATAATAGGGCACCTGATTAAAATAGCTAGAGATTATTATGCCAAATTAATGAGGGAATTCTTCGAACCAATGTCACCTTTTCACACAGCTCACGCACATAGAGAGAACCTTACATGCTTGCTTTCACCAGTAGAAATAAATTTCTTAGACCGCACTGATGATAGGAGGAAAGAAATGAAGGAGGAATTAGAAAGGGAATTACACAAAAGAACATCTGTAGATAATTATGCTTTTGCCGCAATAAAGACACAAGGAAAAATAGCTTTAGATACATTGCACGTAGGGAAATTTTGTATATATAGAGCTGAATCATATTATGACACAGTTTTTGTGGGAACGAGTGAATGCAAACATACGTATGCATTTAAACCTAAGTGGACGTTCATGCTGAATGGACAAGACCCAGTTATTCCTGGAATATATTATATTTGTGGACTCAACGCCTATTATCGTCTTCCTAAAGGATGGTTTGGGAGGTGTTATTTGGGAATAGTGTTCCCAAAGATTTACCAACTAGACGACTTAAAGAAATTTCCAAAGCTGTCTGAATCACATCATGTTCAGAAAAGAGAGACAGCTTCTGGTGTGGTAGGAGATATATTTGGAGCATTGATTCCTTCAGTAGGAGTCATATTGAATTCAATCAAAATACGAAAGTTGTCTACTATTGTGGATAACATGTTGACAAAGTTTTCAGGAGCTATAATCCTGATGGATGCTGAACTTGCTGCAGAAAGAGCTATGACTCTTCAAAATCGGCTTGCCTTAGACATTCTTTTAGCAAAGGATGGCGGCGTTTGCAAAATGCTTGGTACACGTCACTGTTGTACATATATACCAGACAGCAGTGGAAAAATTAGAATGATGCTTACAAATTTAACTAAAGAAAGTGTAGATTTAAAGGAATTGAAAGAACCAGGAGTTTGGGAGATAGTTGGAAAAGGATTTGCTTCTGTGGGAAATTGGCTCAGCAACGTTTGGAACGGATTGTTACTAAAAATAGTAAAGGGAATATTAATAATATTGATTTGTCTATTAGGCTCTTGGGGAACATGGAAAGCTTTCAAAATGTTAAAAGTAAGGAACAAAAGGAAAAGAGAAGAGAAAATAGAGAAGAAAATGGTGGAAATATATAGAGAAAAATCAAAAGGGACTAAAAGAAAAAGGGAATTGACTGAAGTGCCAAATTACTATACAGAATTTTAATGGAATAAAATGTGTGGGTAGATTTGATGTGATGACATAATTAGTCATCAGAGGAGGGATTGATGACGCAGAAAAAGAAGGTCCGACATATATTCATACATATCGTGTAATCAAAACATATAATGAAGTGTGATTTTAGTAAAGAAAATAATGTACGAGGGAAATTGTGCCCTCGGGGTAGTTCGCCATCATTGTAAACGAGCTTTATTAATCATGAAGTATTGAAAATGTAGTAATCCGTCATAATTGCAAATGTATGCCATGATTTCTTGTTTGAAAACTGTTTTGCTTAGCTTAAATTTAGTACAGGCGTTGGCCTAGTTGCCTGGTCTCAAATTCTAACTGCGTGGTTTTTCCTTGAACTAATGAAACATATATTCTTGCTTGAAGTTGTATTTTTCCAGTAGAGCTGACTGATACACTTATCTCCAAGGTTTCGTACTGGGCCGGTTTCATCCCCTTTGATACAAGGTCAGTCTGCAGGTGCGGACAATGAAGGTACAGATAGTAAAATAATTGGCAAACCATGTTACAACTTGTGTTCCAAGGCTCCAAGGACAGTGTATGCATAAATGAGCGCTAGTAAAAGACAATTTTCATTGGACAATTTGAAGCCAACCTATGAACCCTCCAATGGAAGACCCTGCAGAATTTGGAATGTTTCTTACTTAAACCCACTGGACAAAGAGAAGTCAGCCATTTTCCTCGATGCCAGTTTGAAGCCAGATGCCAGACTCCATTTTGGACGACACCCTGATGCCCTTTCTCTATCTGAGAGAAAGAGACTTTAAGAATTCTCACCCTAGAGACTTTAACTTTGATTTGCCCCATCTTGCCCATGCAGTAACTTTGCCCCATTCTCCTTGCCGCTGCAAGGAAGCTTGCCCTTAACTTTGCCCCCTTGAAACTTGCCCCATGCTGATCAACCGGTACCTGAAGGACGAAGACTTTTCTTGAATGCTGATTGTATTTGGTAAATATGAAAGGACAAATGTATTATGCATTGTGTTTCTCCTTTTAGGTACCAACTGCTATTTTGATAGGGTCCTAGCTAGAAGTTTTCCAAATTTGTGTTGACTAAATTCGTTTTGCATGAAGTCCCACATGCCAATGCTAATTAGAGGTTAGTCGAGGGATTCATTCGATGTACCATGTTGATTTGAAATCTTGTTATGCTGACCAATGTATGAAATTAGTCAAATACAGTTAGTTATATTAGTGATTTGTATTGCGATAACTGAGTGTACTATTATTCAGATTTTGCGTAGATTGCGTTTCTTTCGCCGCTATGGACAGCTTGCAATGTTCATATACATATATCATTTGGTTTTGAGACTTATATACATCGTGCTAGCTTTGTTAATATAGGGAAATAAATTCACTAACTTTTAATAAACTGGTGTGGTTATTCATGACTGAAAGGTCATGGTGCGCCGAAATTCCAACTGTTATTGATTTCTGATGTGTTATATTGATCTATTAATTGAGTATTGATTACCGATTACAATAGTCATTGATTATTGATCTGAGTGACTCGACTCTTTTAGGATGAGGAGAGCCCGACTCGGTTAAAAGATACACCGACCTCCAATGTGTCCAGGCACAGGTAATTTATAAAGGCTGGACGCGTTATCACAGTCATTGGGGAAGACTGCATTATTTAGTATATCTCGTGTTTCTGGTACACATTTGACCGGCGGGTTGTATTCAGCCCATTAGGATAACATACGTTTGCGATGGTCGCCGTTTGTTTCGCCGTTTGTCCCTGGTCCATGTATTGGGATGATCAATGCAATAGTTTTCCAGAACTGGATTTACCTGAATACGACTGGTGATGAATATGGTTTAAGACAAGGATAGCCATTAGGTCGACTTCACTACTCGGAATGATCATTCTTGAGTTGTCATAACATATAAATTATAGAACTTGGTGTTTATTTTGCTTGTGGACATGCTTGTGGTGATGTTTGGACAAAATATCGATGTGAAAATATCGGGAAACAGAAATATCAGAAATTAAATATTGTGACACACAAACATTGTGATGCACAAATATTGTTGACAAGAATATCGTTTTATGAGGTAAGTAATATTGTTGTAAATAATATTGATGTTTTTAATATCGTTTTCTTTTTTTATGTATTCAGAAACTATTTATTAGATTTTCAATAAACATTACATGCCCAGTAAATTATTATAAACGGATACAACAGTGACCGCAGTGCATATACCAGTTGGAGATAAACCTTAGGGTCACATAAACATCAGTCACCTTCCCACATGAGGATAAAAGTCCAAGCCAAAGGTGGCCAAAAGGGCCCATTGGATGAAGATACAGCTGGGTGACAAGACAGGTGACGCCATTAGGCATATAGCCAGAAGCAAAGGGAGAGGCCCCAGGGCAGTTACTGGTTAGAATGTGATCGGTAGGGTCAGGCCCGTGAGGATGTGACGCCCCTCAGGATGTGGAGCGGGGAGAGAGACTAAATAGGAGCTGGATGGTCCCTGCCCTTTTGTGTCCAGAAAAGGAGATCCAAGGGCCAACAGGCCCAACTAGAAGGAGGAATAAAGGGAACAACTAGAACCAAACTGCAGAAAGAGGGGTGGGTCTTCCTAATTTCCAGTACCAATGAATATGGAAATAATCAGTGGGAGTGGGGAGTGACCAGAGGAGTTCCTTGGGTGAGGGACACCCAGGAGGGAGAAAGGGGGGAGGGCATCCCCTTTATACTCCCAGCCCCCGGGATCCCCTGCAGCACCAGGTTAGACCATTCATCAAAAAGGTGGTGAGCTCTAAGCCTGGAGGGCATGAAGCACAGATGTTCCAGTCGAAACATGTAGTTAATTAGGGGTTGCCAGAGATGGGTAAATTTCTTGTTGGTGTACATTATCTTGTGTGACATTTGTTCCAAAGCTAAGGTGTGCCATAGCTGCATGAACCAGGCCACCAATGAGGAAGCTGATGGAATTTTTCCATCCCAAGTTGTTTTGTTGCTCCAGTCATGTGACAGACAAGGTACCAGTCTGCATAGGGCAATGCCTCAAGTGTGACCAGTCGGATCCCTAGGATGATTGTGCAGTAGTTTGCTGGAATGGAAAAGCCCAACGTGCCCTTAATGTGACTTAGATTTCCTTCCAAAACGTAGTCATAGAGGAGCATGACCACCAAATATGGCACACATCCAGCAAGTATCTGCGGAAGCAGGGAACATGGTGCTTAAGCATGCAAGGGTGTAATACCATCACAGCATTAGTTTATAGGCCGATTCTTGTTGGGAGATGTTCCTTTGGGTCTTAGGGATCTCACGCCACAGGAGTTCCCATTGATTCTGGGAGATCCCAAAGTACTTTCTTGCTCCCATTTAGCCTGGTAAGGGTGGCAGGGGAGTATGCAAGACTGTTGGAGAACACTGTATGTTTTATAGATAAGAACATTAGAACCTTCAAAGCTATGCGCCAGGGTCCTGAAAAGGGTCAGAGGTCTGGTGTCACCCGAAGCATTGGGGGGGGGGTGGAGAGCCCAGTGATGAAGCTGGAAATACTGGTGGCAAGGTTTTTTAGGGATGACGAAGTCGGGTTTATATTGCTCAAAGGACTTGATGGTCAGTCCTGAAAAGAGGTCGCACCAGGTCATACATTCAGCCTTTCCCACTCCTGAAAAATGCCTCAGAAGAGTAAAGTAAGTAAAAGCGTAAAGTCTGGGGGCATGCTATCGGAGTATTCAGGGAGGGGAAAGAGGTGAGACCTCTTGCAATTGCCCGTCTAGCCCAGATCTTCAAGACAGTGCAGGTTATGGTCACTAGGTATGCACTAGGGTATGGAGTAGTCGTGGGAGCCCGGCTACGTCCAATAGTGGGCTGCAGGTCCATGTGCAGCCAGTGTTTTTCGCTTCCCTGACCACCCATTTAGATAGGTAGCGCAGGTGGGCAGTCCAATAGTAGTTTAGAAAATTGGGGGACGCAAGCTCCCCCTGGTTCCACGGCAACATCAATGAGGAATTTGAGAATGCGTAGCTGCTTCCCCTTCCAAATAAAGGATTGAAGATCCTTCTGCATAGCTTTGTTGTCTTCAGCTGGGATAGACGTGGGGAGGAAATAGAACAGATAAAGCAGTCGTGGGAAAACATTCATCTTTACCACATTCACACCCCCTAGGCAGGAGACATGAAGGGGCTTCCATCTTTGAAGACCCTCCAGAATAGCCCTGCAAAGTGGCACCCAGTTGGCGTGGGATAAAGTCTGCAGGGTAGGGGTAATGATATATTATGTGCCAGGTATTTGCTGTAATTGGATCATCAGATTAAGTAAGTGTGATTTAGTCATATTGATCTTGTACCAAGAGACCATTTCAAGAGTATTGGACTACTGCTGGGAGGGAGGTCTCCAGGTCTGTTAGCGCCAGCAGCATATCATTCGCAAACAGTAAGGTCTTGTGTTATTGTCTCCCAGAAGGTATGCCGACTATGGTGTGGTCATGCCTGATATGGATGGCTAGGGGCTCTACCACAAGGGCAAAAAGCAGGGGGGAGAGACAGAATTTCTGCCGGTTGCCTCTGTAGATTGAAAGACTGAGTAGCCTGGCCATTTACCTGAACTACGGCCATGGGAGCAGTATAGGAGGCTATGATCTTACTAACAATAATGGGAACTGGGCCAATTTTGTGAAGGACGGCACTTAGGAAGGTCCAACTGACTCAGTCAAATACCTTTTCTGTAACAAGAGAGACGAGGCAGGCAGGATGTTGTGAGCTTGACCTTTGTCTATCAGATTAGCCAGATACCTAATGTTGCAACACCTTGGTGCTGTTGGATAAAGCCGACTTGGTTGGGGTCTGTCAGTCCCGGTAGAAGGGTCTCCAGGCATTTGGCCAACATTTTGGTGTAGATTTTTGCATCATGTTAAGCAAGACAATCGGCTGATAGGAGGTGCAAAGAGTGGGGTCCCTTCCCGGCTTAAGGGTGAGCATTATCTCAGCTGCACAGCTGCAGACATAGTCGGTGTGAGGCCAGTGGCATCAGTAAAGGAGTTGTAGAGCTCAAACATATGCTGTTTGTTTCAAGTGGGGAAGGCAGAGCTTTTAAAAAGAGACCTGTAGACCGTTGGGGCCCGAAGTCTTTCCCATGGGTAGTCCCTTGAGGGCTCTGCTTAGTTCTGCTTCAGTGAAAGGAGCTTCACTGGGCCTGCACAACCTGAGGGTCCAGGGTGGGCCAGGGGCAGTCGCTGAGGTAAGAAATGTTAGGCTCCAGGTCACCCCCATCACTACTGTAGAGGTTCTGATAGAAGGCCCGAATGCCTCCTGCTTGTCTGGCTCTTTGATAGCCCATATGGAATCACTGGTTTGCAATTTGGAGATGTATGACTGGCATGTTGCAGCTGGGGCCTGCGGTGGCCAAGAGAGTGCCCACCTTGTTGTCCCCTTCATAATATGTTTGTTTAAGAGCTAGTAAGGACCTCTCTGTCTGCTTTACCAGATATGCTCTTAATTGGCCTCACAGCAGAGGGAGCTGGCATTTAGCCTGTGCTGTCGGGTGTTGCTTGTCTATGAGGTTGGCTTCAGATACAGATACGCTGGCTTCTCACCGCCTGGCTATGGAAATGGAAGATATAACACCCATGATAGTCAAGCTAAAATCATCCTTAAGCATATGGGGGAAATATCCAGCAGGGCATTGTGTTCAAAATATCTGGCAATTACCTCCTTAATGGAAGCAATATCTACCGGGTCACGGAGGAGCTAGGGGTGCAAGCACCAGCGCAAGGGCCCATGTGGAGTCTGCACTGGGAGACCATGTGAGACCAACATGGGTGTGGTCCGAGATTGAAATGTCAGAAATCTTGGCTGCCTCACGGCCCTAGGAGAGAATGTGTGAGAAATATGTGGTTGATGCAGGAATAGTAGCGGTGGACATGGGAGTAAAAGGTGTAGTCCCTAGTATCCTGAGATGGAGATTGCCAAGCCTCAGTCAGTCCTACTTCAGCAAACTCCCAGCGGAGCAGCTCAGACATTGCCCCCGGGACTCCTTTGATCCTTGATACCAGCCCCGCAGTTTTAGCAGCAGCATATTCCCAGTGCTGGCAAAGCTAGCAGGGTGGGCTATGTGATGGCAGTCCTCCTGGGGCAAGTACGTTAATATTGGGGTCCTGCTGCAGAAAATAGCAACATACCTGTTTCTGCTTTCTGGGGGAAATAAGACCTCTGACATTTAGGAACAGTAGTTTAACGTTGGACAAATAACCAGTGGGCCAGGAAAGGTGTGGGGTGTGTCTTGAAAGTGTATGAGCCTGCGGGGCTCAGCTGGGGGAGAACAGGGCAACCGCCCCCTATGACTTGCCAAATGTGCGCAGACAGGAGGAGGAAAAGGAAAGAGAACCGAATCAGGGTGTAACAGGCAGACCAGCTGCACCCAACATAATGGGCTTCTCCACTGGTAGCTGAGAGTCCAAACTTATCTTTCCTATAGAGGTGTCACCCTCGAAGGAGGAAAGTCATGTATTGGTGGGAGCGGTGGCAACCGGGACAGTGAGTAAGCTGTCAGTCCCCATCAAACAGGGGCCTACGATCTCCTGCAGCCGCTGAGACTTCCAACAAGTAGGACTGAGTGAACAAATCTACATTAAGGCACTGGAAGAGACAAAACAATGCGCACAAGAAAGTCCACCCTCAAGTCTGTGGGCATAACTGTAAAAACAGTAAAGATTAACATTATACCACTCCACAGAGGGGCCTGCTGAAAATATTGGGGGCCTCCGGGAGTATGTGGGACCAGGTAAGAGGGTTGATTTGGAGCCACTGTGAGGGCTGTAATCCTGGTTAAATCTCATGCGAACTCGGAAATCGAACGGACAGCATCTTAATCCATTCCCTGCCAAGCCACAACCCCTCTTAATATCGTTTTCACTAATATAGCGGCTAAAGTATTGTTTTTTAATTATTTTAATTAGTTATAGTTGATAGATTGCTTTTTTTAGTTACTATTGTTTAGATCCATTATTATTTTTTCAAATATAGCCATAATGTTAACTGATTGTAGTGTGTTGGAGTTGTATGGGGATATGGTGGTTTCTACTTTCATGGAGTTACTCATATTTGTAATGAGTTTGAACTGAAGTATTTTGAATACTCTTTCTTAGACTTCAGTAGGAATACTAAACTTAACCTCTTCGCAGTTCAGCAGTTTTCCTACAGTTGCAATGTTTAGAGTGGGAATAGTAAATTTTACCCCTCCGAAATAAATGGTTTCCCTACTGTTGCAGACTGCAGTGGGGATAGTAAAATCCCCCCCCCCGAAGTCCAACACTTTTCTTACTGTGTTTTTTGGAGGAGTTTGGAGTGGTAATAGTAAATTGAACCCCTCTGAAGCCCAGTGCTTTCTCTGCTGTTGCATAGACTGAAGTGGGAATAGTACATTTTACCCCCATGAAGCCCAACACTTTGCCTACTTGCGTTGTTTGGAGTGGGAATCATAATTTTTACTCCTCTGAAATCCAATGCTTTCCCTACCGTTGCTCTGTTTGGATTGTGGAATAGTAAATTTAACCCCTTCAAAGTCCAACATTTTCTCTACTGTTGTGTAGATTGGGGTAGGAATAGTATATTTAATATTCTTAGACTCCAATAATTTATATATTAGTTAAATAGATTGCATAGCAGTAACTGTAGTATTAATTATATTTTACAAAATTTGTGGTTAGAGCGGCAGACCCTGAAGCAGAGATGTGGCGCAGGACCAGGGTTCAAGTCCCGCCAGGTCTTTGGCTCAATTCTCTTGGACCAGATAATTCTTGCCTCGGTGCCTAATCTAATTAATGGGTCCCAGTCTGTAACTCTGGGCAATAGCTTGCTTAATCTCCACAATGGCCCCAACAGCACTTGGATGCCTGGCTTCACCCTAGGGGTGCCCAGGAGTGGGCACCTCACAGGGAAAAGCCAGGAGGGGTTCCATAGTGGTATGCAGCGCCTTGAGACCCTAACTGGTGAGTAGTGCGCTATAAAAGTGCGAAGTTTACCGTTTTACAGTTTTCATTTTTTAATGTATTTGAATGTTTATAATATTTTATGTACATGTTCTTTGAATTTTTCACTATCATTTTATATATATATCTATATATATATATATATAGATATATATATAGATATATATATATATCGATATAAAGACCAACATGGTTAAAACACGTCAGCCCTAGAACTTTGAAATGCTTCTGCTGTGTGTACAGTCATATACTGAATAAAATGATGGACTTGAAATGAAGTCTGGAGTGCCGGCGTTTTCCTTCGATGTAACGTGGAGAGGGAAAGTTCAGTGAATATATATATATATATACATATTTGTATCCATAGAAAAAGTGTTTTTTTTTTTGCTTGACAATATCTTTGGCACTGTTTGATGCACCTTCACGAAAGTTTCTAAAAAAAAAAAGTGCCCTGGTGATTCTTGCTGCATATTTCAAGGTGATATGTCAAGCGGGGTCCAAGAAAAAGTGGGGGTCAAAAAAGTTGCATTTCCCATGTAAATTACCATAGGACCTTTAGACACGACTACAGCCTGAGCTGCTGGATGGAATGACACGAAATTTGCCAGAGAGCAAGCTTTCGGTACGCAAATTATGCTTACGATTATCTGGTGTAAATCTGTTCAGTAGTTTTTGAGATATTAAAGGGAAATTACATTTAGATTTGCATAGAGACACAGATCCTTTGCAAATAAATCATGTCAATTTGTGAATTTTCGCAAATGCACGTGCAAATAGAAGCGCTGTAATTGACTGGCCACAGCCTGACTGGAAAGTAGCGCCCAACATTTTATGTTATTGGAGAGGGTCCCTTGGGCTGAAAATAGAAATTATAAGTAGTATAAGGGCTCAGGGTCGAAGTACCCTGACCCCAGAGTTGTAATATAAGGGTGTTTTAGGGTTAAATTATGGGTTAAAAATAATTTTTCTTCACCATGCACGATATTCGTGAATATCATCGAATATTCTTGAATATTCTTGAATATGGAAGGATAATAAAGGATATCCTCGAATATTTAAGTGTATTCTCAAATATGCTAAACATTTTTTAAAAAATCCACAGTCATTCATATAGTAATTTATTTGATCATGCATGCACTCAGAAACTCATGTGCCCACTCACACACCCATTCAGACACTCATGCACCCACTCAGACGCACTCATAGACACACACCCACTTTCATACCCCCTCAGACACTCATGCACCCACTCACAGATCCACTGACAGAGACAGGCCCTGTGACAAACTTCCGCTGTGCATGGCCAAAGGCCATGCATGGTGCCGGGCTGGGTGGTTATAAGGGCTTGGATGGAGGGCCTGGCCATAGGCCCTAGGTAAGTATAACTTGCTCCTTCACCACGCACAGCTAATTACTCTACATGACATCTTTATAGCATCTTTGATATTATCACTGCAACATTTGCAATAAAACTATTGATAAGAAAACTGTGCATAGTTACGAGTTATAGTTACCTTAGGATGCAAGTTATAGTTACTTGAAATAACTCTAACTAAAACTGTTAAATCTCTATGGTTTTGTACGAGTAAATTCAGAACCTAACTATAAAGTCCCTGTAGCCTTTGGTTGTTTCAGTGAATATACACATATATATTTATATATATATATATGTATATATATCCAACAAAATTGTCCGGATTACGAATGCTGTAACTGGGCGGTGGATCGGGTTCCGGTAACCCCATCCATATGAACATTAACTTCTAAGCATAAAGAAGAATCCAGACTCTGTGGTACTACTAAAATGCCATTTAATACAGAATTACAGGATTGCGGCTCCCACACCAATGCATTTCAGCCGTAGCCTTGTCCATGTGTCCACTGCATGCAGGAGACAGAGATGAAATGCTTCAGCAAGCACTGAGCATCTGTCAAAGCAGTGCCGTGCTTGCTGAAGCAATGGCACTGCAGGGGAACCTGAAGGCTTCACCTGCAGTGCCAGGTAGCCAGTAAGGGCATTTTATTATAAAAAAATAAATAAATACAAAAAAATATGTAGGGGTTGTGGGGGAGCCCTGCAGTCCCAGAAAGCCCATAAAAAGCTAAAAAGTCCAGCTAAACTTTGTAATAAATAAAAAATCTATTATATATTTTAAAAATATATGCATTTTTTTCATTTGGATAGAAATATCTCATTCTATCAAAGCCTGAAATACTCTATCTCTCTCCCTCTCACTTTCTTTCTCTCTCTGTCTCTCTTTCAATCAGTTCTTACACTCACACACCCACTCAGACACTTACGCACCCATTCGCAGATGCACACAGACACTCAGGCACCCACTCACAGATCCACTCAGAACCTCATGCACTCACTCGGAGCCCCAATCAGAACCTCACTCACCCACTCAGACCCACTCACACATCCCCTGAGACTGTCACACACCCACTCATAGACCCACTGACCCCATTCACAGACCCACGCATACACTGATGCTCCCACCAAAACACTGATGTATGCACTCTCACACCCAGGCAGACAATCGGACAGCCACCCACACCCCCAGATATACCCTCTCACACCTATTCTCACACCCAGAGAGGGCACAGACAACTCCTGACACGCACGGCCAAAGGGCAATGTGCAGCATGGGGTTGGATGGTTAGGAAGGTTGTCAGGGTCTGTTTGCGGGCCAGGTCTTGCAGGTAACCTCCACTGCACATGAGTGAAGGCCGTGCATGGTGTAAGGTTGGGTGGTTATAGGGGGTTGGCGAAAGGGCCTGGCCACAAGCCAGGCCCTGTGACCAACTGCTGCCATGCACGGCCGAAGGCCTTGTGCAGCAGTGGTTGGATTAACGTATAGTAATGAAAATTACTATATGCTTAAAAAAAAAAAAGAAATTCATTGAACAAAACACAGGTTACAAGGACGTTACAGTTAGGAAATAGATTTTTTTTTTAAAACATTGAAATGCACTGAAAAAAACAAAGGTTACAAGGCCATTATAGTTAGGCTCACATTTTAGACATACAAAACCTTAGAAATTCACCAGTTATATTTAGAGTTATCTCAACTAACTATAACTCATGCCCTAAGGTAACTATAACTCGCACCCTTGCCATGCACAGCTTTTCGTAATTGTTTTTACTGCAAATAGTACATTGATATTATCAGTGATATAATCAAAGTTGTCATAAGTGCCATAATTTGTGGGTAATACTTACATTTGGGCACACGTTATAGTTAGTTGAGATAGCTGTAATGATAACTGGTGAATTTCTAAGTTTTTGTACATTTAAAATGGGATCCTAACTATAACGTACCTGTAATCTTTGTTTTTTTCAGTGGATATATATATATATATATATCTATATACATCAACACAAAAGTGTATATATATATATGTGTATATGTGTTTGTGTGTTCCTATAAGAACATATGTATATATAGTATTGAATATTAGTAGAATATATTTAATGTAAATTATATTAAATGTATAAATTAAAATATTTAACATTTACTACTTTAAACTCTACTTCCATTAAAAAAATCAATATTTTTGTCTATCTGTCAATGATTTTTTTCCCGATATTTTTTCATTTGCAATTAAAAGTATAGGCATCCACTATTGAAGTTAATTATATTTTGACACTAGGGCCCTCATTACAACATTGGTGGTAAAAGTCGCTTACCGCCGTGCAGAAGACCGCCAACACACCGCTGCGGCAGCGGAATTCCACCACGGTCATTATGACCCACTGCTCGGAATCTGCCAAAATTCAGACACCCACAGAAGTCCGCCACACCAAAGGTCAGTGATAAACTGGCGAAAACAAAACCTCCACCGTCACGCCAACAGAAATACGCCCACACTATCATGACACACGAATCCATGCAGCGCTCTTTCAACCGCGGTATTCCATTGGCGGTACACACCGCCGCGCTCAAAATACACACACATCTACAAAACACAGCCACATTGGACAATTCGAAATACACACACCTGATACACATACACACAGCACTCCCACACACCCAATCCAATATGAAACTCACACCCACATCACCCACAAACCCCAACGATAAAATTACAGAGAGAAGGCCAGAGAGAGACACTACAAACAACTACCAAGCATCCACAGGCACACAATACAATAACCCACATAACTTCCACGCACCTCACACAACACACCACTAAATATCACCCCACTTATCACTACACACACCACCCCACACATCACCCACACCACCCTATGGCACGGCAAAGACACCCCAGGTTCTCTGAGGAGGAGCTCAGGGTCATGGTGGAGGAAATCGTCCGGATAGAGCCACAGCCATTCAGATCACAGATGCAGCACACCTCAATTGCTAGGAAGATGGAACTATGGCGAAGAATAGTGGACAGGGTCAACGCAGTGGGACAGCACCCAAGAAATAGGGATGACATCAGGAAGAGGTGGAATGACCTACGGGCAAAGGTGCGTTCCGTGGTCTCAAGACACCACCTGGCGGTTCAGCGGACTGGCGGCGGACCCCCACCTCCTCCCCCACAACTAACAAAATGGGAGGAGCAGGTCTTGGCGATTCTGCATCATGAGGGCCTCGCAGGAGTAGATGGAGGAATGGACTCTGGTAAGTCAAATCTCAACTATTACATCCCCCACCCTACTTGCATGCTATCACATTCCCCCACCCTCACCCCCATCACTGCAACTCCTCACAAATGTCCCAACATCACAAACCACACATCCCAAACCCAAGCCCTGCATGCAACAATAAAGCATGGACACCCATCACCAAAGCATGGCCACTGCACATACCCATACACCCCCCTAAACTACCATCACACAAGGACCCACACAGGAATGCAATCACTGGGGTACACGGTCACCCACCCATTGCACACCATGCCACACACAGATGTAATAAACATCCTTTTATACCCCTGCAGGACCCCTACCCAACGTCACCGGACAGGAGGGTCCACACATCTCCACACCACCAACAGAAGAGTCCCACAGTGATGACAGTAGCTCTGTCCAACTGGATCTAGATGACCAGCCCAGCCCATCGGGGACCTCTGGACAGTCGGTTCCCCTGACGCAGTCACAGGCCACCACAGAGCTTCCCCCCTCTGGAAACACCAGCACAGCACCCACCCAATGGGCCCATACCTCTGTCCCCAGGACATGTCAATCAGCAGTGTGTCCACCACCACAGGGAACCCAGGCTAACCCACCACCCCAACAACAACAGGGACCTGGGGGCAGTGGCAGTGGGCACACGGTCCAGGGGACGGAGGCCCAGGAACACAGGGGAACTGGGAGGGCTGCTGTGCGGCAGGGGGAGGACAGGCCAAGTGAACCCACTCTCCACGAGACCCTCTCCAACATCATGGGAGCATACCACCATTCCCAGGAGACGATGGCAACGGTACTGGCCAATTTTCAGGAGACCCAGCGTTCAGGGAGGAACTCAGATCCATCAATTCTACCCTGGGCTCCATCGTAGGGGTGCTGAAGGAAGTACTCAACACCAGGAGGGACACTGTGGCACAACAAGGCGCCTCTGACACTAGCCTGGACGATGAACTACCCACCACCTCCGCCGGCGCTAGTGGACAGGAGGCACCGCCACAGGACCACCACACCAGCACCGCACCCCCTGTAGAGGGTGAACGACCCCCCAAACGGTCCCTGAGATCCAGGACAAAGACAGAGAACGATGCCAAGACCCCCGCCAAGAAATGAGACCACCCTGAATGTCATCCTTCTGTCCCACTTTGTCACCCTGTCCATCCTCAAACTGCCCCAGCTCCACTTCCTATGCCCATTTGGGCAATGCACCTGTGAGACTAATAGACCGGACTCTGACATGGACATTCCTCCACCATCACCCCTCACCATTTTACAACCCCCTCCAATATTGAGCACTTAAATATACACCCTTGAAGCACAAAACAATCTGGAATCAGTCTGTGATTTTGAAATAGTGTATTAGCAATTACAGTGTCAAAATGCTCTTTCAAATGTAATGTCAACATATCTATGTCACACAGCTCTAGTCCATGAAGAAACAAAGCAGATGTCACACAGTGGGACCCACATCTGGGAAATGGTAAGGGAAAGTGACAACTCAGTGACCATACACTGGGTGAAAACGACAGACAGTTGAGAGGTAGTAGTGTTAAAGTACATGTAGTAAGCATGTTTGTCTTATTGCCTGTGTCTCACTGGAAATATTGCAGGATCATGAGTTCCTGTTGTCGATGTCCTTTTCTTCTGTTTCCTCGTCTTCACTGTCCACAGGCTCCACAGCTGCAACAACACCGCCATCTGGAACATCCTCCTGCAGAAAAGGCACCTGGCGTCGCAAAGCTAAGTTGTGAAGCACACAGCAGGCAACAATGATCTGGCACACCTTCTTTGGTGAGTAGAATAGGGATCCACCTGTCATATGGAGGCACCTGAACCTGGCCTTCTGGAGGCAGAAGGTCCACTCTATGATCCGCCGGGTTCACCCATCGGCCTCATTGTAGCGTTCCTCTGCCCTTGTCCTGGGATTCCTCACTGGGGTCAGTAGCCATGACAGGTTGGGGTAACCAGGGTCACCTGCAAATGGCGAGGGACAACTGTTAGACACACACTAACCTGTAGGGATATCCCCAGACCCAGAAGACCATTCCCACTGACTTGCTTCCAGGTGCTCACCTAATAGCCACACACGGTGCCTCTGGAGTTGCCCCATCACATAAGGGATGCTGCTATTCCGCAGGATGTAAGCGTCATGCACTGAGCCAAGGAATTTAGCATTAACATGGGAGATGTACCGGTCTGCCAAACAAACCATCTGCACATTCATGGAAAGATAACTCTTCTGGTTTCTGTACACCTGTTCACTCCTGCGGGGGGGGGTACCAAAGCCACATGTGTCCCATCAATGGCACCTATGATGTTGGGGATATGTCCCAGGGCATAGAAGTCACCTTTCACTGTAGGCAAATCCTCCACCTGAGGGAAAACGATGTAGCTCTGCATGTATTTCAGCAGGGCAGACAACACTCTGGACAACACATTGGAAAACATAGGCTGGGGAATCCCTGATGCTATGGCCACTGTTGTTTGAAATGACCCACTTGCAAGGAAATGGAGTACTGACAGCACCTGCACTTGAGGGGGGATTCCTGTGGCATGGTGGATAGTTGACATCAGGTCTGGCTCCAGTTGGGCACACAGTTCCAGGATTGTGGCACGATCAAGCCTGTAGGTGATGATCACATGTCTTTCCTCCATTGTCGACAGGTCCACTAGCGGTCTGAACACCGGAGGATGCCGCCATCTCCTCACATGTCCCAGCGGACGGTGTCTATGAAGGACAACAGCGACCACAGAGTCAACCAACTCAGAGGTACGTACCCACAGCTTACACAGAACTGGAATCATAATCCGAAATTTGGCCTGTATGAGTGTTGAGGCAAGGCCTAGGTATGTGTGACGCAGTTAAAAATTAAGCCATGTGGGCCCCTGAAATGGCGGCTGCCTGACCTGTAAACTGGGACAATGGGATGTGAGGTAACTGCGCTGGCGTAGTATACCGTCGCGGTAGGCGGTCGTAGACCGCGGCGCAATTCTGCATTGGTTAACATTGGACCTTAAGGGTCCCAGGAGACCATGACAATGTATGCCGGTGGTGACGGTACGCACCGCCGCAGACGTGACCGCCATTTTCTATCTGTTCAATCACTCGATACCTGATCTTCAACAGGAGAGGACCTACACTGCAAGTGCTGCTGTGACCTCTGTCTGGAAGAGACAATGGCTCGTGTGTCTGGGGAAAGGGCCCCTGCCTTCACATCGGAGGAGTTGGAGAAACTTGTGGATGGGGTCCTCCCCCAGTACACGCTACTCTACGGTCCTCCAGACAAACAGGTAAGTACACCATTACCATACTGTATGGGCTATGCCTGTGTGGAGTGGGGTGGATGAAAGATGGGGGGGGGAGAGATTGAGGCGTGCATGAAACGATGGTGAGTGCATGTGCCACATGGCAAGGGTAGGGATGCGGGCCAATGACTGTGATGGTGCAGTTGGTAATAACTTGTCTTTTCCCCATGTACAATTCATGTAGGTCAGCGCCAACCAGAAAAAGGATATTTGACGTGCCATCACCAAGGACGTCCGGACCCTGGGGGTCTACCACAGACGGAGCACCCACTGCGTAAGAGATGGGAGGAAATTCACCACTGGAGCAAGAAGACGGCGGAGGCCCAGATGGGGATGGCCTTCTAACGTGGGAGGGGTGCCCGTCGCACCATGACCCCCACTGATGTTCAGGATCCTGGCGGTGGCGTTCCCGGATTTGGATGGGCGCTTGAGGGCATCACAGCAGCCACAAGGGGGTGAGTACACTCTCATTCTGCTGATTTTGCTCGCAGTGGAGGTGTCTGGGTGGGGGAGGTGGAATGTGGGTTTCCCTAGGCCAGGGTGAGTGTGCTAGTTAGGTCCCCTTGTTCTGGCAGACCCTGTGGGACCCCACCTAGTTAGGCTCCTGTGTCATCCATGTCTGCAGATGTCGTCAATAGCCTTGTAAGCCATGTCCCAGTGACTGAACAGTGGAGCCCAAGTGCGCGGCGTAGTGCAGGGGGCTTCTGTGTCTGTCGTGTCCGCCAACGGTAGCGGTAATGCATGCACTCAACACGTTTTTCTTCTGTCCCCCCCCCCCTTTTTGTGGTCTCCCTGTTCTTGTGTGCATTAGCATCATCAGGCGGAGGAGCAGTGGCACCGGTGCAGGAAGGAGCTGCATCCCACATGGCCCTGGAGGGCGACACTACGGACTCGGAGTTCACCAGTGGGACGGAGGGCGAGGGGAGCTCCACGGCAGGGACAGGAGCTGAGACCAGTGATACGGACTCGTCCTCTGATGGGAGCTCCCTTGTGGTGGCGGCAACATCTGTGCCCCCCGCATCTACAGGTACAGCCGCCAACCCCCCTACCAGCACCGCCCTCCTAGCAGCCCCTCAGCCTTTGCCCCGTGCCCGCTTACCCAAAAGGGTGGGCATCACCTTCGTCCCAGGCACCTCAGCCCCTGCCCCAGTCGCCCAAGCTGCCCTCAGTGAGGAGGCCATTAACCTCCTCAGGTCCCTCACTGTTGGGCAGTCTACCATTTTGAATGCCACCCAGGGTGTAGAAAGGCAGTTGCAACAAACAAATGCATTCCTGGAGGGCATTCATTCTGGTCAGGCAGCCCTTCTGCAAGCTTTTCAGACTCTGGCCTCAGCAGTGATGGCAGCCATTATCCCTCTCTCTAGCCTCCCCCCTCCAACTTCCTCCACCCAGACCCAATCCCCTCTACCTCAGCCTATCTCAAGCACACCTTCTGACCAGCATGCACACACGTCAACACACAAGGGAAGCTCTGGCAAACATAAGCACCACACATTCCACAGGCACTCACGCAAGCATCACACACATGCAGACACACCAACATCCACTGCCTCCACTGTGTCCCCCTCCTCCTCGTCTCCCTCCTCCCTCCCAGTCTCGTCTACACTCACACCTGCATGCACTACCTCTACAGCCACTACTTCCATCACCAGCACACACACCACCACACCCCACTCACATGCAGACACCACCCCCACTGCCATTCACACGTCCCCTGTGTCCTCTCCCAGTGTGTCTGTGATGCCACCTCCCAAGATATACAAACGCAGGCACACACCACCCACCACCCACCCAACAGCCGTCCACCTCACGACAGCCTACAGTGCATGCACCTTCACCCAAAGTCACCAAACGAACACCTCCTACAACCACAACCTCTTCCTCCACTCCCAAACCCCCTCCAGGTACCCGTTCCCAAGAAACCTTTCCTGTACAGCCTTGACCTCTTTCCCTCACCTCCCCCACCCCGTCAGTCTCCTAGGGCCCGACTCTTCAGGTCCCAACCTAGCACCTCAGCCGCAACATCTCCAGGACCAGTGGTGCCTCTAGTCACCGGAATCTGGAGTGCACCGGCAACCAGGGCAGCCAGTGTGGCACGGAGCCACAGCACGGACAGTCCCCCACCTGTCAAGCATCAAAAGTTGGTCAGTGTCCGGCGGGAGAGGGGGATGACTCCAGCCACCAAAGCCGCTCCCAGGGGTACAGGTGGGAGTGTGGAGTCAGCTGCGACACCTTCCAAGGTGGGGAAGGGCCACAAGAAAGTCAGCAAGTCTGGCAAGAGCAGCACGGCGGAGAAGACCGCCATCATCCCCGCTGCCCTGGAGGCCACCGCCATCATCCCCGCTGCCCAGGCGGCTACTGCCATCATCCCCGCTGCCCAGGAGGCCACCGCCAGCACCAGCCCAGCTGCCAAGGAGGCCACCGCCAGCACCAGCCCAGCTGCCCAGGAGGCCACCGCCATCATCGCCGCTGCCCAGGAGGCCACCGCCAGCACCAGCCCAGCTGCCCAGGAGGCCACAGCCAGCACCAGCCCAGCTGCCCAGGGGGCCACCGCCAGCACCAGCCCCGCTGGGCCAGACAGGACCGCCAGCACCAGCCCTGCTGGGCCAGACAAGACCGCCATCACCAGTCCCGCTGGGCCAGACAGGACCGCCAGCACCAGTCCCGCTGGGCCAGACAGGACCGCCAGCACCAGCCCCGCTGGGCCAGACAGCACCACCAGCCCCGCTGGGCCATGAAGGACCGCCAGCACCAGCCCCACTGGCCAGACAGGACCGCCAGCAGCTGAGGCACTGCCAAGGACCTCGCCGCCACAAGCACTGCTGAACAGGACTCCGCCGCCACAAGCACCGCTGAACAGGGCACTGCTGCCACAAGCACCGCTGAACAGGACACCGCCGCCACAAGCACCGCTGCCAAGGACACCGCCGCCGCAAGCACTGCTGCCAAGGACACCGCCGCAACAAGCACCGCTGAACAGGACACCGCCGCAACAAGCACCGCTGGCCCATGAGCGCCAAGGGCACTGACGCTACTGAGTCCGTCACGAGCAGGATGAAGCACTCTGGGCACAAGGCCCCCTCCAGAACCAGTGGAGCGATACATCCACTACCTCTGTCCTTGGCAGGATGAAGCACTCTGGGCACAAGCCCCCTCCAGAACCAGTGGAGAGATACATTGTAAGGAAATGCCTCCTTGGCATGGTTACCCCCTGACTTTTTGCCTTTGCTGATGCCAAGTTATGATTTGAAAGTGTGCTGAGGTCTGCTAAACAGGCCCCAGCACCAGTTTTCTTTCCCTAACCTGTACCTTTGTTTCCACAATTGGCACACCCTGGCATCCAGGTAAGTCCCTTGTAACTGGTACCTCCGGTACCAAGGGCCCTGATGCCAGGGAAGGTCTCTAAGGGCTGCAGCGTGTCTTATGCCACCCTGGGGACCCCTCACTCAGCACAGACACACTGCTTGCCAGCTTGTGTGTGCTAGTGGGGATAAAACGACTAAGTCGACATGGCACTCCCCTCAGGGTGTCCTGCCAACCTCACACTGCCTGTAGGTATAGATAAGTCACCCCTCTAGCAGGACTTACAGCCCTAAGGCAGGGTGACATATACCATAGGTGAGGGCATAGGTGCATGAGCACTATGCCCCTACAGTGTCTAAGCAAAACCTTAGGCATTGTAAGTGCAGGGTCGCCATAAGAGTATATGGTCTGGGAGTCTGTCATGCATGAACTCCACAGCACCATAATGGCTACAGTGAAAACTGTGAAGTTTGGTATCAAACTTCTCAGCACAATAAATGCACACTGATGCCAGTGTACATTTGATTGTAACCTACACCCCAGAGGGCACCTTAGAGGTGCCCCCTGAAACCTTAACCGACTACCAGTGTGGACTGACTAGTTTTAGCAGCCTGCCACACACCAGACATGTTGCTGGCCACATGGGGAGAGTGCCTTTGTCACTCTGTGGCTAGTAACAAAGCCTGTACTGGGTGGAGGCGCCGCTCACCTCCCCCTGCAGGAACTTTAACACCTGGCGGTGAGCCTCAAAGGACCCCAGGGCACTCCAGCTAGTGGAGTTGCCCGCCCCCTCCGGCCACGGCCACACTTTTGGTGGCAAGGCCGGAGGAGATAATGAGAAAAACAAGGAGGAGTCACTGGCCAGTCAGAACAGCCCCTAAGGTGTCCTTAGCTGAGGTGACTCTGACTTTTAGAAATCCTCCATCTTGCAGATGGAGGATTCCCCCAATAGGGATAGGGATGTGCCCCCCTCCCCTCAGGGAGGAGGCACAAAGAGGGTGTAGCCACCCTCAGGGCTAGTAGCCATTGGCTACTAACCCCCCAGACCTAAACACACCCCTAAATCGAGTATTTAGGGGCTCCCAGAACACAGCAAGATAGATTCCTGCAACCTAAGACGAAGAAGGACTGCTGAGCTGAAAAACCTGCAGAGAAGACGGAGACACCAACTGCTTTGGCCCCAGCTCTACCGGTCTGTCTCCCCACTTCTAAAGACACTGCTCCAGCGACGCGTTCCACAGGGTCCAGCAACCTCTGAAGCCTCAGAGGACTACCCTGCATCTAGAAGGACCAAGAACTCCAGAGAACAGCGGCTCTGCTCCACAAAGACTGCAACTTTGCAACAAAGAAGCAACTTTGAAACAACACACGTTTGCCCGCCGGAAGCGTGAGACTTTGCACTCTGCACACGACGCCCCCGGCTCGACTTGTGGAGAACAAACACCACAGGGAGGACTCCCCGGTGACTCCGAGACCGTGAGTAGCCAGAGTTGACCCCCCTAACCCCCACAGCGATGCCTGCAGAGGGAATCCCGAGGCTCCCCCTGACCGCGACTGCCTGCTTCAAAGACCCGACGCCTGGTAAAGACACTGCATCCGCAGCCCCCAGGACCTGAAGGATCCGACCTCCAGTGCAGGAGCGACCCCCAGGTGGCCCTCTCCCTTGCCCAGGTGGTGGCTACCTCGAGGAGCCCCCCCCCCCCGCCTGCCTGCATCGCTGAAGAGACCCACTTGGTCTCCCATTGAATCCTATTGCGAACCCGATGCCTGTTTGCACACTGCACCCGGCCGCCCCCGTGCCGCTGAGGGTGTACTTTTTGTGTTGACTTGTGTTCCCCCAGGTGCCCTACAAAACCCTCCTGGTCTGCCCTCCGAAGACGCGGGAACTTACCTGCTGGCAGACTGGAACCGGGGCGCCCCCTTCTCCATTGAAGCCTATGCGTTTTGGGCACCACTTTGACCTCTGCACCTGACCGGCCCTGAGCTGCTAGTGTGGTAACTTTGGGGTTGCTCTGAACCCCCAACGGTGGGCTACCTTGGACCCAACTTTGAACCCTGTAGGTGGTTTACTTACCTGCAAATCTAACAAACACTTACCTCCCCCAGGAACTGTTGAAAATTGCACTGTGTCTAGTTTTAAAATAGCTTATTGTCATTTGTGTGAAAACTGTATATGCTATTTTGCTAATTCAAAGTTCCTAAAGTTCCTAAGTGAAGTACCTTTCATTTAAAGTATTGTTTGTAAATCTTGAACCTGTGGTTCTTAAAATAAACTAAGAAAATATATTTTTCTATATAAAAAACTATTGCCCTGGAATTGTCTATGAGTGTGTGTTCCCCATTTATTGCCTGTGTGTGTACAACAAATGCTTAACACTACCCTCTGATAAGCCTACTGCTCGACCACTCTACCACAAAATAGAGCATTAGAATTATCTCTTTTTGCCACTATCTTACCTCTAAGGGGAACCCTTGGCCTCTGTGCATGCTATTTCTTACTTTGAAATAGTACATACAGAGCCAACTTCCTACATACATCCACTACCTGAGTCCTTGGCAGGATGAAGCACTCTGGGCGCAAGGCCCCCTCCAGAACCAGTGGAGAGATACATCCAATGCCTCTGTCCTTGGCAGGATGACGCACTCTGGGTAAAAAGACCCCCTCCAGAACCAGTGGAGAGATACATCCACTACCTGAGTCCTAGCAGGATGAAGCACTCTGGGCACAAGGTCCCCTCCAGAACCAGTGGAGCGATACATCCACTACCTGAGTCCTTGGCAGGATGAAGCACTCTGGGCACAAGGTCCCCTCCAGAACCAGTGGAGGAAGGCATCCACCTGAGAGACCGTGGCTTTGCACTCCTCAGGATAAAGCAGTGGGCAACCCACCCACTGTAGAGACTTGAGAGACTGTGGCTTTGCACTCCCCAGGATAATGCAGTGGGCAACCCACCCACTGGAGAAACTTGAGAGACTGTGGCTTTGCACTCCCCAGGATGGAACAGTGGGCAACCCACCCACTGTAGAGACATGAGAGACTGTGGCTTTGCACTCCCCAGGATAATGCAGTGGGCAACCCACCCACTGGAGAGACTTGAGATACTGTGGCTTTGCACTCCCCAGGATGGAACAGTGGGCAACCCACCCACTGTAGAGACTTGAGAGACTGTGGCTTTGCACTTCCCAGGATGGAACAGTGGGCAACCCACCCACTGTAGAGACTTGAGAGACTGTGGCTTTGCACTCCCCAGGATTGAACAGTGGGCAACCCACCCACTGTAGAGACTTGAGAGACTGTGGCTTTGCACTCCCCAGGATTGAACAGTGAGCATGTGGCCCCCTCGTGGATTTGGCGTTGTGCACTCAACCGGCTGAGGTACCCCCCCTTTCCCTTCCCCCTGAGGTGCCTGTTTTATTGATATCTGATGCCCCTGCAGTGTTTTCTCCGTCATGTTTGGGGATTGAGTGTGGGCCTCGCCCATGCCGTGTGGGCCAGTGTTCCACGGACTTCAATGGAGCACTACCTGGACTACTATTCTTGGTGTATATATTTGTTTATAGTGTATATATATTTTTGCGTCCTGGATTTTAATCGATTACAATGGTTACACTCATTTGCTTTTGTCTTTGCATTCTTCCGGGGGATTTGGGAGTGTGTGTGTTGTAGTGGGTGAGGGTGGGGGTGTTGCGTGTGTGTGTCCCTGTTTTTTCCCTACCCTGTGTCGTAGATGCAGTACTCACCGTTGTCTTCGCCGCCGGCGTTCGTGCTCCTGGTAGAGGCGCAAGAAGATGAGGGCTGGCAGGATCTGGAGCTCGGGTTCCATGGCGTCCTGAATCCTCATGGGGTGTGTAGAGGTGAGCGTTTTCCCTTTGAAGTCCAGTTTCCACCGTGTTTTTGTTTGCGGTGAATCCGCCCCGGAAAAGGTGGCGGATTGGTAGGTTGTGATACTGTGGGCCGTACATTGTCCTCCACCTGTCTGTTGGCGGTGACCGCCAAGCTGTTTGTTTGTACCGCCTTGGCGGTCGGAGTGTTAAAGTGGCTGTCTTTGTTGCCGGTTTCCGCCACAGTCGTAATTGCAAATTTTTTACCGCCGGCCTGTTGGCGGTCTTACCGCCGCTTTAACACCGACTGCCAGGGTTTTAATGACCACCTATATTTTTGTCAATTATATTTGTTACCACAATATGGCCAGTACTAGCATATTTCTATTTATGGTGAAGATGTGACTGTTATACCCAGAGCACTCTAATGATTCGTTTGTATCAGAAGGGAGAAATACAAATGGGGCAATGCCTAATGAGTAAGGCTCATTCACAAAGAGTACAAAATAGATATTGTTGGTTTACAATGGTGCTGAGGTAAATCTTTCCACCTCACCGCTTCCTGTGTTTTTCCCAAAATTTTGAAAGAGATGCAAAAGTAAATGTTACAACCACTAGAAGCATTATATTTTATATCACATGACACTGCATTACAGTTGTGCAAGGATGTTCTTTGTTGCTATATGTTATTGACAGGCAAGTTTGGATAGCTAAAATTACTTTCCTTTTTAGCGATCATGAAATAATTAACTGACATCAACAAATATTGAGGATAAGCAATGCAAGATTGTACTTATTCAACTAAGGTATGCTCCTAATTATATTTCTATTGTTTCCAGTAATGTATTACCAGATGGTATGTATGGAATGCAATTGGTTGGTGTTTGCATTTTGTTCTGACTGAGGGGAAGTAGTGTATAACAATATTGTTGACTGAATGTTAACAATACTCAAATAATATTAAGAGTATTGGAAAACGACTATCATTCAAACATCTTGAACAAATAGCCTCCTGTTTTTTTGTTTTAAATACCAAGAAACAACATATGTGAAAGTTAAATATGCATCTTATGAATTAGACAATATGAATCATGTATAAATATGAGAGTACATTCCATAATTAAAAGGGTTTTACTGACTAGTTATGATCTGAGATAAATACATGTAATGATGAATGTCATTCAGGATATAAACTTTACGCTTGAACAGAAGGATTAATTGCTTTCTTCCCTCTGCATGCTATGCTAAGCTACAGAAGAGTTATGAGATGGGTTACAAATGTTTAAAATGTTTTGAACTTATATATTTTATGTGTTTATTGTTTACAGCCGTTTAAAAAAAATGTATTTATTTGTTTATTGAATATTATATGAAACATACAATAAAAACCAACAGTAGACAAGCCCAATGAGCAGAAAAACATTACCAATGTAACAACGTTCCAGCCTACATCTAGGGCCCCAATCCTAGGCACCGGAGCACCCCTGGATGCCGGCCGGTGCGCATCTTCAAAAAGTTCCAGTGCTACCAAGGGAGCCCAACCATAGCAATGCAGACATGTAGAACATAAGCCCAGGAACGTTTGGCACGAAATTAAGCATACATAGGGCTAGGAACTAACACAAAACCAACAGGGACAGAGGGAGAAGAGAGAAGGGGCGGGCAAAAAGAAGGGCACAGTGGCGTGCAACGTCCAATCAGCTACATATTGTAAGCGCAGCACTGTAGAAGGCACCAGTGATCAGAATCACTCGACGTGTGGTCAAACACAGAATGCATGCACATCTGCACTATAAAGATTCCAGAAAGGTATGCAGTGGAGCCCACATGTCCCGAGGCCGAGACCCCTCAGGAGCCAGTTCCCAGAAAATCATCAATTGCTCTTGGCAATAAGAAGCGTCGCGCAACCAGTCAGATCACTGAGGAGCCCGGCCCTGGCCCCAACACATAGCAACCCTACGCTTAGCAAGCAGGAGAAGCAGGCCCACCAGCCTCCTATGGGTCTGCCATACCTCATCCACACATCCAAGCAGCGACAATCGGGGTGACCGGGGCAGGACCAAACCAGTCATCTCCTCCATCATATGGATGACCTCTGTTCAAAAGGCGTGGACCTCGACACACTCCCACAGAAGATGAAGAAATCTGGCATCAGGGGCGCGACATCGTTCACCACACGCATCTGCACGAAGGCCCATAGAGCAGAGGCCTCGCGGGGTGTAGTAGAGGCGATTCAGGAACCTAAAATGGATCAAACGCAACCTATAATTCGGAGACAGAACTCTCATATGCGCACAACATCTCCACCCACTCCTCCTCCGATATAGTCACACCAAGATCCGCCTCCCAGCGAGTCCTAGCCGACCCGCAACACCACCTTGCTGATCTTGCATACAACTGTATAATTTAGTAATGAGCCCACAAGCAGTGGCATCACCGCCCCCAAGTGCCTCCCCTGGAGAAATCAGACAGCCATCCACAAACCAGTCACCCAATGCAGCTAAATTTGAATCATGAAGGAAGCCGTGCAGTTTCACATCTCGAAACATCTCAGCCTTCGCGACCGAGAGAACCGGCCGCGAGGGGGCAAAGGGAACGTCCACCCCGGAGCGATGCATCAATGCAGTCCAAGCACACGCGGTACACGTCACATTGTCAACGCCGCGCGGCCTATGTCGGGAAGGGTTCCCAAGTATGCGAGACAAGCCATCCGGCCACACCGCGTCAGTCTCAGGAGCAAGATGCAGCAAATATTGGACCGGACGCAACCAATAATACGCAAAATGAGCCTGAGCACAGAGATAGGATAGCTCCAGATCTGGGGCAGCCAGACCACCCAGCTCAAACGGAAGCGTCAGCTTCTCCCAAGCAATTCGGGGCTGCCGGCCAGCCCAGACCAGACGAATCAAGGCTGAGCGACGACGCCGCGTAAAGCTCACCGGAAGAAGAAGAGGGTGGTTGACAAACAAACACAAAAATTTGGGCAAGACCACCATTTTGGCAATAGCAATACGCCCAATGAGCGAAAGCGGCAATGGGCGCCACGCCTCAACGCCTTACCATAATTGGCTGACGAAAGAGTCTCCACATCACAGCTCAACCAAACCCCCAGGTAACGCACTGGGCCACTCGCCCAGCCAATTGGATACCAGGAAGGGAAGTCCACCACACCAGTCGCCAAAGGCATCACCACAGGCTTAGACCAATTGATCACAATCCCTGAGAAGGTATCAAAGTGCACAATTTCGTCCAACAAAACATCAAGATTTTTCCGCGGCTCGCGAACGTATAATGCAGTGTCATCCGCATACATAGAAATTAAACGGAACAGCAGACCCACCTCACTATGATGTTGTCTCAGCCGCGCCGCAAGAGGCTCCATGGCCACAGCAAAAAGGAGTGGGGACAAAGGACATCCCTGGCGGGTCCCCCGAGCAACCAGAAATGGATCAGAAATATTCCCATTAAGGCGTGGCCTAGCGGTGGGGGCCGAATACAGCAATCGGATCAGCTTCACAAAGCGCGCACTCAGTCTGACCCTGGCAAGCAATGCAAACATATACTTCCAAGCTAGCAAGTCAAAGGCCTTGGAAGCATCTAAGAACACCTCCACTGTGTCGTCCGCAGCCCCCATAGAGCCGGCCACCGCAAAGAACGTATGCAAATTATGTGATGTGGACTGGCCAGGCACAAACCCAGACTGATCTGGCAGCACCAGCTTCGGGAGCAGTGGCTGTAGCCGCGCCGCGATCATCTTAGCCAAGATTTTATTGTTGATATTAATCATAGAGAGCAGGCAATACGAGTCGCAGCTATAAGGATCCTTGCCAGGTTTAAGGATTGTAACGATCAAAGCCTCACGCAGCGAGGCGGGAAGCATCCCAGCCTCCATAGCCTCCGCATAGACCTCCAAGAGATGTGGAGCAAGTATTTCAGAGTACTCCTTATAGAACGCAGGAGTCAAGCCATCCAGCCCAGGAGCCCTGTCTCCAGGTAAACTATGAATCGCAGCAGTGACCTCCTCTACTGAAAAGGGAGCATCAAAATAAGAATGATGCGTATTGTCAAACCAGAGCAGGGCAATCTCTGAAAAATAATCCTGAGCCGCAACAGTATCCAGCCCAGAGGGCTCCTCATACAAATTCGCAAAAAAAAAGAGGTGAAAACCTTCATGACACCCTGCGTCCCAGCAACGCGATCACCCTCCGCATAGTCAATTTCAGTGACGTAATTGCTGGCCGTGGGGTCTCCGCCCCAACGACCAAACATGGCCGCCCGCAAGTAGCCAACAGTGGAAGGTGAATAGGGAAGAACACCAGAAAAGGGAAGAAGAGAACACAAACAGACCCTGACCCCACCCATGCAGTAACCCCACCCCCCAAAGCAATAAGAGGTCCATGCAAAACAGCTAAATTAATATAAGGACTCATCCAAAGGGCAGAAGCCAAGCCACCCATCCCACCATCCAAAGAGGACTGGGGAAAGGAGGGCGAAGGGCCATACATGAACACAGAGCAGTGGAGCAGCCGAATAACAAGGAGCCCATCTAGAGAGTCCCCAGCTTGCAAACCAGGAGTCCCCAGTTAACATGGGCCCGAAGACTCAGGCTGCTTCGGCACCGTCTTAACAAATTTAGCCGCCATCTTCGGGTCAGTAAAGAAAAACAGTTTCCCTTTATGCTGGATCTTGAGCTTCGCAGGGTAGACAGGAGAAAATCTGGTGTCTGTCTGACTCAGCAAGCGCTTAACCGGCAAAAAAGCATGCAGTGCAGCCTGAACCACGGGTGTGTAATCTGGGAAAAAATTAAGTTCATTATTCTTGTATATCACCGGTCTCCGCTCCTGGGCCAGCCTGAGGACAGCATCCCTGTCACAACAGTTTAACAGGCGAGCTATTATAGGACATGGAGGGGTACCAGGTGGGGGCCAAGGGCCCAGGGACCTATGCGCTCTCTCAACCACGAGCAACCGGGAGAGCTCTCCTGGAAAGAATTCCTAGAGCATGGCCTCCACAAAATCTTCCATGCGTCCCATATCCCTGGATTCAGGCAGACCAATTATACGTATGTTGTTACAGCGAGAGCGCGCCTCCAAATCCTCATTCTTATTGCGAATAATGTCCAACACTCGCTCCATTTGGAGCAATCGTTCCCTTTCGCCATTATGGTGGTCCTCCAGATCTGATGTGCGCGACTCCAAATGATCAAGTCTAGAGTCATGGTCGTCCACTCTAGCCTTAATGCGGTACAGCTGCTCAGTCATGTGGTCTAGCTTAGCATCGATGCCTGCAAGGCTGCTCTTGAGATCCAGAAACATAGCCTGACCAAGGCCTCCGGGCCGCCCTCAGCCGCGGTCCCATCTCCAGACAGAGAGGCGGAGGAGCCTCCTCTCTTTTTCCCACCATCAAAGGTGAGCTTTGACTGTCGCTGATCGGATTTGCCCATTTCCAGCGGTCGCCCTGCGTCAGTGCAGACCACCCAGCCCCAGGCAACACCCGAGGGGAAACCACTCGGAGCAGGCCGGCCAAAGCGGGAAAAGGCCGCATGTGCGCACCTCGGCCACACCAGTCGCTGCTGCCCGGCAGGGCCAAGCACCAGACAATGCCCACAGCCAGTGTGCAAGCAGAAAACAACAAAGTGGCAGTGGCCTGAGCAGTCCGTCGGCCGGCAGCACAAGCCCTCTCCAGCAAGTCCACACTCAGCTACGCCGAGCGGCCCAAAAAAAGAAAAACAAAAAAAAATCCTCAAGGGACCCGAGAGCAGCAACACCAGGAATTCCAAGGATCTCTACAGTGCCAATATCTCAAAATCCAGTCGTGCCGAGCCGATTCAATCATCAGCCGACCCCTAATAAACAGGGCGTGCCGCCAGGCCCCCACAGCAGCAGGCCCCCACGGCTCCCAAGCAATGTGGAGGCCCCCGCAGGCCGCCACCCCCCTGCCAACCACTCGGGGAGAGCAACCCGCAGCGCCTCCGCACACAGCCAAATCCGGGGCCAAATCAAGGCCCCAGGCCCGTGCGGCAAAAATCTAAGCGCAGGCGGGTCCACCAGGGAGGCTTCCTCACTCCGGCCCCGCCAGCACCACCGGGATGGAGCCGCCGCGCTCCAGCACCCCAAGTCTTGCGAGGCCGGGGTCCGATCTGACTGCTGATCAGGCCTCTGGAGGGGGCCCCTGCGCCCCCCTCCGGCTCCCATCAATGCTGCCGAGAACAGCGCAGTCAAAGGGTGGCGCAGCCCTCACCGCCGTAGGCCCCACTCGTCCGCGAGATGTGTCCCAGGAGCCGGCAATGCCAGGCAGGCCCGCAGCTCACCTCAGGACCGCCGCCGAGACCAATGGCGGCACACAGGTCCCCAGGGGTCCCCGGGTCAGCACATATTAAAATCGCCTGCTCAACAAGGAGAAATGAAGGATTAAGGCCCGAAGCCCGGCAGAGCCTCACAGAGTGATGGCCATCTTGCCGAAGGCTAGGCCACGCCCCCCCCCATTGTTTACAGCCTTGAAAAAGTCCCAGTAGGAATGAAACTCAGTCACTTTTTATGAAATCATGTAATAGATTGTGATATTTGGAATATTATGATATTTGGAACAGGAGAAGAATATAGCATATTTTTAAACTTGAATGACATCTCCACTGGATACTTTTGCATGGATGAATTTACATCATGGGATAAATGAGCTTAAATTGTGAGTAACTTAGCTAACTAAGTGCACAACATTATGGGATCAATATAATTTTCGACTTTGCCCCAAACTTGTGTGACTAGATTTCCGCAGTTGGAGTGTTTATCTTTTACTGTTTTCTGTTCTTCATCTTTTTAGTGCTATTTTTCACTTAAAACTTTAAAATCATAACTCCAGTTCTACTGATTGAAATTTTGTAATCTTGGCGTTAATAATGTATTAATATTTACTCTTAATTCCTACTCTAGTGTGGAATTTTTCTTGTGTTGTGTTTTTAACTTTAGTGTTGTTTAAGTGCTCCATAAACACTTTACACATTGCCTCTAAATTGAGTCTAACTGCTTTTATGGTAGGCTACCACAATGTTAAGCATGAGCTAATTGAGTGACTTTTGTGGTTCACTATCACAAGGATTGTGGCAGTTGTTTGAGTAGGTTTCACCCCACAACCAAAACCCAATTTCTCCCATTGGTGGCAGCGGTGGGATTCAGTTTTTGTGTTTTTTCAGTACCAGTCAGTGATTAGTGTGCCAATAATATACCACATAAATAATTTGATACCTGATCCAACCTCTTTTTCCGTTCTCCCTTATTGCCGATTTTTGCTTTTTACAAAATCACTCCTTTTCTACCTGACTGCCTGTGCCTGTTTCCATTCTACCTGACTGCTTCTGCCTGTGATTCTGCCTGCAAACATTGAGTTTGAGCTCAGTAACCGGGACAGCTAGACTGCTGCTGAACTCAAAGAATTTTTACATGCAGAGGGGCTGCCAGCAAAAATAAGCTCCAACAAGGAATGGCTCCACAGACCTCAGAGCCTAGGAGGAGGCCCACTAATTTCAAGTCACAACAAATTAACAAGGAGAGGAAAAGGCTGTGGAGGAGCAGGAAGATGACCTGGGCACAGGCTGCAGCACTGCGGAGAGGAGGAATCTCATTCCAGGGCAGGGAGCCTTATGTCTTACAATGGTATGTCCCCAGAGGAGCTGGAGGACAGGAGAGCTGAAAGGGAGGGAGACCAGGTTGCAGCTGACCAAATTGGGATTGGAAACAGTCAAGGTGTTGGCTGCTACAAAAAACCCACTTGGGCCCTTTGAAAAGATGTTGGCCCTGGAGGAGAAGAAGATGGCCATGAAGGAGAGGATAATGGCCCATGAGCTAAGTCTCAGAGAGCTGGACATCAACGTCAAACAAGTGGAGCCCAGCAGCAATGGTGGCAGCATTCCCTTGGTGTCCACTGGAGATGTAAGAGTCTGCAAGATCTAGTGCCCAGTTACGTGGTGGGGGATAATATAGATAAATGGTTTTCAGCCTATAAAGTACCCATCAGAATGCACACAGTCCAACAAGAGGTTTGGGGAGAAAGCTTGTGGAAGCACATGCCCACAGTTGGGAGGGACACCTTATTGACACTAGAGGTGGGGGAACAAACACAGTATGATTCCATGAAGGCCATTTTACTTGCTAATTTGGAGCTAACCCTTGAGAGGTACTACCGCAGGTTCAGGGAAAGCCACAAACTCCCACACCAGTCTTGGGTAGATTTCTTGGCTTATTACAACGCAATGAATGGTTGGGTTATAGCTAGCACAGTTTATTTTACTGGGTTGTTTAATCTGATACTAAGAGAGCACATGTTCAATATCTGTTTTACAGAGCTGCTCCAACACCAGGACTGAGCCCAAGGAGCATGCTATAAAGGCAGACCTCTGAATTAGTACCAGAGTGTCTACGAAGGTCGCTGGGAGTGAATCTTAGAAGAGTGGTTCAGGTTTCCACCAGGAGAGTGAGTGGAAGGTCCAGAGAGACACAGTCAAGTCCCAGGGCAAAGGCTTGTATGCCCCTTCTGAGAAGCAGTGAGGAGGATCTGGTGGGCTGTGGCCCGGGGACCCCAGTTCCAACCCATGTGCTTTGATTGTTCTCAGCTAGGACACAAGCAGGAGGACTCTGTCCTAAGAAACCACCCACTTATGGGAATTCCATGAGGATGGTCAATGTGGCCTTAGTGATAAGAAGTTCGCAGGTGCAGGTGTCAGAACAGCCCCTAATTTCTTTTATTTGGGGGATAGACTCAGAGGGTGGGTTTGTGATCTATAGAGGTGGGAGTCATCACCTCCACCAGGTCAAAGTGAATGGGATCCCTGTCACTGCTCTGAGGGACAGGGGACCTTCAAAACAATGATAGTGGAAAGGCTGGTTTCCACCAGAGTAGTACCCCAGACAGGTGTGTAGGGTAGTTCACGAGCAGGACTTTGTCCAGCTCCTGGCTCTGCTATACCTGGAATGTGGTAGGGAGGTGATCCAGAGGAGGGTCATAGTTAATCCCCAGATTTATATTGACCGCATTATGGGGAATGAGTTGCCACTGAAAGTGGAGGAGCGGCATCCTGAAAGTTGCTGTAGTCTCTGCGGTACCACTCCCAAATGGAGGATACAGAAAGATGGAGAAGTATGAGGGGTAATGGGAGGAAAGACTCAAGCATGATACCTGCTAAGTCCCAGGGTACAGACCCTGGGCTAGAGAACCAGTTTCAGGCTACCACTCTGGGACTGGTGGAAAGGAGAGTGGCAAAATGATGCCTAACACCTTGGGCTGTTGGCCTCTACTCTGAGAAACGTTAGAGGTCATAGGAACCTGGATGGCCTGAAGCCTGCCTCTTGACACTCATAGCTGTCAGTGACCTATGTTGGTTGCTGTCCTTATGGGAAAAGTCCTTGGGTTGATGACAGAAGTCTGATCCAAGAGACCAGATGGACCACATCACGTTGTTGGACATAGTGGTACTGTGCCTATTGGGATGTGTTTGGGAACAAATTAAGGTTAGGTCCTGCAGAAATGTGGTTCACAGGTGAGGTGAAGGGTTCCCCATGTGTCAATTCAATGGCTCAGGAAAGTGTCAACAGAGGAATCTAAGTGGGTTCCGAAGGGCACAGAACTGGCAAGTGCCTCTGCAATAAAGGGTCATTTTCCATGTTCTGTCACCTTAGCAGGGAAGCACATCAAAGTATGGATAGGTCTCCTCTGGCTTTTGGCTGGAGGGGGTCGTGTTGGACCTGGTCTTCTCTGCAGGGTCACCCCAAACCTTTTGCCTCTCCCCTCCTGTTTTTCTGAATTTGATTTTGTTGCCCTTATGACTCTGTACACTTTACCACTACTAAAGTGTTGTGTTCACTTCCTAAAACATGATAAAATTGGCTTACACCACAGTGGCTCATTTAATTTACTTCTACATATCTAGAAATGTGGTACTACGTTTACCTAGGGCCTGTAAATTAAATGCTATTATTGGGCCTGCAGCACATTTTGTACCACCCACTGAGATAGCCTTTTTAAACATGCCTCAGGTCTGCCATTGCAGCCTGTGTGTCATTTTAAACTGCCACTTCGACTTGTCGAAACAAACCTTTTATCGCACATAAATCTCACTTTTTAATACAAATGTCATCCTTAAGGTAGGCCCTAAACAGCCCATAGGGTACATTGTATTTAAAAAGTTGGACATGTACTTTTACGTTTTACATGTCCTGGTAATGAAAAGCTCCTAAATTAGTTTTTCATACTGTGAGGCCTACCTCTCTATTAGGATAACATTGTGTTACCTTATTACTGTTAATATTTAATAACATTTGTTTGGGAGCAGGTAGAGATCTCATGTTTGGTCTCTAAGCAATTGTAATTAAAAACCCTCTTTAATGGTAAAATTGGATTTTAGGTCACAATTCTGAAAAGGCCACTTTTAAAAAGTTGGCATTTTCTTGTCCTAGCCAGCTAGTGTCTGCAGCCTTTTTCCTGGGTCACATGAGTAGGTGTTGTTAGCAGTCGATCTTTGTGTATTCTTCCCAGACAGCTGCACAATGCAGGATGGGGGTGGATCTGTGTGCAGGCCTACTTGAACTTCAAAGACACTGCCTCAGCTTCCACACAAAGCACTTCACAGTAACTAATTGTGCCTGCAGACAGACTGGGACCAGGGCATGGAGGCAGGAAATTCTAGACACTTATGTGAGAGGAAAACTCCAAAGGTTTCTTCCACTTCAAATGGGGCATCAGGTATAAAACTAGAGTTCTCCAACCCACTCTTCAGTGTACTTCTGGACCTGGGGAAGGAATCTCAGATGACTGCCCTGCTGCCTTTGGCCTGCTGTGTACTTCAGAGGACTGCCCTGATGCACCGGGAGAACTGGCCTGCAGCCTTAAGCCTGCCCTGTGCCCTCAGAGAACTGCCATGCTACTTGAGACCTACTTTCCTGCTTGAATCCAAGACTTCCAAATTGATTCCAAGAGCTAGTTAGCTCACCTACTGATCAGAGCCTAAGGGACAGAAAAGGCTCCAATCATTTTGACCTCGCACCTGGACCCAGCCTGACTTTCCTTTAAAGTTTGCCTATTTCAAAGGCAGAAATGAGTATAAGTAGTGGACCCAAAACCCCAGATTTTCAGATTACTTCTGGATCAAGAGGAACCTCTGCCAAGGAGAAGTGCTTGATGCTTGAGGAGGACCTGATACTCTGCATGTTGTTTTGCTGTGCTGGCCTGCTTATGCTGCTTCTGCCTGAAGAGGGAAAGAACTGGACTGTGTTTTCTGAAATTTTGCTTGAGAAGTTTCACCAAGGGCTTGGACTGAGCTTGCCCCATGTTCTGAAGTCTCAGGAACATCAAAAACTTCATCTGCCAGTGTCTGGACTCTTCTGCTGGGAGTCCTGACTTGCTAAGTGGTGCCAAATCTAGTCCCTGAGCCCTTAGAAGATGAAGCTTGTAACCTACGGGGGAAAATCCATACACAGCTGTGTGTGCATCAGAAAAATCATCGGACGGCAGCTGAAAATTCCACGCAGTGCCTGCTTTGCGGCTGTAGAAATGACACAGCGCCTGTTCTCAACACAGACTCTTCACATAGCGCGTAGGAAATTTCCACGCACAGATCCTGAGTGCCAAAGTCTTCAACATCCCTGCACGGACCCGAGGCTGCGTACTCAGAATAGATGCACAGCCTCCATTGTGAGAAAAGAATTGATGCACGGCCTCCAGTGCGAGGAAAGAATTGACGCACGGCTTCACTTGCGAGTAAGGAATCAACGCATTGCTTACTTTTCTGATGCACCATTGCCCTTGTGGCTTTATTTTTTGATGTATACCAGGTACTTTGTGCTAAAACAACACATCCATTGACTTCTATGGAGTAAGACTTTTAATTTAAATAATTCTGATCTTTGCGTGTAGGATTTTTGCCATTTTGGTCTTATTAAATTTAAATAAATATTGACTATTTTTCTAAGCTGGTGTGGAGTCCTTTTGTGGTGTTTTTACTGTGTTACTGTGTGTGTTTTGTACAAATATTTACACTTTGCCATTGAGATAAGGCTGCCTGCTTGTGCCAAGCTAACAAGGGGGTGAGTAGGGGGTATCCGAGCTGTGTATCTCCCTTAACCCTAACTATAATGAGGGTCCCTGCTTAGACAGAGTGCAATCTGACTGCCAACCTGGGACCCCATTTCTAACAACTCCGCTGTAACTCCAAACACAAGCCCAGAGGTCACTTGCCCTAATTACCCCTGTGTCTACACCATCAACTGAAGCTTACTCACATGGGAGGATACCATTTGTACAGTGTGTGTAGTAGAAGGAGTTATCTGACTGCCACTCCCAGAAGGCCCTATTGTTATGACTTCAAAGACCAGCAAAGTGGCCACGGTGTTAAAGCGGCGGTAAGACCGCCAACAGGCTGGCGGTCTTCTTTTTTGTATTATGACCATGGCGGTTACCGCCATGGTCATCCGCCGCTTCACCGTTCCGCCCGCCAGGGCGGAGATGACCGCTGGGCTGGAGACCTGGGTCTCCAGCCCGGCGGCCGTCACAATACCGCCACTGGTATTTCGACCCGGCTTACCGCTGTGGATTTCCAGCGGTAGGAACCGCCATGAAATCCATGGCGGTAAGCCCTATCAGTGCCAGGGAATTCCTTCCCTGGCACTGATAGGGGTCTCCCCTACCCCCCACCCCCACCCGACTCCCTCCCCTACACCCCCCACCACCCCTGCCACCCCCCAAAGGTGGCAGGGCCCCGCTCCCCACCCCGACCCCCAACATCACATAAATCACACACACACAAAACACACGCAGGCACCACCAACACACATACATGCACACATACCAACATACATGTCTGCATCCACACACTCAGTCAGACACGCACACCCATATACAGACATACACGCACACATCCATACAGACATACATACAGACATACACGTACTCACACCCCCCTCTACATACACAGACGCACACCCCCATGCACCCACACAACACACAACACCCTCCCACCCCCTCCCCCAATGGACGATCGACTTACCTTGTCCGTCGATCCTCCGGGAGGGGACGGGAGCCATGGGGGCTGCTCCGCCGACACCACACCGCCAACAGAACACCGCCACGGCGAATCACAGGACGTGATTCGCTGGGCGGTGTTCTGTTGGCGTGGAGGTGGAGCAACCTCCACTTCCCCGCCACCCGCCACTATGGCTGTTGGCAGCTCTCCGTCATGAAGAGGACGGAGAGCAGCCAACAGTCATAATACGCCGAACTGCAAACCGCCACTATTGGCGGCGGTCCCTCGGCGGTCTTGTTAAAAGACCGCCGGGGTTGTAATGACCCCCATAGACTGTCAATATATCTGAGCTATTACAAATCATAAACGTTTGACTCTTACTGAGAAAATGAACATATTTACAGGTACAGACATCCAGACTGTAGAAGGAAGAGACTTGACAGACATTGTCCTCTAGAATAGGCAACCATTGAAGTGCTTGATGTCACCATCTTGAACGTAGTCACATCTCACACCAAAGTTATCCAACATCACCTACTTCAAGATTCAGACAGATGGCAGTACAACAGTTTCTGATCACAGGATCATAATAATCCAATGCTCATGCATCTGGTGGTATGACACAAACATATGTCAGTGTTTTGGCACAGGCACTGTGGCCTACCATTTTGAAACACGTCTACAGCTATATACAGGTCTTACAAAAAGAGTGTTTAGCCAATGTGAATGGGAACTAACTTGGTCATGGTCTAGGACTACATATGTTTAAGCCCACCACAGGATGCAAACTAAGTCCAATGGGCACTTCTAAACTTCCATACAAACACTGTGCAAGCTGTTTTGGTACAGGTCTCTTACACCCAAAACCGTGACCTACATTACCTGGAACAATCCATGTCCACTTCGAATGTCAGAACAGCATCACATACCTGCCAATGTCACATACAGATGTCAAGGTGAAGGTACCTGTACAAAGGACTGAACAAGGAGTGTAGGCTTGAAAACATACATATGAAACAAGTCACATAGCAAGCATCTGGAAAACAAAGTACATTGCAAGGGATCTGATACAAACAAAGCAATATCATCAAGGTGGGGGTTTCAAAAGCTAGCTCATCAATCAACCTTTTTCTGATTTTTGCAGAGTATCAGCTTCCTTACTGTTTAAAAAACCTTTAACTCCACACATTCTTCTTACAACTACAGTTCATTGTACAGTCACAGTCATGACATCACATGACATACTAACACTCACAAGAAATAGCTGTGGATGAGGTTTTCTCACAAGTCAGCTTCTTCCTCTTTATCACTATTATCTTTAGTTTCATCGTCAGGATTCCCACCCGTTGGAACTACAGGCTCCCCCTCCTCTGGTATATACAGGGTATTCCTCGGCAGGGCTAAGTGGAACATGCATCATGCTACTTTGATCTGACACACTTTCCCGGGTGAGTAGAGGAGAGCTCCAACCATCCTGTCCAGACTGTGAAATCTGGCCTTCAGGAGTGGATAAGCCCACTTCACTGCCTGCCGTGTTCTTCCATGGGCCTCATTGAAGCGGGCTTCCCCTGTAGTTGGATTCTTCAGTGGCGTCAATAACAGAGGACGGTTTAGGTATGCTGAGTCTCCTATTAAGGAATGGGACATAAGTGCAACAATGAGTCACCGACTTCATGATTGTAGCACGTGATATTGCCCACAATCAGGACAGATGTGACTTACCAACCAGCCAGGCCCTCTCTGGTTGCAGTTGTGACATCAGCTGGGGTAGGGCACTTTTCACATTATAAAGGAATCATGGGCTGATCCAGGAAAATGGGCACATACGTTTGATATGTAGAGATCTACTAAACAGACAACTTGCACATTGATGGAATGTAAGTTCCTTCTGTTGTGATAGAATGTTCAGTGGCCTGCGGTGACACCAACCAACATGTGTGCCATCAGTGGCCCCAACCACATATGGGAGGCTTGCAAAACTGTAAAAGTCATCCTTCGCAATGGGTAAATCCTCACGTCGGAGGAACCTGAAATAACTGTCAATGTGTTTCAGCGTGGCAGAGAGGAAATCTCTCAACACCAGGCTGAACATTGGTTGGGACATACCACCAGCTAGGGCCACTGTATGTTGGAAGGACCCTGTGGCCAGGAAGTGCAATATTGACACGACTTAAACAAGGAGCTGCATGCAGTATGGATTCCTGTTAGCTGGCATCAAATCTGGCTCCAACTAAAGACATAAATCCACTTTTGTTTGCTATTCAGATGGTAGAACTGGATATTATGGCAATCCTCCATGGTCTGAAGGTCTGGCAATGGACGGTAGACAGAAGGTTGTTGCATCCTCCCTCTTCCAGGGTACCTATATGTGGAAATAGATAATTTGGAACATTAGTCACTGTGTCCACAGCAACATACATGGTGCATACCAGCAATATCATGTTACAAAGCATTTCGGCCACTACACGTCACAGATGTCACCTACAAAGGGGTCAGATGTGAGAACCATGGTTGTCAACACATGTCCACTACATGGATTTGGGTGACACCCAACTATCTGCTACTCATTTGCCCCTTGAAATGTGACATTTTTTGTGACCGCCAAAATACCTTCAGGAGTGGCGGACCGTGCATCGCTATCATATGTCATCTGTGCCCTACAACACACTATCCTGGTGCTTGTGTTGTCGGACCTACACAACAAGACAGATTGATTATGTTTGTGATGATCCTATACATATATTGTTGTTGTGACGCATTTCACCGGGCTATATACAGTATTTTAACCCACCACAATGGCGGATGCCTGACCTACTCCACTGGACATCAGAAACCTCCGACGTCTGCAAGCTGCAGTCATCTGCGTGGTGGGCTGTAACAACCATGGTGGACACAGCCATAGGCTAATGTTGTTGCCTGTGGTGGTCGCAGCCCAATGGCTGTGTCAGTCGGTGGTGATGACCGCGTACGTGTATGCTGCGTTGTGCAAAATCAGTCACTTGACTCCTGACACTGCTGCCAGCAATACCTCCACCACTTCAGCTGCTGTGTGCCGCCTACGGGTGCAATCATGCCATGTCCAGCAGATGAAAGGGCCCCTGCATTCTCTCCAGAGGAACTGGAGAGGCTTGTGAGTGAGGTCCTCCCCCTCTATTGACAGCACTATGGTTCACCAAAGGAACAGGTTAGTACCTCATAGGCACAATTGACTTTGTTCAACTCCATCCTTTCCCTACTCACAGGTTACAATGTGCCCCTGTATGCCAGTTAGACTTGTGCGCATCAATGGGATGTACATGGTGCAGGTATTGGAGACCAGTACTATATGTTCTGTTCATTCACATGGTGTTGTGTGTGGTTTTTGGAGGCCCTGTATCCTCCTTGTGCTGGGTGCACATTACTAGGTAATGATACTTTACTGCCATACAATGACATTTCTTTGTTTATGATGGTTAGACAACATGTATGTGCATGACTGTATGAGCTATGTATGGATCTTGCCTGAGTCATTTGAGTATCTTGTAAGCAATGTGTATTGTGCCAGAGATCATATCTGACCTTCCCACATTGTTGTCTGAAAGGCATATCATGACTCACTGTGCCCCTCAGGTTGCCACACAAGCCACAAGCC